>NC_133730.1:8810200-9472700 GCF_048934315.1 Petromyzon marinus | reverse complement strand
CACACACAGACACACGCACGCACACAGACACACACAGACACACACGCACGCGAACACAGACACACGCACGCGCACAGACACACACAGACACACACACGCACGCGAACACAGACACACACACAGACACACACACAGACACACACGCGTGTATGCATTATAATCTTCACCGCCACCGTCATCACATTCATCACCATCTCACTCTTGTCACTCTCGTCACGCCGTCACCCCCCCGTGCCCCCCCGTGCCCCCCCGTGCCCCCCCCCCCCGTGCCCCCCCCCGGTGCCCCCCACCTGAGTAGTCACGCTCCTCTGGGCTCTCTGCGGGGCCCTCGCGCTCCACGGGGAAGAGCAGCGGGCACACGAGGCCCTGGCTGGGCTGCTGGTAGGTGGACACCAACTCCGTGAGGCTCGCAAAGCGAATCGTCTGCACGCCCTGAGACGTCTACGACACCAAAGCCATCCACAACATCATCAACAACATCAACAACAACAAAATCAATCAACTACAACATCAACTACAACATCAACTACAACATCATCAACTACAACATCAACTACAACATCATCAACTACAACATCATCAACTACAACATCAACTACAACATCATTAACAACATCAACTACAACATCATTAACATAATCAACAACATCAACTACAACATCATTAACAACATCAACTACAACATCATCAACTACAACATCAACTACAACATCATTAACATCATTAACAACATCAACTACAACATCATTAACATCATCAACAACATCAACTACAACATCATCAACAACATCAACTACAACATCAACTACAACATCATTAACAACATCAACTACAACATCATTAACATCAACTACAACATCATTAACAACATCCACAACATCATCATCCACATTAACTACAACATCATCATCAACTATAACATCATTAACAAATCCACAACATCATCAATAACATCAACAACAACAAAATCAACTACAACATCAACTACAACATCATTAACAACATCAACTACATCATCATTAACAACATCCACAACATCATCAACTACAACAACATCAACAACTACAACAACAACATCAACTACAACAACTACAACATCAACAATTACATAATTAACAACATCAACTACAACATCAACTACAACATCATTAACATCAACAACATCATCAACTACAACAACATCATTAACAACATCAACTACAACATCATTAACAACATCAACTACAACATCATTAACAACATCAACAACATCAACTACAACATCATTAACAACACCAACTACAACATCATTAACAACATCAACAACATCATCATCAACTACAACATCATTAACATCATCATCAACTACAACATCATTAACAACAACATCAACTACATCATTAACAACATCAACAACATCATCATCATCAACTACAACATCGTTAACAACATCATCAACTACAACATCATTAACATCATCATCAACTACAACATCATTAACAACATCAACAACATCATCATCAACATCAACTACAAAATCATTAACAACATCAACAACATCATCAACTACAACATCAACAAAATCATCAACATCAACTACAACAACATTAACAAAATAAAAAAAACATCAACTACAACATCATTAACAATATCAGCAACAATAACTACACCAACTTCAATAACATCAACATCAACTACAACATCTGCATCATCATCATCATCTAGAACATCATCAACTACATCATCATCAACTACATCATAATCAACACCAGATACAATAACATCAACATCAGTAACAACATCAGTATCATCAACAACCAATACACCAACATGATCAGCATCATCAACAACTACAATAACATTAACTGCATTTACAACATCGAAAACAACTATACCAACTACAATTACATTAACAACATCCTCAACCTGATCAACATCCTCAGCCTGACCAACATCAACAAGTACAAGTACTTCAACTATATTATCATCATCAACTACACCATCTACAATAACATCAACCACATCACAAATATCAACAACATTCACTCCAATAGAACATCAACATCATCATCAACTTCATCAACGCTGATAACATCAACAACAACATTATCAGTGGGGGGTGAGTGGGGGGGTGAGTGGAGGTGAGTGGGGGGTGAGTGGGGGGTGAGTGGAGGTGAGTGGGGGTGAGTGGGGGGTGAGTGGAGGTGAGTGGGGGTGAGTGGGGGGGTTAGTGGAGGGGTGAGTGGGGGTGAGTGGAGGTGAGTGGGGGGGGGGGGTGAGTGGAGGGGTGAGTGGAGGTGAGTGGGGGTGAGTGGGGGGGTTAGTGGAGGTGAGTGGGGGTGAGTGGGGGGGGGGTTAGTGGGGGTCAGTGGGGGGGGTTAGTGGAGGTGAGTGGGGGGCGGAGGTGAGTGGGGGGGGGGTGAGTGGGGGTGAGTGGGGGTGAGTGGGGGGGTTAGTGGAGGTGAGTGGAGGTGAGTGGGGGGGGGAGTGGGGGGGGTTAGTGGAGGTGAGTGGGGGGGGAGTGGGGGTGAGTGGGGGGGGGTTAGCGGAGGTGAGTGGGGGGGGGAGTGGGGGGTGAGTGGGGGGTGAGTGAGTGGGGGGTGAGTGGGGGTGAGGGCACACAGGATGTTGAGTGTGACGCTCTCTCTTCCTGGAATGCGAGGAAATCCTAGAGAGCATCTCACTCACCAATACTCACTCACTCACCAATACTCACCAATACTCACTCACTCACCAATACTCACTCACCAATACTCACTCACTCACCAATACTCACCAATACTCACTCACTCACCAATACTCACTCACCAATACTCACTCGCTCACCAATACTCACTCACGAATACTCACTCACCAATACTCACTCACCAATACTCACTCACCAATACTCACTCACTCACCAATACTCACTAATACTCACCAATACTCACTCACCAATACTCACTCACCAATACTCACTCACCAATACTCACTCGCTAATACACTCACTAATACACTCACATCCTCACTAATACACTCACATCCTGACTAATAGAGACTCACATCCTCACTAATAGAGACTCACACCACACTCACATAATCACGAAAACACAATCACACTCACAAAACCCCCGTGTAGCCTTAACAGACTGTCGGGGCAAGTGCTGTTAGCGAGTAGCAGCTATGAAGGCCGGCACGGCACACGAGGGGGTGGGTGGCCAGCACCACGCCCGACCGCCTTTGTCTCCCCAGTGACGATGTTTACACACCGCACTAGGTACTCATTTGAGGCCGAGTCGACCTAGGGAGGTCCAGGACCGGTTCAGATAATCGTCACCGCTGTTGGCCGTGAGCGGGAATCGAACCCGGGTCGCCAGGTTCATAGCGCAGCTATATGGGGGATCTTTAGCTTTGTCTCTTGTCTTGCTGGTGGTTGTGGTAGTGGTGTGATTGTGGTGGTGGTGGTGATTGTGGTGGTGATTGTGGTGGTGGTTGTGGTGGTGATTGTGGTGGTGGTTGTGATGATTGTGGTGGTGATTATAGTGTTGATTGTGGTGGTGGTTGTGATTGTGGTGGTGGTTGCGATTGTGATGGTGATTTTGGTGGTGGTTGTGGTGGTGGTTGTGGTGGTGATTGTGGTGGTGGTTGTGATAATTGTGGTGGTTGTGGTGGTGGTGATTGTGGTGGTTGTGATGATTGTGGTGGTTGTGGTGGTGGTGATTGTGGTGGTTGTGGTGATGGTGATTGTGGTGGTTGTGGTGGTGATTGTCGTGGTGGTTGTGATGATTGTGGTGGTTGTGGTGGTGGTTGTGGTGGTGGTTGTGGTGGTGGTGATTGTGGTGGTTGTGATTGTGGTGGTGGTGATTGTGGTGGTGGTGATTGTGGTGGTTGTGATGGTCATTGTGATGGTTGTGGTGGTGGTTGTGGTGGTGGTGATTGTGGTGGTGGTTGTGATGATTGTGGTGATGATTGTGGTAGTGGTTGTGATGATTGTGGTGATGATTGTGGTGGGTTTGATTATGGTGTTGATTGTGGTGGTTGTGATTGTGGTGGTTGCGATTGTGATGGTGGTTGTGATGATTGTGGTGGTGATTATGGTGTTGATTGTGATGGTTGTGATTGTGGTGGTGGTTGCGATGGTGATTTTGGTGGTGGTTGTGGTGGTGGTTGTGGTGGTGGTTGTGATGATTGTGATGTTGTGATGGTGGTTGTGATGATTGTGGTGATTGTGGTGGTGATTGTGGTGGTGATTGTGGTGGTGGTGGTTGTGGTGGTGATGATGATGATTGTGGTGGTGATTATGGTGTTGATTGTGGAGGTTGTGATTGTGGTGGTGGTTGCGATTGTGATTTTGGTGGTGGTTGTGATTGTGGTGGTGGTTGTTGTTGTAGAAACAGCGGATCACCTGCACGGCCAGTGTTCCGTCCTCATCTGGCAGGATGCGGTAAGTGTGCACGTGGTTCTGGAACCTGGCCAGACGCACACACACGTGTTACTACACACACAGACGTGTTACTACACACACACACGTGTTACTACACACACACGTGTTACTACACACACGTGTTACTACACACACACACACGTGTTACTACACACACAGACGTGTTACTACACACACACACACACGTGTTACCAGACACACACACACACGTGTTACTACACACACACACGTGTTACTACACACACACACGTGTTACAAAAACAACAACAACAACCGCCATTCGCCACTAAGTGGCGGTGACGTTACCACGACGCTTGTGCCAGGCTATGTGCACCTTGAGGACACGTGAAGTGTCGAACGCCCGCTGGCAGGAGGTCACGGGGCAGACCCAGGTGCCACGGGTCGACTCACTGAGATGACTGGCTGATGCACCACCTGTGCCCCCTACTGTGCCAAACTGCTGTGCTTTAGCCACCCGGCGCTCCGCTCGTTGTTGTGAGCGTCGCTCCTCCGCCCTCCGTTGTTGTTGGAGGGCAACTGCCTCCAACTGCCCAATAGCGTCCTTCACGAGCCTCCTCCACAGAGGCGGAATTTGACACCGCTGGTACCAGTCATCGGCAAGTCCACTCAGCTCCACGTCCTCCTGTACCACATCACTCCATCTCTTCTCTAGCCCGTGCCGCGCCCGTTTAGCCCCCTCGATCCGGCCGAACAAAAGCTGTTTCGGCATGCGGTGGCTGGGCATGGGAGCTACATGACCCAGCCAACGCAGCTTTGCCTGCCGGAGGAGCTCACCGATGGGACCTTGCCCAGATCTTTCAAGGATTTGTGAGCTCCTCACACAATTCCGCCTGGTTAAACCCAGGATGGATTATAGGCAGGCCAGCCTAAATGTTTCCAACCGGCGAAGATGCTCCATTAAGGGGGTCCACGTTTCGCAAGCGTAGAGAAGGGAGGGAATGACCGTGGCCGAGAAGACCTGAAGCTTAGTGCGGAACGACAGACCAGGTAGCTTCCACACAGCGTTACGCAACCGATGAAAAAATATTGCCGCTCGACTGTTTCAGAGTGAGACCTCTGCTGTTATACTGGAGCCGGTCATAAGCACACTGCCCAGGTATGGGAAACTCTCCACTCTCTCCACAACTGCCCCATCACCGATTGGGAGTTGTGGGGGTGGAGTGTCCGATGGTACAAAATACCCAGGCAGGTGCTTAGTTTTGGTGGGGCTGATGGTGAGGCCCCATCTCTTAGTGGCATGCTCCAGTCTCAGCAGCAGCATCTCCAACTCCTCCTCTGATTGAGCAGCTATTACCAAATCATCAGCATACATAACGTGGTTGAGCAATAGGGAGCCATCCCTTGACCGCACCCGGGCATCGATCAGCCTCCCATTATATCTGCACCAAATGGAGATTCCCCCGGTACAGCTATTGAAGGCTTCACGAACTACGTGGTCAAAATAGATGTTAAATAATGTGGGAGCCAGAGGACATCCCTGTCGCACCCCAAGGTGTACAGGGAATGGCTCTGACTCCCGGCCACGTAGTTTTACCCGGGCCTGCTCACCATCATGAAGGTCCTTAATGATCGTGAGCAGAGGCTCAGGGACTCCAAAAGCACGAAGAACAACCCAGAGCCCAGGCCTACTGATGGTATCATAGGCCTTGACCAGGTCAATAAAGCAGAGATGTAGGTCTTGCTGGAATTCCCTACACCTCTGCTGTAGCAGACGGACAGAAAATATGGCATCTGTGCAGGACCGCCCTTTCCTGTTTCCGCATTGGGGCTCCGCAAGCCTCTCCTCAGCGTGCCTGACAAGGCGATGTTGAATAATCCTTGCCAGGACCTTTCCCGGCACACTGAGTGAGATGCCCCTGTAGTTGTTACAGTCTGTGCGGTCCCCCTTCTTAAAGAGGGGGACCACCAGGGCATCCTTCCAATCCTGCGGAACCCGTCCAGTGGTCCAGACTGTTGTTATGATGTCATATAGGGCAGTCTGTGCACAAACGCCACCCCCCTCAGCATTTCGCTTGGGAGATCATCTCTGCGCGCTGCCTTTCCTGGTCTCAGACTCCGGATCGCTTTCTGTACTTCCTCAACAGATGGTACTTCAGCCAGCCACTCACAGGAGGTGACTTCTTCCAATATTTGAGGCACCGCAGCCTCAGCAGGGTCATCCTCACTTTGTGCCATGATGTTTTCCTGGCTGAGGGATTTTCCCTCCCCCAGGACCTCACAGAAATGCTCAGCAAATCTGCAAACCTGTTCCTGGGGGTCGGAGATTGGATCACCGTTTTTTCCCCTAATGATGGTAATAGGTGTGGCGCTACAGGTTACTTTTTTGATAGAGTTAAATAGAGATTTGTGATCGCGGGCCACTGAGGCAGACTCCATCTCTTCAGCAACCCGCGACCACCACCCATCCTTGCAGCGCCTCACGGCTCTCCGAACACACAGACACACACACAGACACACACACAGACACACACACAGACAAACACACACCCACACACACTTACACACACTTACACACACACAGACACACATACACAGCCACACACAGACACACACAGACACACACACAGACAGACACACACAGACACACAACACAGACACACACACACAGACACAGACACACACACACACAGACACCCACACACACAGACACCCACATACACAGACACACACACACACAACACACACACACAACACACACACACACAGACACCCACACACACAGACACCCACACACAGACACCCACCCACACACACAGACACCCACACACACACACACAAAACACACACACAACACACACACACACAGACACCCACACAGACAGACACACACAACACACACACAGACACCCACACACACACAGACACCCACACACACAGACTCACACAGACACCCACACACACACAGACACACACACAGACACCCACACACACAGACACAGACACCCACACACAGACACCCACCCACACAGACACCCACACACACAGACACCCACACCCACACACACACAAAACACACACACAACACACACAGACAGACACACAGACACACACACACACAGACAGACAGACAAACAGACACCCACACACACAGATACCCACACACACAGACACACACACACACACAGACACCCACACACACAGACACCCACACACACAGATACCCACACACACAGACACCCACACACACACAGACACCCACACACACACAGACACCCACACACGCTCAGGGACTCACTGAGGCCCCCCGCTCAGGCCAAAAGGAATCCCCCCAAGTTCCACCGAACCCCTCCCCCCCTAGACCCCCCCCTAGCCCCCCCAGCCCCCCCCCAGCCCCCCGTGAGTGACGCACGGCGATCGGCTCACGGCAGCAGCTTGCAGACAGCGCCTGCTGCTTCCTGTTCCCAGGCACCGCGCGTCCCCCTCCCTCCCACCGCCCCCATTGCCCCCTAACCCCCCTCCCCTCCCATCACCCACTCCCCCTTTCCTCCAGCAGTGGATCGAGCACGGTCATCCATAGTAGAAGTTGTTTCTGGGTGAGGTGGCGTAAATGTATGAATGTTGTGTGGTCGTTAAACCCCCCACCACCCGGCACAGACAGCGAGCAAGGGGGTTGTCACGTGACCAGAACGTGGCCATCACTAGTACAGCACTCGTGTGTAGTAGTGTAGTGTGTAGTGTAGTGTGTAGTGTAGTGTGTGGTGTAGTGTGTAGTGTAGTGTGTAGTAGTGTAGTGTGTAGTGTAGTGTGTAGTAGTGTAGTGTAAAGTGTAGTGTGTAGTAGTGTAGTGTGTAGTGTATAGTGTAGTGTGTAGTAGTGTATAGTGTAGTGTATAGTGTAGTGTATAGTAGTGAAGTGTATAGTAGTGAAGTGTATAGTAGTGTAGTGTATAGTAGTGTAATGTTGTATAGTAGTGTATATAGTAGTGTAGTGTATAGTAGTGTAGTGTATAGTAGTATAGTGTATAGTGTAGTGTATAGTGTAGTATACTAGTACAGCACACTGGTGTCTTGGAGAGCCAAGCCACAACATTTACAATCTGAGTACGACGTTTCGCCAGTAATTACAACCAGCTTCATCAGGCGACAGCCAGATTTGATCTGTACTCGTGACGAATTGGCCACGTTCTGTTTCTGTGACAACCCTGGCTAGTTGGGTGTGTCGGGTGGCGGCGGGTTTTCACGACACATTTATATATTTACGCCACCTAACCCCCCCCAAAAAAACCTCTATTACGGATGATATTGGTCGCAAAAGCCTTCTACGTGTTAAACTAAACAGACCACAGTCAATGGCAAGGTGGAGAGGCCTTGATCCAGCAGTGGATCGACCACGGCTCGCTTAGGGCCCAATTGAGACGAGCTTCCGGTGTACTTGAGGAATGAAAAATATTCCAACAATGTTACAATGAGGCAGACGGTGGGGAGGGGGCAGAGGTCATGGCCACCGTGGAGTGAGTTGGTGGTGGTGGTGGTCGCAGCCCGCTCACCCAGTGACTCACTCACGCAGACAAGCCGCAGGCTCACGCAGACTCAAGCAGAGCCCCCGTAGCCTCACACGGCGGAGACCCGTAGACTCACACAGAGACCCGTAGAGTCACACAGAGACCCACAGATTTACGCAGAGACCCATAGAGTCACACAGAGACCTGTAGACTCACACAGAGACCCGTAGCCTCACACAGCGGAGACCCGTAGACTCACACAGAGACCTGTAGACTCACACAGAGACCCGTAGACTCACACAGAGACCTGTAGACTCACACAGAGACCCGTAGACTCACACAGAGACCCGTAGACTCACACAGAGACCCGTAGACTCACACAGAGACCCGTAGACTCACACAGCGACCTGTAGACTCACACAGAGACCCATAGACTCACACAGAGACCCGTAGACTAACACGGCAGAGGCCCACAGACTCACACAGAGACCCGTAGACTCACGCAGAGACCCGTAGACTCACACAGAGACCCGTAGACTCACGCAGAGACCCACAGATTCACGCAGAGACCCATAGAGTCACACAGAGACCTGTAGACTCACACAGAGACCTGTAGACTCACACAGAGACCCATAGACTCACACAGAGACCCATAGACTCACACAGAGACCCACAGACTCACGCAGAGACCCGTAGCCTCACACAGCGGAGACCCGTAGACTCACACAGAGACCTGTAGACTCACACAGAGACCCACAGACTCACACAGAGACCTGTAGACTCACGCAGAGACCCGTAGACTCACACAGAGACCCGTAGACTCACACAGAGACCCGTAGACTCACGCAGAGACCCATAGACTCACTCAGAGACCCATAGACTCACACAGAGACCCATAGACTCACACAGAGACCCATAGACTCACGGAGAGACCCATAGACTCACTCAGAGACCCATAGACTCACACAGAGACCCATAGACTCACACAGAGACCCATAGACTCACGCAGTGACCCATACTCACAAAGACCCGTAGACTCAAGCAGGGACCCATAGACTGACACACAGACCCACAGACTTATGCATAGACACCATAGACTCACACACAGACCCATAGACTCAAGCAGAGGCCTGTAGACTCACGCATAAACACCATAGACTCACGCAGAGACCCATAGACTCACGCAGAGACCCATAGACACACAGAGAGACCCGTAAACTCGCGCAGAGACTCATAGACTCACACAGAGACCCATAGACTCACACAGTGGAGACCCATAGCCTGACACAGAGACCCATAGACTCACACAGAGACCCGTAGACTCACACAGAGACCCATAGACTCACACAGAGACCCATAGACTCACACAGAGACCCATAGACTCACACAGCGGAGACCCATAGCCTGACACAGAGATCCGTATACGCACGCAGAGACCCGTAAAGTCTTGGAAGAGGTGGGGACACCCACATTTCCCCCCACCACCACGTGCGCCCAAACCAATCGACACATTTAGACTGCTGGGCAGATAGCGGTTGTTGGGCGGGGGGTGGAGTGGGGGGGAGATTGGATGCGGGGATTTTAGAAAACATTCCCACCACTGGCACAGGAAGATGGAATGTCCATCTCGATGACGAATTGCAAGTGCAGCGAAGCTCCCAGTGGCTCACAAATATCGGAAGGAAGGAGCGTTCCAGACGGACGCAGCAGAAGCATCGCAATGAGAAGGCGCCGGGCGGTGATGTGGGCGACCGTCTTTGTTCCGACGGCTTCGCCACGAAAGCCGCCACCGCCACGGGGGTTACCGGAGTTGGCGTGGCGATGGTTTCATCGTCATCGCCCCCGTCGTCCTCATCAGCAGCAGCAGCAGCGAGGTGCCGTGTGGTTCATTCCCACGGCAAGGGGCGAATCTCGCCACCGAGGAAATCAGCGGTGACAATCCCCACAGCGGTGCCCGAGGCCGCGGGATGCCGATGGGCTGAGTCAGCCGCTCCCCCACCCACCCGGCCAGGATATGACCTCGTGACCTTTCGCTGGGCCACCTGGCCAAATTTTTTTTTTTTAAATAACAAGTGTCCAGTTTCTATCGGCGCGGCCGATCCTACAGCGTGAGGGGGGGGGGGCGATGTTGCTGCTGCTGCTGTGGTCTGGCCTAGGGGGGGGCACCCCCAGTGGCAGCTGTCCCTGCGCGGCACAGGGCGATCAATCACGCAGAATGAAGACGCTGATGCTGTGTGTCACAGACACAGCCTGTGGTAATTTCACATTAAGGGGGCGATGTTGCTGCTGCTGTGGCCCGGCCGAGGGGGGGCACCCCCGGTGGCAGCTGTCCCTGCGTGGCACAAGGCTCACCATGACGCAGGAGGAAGACGCCGATGATGCTGCTGCTGCTGCTTTTTTCGAGCTTGGCAAATCCGAGGGCGTGACGGGGCAGGCAACATTTCGCCATAATTCACCGGGGTGGCACCGCCAGAATCGAGCGATGAGCCCCCCCCCCCCCCCCTAAAAGTCAGTTACCCAGAGTGCAACAAGGAGCCTGGCCAACGGGGGCACCGTCAACACAGATACGCAGGCTGCCCGCTGCGTCAGCTCTCCACCCGCCCCGCCGTCCACTCCACCCACAATCAGCTGACCCTCCTCACAGCCAGGAGGACCGTCACCCCCCCCACCGTCCACTCCACCCACAATCAGCTGACCCTCCTCACAGCCAGGAGGACCGGTTCTGATATCTCCGCACGCGATATCGCTCAGTCGCAACGCGGGGGCTCTGCCGACACGTGCATGAGGCGGGCCGCCGACTGATGGCCAAGCCAACACCTCGGGAAGAGTCAAGGTCCGTTCGGGGGGGTCGCTCGCCGGATTCACTCCGGCCGCTTGCTCGCTCACCGGATTGACTCCAGCTCCTCGTCACTCTGCCATCACCATTACCACGGCTACTGCCACGGCTACTGCCACGGCTACTGCCACCAACGCGCGGAGACAGGAGGAGGATTTCTCCACGCCTCTGTGGCTGCCGCCTGATGATGCTGCCGCTGGTCGTCGTCGTCATCAGCGGTGAAACGTCGCGGCTACTCCAATTGTAAACGCTGCAGAGGGTTCCCCTCTCGAGGCGCACAGC
Source organism: Petromyzon marinus (assembly GCF_048934315.1). NCBI lineage: Eukaryota > Metazoa > Chordata > Hyperoartia > Petromyzontiformes > Petromyzontidae > Petromyzon > Petromyzon marinus. The sequence continues at coordinate 9,460,718 of NC_133730.1, read as the reverse complement.
GGCCGGTGAGAGCTGAACTAGCTACCGATTGGCCACGTTCTGCTCACGTGACAAACCCCTTTCTCATCAGCTGTGTCGGGTGGTGGCGGGTTTAGCGAGACATTCATGCGATCTAACCCAAGACGAAAAGAAGAACAACATCCCTCAACGATATCTAGCAGCGAAATGACGGCGATTCTAAATGTGCAAGGAAAAACCGCAGGACCCGGAGAAAGATCCAGGCAACTGCGGGGAGAGACACCCACAAGCTCCAGATACACAGCAGCAGCAGGAGGTGTCAAGGTCGGGATCGAACCCACGACCTCCTGCACACCAGGCGAGATAGTTAACATCTCCTAGCCACCGTGATGGTGATGATGAGAGACGCAGACTCCAAGTATACAGCAGCAGGGGTCAGGGTCGGGATCGAACCCACGACCTCCTGCACACCGGGCGAGGTAGTCGACATCTCCTAGCCACCGTGATGATGATGATGATGAGAGACGCAGACTCCAAGTATACAGCAGCAGGGGTCAGGGTCGGGATCGAACCCACGACCTCCTGCACACCGGGCGAGGTAGTTAACGTCTCCTAGCCACCGTGGCGACGATGATGAGAGAGAGACACGCAGACTCCAAATATACAGCAGGCGTGAGGGGTCGGGATCGAACCCACGACCTCCTGCACACCGGGCGAGGTAAACATCTCACTGGATATCTGTGAACAAGAGCACCAATGCTCATCGGATTTTTCCCAGATAAAGATTCTCATTGGGTGGCTCAGGGCTCTAACCAGGAGTCGAGCACCACCTAAGCCGCTGCTGCCGCGATTTGAGAATTCCACACAAATCCAGCGAGTCACGTGGGGCCCAGCGAGTCACGTGGGGCCCAGCGAGTCACGTGGGGCCCAGCGAGTCACGTGGGGCCCAGCGAGTCACGAGGGGACCCCCCCCCCCCCCGTCGTCACGTGCTGACGAGCAATGCCGGGTGGGGAACGCGATCTCAGCGTGACCCTGGGTCCGCACCACCTGCGCTAGGGGCCTGGGGCCCTGGGGACCTGGGGACTTGGGGACCTGGGGCCCTGGGGACTTGGGGACCTGGGGTCTTGGGGGCCTGGGGACTTGGGGACCTGGGTACTTGAGGACCTGGGTACTTGGGGACCTGGGGCCCTGGGGACCTGAGGACTTGGGGACTTGGGGACTTGGGGACCTGGGGACTTGGGGACTTGGGGACCTGGGAACTTGGGGACCTGGGGACTTGGGGACCTGGGGACTTGGGGACCTGGGGACTTGGGGACCTGGGGACTTGGGGACCTGGTGACCCCACCCCCTCTCTCCCCAGCTGTACTCTCACACACCACGGTACGCGTGCAGTGCTACGAACCCGGTAACCCGAGTTCGATTCCCACTCCCGGACAAAATCAGTGACGATTATTTGAACCGGTCCTGAGCTTCCTCTATGTCGACTCGGCCTCAAATGAGTACCTGGTGCGGTGTGTAGTAAACATCGCCACTGGGGGAGACAAAGGCGGTCGGGCGTGGTGCTGGCCACCCACCCCCTCGTGTGCCACAGTGCCGGCCTTCATAGGTGCTCGCTAACAGCACTTGCCCCTACAGTCTGTTAAGGCTACACGGGGGATCTTTGTCTTAGCTCACACTCTCACGTGTGTGTGTGAGCTCACTCCTTTGACTCAGCGGATATTTCCCAGAGTGCACCCCTCAATTACGAGTTCCCCGACGTTCCACCAACGTTGTGAAACGTTGGTGGAACGCGCGCCCTGTAGCTACAGCTGTGTGTGTGTGGTGTGTGTGTGTAGTTACAGCTGTGTGTGTAGCTACAGCTGTGTGTGTGGTGTGTGTGTGTAGCTACAGCTGTGTGTAGCTACAGCTGTGTGTGTAGCTACAGCTGTGTGTAGCTACAGCTGTGTGTGTAGCTACAGCTGTGTATAGCTACAGCTGTGTGTGTGTAGCTACAGCTGTGTGTGTGTGTAGCTACAGCTGTGTGTAGCTACAGCTGTGTGTGTGTAGCTACAGCTGTGTGTGTGTAGCTACAGCTGTGTGTGTAGCTACAGCTGTGTGTGTAGCTACAGCTGTGTGTTTGTAGCTACAGCTGTGTGTAGCTACAGCTATGTGTCTACAGCTGTGTGTGTAGCACAGCTGTGTGTGTGTAGCTACAGCTGTGTGTGTGTAGCTACAGCTGTGTGTGTAGCTACAGCTGTGTGTGTGTAGCTACAGCTGTGTGTAGCTACAGCTAGCTACAGCTGTGTGTAGTTACAGCTGTGTGTGTAGCTACAGCTGTGTGTGTGTAGCTACAGCTGTGTGTGTAGCTACAGCTGTGTGTAGCTACAGCTAGCTACAGCTGTGTGTAGCTACAGCTGTGTGTGTACCTACAGCTGTGTGTGTGTAGCTACAGCTGTGTGTGTGTAGCTACAGCTGTGTGTGTGTGTAGCTACAGCTGTGTGTAGCTACAGCTGTGTGTAGCTACAGCTGTGTGTGTAGCTACAGCTGTGTGTAGCTACAGCTGTGTGTGTGTAGCTACAGCTGTGTGTGTGTGTAGCTACAGCTGTGTGTAGCTACAGCTGTGTGTGTGTAGCTACAGCTGTGTGTGTGTAGCTACAGCTGTGTGTGTAGCTACAGCTGTGTGTGTAGCTACAGCTGTGTGTTTGTAGCTACAGCTGTGTGTAGCTACAGCTATGTGTCTACAGCTGTGTGTGTAGCACAGCTGTGTGTGTGTAGCTACAGCTGTGTGTGTGTAGCTACAGCTGTGTGTGTAGCTACAGCTGTGTGTGTGTAGCTACAGCTGTGTGTAGCTACAGCTAGCTACAGCTGTGTGTAGTTACAGCTGTGTGTGTAGCTACAGCTGTGTGTGTGTAGCTACAGCTGTGTGTGTAGCTACAGCTGTGTGTAGCTACAGCTAGCTACAGCTGTGTGTAGCTACAGCTGTGTGTGTACCTACAGCTGTGTGTGTGTAGCTACAGCTGTGTGTGTGTAGCTACAGCTGTGTGTGTGTGTGTAGCTACAGCTGTGTGTAGCTACAGCTGTGTGTGTAGCTACAGCTGTGTGTGTGTGTAGCTACAGCTGTGTGTGTGTAGCTACAGCTGTGTGTGTAGCTACAGCTGTGTGTGTAGCTACAGCTGTGTGTGTGTAGCACAGCTGTGTGTGTGTGTAGCTACAGCTGTGTGTGTGTAGCTACAGCTGTGTGTGTGTAGCTACAGCTGTGTGTAGCTACAGCTGTGTGTAGCTACAGCTGTGTGTAGCTACAGCTGTGTGTGTAGCTACAGCTATGTGTGTAGCTACAGCTGTGTGTGTGTAGCTACAGCTGTGTGTGTGTGTAGCTACAGCTGTGTGTAGCTACAGCTGTGTGTAGCTACAGCTATGTGTGTGTGTGTAGCTACAGCTGTGTGTGTAGCTACAGCTGTGTGTAGCTACAGCTGTGTGTGTGGTGTGTGTGTAGCTACAGCTGTGTGTAGCTACAGCTGTGTGTGTGTAGCTACAGCTGTGTGTAGCTACAGCTGTGTGTGTGGTGTGTGTGTATAGCTACAGCTGTGTGCAGCTACAGCTATGTGTAGCTACAGCTGTGTGTGTAGCTACAGCTGTGTGTGTGGTGTGTGTGTATAGCTACAGCTGTGTGTGTAGCTACAGCTATGTGTAGCTACAGCTGTGTGTGTGTAGCTACAGCTGTGTGTGTGTGTAGCTACAGCTGTGTGTAGCTACAGCTGTGTGTGTGGTGTGTGTGTGTATAGCTACAGCTGTGTGCAGCTACAGCTATGTGTAGCTACAGCTGTGTGTGTGTAGCTACAGCTGTGTGTGTGGTGTGTGTGTATAGCTACAGCTGTGTGTGTAGCTACAGCTATGTGTAGCTACAGCTGTGTGTGTAGCTACAGCTGTGTGTAGGGAGCGGTAGTGTAGTGGTTACTGCGATGCGCTACGAACCCGGCGACCCGAGTTCGATTCCCGCTCACGGCCACAAACACCGGTGACGATCATCTGAACCGGTCCTGGGCATCCCTTTGGTCGACTCAGCCTCAAATGAGAAGCTGCTACGGTTGTGCGAACATCGCCACTGGGGAGACAAAGGCGGCCGGGCGTGGCACTGACCACCTCGTGTGCCGTGCCGACCTGCTACTCACTAACAGAACTTGCCCCAACAGTCTTTGTCTTTGTACAGGCTGTTCTCCTGTAATGCGGTGGTAGTAGCAGAAGTTCAACGTTCATAGACTGCACGGTTGGCTACGTACGGTGTGAAAGAAGTTCAACGTTCATACACAGCACGCATGGTTACGTACGGTGTGAAAGAAGTTCAACACACCGAGCACGCATGGTGCAGCTGGGTTGTGTCACGCAGCGCTTTGAACGCCGGCGGTCTGAGTTCGACTCCCGTACTACGGCGTGCGTGGTGAAGTATGGTCAAACGGCTCTCACAGCCGGCAACGGCTTGGGGAGTCCTTCATCCGGCAATGGATTTGAGGTGGCCAATTTTTATTTGTAATTCACAACGCCCCAGAGTCGTTTGCTCGTCGTTAAGGCCCCAATTAGTGGCAGCGCGTGGGTTTGAATGGCCTCAATCGTGGTGCACGCACCAGGCTAGACTTCGAAAGCTTTACGCGCTAAACGATTGTTTGACCTGACCAGGTGAGGCCCGACTGAGCTGATGTGGAGCTCTTTTCCATCACGGGCGATGGGACCGACGGAATGGCGGCTTGTCATCACCACCACCGCGTGGAAATGTTGAGCAGGAGCCAGACTCTCGACAAACGCGTGGGGTGACGTTGACTCAAAATGCGGATGGAGGGGAAAACCGGAGGGGGGGGCTGGAGAAAAATCCACGCGAATACGGCGAGAGAGACACCGCAGACTCCAAAAATACAGCAGGGATTGGGATCGAACCCACGACCTCCTGTACACCAGGCGAGGTAGTTAACATCTCATAGCCACCGTGATGATGACGAGAGAGAGAGACGCAGACTCCAAATATACAGCAGCAGGCATCAGGGCCGGGATCGAACCCACGACCTCCTGTACACCAGGCGAGGTAGTCAACATGTCCCAGCCACCGCGGCGATACGTCAACAAGCCCGACCCTGCTGATGAGACCCCAGGATTCTAAACCGGCGCGAGGTCAGCTGGCTTGAGCGGAAGCAGCTGGGTAGTATTTGTAGTCGGCGGGCGAGCAGGCGGACGGACGACCCGCCAGGGATGGTGCACGGGCACACGGTGGGTCTCACGCTCAGCGCTCACGAACCGCACAGGGGCTCCCGTTAACCAGTGGACCAAGGAGCTTGCCTCCCGCGGGGCACCCAGGAGGCAATCATTTCTTGACCTCGCCAGGCAAGGCCACCCTGGCTGTTGCACAACGAAGTGGCTCTCGTCCGCTACAGCGGGGTTTGGTGCTAGACGGAGCGAATCCAAATGGTGCGTCGTAAAACCCGCCACAACACCCGGCAGAGCCTGATTAGCCGGGTTCGTCACGTAAACAGAACGCGCCGGTGTGCTGGAGATTAAGCCCACAGCATTTGCCAGCGTGCCGAACCAGCAGCAGATTGGCACGTTTCGCTTACGTGAACAAACCTTACTAGGCGGCGGTGTTCTCTATAAACGCGTGGTGACGCTGATTCCTAAAGGTGGAGGGGAAAAACCGGAGGAGAGTTGAGAGAGGAGAGAGACGCAGACTCCAAATAAACAGCAGGCATCATCAGGGTCGGGATATGAACTCCATAGAACCCCCAAAGGTAATCCCATAAAGACCTCAAAAGTAATGCCAGAGAGACTCCAACAGTAATCCCAGAGAACCCCCGAAAGTAATTCAAGAAAAGACATAAAAGTAATCCCAGAGAAACCCCAAAGTAATCCCAAGGAAACCACAAAAGTAATTTCAAAGAAACCACAAAAGTGATCCCAGAGAAACCCTAAAAGTGATCCCAGACAAACCCCAAAAGTAATCCCAGACAAACCCCAAAGCAATTACAGACAAACCCCAAAAGTAATCCCAGGCAAACCCCAAAGTAATCCCAGACAAACCCCAAAGTAATCCCAGACAAACCCCAAAGTAATACCAGACAAACCCCAAAGCAATCCTAGACAAAAACCCCAAAGTAATCCCAGACAAACCCTAAAAGTGATCCCAGACAAACCCCAAAGTAATCCCAGACAAACCCCAAAGTAATACCAGACAAACCCCAAAGCAATCCTAGACAAAAACCCCAAAGTAATCCCAGACAAACCCTAAAAGTGATCCCAGACAAACCCCAAAGTAATCCCAGACAAACCCCAAAGTAATCCCAGACAAACCCCAAAGCAATCCTAGACAAAAACCCCAAAGTAATCCCAGAGAAACCCTAAAGTGATCCCAGACAAACCCCAAAGTAATCCCAGACAAACCCAAAAGTAATCCCAAACAAACCCCGAAAGTAATCCCAGAGAGACCCAAAAGGAATCCCCGCGAGACCCCACGAGCTCCCAGAGGGACTCGGATGATCCCCTGAGGAATTTCATCATCACAAAGGTGACCCCGTCCCGTCCACCTGGTCCTCACCCCTCCCAGGGGTCCCCTCCACCCTGACCCTGCTGGGAGCCCAGACGAGCCCCTAGGGCTGGACCAACAGGCCCCACAGGCCCCACACACACACACGTTTACACTCCCGTGGGGGTCCCCTGGGGGTCCCGTGGGGGTCCCGTGGGGGTCCCGTGGGGGTCCCCTGGGGGTCCCGTGGGGGTCCCCTGGGGGTCCCGTGGGGGTCCCGTGGGGGTCCCGTGGGGAGTTGCGTGGCTTTGGTGGTAAGTGAAGGTCCCTTGGGGTCCCTCTGTGGGGAGAGTGAAGACCCCCACGGTGGGTGAGTGAAGACCCCCTTGGTGGGTGAGTGAAGACCCCCACGGTGGGTGAGTGAAGACCCCTTTGGTGGGTGAGTGAAGACCCCCTTGGTGAGTGAGTGAAGACCCCCTTGGTGGGTGAGTGAAGACCCCCTTGGTGAGTGAGTGAAGACCCCCACGGTGGGTGGATGAAGACCCCCTTGGTGGGTGAGTGAAGACCCCCTTGGTGGGTGAGTGAAGACCCCCTTGGTGGGTGGGTGAAGACCCCCTTGGTGGGTGAGTGAAGACCCCCTTGGTGGGTGAGTGAAGACCCCCACGGTGGGTGAGTGAAGACCCCTTTGGTGGGTGAGTGAAGACCCCCTTGGTGAGTGAGTGAAGACCCCCTTGGTGGGTGAGTGAAGACCCCCTTGGTGAGTGAGTGAAGACCCCCACGGTGGGTGGATGAAGACCCCCTTGGTGGGTGAGTGAAGACCCCCTTGGTGGGTGAGTGAAGACCCCCTTGGTGGGTGGGTGAAGACCCCCTTGGTGAGTGAGTGAAGACCCCCACGGTGGGTGGGTGAAGACCCCCTTGGTGGGTGAGTGAAGACCCCCATGGTGGGTGGGTGAAGACCCCCATGGTGGGTGAGTGAAGACCCCCTTGGTGAGTGAGTGAAGACCCCCTTGGTGAGTGAGTGAAGACCCACTTGGTGGGTGAGTGAAGACCCCCTTGGTGAGTGAGTGAAGACCCCCTTGGTGAGTGAAGACCCCCTTGGTGGGTGAAGACCCCCATGGTGAGTGGAGACCCCCTTGGTGAGTGAGTGAAGACCCCCATGGTGAGTGAGTGAAGACCCCCTTGGTGGGTGAGTGAAGACCCCCTTGGTGGGTGAAGACCCCCATGGTGGGGGTTAGTGGATGAAGGCCCCCCCCCGTCCCCCCCCGTGCCCCCCCTCTCCCCCCCCGTGCCCCCCCCGTGCCCCCCGTGCCCCCCCGTGCCCCCCGTGCCCCCCCCCACTCACAGCAGGCACAGCGCGAAGGCCCCCGGCACCGACTCGCTGTCCCGCAGCAGGAAGGAGCCGTCCCGGGCCGCTCGACCCAGCAGCTCCTCGGCGCGCACGCGGCTCAGGTCGCGGTGGTACCACGGGGAGCCGCTGCAGCACCACGCGCTCGTCGTCATGGCGACTCCTCCTCCTCCTCGTCGTCTACCTCGTCTACCTCCTCCTCGTCGTCTACCTCGTCTATCTCGTCTATCTCCTCCTCCTGCTCCTCCTCCTCCCCCTCGTCGTCTACCTCGTCTATCTGCTCCTGCTCCTGCTCAGTGTCCCTTCCTTAGGGTGCCCCGTGTCCGAGTGTGTGTGTGAGTGTCTAAGTGTGTGGGTGAGTGTGTCCGAGTGTGTGGGTGAGTGTGTCTAAGTGTGTGTGTGAGTGTCTAAGTGTGACTGAGTGTGTCTAAGTGTGTGGGTGAGTGTGTCTCAGTGTGACTGAGTGTCTAAGTGTGTGGGTGAGTATCTAAGTGTGACTGAGTGTCTAAGTGTGTGTGTGAGTGTCTAAGTGTGACTGAGTGTATAAGTGTGTGTCTAAGTGTGTGGTTGAGTCTGTCTCAGTGTGTGGGTGACTGAGTGTCTAAGTGTGTGGGTGAGTGTCTCAGTGTGTGTGTGAGTGTCTAAGTGTGTGACTGAGTGTCTAAGTGTGGGTGAGTGTCTAAGTGTGTGTGTGACTGAGTGTCTAAGTGTGTGGGGAGTGTCTAAGTGTGTGACTGAGTGTCTAAGTATCTGACTGAGTCTCTAAGTGTGTGGGTGAGTGTGTCTAAGTGTGTGGGTGAGTGTGTCTCAGTGTGTGGGTGAGTGTGTCTAAGTGTGTGGGTGAGTGTCAAAGTGTGTGGGTGAGTGTCTAAGTGTGTGGGTGAGTGTGTCCAAGTGTGTGGGTGAGTGTGTCTAAGTGTGTGGGTGAGTGTGTCTAAGTGTGTGGGTGAGTGTGTCTAAGTGTGACTGAGTGTCTAAGTGTGTGAGGGAGTGTGTCTCAGTGTGTGGGTGAGTGTGTCTAAGTGTGTGGGTAAGTGTGTCTAAGTGTGTGGGTGAGTGTGTCTAAGTGTGTGGGTGAGTGTCTAAGTGTGTGGGTGAGTGTCTAAGTGTGGGTGAGTGTGTCTAAGTGTGTGGGTGTGTTTAAGTGTGTGGGTGAGTGTGTCTATGTGTGTGGGTGAGTGTGTCTAAGTGTGTGGGTAAATGTGTCTAAGTGTGTGGGTGAGTGTCTAAGTGTGTGGGTGAGTGTCTAAGTGTGTGGGTGAGTGTGTCTAAGTGTGTGTGTGTGTCTCAGTGTGTGGGTGAGTGTCTAAGTGTGTGGGTGAGTGTGTCTCAGTGTGTGTGTGTGTCTAAGTGTGTGGGTGAGTGTGTCTAAGTGTGTGGGTGAGTGTGTCTAAGTGTGTGGGTGAGTGTCTAAGTGTGTGGGTGAGTGTCTAAGTGTGGGTGAGTGTGTCTAAGTGCGTGTGACTGAGTGTCTAAGTGTGTGGGTGAGTGTGTCTCAGTGTGGGTGAGTGTGTCTAAGTGCGTGTGACTGAGTGTCTAAGTGTGGCTGACTGGTTGTCTGACTGCCTGTCTGACTGTCTATATGTCTGTGTGACTGTCTTGATGACTGTACTGTCTTGTCTGTCTGTATATGTGTGGTGTGACTGTGTCTGTGTCTATCTCTGTATATCTGTGGTGTGACTGTGTGTCTGTGTCTATCTGTGTGTGTCTATCTGTACTGTTTGTGTCTATCTGTGTGTCTGTGCTGTGTCTGTGTCTATCTGTGTCTATCTCTGTGTCTGTGTCTATCTCTGTGTGTCTATCTGTGTGTATGTGTCTGTGTGTCTATCTGTGTGTATGTGTCTATCTCTGTGTCTATCTGTGTCTGTGTCTATCTCTGTGTGTCTATCTGTGTGTGTGTCTATCTGTGTCTGTGTCTATCTCTGTGTGTGTCTGTGTGTATGTGACTATCTGTGTGTCTGTGTCTATCTGTGTGTCTCTCTGTACTGTGTGTGTCTATCTGTGTGTCTGTGTCTGTGGTGTGTCTGTGTCTATCTTTGTGTCTGTGCTGTGTGTGTGTCTATCTGTGGTGTGTGTGTCTATCTGTGTGTTTTGTCTATCTGTGCTGTGTCTGTGTCTATCTGTGTGTCTATCTGTGCTGTGTGTGTCTATCTGTGGTGTGTGTGTCTATCTGTGTGTTTGTGTCTATCTGTGCTGTGTCTATCTGTGCTGTGTCTATCTGTGTGTCTATCTGTGCTGTGTGTGTCTATCTGTGGTGTGTGTGTGTGTCTATCTGTGTTTGTGTCTATCTGTGCTGTGTCTATCTGTGTGTCTATCTGTGCTGTGTGTGTGTCTATCTGTGGTGTGTGTGTCTATCTGTGTGTTTGTGTCTATCTGTGCTGTGTCTGTGTCTATCTGTGTGTCTATCTGTGCTGTGTGTGTCTATCTGTGGTGTGTGTGTCTATCTGTGTGTGTCTATCTGTGTCTATCTCTGTGTGTCTATCTGTGTGTCTATCTGTGTGTCTGTGTCTATCTGTGTGTGTCTATCTTTATGTGTCTATCTGTGTCTCTATCTGTGTCTGTGTCTATCTGTGTGTCTATGTGTGTGTGTATCTGTGTGGCTGTGCTGTGTCTATCTGTGCTGTGTCTATCTGTGTGTATGTGTCTATCTGTGTGTCTGTGCTGTGTCTATCTGTGCTGTGTCTATCTGTGTGTATGTGTCTATCTGTGTCTATCTGTGTGTATCTATCTGTGTCTGTGCTGTCTATCTGTGTGTGTGTGTCTATCTGTGTGTGGCTATCTGTGTGTCTATCTGTGTGCGTCTATCTGTGTGTCTATCTGTTTGTGTCTATCTGTGTGTCTATCTGTGTGTCTGTGCTGTGTCTATCTGTGTGTCTATCTGTGTGTGTGTCTATCTGTGTGTCTATCTGTGTGTATGTGTCTGTGCTGTGTCTATCAGTGCTGTGTCTATCTGTGTCTATGTGTGTGTCTATGTGTGTGTCTATCTGTCTGTGTGTATGTCTGTGCTGTGTCTATCTGTGTGTCTATCTGTGTCTATGTCTGTGTCTATCTGTGTGTCTGTGCTGTGTCTATCTGCCCACCGTCATAGTCAGACACGTTTCCACAATTCCAGCGCTGGAACTTCGTCTCGCGTCGCCCGGCATCGCCTCGTCGCCCCTTCCTGCCCAACTTCTCTTCCCTTCGTTACTTGGGCGTTACTTTGACGTTACTTTGGCGTTACTTTCCCGCGTTACTCTGCTCGGCCGTGGAGCTCAGACGAGGGAGAGGAAGCGTCGTGCTCGTCCATCAGGGCACCCCCTTCCTCCCGAAGCCATTGATCACATCGACAACATCGCCACCATCAACATCGCCAACAACCAACTCCAGCAGCAGCAGCAGCAACTTGGGCTGGGCTGGTTCAATGCCTCCCAACTCCACGCCTCCTCGCTCCCGTGCGTCACTCCTCCCCCTCTCTCTACACTCCTCCCCCTCTCTCTACACTCCTCCCCCTCTCTCTACACTCCTCCCCCTCTCTCTACACTCCTCCCCCTCTCTCTACACTCCTCCCCCTCTCTCTACACTCCTCCCCCTCTCTCTACACTCCTCCGCCTCTCTCTACACTACTCCCCCTCTCTCTACACTCCTCCCCCTCTCTCTACACTCCCCCCCCTCTCTACACTCCTCCCCCTCTCTCTACACTCCTCCCCCTCTCTCTGCACTCCTCCCCCTCTCTCTACACTCCTCCCCCTCTCTACACTCCTCCCCCTCTCTCTACACTCCTTCCCCTCTACACTCCTCCCCCTCTCTCTACACTCCTCCCCCTCTCTCTACACTCATCCCACTCTCTCTACACTCCTCCCCCTCTCTCTACACTCCTCCCCCTCTCTCTACACTCCTCCCCCTCTCTCTACACTCCTCCCCCTCTCTCTACACTCCTCCCCCTCTCTCTACACTCCTCCCCCTCCCTACACACTCCTCCCCTCTCTCTACACTTTTCCCCCTCACTCTACACTCCTCCCCCTCTCTCTACACTCCTCCCCCTCTCTCTACACTCCTCCCCCTCTCTCTACACTCCTCCCCCTCTCTCTACACTCCTCCCCCTCTCTCTACACTCCTCCCCCTCCCTACACACTCCTCCCCTCTCTCTACACTCCTCCCTCTACACTCCTCCCCCTCTCTCTACACTCCTCCCCCTCTACACTCCTCCCCCTCTCTCTGCACTCCTCCCCCTCTCTACACTCCTCCCCCTCTCTACACTCCTCCCCCTCTCTCTGCACTCCTCCCCCTCTCTACACTCCTCCCCCTCTCTACACTCCTCCCCATCTCTCCACTCCTCCCCCTCTCTCTACAGTCCTCCCCCTCCATACACACTCCTCCCCTCTCTCTACACTCCTCCCCCTCCCTCTACACTCCTCCCCCTCTCTCTACACTCCTCCCCCTCTCTCTACACTCCTCCCCCTCTCTCTACACTCCTCCCCTTCTCTACACTCCTCCCCCTCTCTACACTCCTCCCTCTACACTCCTCCCCCTCTCTCTACACTCCTCCCCCTCTCTCTGCACTCCTCCCCCTCTCTACACTCCTCCCCCTCTCTACACTCCTCCCCCTCTCTTCACTCCTTCCCCTCTCTACACTCCTCCCCCACTCCTCCCCCTCTCTCCACTCCTCCCCCTCACTCTACACTCCTCCCCCTCTCTCTACACTCCTCCCCCTCTCTACACTCCTCCCCCTCTCTCTACACTCCTCCCTCTCTCTACACTCCTCCCCCTCTCTACACTCCTCCCCCTCTCTACACTCCTCCCTCTCCTGCCCCGACTCCCCCCACTCCTCCCTCCCTTCCCCCCACTCCTCCCTCTCCTTTCCTCCTCCCTCTCCTCCCTCAGCACTAACCGATGTGTGTGTGTTTAAGCTATAACCCACGTTTACAATTCGACTAACGGTGACGTTTCACAACAACAACAGCCAGCAGCAGCATCATCATCAGGCGACAGCCACAGAGTTGTTGAGAAATCCTCCTTCCTGTTTCGGTCTTAAATAGAAACGTAGGACAGATGTGTAATGTCATCATATTAAAAACCGGTTGGTACCGGTTTTTTTCTTACAGTCGCTTACTGGTCAGACCCGGCCGGCAAAGTTCGCCGGCAAAGTTCACCGGCAAAGTTCACCGGCAAAGTTCACCGGCAAGGTTCACCGGTAAAGTTCACCGGCAAAGTTCACCGTCAAAGTTCTACCGGTAAAGTTCACCGGCAAGGTTCACTGGCAAAATTCACCGGCAAGGTTCACCGGCAAAGTTCACCGGCAAGGTTTACCGGCAAGGTTCACCGGCAAAGTTCACCGGCAAAGTTCACCGGCAAGGTTCACTGGCTAAGTTCACCGGCAATGTTCTCCGGCAAAGTTCACCGGCAATGTTCTCCAGCAAAGTTCACGGGCAAAGTTCACTGCCAAAGTTTACCGGCAAGGTTGCCCAGCATGGTTCACCGGTAAAAACATTGCGACGCCACTCTCTCCGAGGGCGAGCGTGACGTGACATCACCCACTGCTCCCCTACAAAAAGTATGAAAGACAGGTGTGTACCCTTTAGGGCAATGCTAACACTGGTATCATTATTGACTTGAGGCTTCCGTCACTGCAGGAAGCCACACTCTTTGTTTCTTTCGGTAAAAGTCACGTGGGTAGAAATACAACAACAAGACCAGATCACGACGTTTGGATCGCGACGCAGGCAGCCGTCACGAGGTGTGAAACAAACACAGCAGGAGGACCTCCCGCTCTGTTTGTATCACAAAGAACCAAAGGGTATGGCATTGAATATGTTCAAACACGATTTTTTTTTCCACCCTCTCGCAAGGAATACAATTCTGCATTCACCACACAGTACTTGCGGTGAACGTGCAAGCACACACGATCTGGTAACACGATGATGGTGATGATGATGATGCATTGTCTTTGAAACTGATTGGCCTACAACAGAGACGGCAACCTTCCTCATGGCCGAGTCTCACCGCCAGTGTCAGACCAGAGGACCAGTACAAGGACAATGCACGAATCAGAGCAACTATAACTCGGGGTGAGCAGTAGCTATGGGCATGGGACCTTTTTGCAAGTATAAAAGTATGAAAAATAGGTGGGTACTCTTTATGGCAATAATACAACTGGTATCAATATGTTCAAACACAATATACACTGTAAACTTCTCGCAAGGAATACAATTATGAATCAAGCACACAGTACTTTGTGGTGAACGTGCAAGCACCACACGATCTGATACATTTTGATTTAAAGCTTTCGTGACTGCAGGGATTCACATTCTCGGATCTTTCGGCAAAGTCACGTAGAAGGGAAACAATGAAATACTAAAAATGTAAAACAATAAAATTCTCCCGACGTTTCCACTGCGACACCAAGCAATTATCATCTTGCTGTGGTTTTCACACCTGATGATGACTGCTGCTTGGTGTATCGCAGTCGAAACGTCGTGAGAATGTTATTGTTTATGTTTTTTATTATTATTTTATTGTTTCCCTTCCACGTGACTTTACCGAAAGAACCGTAGAATATGATCTGATAACACATGATGATGCATTGTCTTTGAAACCGATTGGCTTACACCAGAGACAATGGCCTTGTCTTACCAGCAGTGTCAGACGCCCACAAGCGAATCGCACAAGGACGGGGTGAGCAGCAGCAATATCATGGGACGTGTTTCTGTTGCCATTATCAAAGTCGTCAGGGGCTGGGCAACTCGCTGACCACGTGCCCCTACTGTGCATCTGTGAATCAAGAGCTTCATAGCTCATTGGATTCCTCCTCCTGCAGTTTTAATAAAGATTATGATGCTGGATAGATGACCGCTGATGATGATTTGGAGATGTGTGTGTGTGTAGTGGGGGGCGGTGGTGCAGCGGTTAGCGCGGCGTTGCGCTACGAACCCAGCGACCCGAGTTCGACTCCCGCTCACGGCCACCAACAGCGGTGACGATTATCTGAACCGGTCCTGGGCCTCCCCTAGGTCGACCCAGCCTCAAAATGAGTACCTGGGTCTGGTGTGTAGTAAACATCGCCACTGGGGAGACAAAGGCGGTCGGGCGTTGTGTTGGCCACCCACCCCCTCGTGTAGCATGCCGGCCTTCATAGGTGCTACTCGCTAACATCACTTGCACAAATAGTCTGTTGAAGCTACACGGGGGATCTTTGTCTTTGTAGTTCCAGCGGATAGTGTAGCGGTCGGCGCGCTTCGCCACGGACCCGGCGAACCAAGTTCGATTCCTGCTCACTGGCCACCAATACCAGTGACGGATTATCTGATCCATTCCTGGGTCTCCCCCAAGGGGAGACAAAGGCGGCCGGGCGTGGTGCTGGCCACCCACCCACCCCCTCGTGTGCCACAGTGCCGGCCTTCACAGGAGCTCACTCGCAGCACTTGCCCTAACGTTAAATCGAGGCTATCCGGGGGATCTTTATAGTTTTGGGTAATTTCTCTAAAACTCCATTGGAACCGCCTTTGCCAGTCGCAAAATGTGACAATTGGGTTTTTACCGTTTTATCTGGCAACAAAACTGACACCTTTTTTTCCAACTCCACGTGAGACTAGGCCTTTTGGCGTCATCTGGGCCAACTCCACGTGAGACTAGGCCTTTTGGCGTCATCTGCTCCAACACCATGTGAGACTAGGCCTTTTGGCGTCATCTGGTCCAGCACCACGTGAGACTAGGCCTTTTGGCGTCATCTGGTCCAACACCACGTGAGACTAGGCCTTTTGGCGTCATCTGGTCCAGCACCACGTGAGACTAGGCCTTTTGGCGTCATCTGGTCCAACACCACATGAGACTAGGCCTTTTGGCGTCATCTGGGCCAACACCACGTGAGACTAGGCCTCTTGGCGTCATCTGCTCCAACACCACGTGAGACTAGGCCTTTTGGCGTCATCTGGTCCAACTCCACGTGAGACTAGGCCTTTTGGCGTCATCTGGGCCAACACCACGTGAGACTAGGCCTTTTGGCGTCATCTGCTCCAACACCACGTGAGACTGGGCCTTTTGGCGTCATCTGCTCCAACACCACGTGAGACTAGGCCTTTTGGCGTCATCTGCTCCAACACCACGTGAGACTAGGCCTTTTGGCGTCATCTGGTCCAGCACCACGTGAGACTAGGCCTTTTGGCGTCATCTGGTCCAACTCCACGTGAGACTAGGCCTTTTGGCGTCATCTGGTCCAACTCCACGTGAGACTAGGCCTTTTGGCGTCATCTGGGCCAACACCACGTGAGACTAGGCCTTTTGGCGTTATCTGGTCCAGCACCACGTGAGACTAGGGCTTTTGGCGTCATCTGGTCCAGCACCACGTGAGACTAGGGCTTTTGGCGTCATCTGGTCCAACACCACGTGAGACTAGGGCTTTTGGCGTCATCTGGTCCAGCACCATGTGAGACTAGGCCTATTGGCGTCATCTGGTCCAACTCCACGTGAGACTAGGGCTCTGACTAGGGCTCTAAGGAAAGCTGTCTCGGGTGTGGAACAAACAATTTCAAGGACAGTGCCAATACATTAGCAGAGTTATGTTTTTTGTTGCCATTCCGACCGCAGGTATTGTGGTCAATGCAAACATGACTCCTTGTAAAAAAAATGTGTCAGTTTTGTTGCCAGATAAAAGGGTAAAAACCCAATTATTCTCTAAAACTGTTGGCATCGCCACGAAAATCTCGCCTCGTTTAGTCCTCACGTGGCCGATAATCTGGTAACACCATTATAGGAATATAGGGGATAGCTATATAGGATTACTATAGTGGTAGTGCCTTACGCCGATCATTGTTTTGACGATTATTGGGTTCTGGGGGTGGTTGCACGGTCAAAGTCATGAATTCAGCAGCAGCAGTGGCATCAGCAGCAACAGCATCATCGTCATCATCCGCTGCAGAATTATCATCATGAGCAGTTTCACCATCGTCATTATCATCAGCAGTGAAAGCAGTACCATCAGCCGAACCATCATCAGAATCATAATCAGCAGCAGCCAGCCGATGTCTCGACCGCCTTTGTCTTCCCATGAGGTTGAGCTGCACTCACCGTAATTACATTGTCTGTGTGATCAATGCAGAGAGAGAGAGAGAAGGGGGGGGGGGACGTGAGTGGGAGGCACGGGGGAAGGAGGGTGGGTGGGTCTGTGGCTATTAAGAGATTGGATAGACACAGGGGAGAGAGGGGAGGAGAGAGGGGGGAGAGAGAGGGGGAGAGAGGCCGGGAGAGAGGCCAGGAGAGAGGGGGGGGAGAGAGAGGGGGGAGAGAGGCTGGGAGAGAGGCCGGGAGAGAGGGGGGATAGAGGGGAGAGAGAGAGGAGAGAGGGGGGAGAGAGGGGAGAGAGAGGGGGGAGAGAGGGGAGAGAGGGGAGGAGAGAGGGGGGAGAGAAGCCGGGAGAGAGAGGGGGGAGAGAGGGGAGAGAGGCCGGGAGAGAGGCCGGGAGAGAGAGGGGGGAGAGAGGGGAGGAGATAGGGGGGAGAGAGGGGAGAGAGGCCGGGAGAGAGGCCGGGTGAGAGGGGGGATAGAGGGGAGAGAGGGGAGGAGAGAGGGGAGAGAGAGGGGAGGAGAGAGGGGAGAGAGAGGGGAGAGAGGGGGGAGGGAGAGGGGAGAGAGATAAATGAGAGGGCCTGAATGAGGGAGATCGGAGGGGGAGACAGGACAGAGTTTAGGGAGTGCAGGATGAAAGAGAGAGAGAGGTGAGTGGACACGGAGTAGGGAGAGAGGGGGGTAGAGAGAGAGGAGAGGCAGAGAGGGGGGTAGAGAGAGAGGGGGGGCAGAGAGGGGGGTAGAGAGAGAGGGAAGGGGTAAGGAGAGGAGAAAAAAAAAGAAAATAACATTATGTTGTGTCTTTAATTTAAAAGGGGGGGGGGGCTTACATAAAGCAAAGCATAACAAAAAAAAACAAAAAAACGAAATGATGAACGAAGCAAAGTGCCGACTACACCGGGCATCTTCTTGTTTCCTCTGATCGTCAGAAAAAAGAGAGAGGTGAGTAGGAGAGAAGGTTAGGGGAGCTCTAAGGAGAATTAGGGGAGATGTGTGAGCTGAGATCGCTGACGGAGATAGGCAGGAATCGCAATGTTTATAGTGGGGGTGGGAAATCAGATGAGCTATGAAGCTCTTCTTTTTGAACAGATGTCCAGTCGGGGAATGTGAATAGAGGAGGAGTGGTGGTTGAGGAGTGGTTGGAGATTGGGGGGAGGGAGGGGTTAATATACAGGATGGAGAGAGGATGAGCGAGACGTGGGAGTGAGAGGGGAGAGCGGTGAGTTGATGGAGAGGAATTGGAGAAGGATCTGGAGGAGGAGGAATTGGAGGAGGATCTGGAGGAGGAGGAATTGGAGGAGGATCTGGAGGAGGAGGGATTACACAGGGGTCACACACAGGAGTCACACAGAGGTCACACAGGGGTCACACAGAAGTCAAACACAGGTGTCACACAAAGGGGTTACACACAGAGGTCATACAAAGGGGTTACACACAGAGGTCACACAAAGGGGTTACACACAGAGGTCAAACACAGGGGTCACACAAAGGGGTCACACACAGAGGTCACTCAAAGGAGTCACACAGAGGTCACTCACAGGAGTCACACAGAGGTCACACACAGGGGTCACACACAGAGGTCAAACACAGGTGTCACACAGAGGGGTCCCACAGAGGAGTTACACAGAGGTCACACACAGGGGTCACACACAGAGGTCACACAGAGGTGTCACACAGAGGGGTCCCACAGAGGAGTTACACAGAGGTCACACACAGGGGTCACACACAGAGGTCACACAGGTCACACACAGAGAGCGCCGCCAGGTGTCTCACGACTCAAAGTCGGCCCGGCAGGGATCCTGGGTTCCAATCCCGCTGTGGTTACAGCGAGTTCTCGAGTCTAGCGAGTGGACGGTCTTAGCCCGCTCACCCCAAGACTCGCAGAGAGACCCATAGACTCACACAGAGACCCATAGACTCACACAGAGACCCATAGACTCACACAGAGACCCATAGACTCACACAGAGACCCATAGACTCACATAGAGACCCATAGACTTACATAGAGACCCATGACTCGCAGAGAGACCCATAGACTCACATAGAGACCCATAGACTCACACAGAGACCCATAGACTCACACAGAGACCCATAGACTTACATAGAGCCCAATACACTTACATAGAGACCCATAGACTCACACAGAGACCCATAGACTCACATAGAGACCCATAGACTCACACAGAGCCCAATAACCTTATATAGAGACCCATAGACTCACATAGAGACCCATAGACTCACACCCATAGACTCACACAGAGCCCAATACACTTATATAGAGACCCATAGACTCACATAGAGACCCATAGACTCACATAGAGACCCATAGACTCACACAGAGCCCAATACACTTACATAGAGACCCATAGACTTACATAGAGACCCATAGACTTACATAGAGCCCAATACACTTATATAGAGACCCATGAACTTACATAGAGACCCATAGACTCACATAGAGACCCATAGACTTACATAGAGACCCATATACTTACATAGAGACCCATAGACTTACATAGAGACCACAGACTCACATAGAGACCCGTAGACTCACATAGAGACCCATAGACTCACATAGAGACCCATAGACTTACATAGAGACCCATAGACTCACATAGAGACCCATAGACTCACACAGAGACCCATAGACTCACATAGAGACCCATAGATTCACATAGAGACCCATAGACTCACATAGAGACCCATATACTCACATAGAGACCCATAGACTCACACAGAGGTCCATAGACTCACACAGAGACCCATAGACTCACATAGAGACCCATGGACTCACATATAGACCCATAGACTCACATAGAAACACATAGACTCACATAAAGACCCATAGACTCACACCCATAGACTCACATAGAGACCCATAGACTCACATAGAGACCCATAGACTTACATAGAGACCCATAGACTCACATAGAGACCCATATACTTACATAGAGACGCATAGATTTGCATAGAGACCCGTAGACTCACACAGAGACTCATAGATTTACATAGAGACCGATAGACTCACAAATAGACCCAGAGACTCACATAGAGACCCATAGACTTACATAGAGACCATAGACTCACATAGAGACCCATAGACTTACATAGAGACCCATATACTTACATAGAGACCAATAGACTTACATAGAGACCACAGACTCACATAGAGACCCATAGACTAACATAGAGACCCATAGACTTACATAGAGAACCATAGATTCACATAGAGACCCATAGACTTACATAGAGACCCATAGACTCACACAGACTCGTATAGACCGAGTGGTGATGAAACCGGGTTCTCAAGTGCAGTGAGTTGATGGTTTAAGCCCGGTCACCAAATGACGTCACAACAACAACTCCATCACATTAAAAGACGTCAAAACAACAACTCCATCACATTAAAAGACGTCAAACAACTCCATCACAATAAATGACGTCAAAACAACAACTCCATCACATTAAATGACGTCACAACAACAACTCTATCACATTAAAAACGTCACAACAACTCCATCCCATTAAATGACGTCACAGCAACAAGAACTCCATCACATTAAGTGACGTCAGAACAACAACTCCTCACATTAAATGACGTCACAACAACAACTCATCACGTTAAGTGCAGTATCGCTGGACAGGAGGGAGAGGGGAGATTTGAGAGGGAGTGGAGAGAGAGAGAGCGCCAATAATTGAATTAAATATTGAGAGAGGGGGAGGGAGAGGGTTGATGGGGGGGAGGAGGAGGAGGGGGAGACGGCGAGACATTGGGAGAAGCATTGAGAGAGAGGAGATGGGGGAGATATCTGAGAGAGAGAGGAGATGGGGAGATATCTGAGAGAGGGAGGGGAGAGAAAGGAGGTGGGGGAGTATCTGAGAAAGAGGAGATGGGGGAGATATCTGAGAGAAAGATGAGATGGGGGAATATCTGAAAGAGAAAGGAGATGGGGGAGATATCTGAGAGAGAGTAGATGGGGAGATATCTGAGAGAGGGAGGGGAGAGAAAGGAGATGGGGGAGATATCTGAGAGAGAAAGGAGATGGGGGAGATATCTGAGAGAGGAGAGAAAGGAGATGGGGGAGATATCTGAAAGAGAAAGGAGATGGAGGAGATATCTGAGAGAGAGAAAGGAGAGAGAGGAGATGGGGGAGAAGCATTGAGAGAGAAAGGAGATGGGGGAGATATCTGAGAGAGAGGAGAGAAAGGAGATGGGGGAGATATCTGAGAGAGAAAGGAGATGGAGGAGATATCTGAGAGAGAGAAAGGAGAGAGAGGAGATGGGGGAGAAGCATTGAGAGAGAGAAAGGAGATGGGGGAGATATCTGAGAGAGAGGAGAGAAAGGAGATGGGGGAGATATCTGAGAGAGAAGAGAGAGGAGATGGGGGAGATATCTGAGAGAGAGGAGATATCTGACAGAGAGAGGAGAGAAAGGAGATGGAGGAGATATCTGAGAGAGAGAGGGCAGATGGGGGAGATATCTGAGAGAGAGAGAAAGGAGATGGGGGAGATATCTGAGAGAGAGGAGATGGGGGAGATATCTGAGAGAGGGAGGGGGTAGAGAGAGAGTGGGAAGGGGTAATGAGAGCAGAGCGTGAAATCTTTAATTTAAAAGGGGAGGGGGGGGGTTAACATAAAGCAAAGCATAAAACAACCCGAAATGATGAACTATGCGAAGTGCCGACTACAACGAGCATCTTCTTGATTCCTCTGATCGTAGAAAGAAAAAGAGAGGGAGGGGAGGGAGGGGGGAGACACATTAAGAGGATAGCCAAAGAGATTCAGTGAGATATTGAGAGAGAGAGGGAGGCTTTGAGAGAGAGAGGGGGGGGAGGCTTTAGGAGAGAGAGATAGGAGGGAGAGGCTTTGAGAGAGAGAGAAGGAGGGAGAGGCTTTGAGAGAGAGATAGGAGGGAGAGGCTTTGAGAGAGAGAGAGAGGGGAGGGGAGGTTTGAGAGAGAGATAAGAGGGAAAGGCTTTGGGAGAGAGAGGGGGAGAGGCTTTGAGAGAGTGGCGAAATGAGATGTGGAGTGAAACATGTAGAGGGGAGTGAGTGAAGGAGAGAGTGAAGGAGAGAGTGAAGGAGAGAGTGAAGGAGAGAGTGAAGGAGAGAGTGAAGGAGAGAGAGAGAGACTGAGAGTGGAGTGAGAGAGAGGAAGAGAGAGCGGTGAGTCTCGCTGTATCCCCGACTTCACATCTGCGTCAAATCACCGTGAGACTCACACACACAGGTACACACACGTGTACACACACACACGTACACACACGTGTACACACACACACACGTACACACACACACACGTGTACACACACACGTGTACACACACACAGGTACACACACACACAGGTACACACATACACACGTACACACACACAGGTACACACACACAGGTACACACAGATACACACACACAGGTACACACACACACGTGTACACACACACACAGGTACACACATACACACGTACACACACACAGGTACACACACACAGGTACACACACACACAGGTACACACACACACAGGTACACACACACAGGTACACACACAGGTACACACACACACACAGGTACACACACACACACACACAGGTACACACACACGCGTACACACACACACACACGCGTACACACACACACACACGCGTACACACACACACGCGTACACACACACGCGTACACACACACGCGTACACACACACACGCGTACACATACACACGCGTACACATACACACAGGTACACACACACACAGGTACACACACAGGTACACACACACGTACACACACACGCGTACACACACACAGGTACACACACATGCGTACACACACACACAGGTACACACACACACGCGTACACACACGCACAGGTACACACACACGTATATATACACACACACACGCGTACACACACACGCGTACACACACACATACACAGGTACACACACACAGGTACACACACACAGGTACACACACGTATACAGACACGTATACACACGCACACAAACACGTATACACAGACAAATTAGACAAAGATCCCTGTATAGCCTTAACAGACTGTTGGGGCAAGTGCTGTTAGCGAGCAGCACCTACAGCATGAAGGTCGGCACGCTACACGAGGGGGTGGGTGGCCAACACCATGCCCGGCCGCCTTTGTCTCCCCAGTGGCGATGTTTACTACACGCCACCGCATCAGGTACTCATTTCAGTCTGAGTCGACCTAGGGGAGGCCGCGCGCGTGCGCGCATACACACATACACACAAACACTGCACGTTACATACAATGCACAGCCACACGACCTGCTGCTGATGCTGTTGTTGTTGTTTGTGTATCCGCGCTATTGCTCACGTGTTGTTGACGGTGCGTTGGCTGCGTTAGACTCGCTGCGTTATTGCTGCACCGCTGACGATCAACGCCAAGCGTTCACACCCAACCAACAGCCGCCTGAGATCTGGGGGCCTCTACGTGGTGAGATGTATATTCTTAGTTCTTTCGGTAAAGTCACGTTGAAGGGAAACAATAAAATAATAAAATATATATAAAAACAAAAAAATTATCACGACGTTTCGACCATAACACAAACGGTCGTCATCAGGTGTGTCGGTTTGCATAAATGTATTTATTTTTTAACGGCGTATTTATTTATTTATTTATTAAATACGTTACCGCCATGCACAGCGATTTGGCAGTTTATTTAGAAGGACTAGTCCATCTATGTTCTGAAAAGAGGAGGGGGGAGACGAAAAATTTTAATGTCTGCTGTCTGAAAGCCACTGTAAGCGTGAACAATCAATTAAGACCCGAAATGGTTTATCAAATCCTTCCAATGATTGCTAAGCCACAATCCATCTTCTCGGTTGAAATTGCCTCTGTGCTTGTATATGTGGATAGCCTCGTGAACGAATCTCTCATGGTAGCCAGATGTCTTCGGACAATCAATGATGAGGTGTTCACCATTGGGCACCGGATTTCCCCAGAGGGAAAAAAACCCCACGCGTATGGACGGAGCAGATGGGGATGAGTCCACACACTCTGTTGTACCGCCGTCTCCTGCCAGAGCCACGTGGTAGGGGTTTTTCCTCGACGCCCACGTGAAGAAATGTGGAACAGATGGAGATTTAGATCCAGGACGCGGATTCACGGCCCGGCCGGACAGTGCGCCCGTGGGCGAGGATAACGTCGGAGTGGAAGCCAAGGAATGGGACGCGTCGCAGAGGACGCGCCCCCAAGGCGGAGATGGAGCAATGACATCTGTTCATCCGCTGGCGCTGGGTGCGATCGCTGTATCACTGGAGCACGAGTGTGGGGACGGGGGGGGGGGCTGGGGAGGCATTCATCCAGCAGTGGATTGACCACGGCTGATGACGTTGATAATGATCTGTATCATCTGTTCAGCCACCCGGTTTCTTAGCTCTAGCCTTAAACGCCAACTATAACTGTAGCTCTGACCGCATGCTCTCTCCACAGCAATGACACCTTGAGACATGTCGGACCACGAGGATGACTCAAGGCCCAGGCCGGGAGGTTCAAGGCCGAGGTCAGGATGGTCGGGAGGTATCCAGCCTGCGTTGGCAGGGTCAGGGCATGAGTCAGAAGGGCCTGAATGTGAGGGGCTTAGTTCGGGCGACGAGGGGAATAGTTCAGCAGGATCAGAAGACCTTGGGTCCACACCTGAAGATCAGGTGCCTAAGTCAAGAGGATCCGAAGATCAATGGCAAGGGTTGGAAGGGTCTGGAGATAGGGGATCCCCACTGGGAAGGTCACAGCCTGAGTTGAGAGGATATGTAGGCCTGAAGTCTAGCTCCGGGCGATCAGAAGAGTCTGGAGGTCAGTGGCCAGAAGTGGAAGGATCAGGAGGCCTAAACGAGTTGGGACCCAGGCAGGGAGGATCAGGAGTCCTGGGGTACAGACTGGAAGCATCTAGAGGTCAAGGGCCTAGGTCAAGTGGATTGGGAGGGTCTGAAGGTCTGGGAACTGGGCAGGGAGGCTCAGAAGGTCTGGGGCCTTGCTCAAGAGGACCTGGAGGTCTGGGGCCCTGGTTCGACAGCCCAGAACATTTGGGACTTGATTTGGGTAAGTCGGTGCCGAGGTCAGGAAGAAATATAGAATTAGAAGGGTCAGGAAGTCCGAAGATCAGGGAGAGAGGTTCTGGAAGATCAGAAAGTCCCGGTGCAAGCTCTGGATGGTCTGGATATGTAGCACCTGGGCTGGGAGCATCTGAAGATGTAGGATCCGAACCTGGAGGATCTGACAGTCCTGGCTCCAGGCTGGGAGTGTCAGGGTCCAGATCAGGAAAACCAGGGGAATTAGGAGGTCCAGAACCCAGGCTGGTAGAGACAGTCGATCAGATATCTAGGCAAGAAGAACCTGACATGTTCAGGTCCATGTCAGCAGGATCAGAAGGTGCGCTGCCTAAGATGGCGGGAGCAGGACATCCAGAACCCAGGTCTAGAGTGTCTGGATCTCCGAGTCTCATGTTAGGAGGGAATGGGACCAGACCTCGAGAATCAGGAGGGCAAGAATGTCCAGGCTTCAGGAGATCTGAAGTTCAGGGGCCCAGGTCAGGAGGGTCAGAAATATCAGAGTGTCCTGGGATGAAACGATCGAGAGGATGTATTGGTCAGGATCGTGAGATAAAATGGTCGGAGTCTGGACCTAAGGGATCAGAAGATCTGGTATGCAAGCTGGGGCAATCTGGAAGTCTAGAAGCTAGCCTAGGAGGATCAGGAGGCACTGGACCCACGCTTCGAGGGTCTGAAGATCGACAGTCTATACTGGCAGACTCTGGCATTGGATCTGGAGGATTAAAAAAGCCAAGAAGTCGAGAAGAAATAGGATCGGGAGGTCAGGTTCTTAGGTCAGGAGGATCAGAAACGCCAGGAGCTCTTGGGCGTACAGAATTTGGAGGGATGGAGCCCAGATCAGGAGGGTCAGGGGGTCTGGCGTACGGGCCAGGAGGGCCAGAAGGACCTGGTTGTGAATCGCCTGGGCTTGGAGGAACAGAGCCCAGGTCTGGAGTATTAGAAAGTCCGGCACCTACGCTAGGACAATATACAAGTATGGGCCCTCGGTCAGGCAAATCGGGGGTCCCAGGATCTAAGCCTGGAGATCCAGGTTCCATGCTGGGAGGGCCTGAAGGATCGGAAGATGCAGTGACCACGCTGGGACAGTCTGGGCATGTGGGCCTCAACTTTGGGATATCTGGAGAGCCAGTGGCAGTGCTGGAAAGATCAGGCCCTGCGTCAAAAGAATCAGGAGGATCATCAGCTCATGTGCCCACCTCTGGTAGGAGGCCTGAAGTTGTCGAGTCCAGGCAGAAAGAATGCGAAGTTGTAGGGCCCCGCTCAGCAGTATCAGCAGGGTCAGATCTGTGGCCAAAGATGGAAAGTTCGGCAAGCCCAGGACCCATGTCTGGAGGATCTAGATATCTGGGCTCTGTACCGGGAGGATCTGCAGTTGGGTCTGGTGGTCAAGCGCTCAGTTCAGGAGGATTGGAAATATCAGGGAGCCCCAGGATGAGAGCTTCAGACCTAGAGCCCAGTTCAGAAGGTTTAGAATATAGCTCAGGAGGACCGAATGGCCAGAGGCCTGGGCTGAGAGGATCAGAACCTATACCTGCCGGTTCAGAAGATCCGGTGCCCAGGCTGAGACGATCTGTAGGTGTGGGACATGGCTCAGGAGGATCTGCAAGACCAGCACCCGTGTTGGAAGCATCAAGGCCAGGGTCAAAACAATCCGGAGCGTCGCTAGATCCTGGACCCGGCTCCGGAGGATCCGGAGGCGCAGGGGCCAAAGCAAATGGATCAGGAGGAGCGCGACCGGAGCCGGGGATTCGAGGGGCCTCATCGGAAGGATCAGAAGCTGTACGGTGCAAGCTGGCGGCGGCTTTGTCAGGAGGATCGGCCTGCCCAGGGCCCCGGCCCGGAGAACCGAAAGGCCTACGGGCCGGCCGCGGGGCACCAGGGGACGCAGGGCCGCCTTGCGGAGGAGCGGGAGGCGCGGGATCCAGCTGCAGCCGCTGCGGGGGAGCGCTGGGCCACGGTGAACGAGTGCGTGTCACGGGGACCGGGGCACAGTTCCATCCCGCCTGCTTCGTCTGCGCCCAGTGCTTCCAGAGGCTCCCAAAGGGCCTCTTCTTCGAGGTGGGTGGGCCACCGCTGTGCAAGTCGCCGCTGCACTCTCACTGCTGCACTTTACACTCACCCGCTGCACACTCACCTGCTACACTCTCACTGCTGCACTTTACACTCACCCGCAGCACACTCACTGCTGCACACTCACTGCTGCACTTTACACTCACCCACTGCACTATCACTGCTGCACACTCACTGCTGCACTTGCACTCACCCACTGCACTCTCACTGCTGCACTTTACACTCACCCGCTGCACACTCACTGCTGCACACTCACTGCTGCACTTTACACTCACCCGCAGCACACTCACTGCTGCACACTCACTGCTGCACTTTACACTCACCCACTGCACTATCACTGCTGCACACGCACTGCTGCACTTGCACTCACCCGCTGCACTATCATTGCTGCACTCTCACTGCTGCACTTTACACTCAACCGCTGCACACTCACTGCTGCACATTCACTAATCCGCTGCACTATCACTGCTGCACTCTCACTGCTACACTTTTCACTCATCTGCTGCACTCTCACTGCTGCACTTTTCACTCATCCGCTGCACTATCACTGCTGATGAGTGAATACTGTACATTCACTCATCCGCTGGACACTGCTGCGAATTCACTCATCTGCTGCACTATCGCTGCTGCACAATCCCTCTACAGCCGCATTCATTCCTTACTGTACTCTCGGTCACTGATACAGTCTAATTCACTGCTATATTCACTCACTGCTGCACTATCACAGTTGTATCCTCACTATTGAAACACATTCTCCTGCGGAGGGAGCTGGTTGGAACGTCGGGTTGCTCGGTCAGTGGCCAGGGTCAACGGCGGCACCACCACGTGGTGTGTCCCGCACAATATGCCCGACTGTGAGGGCGGGCACAAGCCGGCGTGAGTAGGTGAAACGTTGAGTTTTATAAGGGCACCACGGGGTGACCAGCTCCTCCCCACCCAGCCCCACCCCACCCTCCCCACCCTCCCCACCCAGCCCCTCCCCACCCAGCCCCTCCCCCCACCCTCCCCACCCTCCTCACCCAGCCCCTCCCCACCCTCCCCACCCAGCCCCTCCCCACCCTCCCCACCCAGCCCCACCCTCCCCACCCTCCCCTCCCCACCCAGCCCCTCCCCACCCAGCCCCTCCCCACCCTCCCCACCCAGCCCCTCCCCACCCAGCCCCTCCCCACCCAGCCCCTCCCCACCTAGCCCCACCCCTCCCATGTTTGGATGCACGACGGACGGACAGACACAATAATCCTCTGTGTGCTACTGCTGCTGCTGGTGTAGTAACCAGGAGGTTCCTACACACTGAAATATAAACTGTTGCACTCGCACTCACTGCTGCAGGTTTCCCCTGCACAGCTGCACTCTTACTCACCACTATAAAATCATTGCACTGCTGCACTCCCACGTCACTGCTGCACTCTCACGTCACTGCTGCACTCTCACGTCACTGCTGCACTCTCACTGCTGCACTCTCACGTCATTGCTGCACCCTGTCACTGCTGCACTCTGTCACTGCTGCACTCTCACTGCTGCACTCTCACGTCACTGCTGCACGCTCACGTCACTGCTGCACCCTCACTGCTGCACCCTGTCACTGCTGAACTCTGTCACTGCTGCACTCTGTCACTGCTGCACTCTCACTGCTGCACCCTCATGTCACTGCTGCACACTCACGTCACTGCTGCACTGTCACTGCTGCACACTGTCACTGCTGCACTCTCACGTCACTGCTGCACCCTCACGTCACTACTGCACACTCACGTCACTGCTGCACCCTCACTGCTGCACACTATTGTCACTGCTGCACCATCGTGTCACTGCTGCACCCCCAAGTCACTGCTGCACGCTCACTGCTGCACTCTCACGTCACTACTGCACTCTCACGTTACTGCTGCACCCTCACGTCACTGCTGCACCCTCACGTCACTGCTGCATCCTCACGTCACTGCTGCACCCTCACGTCGCTGCTGCACCCTCACGTCACTGCTGCACCCTCAGGTCACTGCTGCACCCTCACATCACTGCTGCACTCTCACTGTCACTGCTGCACTCTCACGTCACTGCTGCACCCTCACTGTCACTGCTGCACCCTCACTGCTGCACCCTCACTGTCACTGCTGCACCCTCACTGCTGCACCTTCACATCACTGCCGCACTCTGACTGTCACTGTTGCACCCTCACGTCACTGCTGCACGCTCACTGCTGCACTCTCACGTCACTGCTGCACCATCGTGTCACTGCTGCACCATCATGTCACTGCTGCACTCTCACGTCACTGCTGCACTCTCACGTCACTGCTGCACCCTCATGTCACTGCTGCACTCTCACGTCACTGCTGCACCCTCATGTCACTGCTGCACACTCATGTCACTGCTGCACTTTCACGTCACTGCTGCACTCTCACTGCTGCACCCTCATGTCACTGCTGCACTTTCACGTCACTGCTGCACTCTCACTGCTGCACTCTCACTGTCACTGCTCCACGCTCACTGCTGCACTCTCACGTCACTGCTGCACACTCACGTCACTGCTGCACACTCACGTCACTGCTGCACACTCACGTCACTGCTGCACTGTCACTGCTGCACTCTCACGTCACTGCTGCACACTCACGTCACTGCTGCACTCTCACTGTCACTGCTGCACCCTCACTGCTGCACTCTCACTGTCACTGCTGCTGATGCTGCTGCACTCTGCAGTTCGAAGGGCGAATGTTCTGCGAGAGAGACTTCATGGTGCTGTACTCACCTTGCTGCAGGCTGTGTGGTGAGGATCGCACTCACCACTCACCTCACTCACCACTCACCACTCACCTCACTCACCTCACTCACCACTCACCACTCACCTCACTCACCTCACTCACCACTCACCTCACCACTCACCACTCACCTCACTCACCTCACTCACCACTCACCTCACTCACCTCACTCACCACTCACCACTCACCTCACTCACCTCACTCACCACTCACCTCACCACTCACCACTCACCACTCACCTCACTCACCACTCACCACTCACCTCACTCACCTCACTCACCACTCACCACTCACCTCACTCACCTCACTCACCACTCACCTCACTCACCACTCACCTCACTCACCTCACTCACCACTCACCACTCACCTCACTCACCACTCACCACTCACCTCACTCACCACTCACCACTCACCTCACTCACCTCACTCACCACTCACCACTCACCTCACTCACCTCACTCACCACTCACCTCACCACTCACCACTCACCTCACTCACTACTCACCTCACTCACCACTCACCTCACTCACCACTCACCACTCACCTCACTCACCTCACTCACCACTCACCTCACCACTCACCACTCACCTCACTCACCTCACTCACCACTCACCACTCACCTCACTCACCACTCACCTCACTCACCTCACTCACCTCACTCACCACTCACCTCACCACTCACCACTCACCTCACTCACCTCACTCACCACTCACCACTCACCTCACTCACCTCACTCACCACTCATCTCACTCACTACTCACCTCACCACTCACCTCACTCACCACTCACCTCACTCACCTCACTCACCACTCACCTCACTCACCACTCACCTCACTCACCTCACTCACCACTCACCTCACTCACCTCACTCACCACTCACCACTCACCTCACTCACCACTCACCTCACTCACCTCACCACTCACCTCACTCACCACTCACCACTCACCTCACTCACCACTCACCTCACTCACCACTCACCTCACTCACTACTCACCTCACTCACCTCACTCACCACTCACCTCACTCACCACTCACCTCACTCACTGCTCACCTCACTCACCACTCACCTCACTCACTACTCACCTCACTCACCACTCACCACTCACCTCACTCACCTCACTCACCACTCACCTCACTCACCTCATTCACCACTCACCTCACTCACCACTCACCTCACTCACTACTCACCTCACCACTCACCTCACTCACCACTCACCACTAACCTCACTCACTACTCACCTCACTCACCACTCACCTCACTCACCACTCACCTCACTCACTACTCACCTCACCACTCACCTCACTCACCACTCACCACTCACCTCACTCACCACTCACCTCACTCACTACTCACCTCACTCATTACTCACCTCACTCACCACTCACCTCACTCACCACTCACTCACTACTCACCTCACTCACTACTCACCTCACTCACCTCACTCACCTCACTCACCACTCACCTCACTCACCACTCACCACTCACCTCACTCACCTCACCACTCACCTCACTCACCACTCACCACTCACCTCACTCACCTCACTCACCACTCACCACTCACCTCACTCACCTCACTCACCACTCACCACTCACCTCACTCACCTCACTCACCACTCACCACTCACCTCACTCACCACTCACCTCACTCACCTCACCACTCACCTCACTCACCACTCACCTCACTCACCACTCACCTCACTCACTACTCACCTCACTCACCTCACTCACCACTCACCTCACTCACCACTCACCTCACTCACTGCTCACCTCACTCACCACTCACCTCACTCACTACTCACCTCACTCACCACTCACCACTCACCACACTCACCTCACTCACCTCACTCACCACTCACCTCACTCACCTCACTCACCACTCACCTCACTCACCACTCACCTCACTCACTACTCACCTCACCACTCACCTCACTCACCACTCACCACTCACCTCACTCACCACTCACCTCACTCACCACTCACCTCACTCACTACTCACCTCACTCACCACTCACCTCACTCACCACTCACCTCACTCACTACTCACCTCACCACTCACCTCACTCACCACTAACCACTCACCTCACTCACCACTCACCTCACTCACTACTCACCTCACTCACTACTCACCTCACTCACCACTCACCTCACTCACCACTCACTCACTACTCACCTCACTCACTACTCACCTCACTCACCACTCACCTCACTCACCACTCACCTCACTCACCACTCACCACTCACCTCACTCACCTCACCACTCACCTCACTCACCACTCACCTCACTCACCTCACTCACCACTCACCTCACTCACCACTCACCACTCACCTCACTCACTACTCACCATTCACCTCACTCACCACTCACCTCACTCACTACTCACCTCACTCACCACTCACCTCACTCACCACTCACCACTCACCTCACTCACCTCACTCACCACTCACCACTCACCTCACTCACCACTCACCTCACACCTCACCACTCACCTCACTCACCACTCACCTCACTCACCACTCACCTCACTCACTCAACACTCACCACTCACCACTCACCTCACTCACCTCACTCACCTCACTCACCACTCACCTCACTCACCTCACTCACCACTCACCTCACTCACCACTCACCACTCACCTCACTCACCTCACTCACAACTCACCTCACTCACCTCACTCACCACTCACTACTCACCTCACTCACCACTCACCTCACTCACCACTCACCTCACTCACCACTCACCACTCACCTCACTCACCTCACTCACCACTCACCTCACTCACCTCACTCACCACTCACCTCACTCACCACTCACCTCACTCACCTCACCACTCACCTCACTCACCACTCACCTCACTCACCACTCACCTCACTCACTACTCACTCACCACTCACCTCACTCACCACTCACCTCACTCACCACTCACCTCACTCACCTCACCACTCACCTCACTCACCACTCACCTCACTCACCACTCACATCACCACACTCACCACTCACCTCACTCACCACTCACCTCACTCACCTCACCACTCACCTCACTCACCACTCACCACTCACCTCACTCACTGCTCACCTCACTCACCACTCACCTCACTCACTACTCACCTCACTCACCACTCACCACTCACCTCACTCACCAGACACTCACCACTCACCACTCACCTCACTCACCACTCACCTCACCACTCACCTCACTCACCACTCACCACTCACCTCACTCACCACTCACCTCACTCACCAGACACTCACCACTCACCACTCACCTCACTCACCACTCACCTCACTCACCACTCACCACACTCACCACTCACCTCACTCACCACTCACCACTCACCTCACTCACCTCACTCACCTCACCAGTCACCTCACTCACCACTCACCTCACTCACCACTCACATCACCACACTCACCACTCACAACTCACCTCATTCACCACTCACCTCACTCACCTCACCACTCACCTCACTCACCACTCACCACTCACCTCACTCACTACTCACCTCACTCACCACTCACCTCACTCACTACTCACCTCACTCACCACTCACCTCACTCACCAGACACTCACCACTCACCACTCACCTCACTCACCACTCACCTCACTCACCTCACCACTCACCTCACTCACCACTCACCTCACTCACCACTCACCTCACTCACTACTCACCTCACCACTCACCTCACTCACCACTCACCACTCACCTCACTCACTACTCACCTCACTCACTACTCACCTCACTCACCACTCACCTCACTCACCACTCACTCACTACTCACCTCACTCACTACTCACCTCACTCACCACTCACCTCACTCACCACTCACCTCACTCACCACTCACCACTCACCTCACTCACCTCACCACTCACCTCACTCACCACTCACCTCACTCACCACTCACCTCACTCACCACTCACCACTCACCTCACTCACTACTCACCACTCACCTCACTCACCACTCACCTCACTCACTACTCACCTCACTCACCACTCACCTCACTCACCACTCACCACTCACCTCACTCACCTCACTCACCACTCACCACTCACCTCACTCACCACTCACCTCCCACCTCACCACTCACCTCACTCACCACTCACCTCACTCACCACTCACCTCACTCACTCACCACTCACCACTCACCACTCACCTCACTCACCTCACTCACCTCACTCACCACTCACCACTCACCTCACTCACCACTCACCTCACTCACCACTCACCTCACTCACCACTCACCACTCACCTCACTCACCTCACTCACCACTCACCTCACTCACCTCACTCACCACTCACCACTCACTACTCACCTCACTCACCACTCACCTCACTCACCACTCACCTCACTCACCACTCACCTCACTCACCACTCACCACTCACCTCACTCACCTCACTCACCACTCACCTCACTCACCTCACTCACCACTCACCTCACTCACCACTCACCTCACTCACCTCACCACTCACCTCACTCACCACTCACCTCACTCACCACTCACCTCACTCACTACTCACTCACCACTCACCTCACTCACCACTCACCTCACTCACCACTCACCTCACTCACCACTCACCACTCACCTCACTCACCTCACCACTCACCTCACTCACCACTCACCTCACTCACCACTCACATCACCACACTCACCACTCACCACTCACCTCACTCACCACTCACCTCACTCACCTCACCACTCACCTCACTCACCACTCACCACTCACCTCACTCACTACTCACCTCACTCACCACTCACCTCACTCACTACTCAACTCACTCACCACTCACCACTCACCTCACTCACCAGACACTCACCACTCACCACTCACCTCACTCACCACTCACCTCACTCACCAGACACTCACCACTCACCTCACTCACCACTCACCTCACTCACCACTCACCACACTCACCATCACCTCACTCACCACTCACCACTCACCTCACTCACCTCACCACTCACCTCACTCACCACTCACCTCACTCACCACTCACATCACCACACTCACCACTCACCACTCACCTCACTCACCACTCACCTCACTCACCTCACCACTCACCTCACTCACCACTCACCACTCACCTCACTCACTACTCACCTCACTCACCACTCACCTCACTCACTACTCACCTCACTCACCACTCACCACTCACCTCACTCACCAGACACTCACCACTCACCTCACTCACCACTCACCTCACTCACCTCACCACTCACCTCGCTCACCACTCACCACTCACCTCACTCACCACTCACCTCACTCACCAGACACTCACCACTCACCACTCACCTCACTCACCACTCACCTCACTCACCACTCACCACACTCACCACTCACCTTACTCACTTCACCACTCACCTCACTCACCACTCACCTCACTCACTACTCACATCACTCACCACTCACCACTCACCTCACCACTCACCTCACCACTCACCTCACTCACCACACTCACCAGACCCTCACTAGCCACTCACCACACTCACCACTCACCTCACTCACCACTTACCTCACTCACCTCACCACTCACCTCACTCACCTCACTCACCACTCACATCTCACCAGACACTCACCACTAACCACCCACCTCACTCACCACTCACCACTCACCATACACTCACTACTCACCTCACTCACCACTCACCTCACTCACTACTCAACTCACTCACCACTCACCACTCACCTCACTCACCAGACACTCACCACTCACCACTCACCTCACTCACCACTCACCTCACTCACCAGACACTCACCACTCACCTCACTCACCACTCACCTCACTCACCACTCACCACACTCACCACTCACCTCACTCACCACTCACCACTCACCTCACTCACCTCACCACTCACCTCACTCACCACTCACCTCACTCACCACTCACATCACCACACTCACCACTCACCACTCATCTCACTCACCACTCACCTCACTCACCTCACCACTCACCTCACTCACCACTCACCTCACTCACTACTCACCTCACTCACCACTCACCTCACTCACTACTCACCTCACTCACCACTCACCACTCACCTCACTCACCAGACACTCACCACTCACCACTCACCTCACTCACCACTCACCTCACTCACCTCACCACTCACCTCACTAACCACTCACCACTCACCTCACCACTCACCTCACTCACCAGACACTCACCACTCACCACTCACCTCACTCACCACTCACCTCACTCACCACTCACCACACTCACCACTCACCTTACTCACTTCACCACTCACCTCACTCACCACTCACCTCACTCACTACTCACATCACTCACCACTCACCACTCACCTCACCACTCACCTCACCACTCACCTCACTCACCACACTCACCAGACCCTCACTAGCCACTCACCACACTCACCACTCACCTCACTCACCACTTACCTCACTCACCTCACCACTCACCTCACTCACCTCACTCACCACTCACATCTCACCAGACACTCACCACTAACCACCCACCTCACTCACCACTCACCACTCACCATACACTCACTACTCACCTCACTCACCACTCACCTCACTCACTACTCAACTCACTCACCACTCACCACTCACCTCACTCACCAGACACTCACCACTCACCTCACTCACCACTCACCTCACTCACCAGACACTCACCACTCACCTCACTCACCACTCACCTCACTCACCACTCACCACACTCACCACTCACCTCACTCACCACTCACCACTCACCTCACTCACCTCACCACTCACCTCACTCACCACTCACCTCACTCACCACTCACATCACCACACTCACCACTCACCTCACTCACCACTCACCTCACTCACCTCACCACTCACCTCACTCACCACTCACCACTCACCTCACTCACTACTCACCTCACTCACCACTCACCTCACTCACTACTCACCTCACTCACCACTCACCACTCACCTCACTCACCAGACACTCACCACTCACCACTCACCTCACTCACCACTCACCTCACTCACCTCACCACTCACCTCACTCACCACTCACCACTCACCTCACTCACCACTCACCTCACTCACCAGACACTCACCACTCACCACTCACCTCACTCACCACTCACCTCACTCACCACTCACCACACTCACCACTCACCTTACTCACTTCACCACTCACCTCACCTCACCACTCACCTCACTCACCACACTCACCAGACCCTCACTAGCCACTCACCACACTCACCACTCACCTCACTCACCACTTACCTCACTCACCTCACCACTCACCTCACTCACCTCACTGACCACTCACATCTCACCAGACACTCACCACTAACCACCCACCTCACTCACCACTCACCACTCACCATACACTCACTCACCACTCACCACTCACCTCACCACTCACCTCACTCACCACTCACCAGACACTCACCTCACTCACCACTCACCTCACTCACCACTCACCTCACTCACCACTCACCTCACTCACCACTCACCAGACCCTTACCTCACTCACCACTCACCTCACTCACCACTCACCAGACACTCACCACTCACCACCCACCTCACTCACCACTCACCAGACACTCACCATACCCCTCACTACTGGTGCCCTATCTGAATGATTTACTTACCATATGAATGAGTGAGTGAATGAATGAGGGAACGATTGAGTGAATGAGTGAGTGAACGAGTGAATGAATTAGTTAATGAATGACTGGGTAAATGAACAAGTGAAAGCGTAAATGAATGAGTTAACAAGTGAATGAGTGAGTGAACGAGTGAATAAATGTGTGAATGTACAAATGAGAGAATGCGTGAACGAGTGAATGATTGAATGCACGAGTGAATGAGTGAGTGAACGAGTGATTGAATGCATGAGAGAACGAGTGAGTGTATGAGTGAATGAGTGTGTTAGTGAATGAGTGAGAGAACGAGTAAATTAGTGAGTGAACGAGTGCGTGAATGAGTGAGTGAATGCATGAGTGAACGGTGAGTGAGTGCATGGGTGAGTTAACAAGTAAGTGAATGAGTGAGTGAACGAGTGAATGAGTGAGTGAGTTAACAAGTGACTGAATGGACGAGTGACTGAATGAATGAGTGAATGCATGAGTGAACGAGTGAGTGAACGACTGAATGAATGACTGAAGGAGTGAGTGAATGATTGAATGCACGAGCGATTGAAAGAGTAAGTGAACGAGGGAGTGAACGACTGAGTAAACCAGTGATTGAGTGAGTGAATAAGTAAATGCACGAGTGAATGAGTGAGTGAGTGAATGAGTGACTGAATGGGTGTGTTAGTGAACGAGTAATGAGTGAGTGAACGAGTGAATGAGTGAGTGAACGATTGAGTGAATGCGTGAGTGAACGGTGATTGAGTGAGTGAATGAGTGAGTGAATGAACGAGTGAGTGAATGAGTGAGTGAAAACGAGTGAGTGAATGGGTGTGTTAGTGAACGAGTAAGTGAACGAGTGAATGAATGAGTGAACGAGTGAATGAGTGAGTGAGTGAACGAGTGCGTGAACGAGTGAGTGAATGAGTGAGTGAACGAGTGAATGAGTGTGAATGAGTGAGTGAGTGAACGAGTGAGTGAACGAGTGAGTAAACCAGTGATTGAGTGAGTGAATGAGTGAATTCGTGAACGAGTAAGTGAACGAATGAGTGAATGAGTGCACGAGTGAGTGAATGAGTGAGTGAACTAGTGAGGTAGTGAACGAGTGAGTGAATGAGTGGGTTAGTGAGCGGGTGAGTGAATGAGTGAGTGAACGAGTGCGTGAACGAGTGAGTGAATGCATGAGTGAATGCATCAGTGAACAAGTGAGTGAGTTAGTGAACGGTGATTGAGTGAGTGAATGATTGAGTGTACAAGTGAGTGAGTGAACGTGTGAGTGAACCAGTGAGTAAACGAGTTAACGAGTGAGTCAATGAGTGAGTGAGTGCACTAGTTAGTGAATGAGTGAGTGAACGAGTGAACGAGTGAGTGTATGAGTGAGTGAATGAGCGAGTGATGAATAAGCGAGTGAGTTAATTAGTGGGTGAACGAGTGAGTGGATGAGCGAGTGAGTCAACGAGTGAGTGAATGAGTGAACGAGTGATTGAATGTGTGTGAACGAGTGAGTGAATGAGTGAACGAGTGAGTGAGTGAATGAGTGAGTTAGTGAGCGAGTAAGTGAACGAGTGAGTCGATGAGTGAGTGAATGAGCAAGTGCGTGAACGAGTGAGTGAATGAGTGAGTGAACGGGAATTGAGTGAGTGAATGAGTGAGTGAATGAGTACCTGAGTGAGTGAATGAGTGACTGAGTGAGTGAGTGAATGAGTGAGTGAATGGGTGTGTTAGTGAGCGAGTAAGTGAACGAGTGAGTGAATGAGTGAACGAGTGAGTGAATGCATGAGTGAATGGGGATTGAGTGAGTGAATGAGTGAATGAGTGAGTGAATGAGTGAGTGAATGAGTAACTGAGTGAGTGAATGAATGAGTGAGTGAATGAGTGAGTGAATGAGTGAGTGAACGAGTGAGTGAATGAGTGAGTGAACGGGAATTGAGTGAGTGAATGAGTGAGTGAATGAGTACCTGAGTGAGTGAATGAGTGACTGAGTGAGTGAGTGAATGAGTGAGTGAATGGGTGTGTTAGTGAGCGAGTAAGTGAACGAGTGAGTGAATGAGTGAACGAGTGAGTGAATGCATGAGTGAATGGGGATTGAGTGAGTGAATGAGTGAATGAGTGAGTGAATGAGTGAGTGAATGAGTAACTGAGTGAGTGAATGAATGAGTGAGTGAATGAGTGAGTGAATGAGTGAGTGTCTCTTCAGGGGAGTTCATCATTGGCCGAGTGATCCGTGCCATGAACTGCGCCTGGCACCCCGCCTGCTTCCGCTGTGACGCGTGCGGCGCGCAGCTAGTGGGGAGCGGCTTCGTGAGGAGCGCGGACAGGTAGGCGTGGAGACAGGGGACAGGGGACAGGTAGGCGGGGACTGGTAGGCGGGGACTGGTAGGCGGGGAGACAGGGGACAGGGGACAGGTAGGCGGGGACAGCTAGGCGGGGAGACAGGGGACAAGGGGACAGGTAGGCGGGGACAGGTAGGCGGGGAGACAGGGGACAAGGGGACAGGTAGGCGGGGACAGGTAGGCGGGAAGACAGGGGACAAGGGGACTGGTAGGCGGGGACTGGTAGGCGGGGACTGGTAGGCGGGGAGACAGGGGACAAGGGGACAGGTAGGCGGGGACAGCTAGGCGGGGAGACAGGGGACAAGGGGACAGGTAGGCGGGGACAGGTAGGCGGGGAGACAGGGGACAAGGGGACTGGTAGGCGGGGAGAGGTAGGCGGGGACTGGTAGGCGGGGACAGGTAGGCGGGGACAGGTAGGCGGGGAGACAGGGGACAAGGGGACAGGTAGGCGGGGACTGGTAGGCGGGGACAGGTAGGCGGGGAGACAGGGGACAGGGGACAGGTAGGCGGGGAGACAGGGGACAAGGGGACTGGTAGGCGGGGAGAGGTAGGCGTGGACTGGTAGGCGGGGACAGGTAGGCGGGGAGACAGGGGACAAGGGGACTGGTAGGCGGGGAGAGGTAGGCGGGGACTGGTAGGCGGGGACAGGTAGGCGGGGAGACAGGGGACAAGGGGACAGGTAGGCGGGGAGAGGTAGGCGGGGACAGGTAGGCGGGGACAGGTAGGCGGGGAGACAGGGGACAAGGGGGCAGGTAGGCAGGGAGAGGTAGGCGGGGACAGGTAGGCGGGGAGACAGGGGACAAGGGGACCCGTGGTTACAGTGTGAGGGAGTCTCTGGTGATGTAACTGATGGCAAAGTGTGAACGGTGAAGTGACAATGGCCATGGGTCATTGCCAGTGCCGATACGCCAATTCTAATGTAATGTACCAATTCTAATGTGACAACTCTAATGTAAGGTACCAATTCTAATGTGCCAATTCTAATGTGCCAATTCTAATGTAATGTACCAATTCTGATGCACCAATTCTAATGTAATGTACCAATTCTAATGTAACAATTCTAATGTAGTGTACCAATTCTGATGTGCCAATTCTAATGTACCAATTCTAATGTAATGTACCAATTCTAATGCACCAATTCTAATGTAATGTACCAATTCTAATGTGCCAATTCTAATGTACCAATTCTAATGTACCAATTCTAATGTAATGTACCAATTCTAATGCACCAATTCTAATGTAATGTACCAATTCTAATGTAATGTATCACTTCTAATGTGCCAATTCTAATGTACCAATTCTAATGCGCCAATTCTAATGCACCAATTCTAATGCACCAATTCTAATGTACCAATTCTAATGTGCCAATTCTAACGTGCCAATTCTAATGTAATGTACCAATTCTAATGTGACAATTCTAACGTAGGGTACCAATTCTAATGTACCAATTCTAATGTACCAATTCTAATGCACCAATTCGAATGTACCAATTCTAATGTACCAATTCTAATGGGCCATTCTAATGTAATGTACTAATTCTAATGTACCAATTCTAACGTAATGTACTAATTCTAATGCGCCAATTCTAATGTAATGTACCAATTATAATGTGACAATTCTAATGTATTCTAGATTTAAAGCTTTCGTGACTGCTAGGATCCATACTCTTTGGTTCTATTGGGTAAAGTCACGTAGGTAAAAAATAAAATAACAAAAATCACGACGTTTCGACCACAACACAAGCGGCCTTCATCAGGTGAAGGGACGAGACTGTCTGGAGGACAGCGCTGGAGTGAAAAAAGCCACGCTCAGATCACGACCTTTAAGATGTGTGAGAAGAAACAAAGCGCCTTGACAAAGGAATTAGCATAGAATTTAGCATTGAAATGGCTCATTGAAATAGCTAAGTTAAAGTATACACATCCGCAGAGGCACCCCTTGACAAAGGAATTAGCATAGAATTTAGCATTGAAATGGCTCATTTCTTCTCACACAGCTTAAAGGTCGTGATCTGAGCGTGGCTTCTCTCACTCCAGCGCTGTCCTCCAGACAGTCTCGTCCCTTCACCTGATGAAGGCCGCTTGTGTTGTGGCCGAAACGTCGTGATTTTTTGTTATTTTATTTTCACCTACGTGACTTTACCCAATAGAACCAAAGAGTATAATTCTAATGTAATATACCAATTCTAATGTACCAATTCTAATGTAATGTACCAATTCTAATGTGACAATTCTAATGCACCAATTCTAATGTACCAATTCTAATGTAATGTACCAATTCTAATGTGACAATTCTAATGTACCAATTCTAATGTACAAATTCTAATGTAATGTACCAATTCTAATGTACCAATTCTAATGCACCAATTCTAATGTACCAATGCGAATGCGTTAGTACCGATGTACCAATAGCGACGTGCCAATGCTGCCGTGACGGTGTTGACGTGATGATGTTAACGTGATGGTGTTAACGTGATGGTGTTAACGTGGCAGTGTTGACGTGATGATGTTAACGTGATGGTGTTAACGTGACGGTGTTGACGTGATGGTGTTGATGTGACGGTGTTGATGTGACGGTGTTCATGTGATGGTGTTGATGTGATGGTGTTGACGTGATGGTGTTGATGTGACGGTGTTGATGTGACGGTGTTCATGTGATGGTGTTGATGTGATGGTGTTGACGTGATGGTGTTGATGTGATGGTGTTGACGTGATGGTGTTGATGTGATGGTGTTGACGTGATGGTGTTGATGTGATGGTGTTGACGTGATGGTGTTGACGTGATGGTGTTGATGTGACGGTGTTGACGTGACAGTGTTAACGTGATGATGTTAACGTGAAGGTGTTAACGTGACAGTGTTAACGTGATGG
The DNA here is from genome assembly GCF_048934315.1 of Petromyzon marinus. NCBI lineage: Eukaryota > Metazoa > Chordata > Hyperoartia > Petromyzontiformes > Petromyzontidae > Petromyzon > Petromyzon marinus. The sequence continues at coordinate 9,418,225 of NC_133730.1, read as the reverse complement.
TGTTGATGTGACGGTGTTAACGTGACAGTGTTAACGTGATGATGCTAACGTGACAGTGTTAACGTGACGGTGTTGATGTGACGGTGTTAACGTGACAGTGTTAACGTGATGATGTTAACGTGACAGTGTTAACGTGATGATGTTAACGTGACAGTGTTAACGTGATGGTGTTAACGTGAAGGTGTTAACGTGATGATGTTAACGTGACGGTGTTGATGTGATGGTGTTAACGTGACAGTGTTAACGTGACAGTGTTAACGTGACGGTGTTAACGTGATGATGTTAACGTGACAGTGTTAACGTGACAGTGTTAACGTGCCCCCCGCGTGCCAGGCACCTGTGCCACCCGTGCCACGCGGCGGCGGTGTCACGTGGGAGGGGTCCCAGCTCGCTGTGCCGCCGCTGCCGCCTCCCCATCGAGGGCGGCGCCCTCGTGGTGGGGGGAGACGCCTTCCACCCCGAGCACTTCAGCTGCGGCGGCTGTGGGTGAGCACCACGCTCCTCACCACACTCCTCACCACTACACTCACCACTACACTCACCACCACAGGGAGACGCCTTCCACCCCGAGCACGCTGCGGCGGCTGTGGGTGAGCACCACGCTCCTCACCACTGAAACACTCCTCACCACCACGCTCCTCACCACACTCCTCACCACTACACTCACCACCAGCACACTCACCACCACACTCACCACCACAGGGAGACGCCTTCCACCCCGAGCACTTCAGCTGCGGCAGCTGTGGGTGAGCACCACGCTCCTCACCACTGAAACACTCCTCACCACCACGCTCCTCACCACACTCCTCACCACTACACTCACCACCACAGGGCGACGCCTTCCACCCCGAGCACTTCAGCTGCGGCGGCTGTGGGTGAGCACCACGCTCCTCACCACTGAAATACTCCTCACCACTGAAACACTCCTCACCACCAGCACACTCACCACCAGCACACTCACCACCACCACACTCACCACCAGCACACTCACCACTACACTCACCACCCCCACACTCCTCACCACCACGCTCCTCACCACTGAAACACTCCTCACCACTACACTCACCACCACAGGGCGACGCCTTCCACCCCGAGCACTTCAGCTGCGGCGGCTGTGGGTGAGCACCACGCTCCTCACTGAAACACTCCTCACCACCACACTCCTCACCACCACACTCCTCACCACCACACTCACCACCACCACACTCACCACCAGCACGCTCCTCACCACCACGCTCCTCACCACCACCACACTCACCACCAGCACACTCACCACCAGCACGCTCCTCACCACCACGCTCCTCACCACCACCACACTCACCACCAGAACACTCACCACCACGCTCCTCACCACCACGCTCACCACCACCACGCTCCTCACCACCACCACATTCACCACCAGCACACTCACCACCAGCACGCTCCTCACCACCACGCTCCTCACCACCACCACACTCACCACCAGAACACTCACCACCACGCTCCTCACCACCACGCTCCTCACCACCACGCTCACCACCAGCACGCTCATCACCAGCAAAACGCTCACCATCAGCACGCTCACCACCAGCACGCTCCTCACCACCACCACACTCACCATCAGCACGCTCACCACCACCACACTCCTCACCGCCACACGCTCACCACCACGCTCCTCACCAGCACCACGCTCACCACCGCCACGCTCCTCACCGCCACGCTCCCTTGCGCGCGAGTTTGTGTGTGCTCACCAATACACACTCACCACTGTGTGTGTGTGCTCACCAATACACACTCACCACTGTGTGTGTGCTCACCAATACACACTCACCACTGTGTGTGTGTGCTCACCAATACACACTCACCACTGTGTGTGTGTGCTCACCAATACACACTCACCACTGTGTGTGTGCTCACCAATACACACTCACCACTGTGTGTGTGCTCACCAATACACACTCACCACTGTGTGTGTGCTCACCAATACACACTCACCACTGTGTGTGCTCACCAATACACACTCACCACTGTGTGTGTGCTCACCAATACACACTCACCAGTGTGTGTGTGTGCTCACCAATACACACTCACCAGTGTGTGTGTGTGTGCTCACCAATACACACTCACCACTGTGTGTGTACTTACCAATACACACTCACCACTGTGTTTGTGCTCACCAATACACACTCACCACTGTGTTTGTGCTCACCAATACACACTCACCACTGTGTGTGTGTGTGTGCTCACCAATACACACTCACCACTGTGTGTGTACTCACCAATACACACTCACCACTGTGTGTGCTCACCAATACACACTCACCACTGTGTGTGTGCTTACCAATACACACTCACCACTGTGTGTGTACTCACCAATACACACTCACCACTGTGTGTGTACTCACCAATACACACTCACCACTGTGTGTGCTCATCAATACACACCACTGTGTGTGTGCTCACCAATACACACTCACCACTGTGTGTGTGTGCTTACCAATACACACTCACCACTGTGTGTGTGCTCACCAATACACACTCACCAGTGTGTGTGTGTGCTCACCAATACAAACTCACCACTGTGTGTGTACTCACCAATACACACTCACCACTGTGTGCATGTGCTCACCAATACACACTCACCACTGTGTGTGTGCTCACCAATACACACTCACCACTGTGTGTGTACTCACCAATACACACTCACCACTGTGTGTGCTCACCAATACACACTCACCACTGTGTGTGTGCTTACCAATACACACTCACCACTGTGTGTGTACTCACCAATACACACTCACCACTGTGTGTGTGTGTGCTCACCAATACACACTCACCACTGTGTGTGTGCTCATCAATACACACCACTGCGTGTGTGCTCACCAATACACACTCACCACTGTGTGTGTGTGCTCACCAATACACACTCACCACTGTGTGTGTGTGTGTGCTCACCAATACACACTCACCACTGTGTGTGTGCTCACCAATACACACTCACCAGTGTGTGTGTGTGCTCACCAATACACACTCACCACTGTGTGTGTGCTCACCTATACACACTCACCACTGTGTGTGTGTGTTCACCAATACACACTCACCACTGTGTGTGTGTGCTCACCAATACACACTCACCACTGTGTGTGTGTGCTCACCAATACACACTCACCACTGTGTGTGCTCACCAATACACACTCACCACTGTGTGTGTGCTCACCAATACACACCACTGTGTGTGTGCTCACCAATACACACTCACCACTGTGTGTGTGCTCACCAATACACACTCACCACTGTGTGTGTGTGCTCACCAATACACACTCACCACTGTGTGTGTGTGTGTGCTCACCAATACACACTCACAACTGTGTGTGTGCTCACCAATACACACTCACAGCTGTGTGTGCTCACCAATACACACCACTGTGTGTGTGTGCTCACCAATACACACTCACCACTGTGTGTGTGTGTGTGTGCTCACGACTGCCAGTCCCTTGTGGGGAGCGGTGGTGCAGCAGTTAGCGCTACGCTACGCTACGAACCCGGCGACCCAAGTTCGATTTGCCGCTCACGGCCACCACCAACACCACAGTGACGATTATCTGAACCGGTCCTGGGCTTCCTCCCCTAGGTCTACTCAGCCTCAAATGAGTACCTGGGGCGGCGTGTAGTGAACATCGCCACTGGGGAGACAAAGGCGGCCGGGCGTGGCACTAGCCACCCGCCACCTCCTGTGCCATGCCGACCTTCATAGGTGCTGCTACTCGCTAACAGCACTTGCCCCTACAGTCTGTTCAGGGCTATACGAGGGGGTCTTTAAGCTACTGGAGTGTCTTGAATCACGGACGAATAAACTCCTTTTGAGGCACACACTGTTTATTGTCTTTTTCCTCCGACACGGTCCCTAACACACAAGGGGTACACGGTCCCCTTACCCCTTAAGCTCCGGGTCTGGCGAGACCTCCACACAGGTCTACTTGCTAACCTAGGGAGGTTACAGCCTCCGGACTCGGCGGGACTTACACTTAAGTCTTCCCGCTAACCTAGCGTCCTCCGCCGGGGACCTAGGGGAGGCTAGCTGACCCACCGCTGGCTCTCTGGGACCCCGACCACTGGTCAGGCTGAGCCTCAGCCCTTAGAAGGGCCGGAAGACTGAGACCCAGACCCAAGGTCCTGCCTATCCAGGACCTATTCTCCCCCGACCACTGGTCAGGCTGAGCCTCAGCCCTTAGAAGGGCTGGAAGGCTTGGTCCAGGTTCCTGCCAATCCAGGACCTATTCTCCCCTGACCACTGGTCACGTTGAGCCTCAGCCCTTAGAAGGGCTGGAAGACTGGGAGCCAGGTTCCTGCCTATCCAGGACCTATTCTCCCCTGACCACTGGTCAGGCTGAGCCTCAGCCCTTAGAAGAGCCGGAAGGCTTGGTCCAGGTTCCCAGCTGTCTCACCCTTTTATACCGGTGTGTGGCTGGCTCTGTCCAATCCCACGCTCCCTCATGGAACCCTCTGATTGGTCCTTCCCAATCTCTGATTTCGATCCCCTCTCACCTCTCCCTGACCACGGAAGGTTTTTTTTTTTCCCCAGAGAGGTAACGCTGCATCGCCCCTTTGATAGTGGCACTGCAGGTTACCAAATAGTGAGTAGCTATCATCTCTGCATCATTATACAAATGATAGCGCGACACAGTTGGCCTATCGCCATGTGGGAATGTATAGCAGTAGCCAAAGATCCACGCGACCACGGGGAGAGAGACGCAGACTCCAAATATACAGCAGCAGGCGTCAGGGTCGGGGTCGAACCCATGACCTCCTGTATACCAGGCGAGGTAGTTAACATCTCCTAGCCACCCTGCCCCGTGCTCACTCACTCGCCCACACACTCACTCACTCACCCGTGTGCTCGCTCACTCACCCACTCACTCACCCGTGTGTGTGTGCTCGCCCACCCGTGTGTGTGCTCACTCACCCACCCACCCGTGTGCTCACTCACCCGTGTGTGTGCTCACTCACCCGTGTCTCACCCACCCACCCACCCGTGTGTGTGCTCACTCACTCACTCACCCGTGTCTCACCCAGCCGTGTGTGTGCTTACCCACCCACCCGTGTGTGTGCTCACTCACTCACCCGTGTCTCACTCACTCACCCGTGTCTCATTCACTCACCCGTTTCTCACTCACTCACCCACCCGTGTGTGTGCTCACTCACTCACCCGTGTGTGTGCTCACTCACCCGAGTCTTACTCACTCACCCGTATGTGTGCTCACTCACTCACCCGTGTGCTCAATCACTCACCCGTGTCTCACTCACTCACTCACCCACCCACCTGTGTGTGTGCTCACTCACTCACCCGTGTCTCACTCACTCATCCGTATGTGTGCTCGCTCACCCACCCACCCACGTCTCACCCACCCACCCACCCGTGTCTCACTCACTCACCCACCCACCCAGCCGTGTCTCACTCACCCACCCGTGTCTCACTCACCCACCCACCCACCCGTGTCTCACTCACCCACCCACCCACCCGTGTCTCACTCACCCACCCACCCACCCGTGTCTCACTCACCCACTCACCCACCCGTGTCTCACTCACCCACCCACCCACCCGTGTCTCACTCACCCACCCACCCACCCGTGTCTCACTCACCCACCCATCCACCCGTGTCTCACTCACCCACTCACCCGTGTCTCACTCACCCACCCACTCACCCGTGTCTCACTCACCCACCCACCCACCCGTGTCTCACTCACCCACTCACCCGTGTGTGTGCTCGCTCACTCACCCACCCACCCGTGTCTCACTCACTCACCCACCCACCCACCCGTGTCTCACCCACCCACCCACCCGTGTCTCACTCACCCACCCACCCACCCGTGTCTCACTCACCCACTCACCCGTGTGTGTGCTCGCTCACTCACCCACCCACCCGTGTCTCACTCACCCACACACCCGTGTCTCACTCACTCACCCGTGTGTGTGCTCACCCACCTACCCACCCGTGTCTCACTCACCCACCCACCCACCCGTGTGTGTGTGTGTGCTCCCCCGTGTGTGTGTGTGTGCTCGCCCACCCGTGTGTGTGTGTGTGTGCTCCCCCGTGTGTGTGTGTGCTCCCCCGTGTGTGTGTGTGTGCTCACCCACCCGTGTGTGTGCTCACCCACCCGTGTGTGTGCTCACCCACCCGTGTGTGTGCTCACCCACCCGTGTGTGTGTGTGTGTGCTCACCCACCCGTGTGTGTGTGTGTGTGCTCGCCCCGCCGTGCAGGCGCGAGCTGGGCGAGGACTCGGCAGAGGAGGAGGGGGCGGGCGGCACAGCAGCAGCCGGCGGCCCCCGCCTGCTGTGCCGCCCGTGCCGGGACCGTGCGGGCCCCACGTGCGGGGCGTGCCGCAGGCCCCTGGAGAGCCGCGGAGTGAGAGCCATGGGCAGGGACTGGCACGTGGAGGTGGGGGTGGGGGGAGAGGTGGGGGGGAGGTGGGGGGGAGAGGTGGGGGGGGAGGTGGGGTGGGGGTGGGGGGGAGAGAGGTGCTCACCCACCTACCCACCCGTGTCTCACTCACCCACCCACCCGGGAGAGGTGGGGGGGAGAGGCGGGGGGGAGAGGCGGGGGGGGAGAGGCGGGGGGGGAGAGGCGGGGGGGGAGAGGTGGGGGGGGAGAGGTGGGGGGGGAAAGGTGGGGGGGAAAGGCGGGGGGGAAAGGTGGGGGGGGGAGAGGCGTTCTGTATGAACTGCGGTGTTTTATGAAAGTTCTTGGCTGCAAAACAAAAACGTGAAAAGCCTTTGCATGGTTCTGAATGAAGGGGGAATGCCGGTGTGCTGTGCATGCAATGATGCGCCGCGTCGTTGAGATTTAGAAATTTCTGCAGCGATTGATGGATAATTAATTCATGCAAATTGTATGCAAGTCATTTCCTAATATTTAAGCAACAACAAAAAATTACAAATGAGACCAAACAAATGTGAAACGACACAAACGAGTCGATTTTAAAACGTCATAATGAAATAAATAACTACTTGAAATAATTCTTTGATTCAAGAGCCGAATGGCTCACAGGGCCATACCAAATAAATTAATCTATGAAACTAAACTACGAGACACCCCATCACCACCCCCACCCCCACCACCACCCCCCCACCACCACCACCACCACCACCACCCCACCCCCACCACCACCCCCACCACCACCCCACCACCACCACCACCCCACCACCACCACCACCACCCCACCACCACCACCCCACCACCACCACCACCACCCCCACCCCACCACCACCACCCCGCGTGTGATCCTGGTTTGTGTCCCCCCCAGCACTTCGTCTGTGCCAAGTGTGAGAAGCCGTTCCTGGGCCACCGGCACGTGGAGCGCAACGGCCTGGCCTACTGCGAGACGCACTACAACCAGGCACGGCCCCGACCCTGACCCCCGCTCCCGAGCCTGACCTCAACCCCCGACCCTGCCCCCTGACCCTGACCCTGACCCCGACCCTAGTCCCTGCCGCATTTCTTCCTTTTCCCCTGCAAGGCGACGATCGCCGCCCCTACCGGGACCGGCCGCGTGGTGTGACCGGCCACGTGGTGCGACCGGCCACGTGGTGTGACCGGCCACGTGGTGCGACCGGCCACGTGGTGTGACCGGCCACGTGGTGCGACCGGCCGCGTGGTGTGACCGGCCGCGTGGTGTGACCGGCCACGTGGTGCGACCGGCCACGTGGTGCGACCGGCCACGTGGTGCGACCCGCAGCGTGCGCCTGGTGCAGAGTCGGGAGCGGTGGCGCAGCGGTTAGCACCGCGCCGTCCTACGAACCCGGCCGACACCCGAGTAACCATTCCCGCTCGCGAGCGAGCGATACCGGCGGCGACTATGTGAACCTGGCCCTGGGCTTCCAACTCGGTCGACTCGGCCTTAAATTAAGACTTGGGTGCGGTGTGAATAACCATGGCCACTGGGGAGACAAAGGCGGCCGGGCGCGGTGCTGGCCACCCAACCCCATCGTGTGCCACAGTGCCGGCCTTCACAGGTGCTGCTGCTCGCTAACAGCACTTGCCCCGACAGTCTGGCAAGGCTGTATGGGGGATCTTTGTCTTGTTAGTAGCACTTGCCCCGACACCGTAAGACCGGCGCGTTGATCAGCATCAGAACTGGGGAGACAAAGGCGGCCGGGAGACAAAGGTGCCAGCGCCTGGCGCATGCCTTGCCGCGTCTCAACCCGCGCTCGTTAAACAGCACTTGCCCCGGCAGCCCGGTTGGAGGCTACACGGGGGATCTTTGTCATTGTGTGGCGTTATCCATCAACCCTGGCGGGGCATGTGGGCCGAGTGGCAATGAGATGTTGACTACCTCGCCGGGTGTGCAGGAGGTCGTGAGTTAGATCCCGACCCTGACGACGCCTGCTGCTGTATATTTGGAGCTTGTGTCTCTCTCTCATCATCATCACGGTGACCAGGAGATGTTGACTACCTCGCCGGGTGTGCAGGAGGTCGTGAGTTAGATCCCGACCCTGACGCCTGCTGCTGCTGTAGATTTGGAGTCTGCGTCTCTCTCATCATCATCATCATCACGGTGGCTAGGAGATGTTGACTACCTCGCCTGGTGTGCAGGAGGTCGTGGGTTCGATCCCGACCCTGACGTCTGCTGCTGCTGCTGTAGATTTGGAGTCTGCGTCCCTCTCTCTCTCCCCGCGGTCCCGTGGATTTTTCTCCGGGTCCTCCGGTTTTTCCCTCCCCGTTTGGAATCAACGTCTCTACGCGTGTTGGAATATTTGGCGGCAGCTAAACATTTCTACATGGTGGTGGTGATGATGATGATGACAATTATCCACTTCGTTGAGCTATTTCTTTTGTGGCCAGGTCGCGTCTGAAAGAAAAAGTTTCATAGCTCGGTGGGCATTACCTGCCGGTAAAATGAAACATTGTTTTGGTTTGAATGGTGGGGAGCGGTAGTGCAATGATTACAGCGCCGAGCCGCGCTACGAACCCTGGCCACCCGAGTTGGATTCCTGCTCACAGCCAACACCACAGTGACGATTATCTGAACCGGTCTTGGGCCTCCCCTAGGTTGACTCAGCCTCAAATGAGTACCTGGTGCGGTGTGTAGTAAACATCGTCACTGGGGGAGACAAAGGCGGCCGGGCGTGGTGCTGGCCACCCACCCCCTCGTGTGCCGTGCCGGCCTTCATAGGTGCTGCTCGCTAACAGCACTTGCCCCAAGAGTCTGTCAAGGCGACACGGGTTACCTTTGTCTTTGTATGTGTCTGTGTGTAGCTGTTTGGTGACATCTGCTTCCATTGCAATCGCGTGGTGGAGGGAGACGGTAGGAATCATTACCAACATCACTACCACCATCACTACCATCATTATCACCACCATCATTACCATCATTATCACCACCACCATCACCACCACCACCATGACTACCATCATCATCACCACCATCAACACCACCATCACTACCATCATCATCACCACTACCACCATCACAATAATGAATACCAGCATCACCACCACCATCATTACCAACATCACTACCACCATCATTACCAACATCACCACCATCACCACCACCATCACTACCATCATCATCACCACTACCACCACCACAATCATGACTACCAACATCATCACCATAATTACCATCATCATCACCACCACCACAATCATGACTACCAACATCACCACCATCATTACCATCATCATCATCACCACCACCACAATCATGACTACCAACATCACCACCATCATTACCGTCATCATCATCACCACCACAATCATGACTACCAACATCACCACCATCATTACCACCACCACCACCACCACCACAATCATGACTACCAACATCACCATCATTACCATCATCATCACCACCACCACCACCACAATCATGACTACCAACATCACCACCATCATTACCATCATCACCACCACCACCATCATCACCACTAGAGATGGACCGAAATTGAATTTCTGGTTTCGGCCGAAACCGAAAGTCAACTGAAAGTTAGAAATTGACTTTCGGCCATTTGCTAACTTTCGCCGCCGAAACCGAATTTCGGTCGGCCTCTAATCACCACCATCACTGCCATCATCATCATCACCACCACCACCATCATCACTACCATCATCATCATCCTTCACCATCACAATCATCACTACCAACATCACCACTACCATCACCACCTCAACTATCATCACCATCATCATTATCACCACCATCACCACTATAACCACCACCGCCATCACCACTATCACCATCAGTAGCATCACCACCATCACAATTAATGCCAATTACCATAATCATCATAACCATTAACACCTTCCTTATCTCCATTATGGAGTTGATAGTAAATTCACCTGAGCTCACATGTGTGACAGTGAACACCCCTGTCAACTCACCTGTGCCATGACCTCACCTCGTCAACAACTCACCTGTGCCGTGACCTCACCTCGTCAACAACTCACCTGTGCCGTGACCTCACCTCGTCAACAACTCACCTGTGCCATGACCTCACCTGCACCACAACTCACCTGTGCCGTGACCTCACCTTGTCAACAACTCACCTGTACCGTGACCTCACCTCGTCAACAACTCACCTGTGCCATGACCTTACATGCACCACAACTCACCTATGCCGTGACCTCACCTCGTCAACAAATCACCTGTGCCATGAGCTCACATGCACCACAACTCACCTGTGCCATGTGCTCACCTCCACCACAACTCACCTGTGCTATGACCTTACATGCGTGGTAGTGAGCTCACCTTGACACCACAGTGAGCTCACCTGCACCACAGCTCACCTGTGCCATGAGCTCACCTGCACCACAACTCACCTGTGCCATGAGCTCACCTGCACCACAGCTCACCTGTGCCATGACCTCACCTGCACCACAACTCACCTGTGCCATGAGCTCACCTGCACCACAACTCACCTGTACCATGACCTCACCTGCACCACAACTCACCTGTACCATGACCTCACCTGCACCACAACTCACCTGTACCATGACCTCACCTGCACCACAACTCACCTGTGCCGTGACCTCACCTGCACCATAACTCACCTGTACCATGACCTCACCTGCACCACAACTCACCTGTGCCGTGACCTCACCTGCACCACAACTCACCTGTGCCGTGACCTCACCTGCACCACAACTCACCTGTGCCATGACCTCACCTGCACCACAACTCACCTGTACCATGAGCTCACCTGCACCACAACTCACCTGTGCCATGACCTCACCTGCACCACAACTCACCTGTGCCATGACCTCACCTGCACCACAACTCACCTGTGTCACAGTCCTCTCGGCGCTCAACAAGACGTGGTGCGTCTCGTGCTTCTGCTGCTCCGCCTGCCACGCGAAGCTCTCCGTCAAGTGAGGACCCCCCCCCCTCGACACGCCACGCACCGCCACACAAACACCGCTCACAGTGGGGGGGGTGGGTGGAGATGGGCGGGGCAAGGGTCGGGGCAAGAGGCGGGGCAAGGGGCGGGGCGGAGTCATCACAGCGACGTACCGACATCGTCATTGTCATCATCACGTGCCATCGCCCCGTAGGTATCCCACGACACATTTCGTCATTTGTGATGATGCCATGTAGGGCAGTGTGCACGCAGACGCCACCCTCCCTCAGCAGTGAGCTTGGGAGACCATCTCTAGCACGGCGCTTTTGCCGGTCTCAGACTCCGGATCGCCCCTCGTGGCTTCCTCAACAGACGGCTCCTCAGCCAGCCACTCACAGTGGGGGGTGCGGTGGCTTCTTCTGCCAATGTCTAAGGCACTGGCAGCTCCAGCGAGGCCGTTCCCACCTTGTCCTATGATGTCGTCTGGGCTGAGGGAATTCCCTTCCCCTAAGACCTCACACAAATGCTCTGCAAACCTGCAGACCTGTTCCTGGGAGTCAAGGATCGGATCACCCTTTCTTCCCCACAGTGATGGGTGAGGAGGCGCTGCAAGGTACTTTTATATAGTGACTGCGAGCTTACTGAGGCAGACGCCATCCCCTCAGCAACCCATGACCACCACTCGTCCTTGCAACGCCGCATTGGCTTTCCAAACCTCCGAGCGAAGGCTGCGGTAAGCCTCCTCATTCTCTGGTGTGGGATTCTGTAGCCGATGACAGTGGGCCTGTCGCTTTTTCTCAACCATCCTGAACACCTCCTCTGTCAGCCAGGGTCTCTGGGGAGGTCTGGACCGCGTACCCAAAGCAGCCATTGCAGCTGCATGAGCCACATTCCTAAACTTCGCCCACTTTCCCTCAGCAGCAGGATGAGTGAGGGACGATGCCAACCCCAGCCGCAAGCGATGATGACATTCTTGCTTGCAACTTTCATCAGCTAGATGAGACCAGGCCACTGTGGGTTTGAATGGGGTCCTGAGTGTACACCCACCACCGGAGTGGAAGAATGGCAGGCGCATCTTAAAGATGACGAGTCGATGGTCAGTGGGCAGGTCAGCTCCACGGTAGGTCCTGGTGTCAAGGACATGGGCTCGCATCCGCTGTTCCGTCACTATGTAGTCCAGCAGATGTTCTTGCTTGGATCTAGCATGCATCCATGATGTTGTGTTGGTAATTACAAGCCCATGGGTTGCACAAAAGTCTAGCAGCCTCCTACCATTGTTATTGAGCTGATCTGGTCCATGCCATCTAATCACTCCAGACCAGGTGCCAGCATCATGACCACCAACTCGGGCATTAAAGTCACCCAACAGGAAAACTCTATCCCGAGGGGCCACTTTAGCCAGCACCTGTGACAGGAGGTCATAGAAGGCATTTGACTCATTGACCTTGCCTGCATCCCTCCACTGATGTTTATCTTCGGTCGGAGCATAAGTAACCACGACTACCACTCCTCGCCTCTGGTTGATGGGAAAGCGAGGCCACAATAGTCTGGGGCTTACAGCTTCCCACACCCCCTTCATTATTTTGTTCAGAAGAAGAGCCACTCCCTGTTGTTTGGCAGTCTCCTGCCCCGAGAAGAGGACTGTCCACCCCTCATGGTGGCAGGCGCCAGAGCCGGTCCACCGGACCTCCTGAATGCCACAGAGATCCAGGCGGTACCGGTCCAGCTCCTGACAGAGGAGTGGCAGCCTCTCTTCCGCAGTGAGCGTTCGAACATTCCACGTGGCCACACGAAGTGGCTTTTCGTTGTCTCTGCCAAATGGGGTTTGGCCAGGAGACGTCACAGAAGCCTGAAGCCCCCCACCCCCCCCTGAAGCCCCCCACCCCCCCTGAAGCCCCTCACCACCTGAAGCCCCCCACCCCCCCTGAAGCCCCTCACCCCCCCTGAAGCCCCTGCCCCCTGAAGCCCCTCCCCCCCTGAAGCCCCTCCCCCCTGAAGCCCCCCACCCCCCCTGAAGCCCCTCCCCCCCTGAAGCCCCTCCCCCCATGAAGCCCCCCACCCCCTTTGAAGCCCCCCCCTGAAGCCCCCTCACCCCCTGAACCCCCTCACCCCCTGAAGCCCCTCCCCCCCTGAACCCCCTCCCCCCCTGAAGCCCCCCTCCCCCCCTGAAGCCCCTCCCCCCCTGAACCCCCTCACCCCCTGAAGCCCCTCCCCCCCTGTAGCCCCTCCCCCCTGAAGCCCCTCCCCCCCTGAACCCCCTCACCCCCCAGGATCGTGGAGGTGGACCAGACACCCGCGTTTTAGTGCTGTTTGCTTATCAGTCCATTGTACTTTCAGCTCTGCTGTTCAATCGCCCCACCTCCCATCCCCCTCTTGCCCCTCCCCCCCATGCCCCACCCCCCATCCCCCTCTTGCCCCTCCCCCCCATGCCCCACCCCCCATCCCCCTCTTGCCCCTCCCCCCCATGCCCCACCTCCCATCCCCCTCTTGCCCCTCCCCCCCATGCCCCACCTCCCATCCCCCTCTTGCCCCTTCCCCCCATGCCCCACCCCCCATCCCCCTCTTGCCCCTCCCCCCCATGCCCCACCTCCCCCCCCTCTTGCCCCTCCCCCCATGCCCCACCTCCCATCCCCCTCTTGCCCCTCCCCCCATGCCCCACCTCCCCTCTTACCCCCCCGCCCCCCAGGACCCGCTTCGTGGAGGTTGACCAGAGGCCCGTCTGTAAGCGCTGCTTCTCGCGGCTGCCGCAGGAGCTGCGTCGGAGACTCGCGGCGCGGGGACGCGAGACGCGGGCCCAGCGCGGGGCGCGACCCTAGTGGGGGGATGGGGGGGCGGGGGCGGGGTGGGTGCCACCTCGATCACCACCACGGTCACACCTCGATCACCACCACGGTCATACCACAGTCACACCACGGTCACCACCACGGTCACACCACGGTCACACCACGGTCACACCACGGTCACCACCACGGTCCCACCACGGTCACACCACGGTCACACCACGGTTACCACCACGGTCACACCTCGATCACCACCACGGTCACACCACGGTCACCACCACGGTCACACCACGGTCACACCACGGTCACACCACGGTCACACCACGGTCACACCATGGTCACACCACGGTCACCACCACGGTCACCACCACGGTCACCACCTCGATCACCACCACGGTCACACCTCGATCACCACCACGGTCACCACCACGGTCACACCACTAAGGCAGCAGGCCCGGGTCACACCGGGACAGCTGGGAACCAGAATGTATAGAGACCACTGGACTTCTCGTACAGGGACCAATAGGCTCCTCACACGGTGGGCTACGGGGTCACACCGGGACCAATAGGCTCCTCACACAGGGGGCTACAGGGTCACACAGGGACCAATAGGCTCCTCACACAGGGGGCTACAGGGTCACACAGGGACCAATAGGCTCCTCACACAGGGGGCTACAGGGTCACACACGGACCAATAGGCTCCTCACACGGTGGGCTACGGGGTCACACACGGACCAATAGGCTCCTCACACGGGGGGCTACAGGGTCACACAGGGACCAATAGGCTCCTCACACGGGGGGCTACAGTGTCACACACGGACCAATAGGCTCCTCACACGGGGGGCTACAGGGTCACACAGGGACCAATAGGCTCCTCACACGGTGGGCTACAGGGTCACACACGGACCAATAGGCTCCTCACACAGGGGGCTACAGGGTCACACACGGACCAATAGGCTCCTCACACGGGGCTCCATAGGCTCCTCACGCAGTGACCCATTGGGCTACAAAGAGGGCCTGACCATTAGTAATGACACCGATCTTTAGCCAAGACCCTAACCTGTAACTATGACCCAGACCGTTAACTACGACTCTGACCTCTGGCATGCATTACCCCTCAACTCCGACTCCTAGATCCAGACTTTAAACTCTGACCTCCGACCTGACCTGTGACCTGAGCCTGAACTCATCAACTATCCCAGTCACTGACTCACAACTACTGTAACCATCAGCTCACTCACCCATTCACTCACGACTACTGGAGCCATCAACTCACTCAGCCACATAGAGACACATTGGTACTCTTAGAGACCTATGGAACACACACCGAGCTCCATTGCGACTCATAGAGACCCACACAATCACAGTGATAAATACATCAAGCCCGATAGAGATACATACCGACTCATCGAGATAAAAATCCATGGAGATTCGTAGAGACCCGTAGAGACACACAGAGACCAATCGGTGATCACAGACACCTATAGAACACACTGAGATACATAGAGCCCTATAGAGATACCCATAGAGAATCAAAGAGATACAGATCACTATAGAGATCCATGGAGATACAGTAAACTCAGAGACCCACGGAGATTCATCGAGACCCATAGAGATACATAAAGACCCATGGAGACACGTAGAAATACACAGAAATATAGAGATACATAGATATATAGAGATATATAGATACCCATAGACATACATAGAGACCCATAGAGATACAGAGACCCATAGAGATACAACGAGATACATAGAGATGCACAGATATACATAAAGACCCATAGAGATGCATAGAAATACACATATATAGAGATACATAGAGACCCATAGAGATATATAGAGACCCATAGAGATACAAAGAGATACATAGAGATGCACAGATATACATATAGACCCATAGATACCCATAGAGATACATAGAGATGCATAGAAATACACAGATACATAGAGACCCATAGAGATACATAGAGACCCACAGAGACACACTAAAGGCACCCCACTGTGGTCCACCCTCTCTCTCTCTCTGCTGAAGCCCTCTCGGCGTGGACACGGCAGCAGCAGACCTCAGCACTGGCACGTTTAGCTCCCGAACGTGTTGCTGACAGCATGACGCAAGAGCAGAACCAGCAGCAGCAGCAGCAGCAAAATCATTAGCATTTAACCACACTGGTCTGAAATAAACCCGGCGATCAGACTGTGTATGTGTGCGTGTCTGTGTGTGTGTGTGCGTGCGTGGGGAGCGGTAGTGTAGCGGCTAGCGCGCTGCGCTACGAACCAGGCGACCCGGGTTCCATTCCAGCTCACGGCCAACACCAGTGACGATTATTTAACCCGGTCCTAGGCCTCCCCTAGGACGACTCAGCATCAAATGAGTACCTGGTGCGGTGTGTAGTAAACATCGCCACTGGGAGACAAAGGCGGCCGGGCGTGGTGCTGGCCGCCAACCCCCTCGTTTGCCGTGCCGGCCCTTCATAGATGCTGCTCAGGAACAGCACTTGCCCCTACAGCCTGTTGAGGTTACACGGCGGATTCTTTCTTCATGTGTGAAATCAGCCCCACCACCACCCCCCACCACCACCCCCCACCACCACCACCCCCCACCACCACCACCACCATCATCACGACGCCTTCTCGTTCTCGTGATGTTGCAGACCAGGGCGGGGAAGAGGGGGTGGAGCTATCGGTAGCCAGATGAACAAGATGAGTCGATTATCTCTCTTGTTGTTCAAACCCAAATGGGTAATCAACTCGAGATGTCAACAAGGGCCGCCGCTGTGCACGTGGTGACTGACGTCACGAAGCAGCAGCCCGTTTAAAGAGCCGCACGTGGCCCCGGAGCCACGGGATGCCGACTCCCCCCCCACTCCCCCCCCCCCACTCCCCCACTGCGGTAGACGGTAGATGGTGGTTGTGGGCCGAGCCGCCTCCACCGAGCATAGCCGGAGGAGCTCCTCCGGCCTCCTCGGCGTCCCCGGCGCCACGCAGCGGACGTCCGGCAAGGACACCCAGCACCGGCACGGCAGGGCGTGCTGCCCTCGAGCTTAAACCCAGGAGGGCGTTGCTGGGTAAACGCGCCTCGAGCCGCTCTCGCGGCTTTCAAACACGAAGACGCCCTGCACGGCACTCGATGCAGCCGTGGCGGTGGTTGGGGCGGCTTCGAAGGTGGCGAACAAAACGACACCGTTGAGGACCCGAGACCGTGGAGAGTAGCGGCGATTCTGTCTCTCGCGTCGGCCACTGGAGCGCGCTCGGTGGGACGCAGCAACGGGAGACGCACGGCGTCGTGCCGCGTCATTACACGAGCGGGAAAAAATCGAAGGATCGGCAAATCTGCGACTGCGGTGAAGCCAAAAACCCTCAAACGCATCACCGGCGAGTGTGCGCCATCGAGGCCGCACGCCCCGGCGGTGTCTCTGCAATCCGGGCAGCGTCTACTGCCACCTTGGATTGGTTGAAGGGCCTCGACATTCAACTATGACATCATCAACACAATCCATACAGCGTCTACTGCCACCTTGGATTGGTTGAAGGGCCTCGACATTCAACTATGACATCATCAACACAATCCATACAGCGTCTACTGCCGCCTTGGATTGGTTGAAGGGCCTCCCCATTCAACTATGACATCATCTGCACAATCCATACAGCGTCTACTGCTGCTTTGGATTGGTTGAAGGGCCTCGACATTCAACTATGACATCATCTGCACAATCCATACAGCGTCTACTGCCACCTTGGATTGGTTGAAGGGCCTCGACATTCAACTATGACATCATCTGCACAATCCATACAGCGTCTACTGCCGCTTTGGATTGGTTGAAGGGCCTCGACATTCAACTATGACATCATCTGCACAATCCATACAGCGTCTACTGCCACCTTGGATTGGTTGAAGGGCCTCGACATTCAACTATGACATCATCTGCACAATCCATACAGCGTCTACTGCCACCTTGGATTGGTTGAAGGGCCTCGACATTCAACTATGACATCATCAACACAATCCATACAGCGTCTACTGCCGCCTTGGATTGGTTGAAGGGCCTCCCCATTCAACTATGACATCATCTGCACAATCCATACAGCGTCTACTGCTGCTTTGGATTGGTTGAAGGGCCTCGACATTCAACTATGACATCATCTGCACAATCCATACAGCGTCTACTGCCACCTTGGATTGGTTGAAGGGCCTCGACATTCAACTATGACATCATCTGCACAATCCATACAGCGTCTACTGCCGCTTTGGATTGGTTGAAGGGCCTCGACATTCAACTATGACATCATCTGCACAATCCATACAGCGTCTACTGCCACCTTGGATTGGTTGAAGGGCCTCGACATTCAACTATGACATCATCTGCACAATCCATACAGCGTCTAATGCCGCTTTGGATTGGTTGAAGGGCCTCGACATTAAACTATGACATCATCTGCACATCCATACAGCGTCTACTGCCACCTTGGATTGGTTGAAGGGCCTCGACATTCAACTATGACATCATCAACACAAGCCATACAGTGTCTACTGCCGCTTTGGATTGGTTGAAGGGACTCGACATTCAACTATGACATCATCTGCACAATCCATACAGCGTCTACTGCCGCTTTGGATTGGTTGAAGGGCCTCGACATTCAACTATGACATCATCAACACAATCCATACAGTGTCTACTGCCACCTTGGATTGGTTGAAGGGCCTCGACATTCAACTATGACATCATCTGCACAATCCATACAGCGTCTACTGCCGCTTTGGATTGGTTGAAGGGCCTCGACATTCAACTATGACATCATCTGCACAATCCATACAGCGTCTACTGCCACCTTGGATTGGCTGAAGGGCCTCGACATTCAACTATGACATCATCTGCACAATCCATACAGCGTCTACTGCCGCTTTGGATTGGTTGAAGGGCCTCGACATTCAACTATGACATCATCAACACAATCCATACAGCGTCTACTGCCGCTTTGGATTGGTTGAAGGGCCTCGACATTCAACTATGACATCATCAACACAATCCATAGTGTCTACTGCCGCTTTGGATTGGTTGAAGGGCCTCGACATTCAACTATGACATCATCAACACAATCCATACAGTGTCTACTGCTAAATCTTGACTTAGAGCTTTCGTGACTGCAGGAATTCATATCATTTGGGTCTTTCGGTAAAGTCACATAGATAGGTTCAAAGAAAATAACAAAAAATAACCAAAAGCTACGACGTTTCGATCGCAGCACGAGCGGTCGTCTTCAGGAAGAGGGGGGTTCGCTTCCAAGGCAAACTGCTTATAAGGGGTTTGAAATGGGCGTAGCCCAAATGTCAGCAGCCAATGAAAATGCAAGTGGTGGGCAGCCAACCCGACGGTGGTTGGTTTTCCACCAATCATATGGCTGCCTGGTGAAAATGAGCATGTTAACGAGAGATTAGCATGTTAACGAGAGATTAGCATGTTAACGAGAGATTAGCATGTTAACGAGAGATTAGCATGTTAATGGCGAATCGCAGAGCCACAACTAAGGGGTAGTCGGCGTGCTGTGTTGGTATGATTCCTGTTGCAGCGCAAGTTTGAAATGGGCGTAAAGCACAACTAACATCGGAAACGTGGTAGGATGGCAACATCATAGCCAATGATGTCTTAAACTGGTTGATAACGTCCTTCCAATGATTGCTCAGTTCGTACCCTTCTTCCGGGTTGAAATTGTGTCTGTGTCTATATATATACGGATGGCTTCATGAACGAATCTTTGTTGATAGCCAGTGGGCTTCTTTCAGCACCCCGTCACGAAACGTGCCAGACAATTGTGTACACGCGCTGCGGCTTGGCAACGTGTTTTTTTCCGGACGTCCCGTAAAGTAGCGAGTTGCAACAGTCGAGCCTTTATCGACACGGTGCGAAACGCGCCACCGCCACGTCGGCTCCGTCGCGACTCAACAGCGGTCACGTGTCTCCGCAGTGCCCCGATATGAAAATGGTCGGACCTGACCACGTTCGTTTAGCCACGTGGGGGTCAGACGGCACGTTCTGGGGCGGAGCGTGGTGCCGAGCCTCTTTGGGATGAGCAGGAAAAACTGAATCCCGTGATTCTGCGACCGCCGCACGCCGATCCTCCCACAAACGTACGTCGCCTGAGCCCGAGCGCCATCCAGCAAGAACCTCCGATGTTTTTTTTCCTTTCAGGATTCAAGCGCCGTTTCGTTTCGTGCACAACGTGCACCGCCGTCGCTCTCTCCCACGCGCGTGCCAGTGTGTGGCTCCCAAAGTGTGGTCTGCCGACCCCCACTGCTCCTCCTCCACCACCCTTTCCCCCCCGAAGAGCGACAATCAAATTCTTTAGGTCTTTCGGTAAAGTCACATAGATAGGTTCAAAGAAAATAACTTTTTTTTGTTACAAAATACTGCGACGTTTCGATCACAACACAAGCGATCGTCGTAGTTTTAGTTTTGTTTTCTTTGAACCTACCTACGTGGTGACTTTACCGAAAGACCCAAATAACATGAATTCCTGCAGTCACGGAAGCTTTAAGTCAAGCGACGATTCAGTTTGTCGTCATATCCCAGCGGTCCTCAATGGTGTTGCTCCCTGGACTACCAGTGGCTCTCACTTTGAAAAGCACTGCATTAGATTGATACCCCCCCCCCCCATCCTCCCGAATAGTGACAATCAAATTTTGATTTAAAGCTTTCGTGACTGCAGTGATTCATATTCTTGGTTCTTTCGGTTAAAAAAAAAAAAACTTGATTTGACGCTTCCGTGACCGCAGGAATAACTCTTTGTTTTTTTCGGTAAAGTCACATGCCGAAAAAAACCAAAGAGTCTTTCGGTAAAGTCACGTTGAAGGGAAACAATAAAAGAATAATATATATAAAAAACACATATTGTTTTGCATATATTTTATTATTTCATTGTTTCCCTTCAAGGTGACTTTACCGAAAGAACCAAGAACATAGTGACAATGAAGTTTGCGAGGTGGCGGATGGGGAGGGGGTCCCGCCACACCATTTGTCTGACTTTGACCCGGACATCCCTGGAATTGGCATCGGGCTCTTTATTTGTTTGGGGGGCGGCAGGAATTGGTTCGCAGCGAGCTCTGTTCTGGTCTGGCAAGGGGCTGCAGGGTCTCACGAGAGGTGGCCCGGGGGAGAAGGGGGGGGGGGGTAGAGACGCTCCATCCAGGTGGGGCCTCTAGGTGGGCTGTGATGCAAACGCACGCAGAGGTTGATCCGGACAATAATGACAGTGATTGTAGTCACCCTTTGGTTTCCGACAAGAGCGCCTCCCGGATAGCCACGGGTGCCAAAGAAGTTGAACGTACATTAATATTTTTTTACGAATGGTGTTTAAGATATATATAAAAACATCGTTAGATAAATTATCCGGATTAACCTACCTGAACCCTCACATCGAAATGCCGCCCCCTAAAAATACAACTTATAATTTAGTTTTTTTTTACATCTCGGATATTTGCAAGGTTTAGGAAATAAAAAAAGCATGTATACAAATGAAATGTTACATTTTATTTTATTTTACCAGGTAAGGGCCCACTGAGCTTTCTGGCTCTTTTTCAGAATCGACCTGGCCATCACGAATAATCGCTCAATGAAGTGGCTCATCATCATCATCATCACGTGGAAAATTATTGCAAGCAAAATACTCTGAAGGCGGGAGAGAGGCAGAGAGACACGCAAACTCCAAATATACAAACAGGCGTCAGGGTCCGGGATCGAACCCAGTTACGACATGGACAAGCGAACCTGACAGCTTCTCCTGCGTCCCCTATCTGTCTCTCCTGCATATATAGTGCGAAGAAAAAATCAGTAGATTTTTGTTACACATCCCATCAGCAACACGGGTCTTCTCTCCTGCTAGTGGTTTTTGTTCGATCTATCGGCACAATTTGTTGAACACAAGCAACGTTCTTAAGCGGTTTTCGACAATCAGTGTCTTATCAGCAGTCAGGGCCGAGTTTGCTCAGAACCAACACTGGTGAACTGCCACGTGAACTGCCACGTGATACTGAAAATCTGTAAAAGCTACTGGACATCTCTAAAAAATATTGTACGTATGTGAAAACTACTGGAGATCTGTACAAAGTATTGGAAATCTTTGAAAACAACTGGAAATCTGTAAAACTACACGACATCTATAAAAACTACTGGACATCTGTAAAGTTTACTGGAAATCTAGAAAAACTACTGGACATCTTTAAAAACTACTGGACATCTGCGAAAACTACTGGACATCTTTAAAAGCTACTGTACATCTGTGAAAAACTACTTGACATCTGTAAAAACTCATGGATATTTCTCAAACTAGTGAACATCTGTAAGAACTAATGGATATCTGAAAAATTTACTGAACATCTGTAAAAACTATTTGAGATCTGTTAAAACTATTGGACATCTTTGAAAACTACTGATCATCTGTAAAAACTACTACACACCTTTAAAAAGTACTGGACATCTGTAAAAAAACTACTGCACATCTGTAAAAACGACTAGATATCTGTAAAAACTACTGGAAATCTGTTAAAGCTACTGTACATCTGTAAAAACTACTGAACACCTTAAAAAACTACTGGATATCTGTGAAAACTACTGGACATCTGTAAAAACTACTGGAGATCTACAAAAACTACTGGACATTTGTAAAAACGACTGGAAATCTGTAAAAAAACAACGGTAGATCTGTAAAAACTCCTGGACAACTGTAAAAACGACTGGAAATCTATTTTAAAAAAACTACTGGAGATCTTTAAAAACTACTGGACATCTGTAAAAACTACTGGACATCTGTAAAAACGACTGGAAACCTGTAAAAAAACTACTGGAGATCTGTAAAATCGACTACAAATCTGTAAAAAAACTACTGCAAATCTGTAAAAAAACTACTGGATATCTGCAAAAACTACTGGACATCTTTAAACGCTACTGTACATCTGTAAAAACTACTGTACATCTGTGAAAAAGAGCTTCATAGCTCATCGGATTCCTCCATCATACATATGCAGTGTCAGCGGAGTGGAAGGCAAGCTTTTAAAAGGAAGCACCTTCTTTATGAACACCTTCACAGGTTCACAGGTTCGCCCTCACACTCTCCCTAGTCACCTAGCCTAGCCTAAGCGCGACCCTGACCGTGTAACACCGATGGCGCCGGCCGAGACAGCCAACAACTCTCCGGCCACGCAATACCTAGCGAAGACGAAGGCGATGACGAGACGCGTTCACTCTCAGAACCGGCAGCCCTGAGCTCATGCTCTCCGACGCTTTTATGCTAACCCAGCGCGGCCTGGCTGCGCCTCCTCTTCTTGAACCCACTAGCAGGTTCCAGAGGCTTCCAGATGGGGCCTTCCATGACCCTTGCCCCAGTTCCTCCGGCCTGCCAGCACACACACACCGTGTATATGATCACCGGCGTGTGCAGTTTGTGCACCGCAGTTGCCGTTGCTGGCCAAGAGTCGGCGCTATTACACTACGCATACATATGCTGATTCTGAAAATTCTACGGTAACCGTAAAGGAGAGGCACCTTCGCCAGCATTGGTTTAAGCGTACGTCACCGCTGATGAGACACTGAAAGTCGAAGCCGGCCCGGCAGTTGTGCTTGTGTTGAACCAATGCTGCTTGTCAAGATGCACTCCAAGCACGTGGTCCACACGTGGTCCACCCTGACTCGCATCACACTGCACAAGCCATGGCAGCAGCAGCAGCAGATGCGGATGACAGCTGATTCACAAATGAACCTCATGGCGGTAACCCGGCTCTCGCGTGATGTCCGTGATGCAGTCATCTTTAGTCTGTTGATGGTCGGCGATGCGGGAATCGACTCATCTCGACGAGCTGTACCCACGATGCCCTGCGGCGCGTACCGCGAGCGTTCAGGGTTTCGGCACAATCGTCCTCGCTGCGTTTCGACATCGCGGAGTGTGGCACTGATGTCGGATTGATTGGTAACCCCGTCGCGGAGTTAAGTAACACCCCTGGAAAAAGACTGTGTCCCAGAAATAAAATATTTCATTGCCTCGGCCAATTTGCATAATTTGGTACCCCGGGGTACCACCATGAGGCTCAAATGGAAAATTAAAATCTCTCCAGTAGTGGTGCGACTGTGGTCATCCAGAACAGACTGTAATACAACGTGGAACGACGCAATTCCGCGATCCACAAATACGAAGGAGACATCACAGCGTTGATGATGATACACCACTCCGCTACTCCTGACGCGGTTATCTGGCTTGACCCACCTGAAATGTGAAATTGTATCTGTTGCTCCGCATCGACATCAACGACAATAAGAAGACTATGAGATGGAAAACCGTGTAGCTGATGGGATGTACATTTAAAAGATATATTATTATACGGAGATACAGATATTGGATGGAGGCAAATCAACTGCCATAGCGTGGTTGTGAGCCAAGTTCCCGAATCTCACCGATTCGCCCAGAAAACGAGAAGCCACTGCTGAGACGTGGTCATTGCGGATGACGTTCCAGCTGGAGTTAGAGTGCAGCTGGAACGTCATCTTACACGTGGCAGAAGGTCACGGGACAGACCCAGGTGCCATGGGCTGGCTGGTGTGCCAGGCTAGGTACAGGAGGTCACAGGACAGACCCAGGTGCCATGGGCTGACTGATGTGCCAGGCGAGGTGCAGGAGGTCACAAGACAGACCTAGGTGTCATGGGTTGGCTGATGTGCTAGGCTAGGTACAGGAAGTCACGGGACAGACCCAGGTGCCATGGGCTGACTGATGTGCCAGACTAGGTGCAGGAGGTCACGCGACAAACCCAAGTGTCATGCGTTGACTGGTGTGCCAGGCTAGGTACAGGAAGTCACGGGACAGACCCAGGTGTCATGCGTTGACTGAGATAACTGGCAGATGCATCACCTGTGCTCCCCACTAGGCAAAATGTATGGGTTTATACGCCCCTGTGGTCCGCTCGTTGTTGTGAGCGTCGCTCCTCTGATCTGTTGTTGGAGGGCGACTGCCTCTAATTGCCCAGCAGCGTCCTACACGAGCCTCCTCCTCCACAGAGGCCGATCTTGACACCGCTGCTACCGGTCATCGGCAAGTCCACTCAGCTCCACGTCCTCCTGTACCACATCACTCCATCTCTTCTCTAGCCCGTGCCGCGCCCGTTTAGCCCCCTCGATCCGGCCAAACAGGAGCTGCTTTGGGGAATGCGCGACGCAACCTTGCCACAACAAACACACAAAGGTCCCACGGATCGCCTACAGTGCTGGTAGCGAGGGGGTGGGTGGCCAGCACCACGGCCGGCCGCCTTTGTCTCCCGCGTGGCGATGTTTACACATCGCACCAGGTACTCATTTGAGGCTGAGTCGATCTATGGGAGGCCCACGAACGCTTCAATTAATGGTCACTGCTGTTGACCGTGAGCGGGTGGTCAGGTTTAAAGCGCAGCATGCGAATCACGATAATACCGCTCCCCACGTTACAAAGACAAAGATCCTCCTATAGCCTGAACAGACTGTTGGGGCAAGTGCTGTTAGCGAGCACCTATGAAGGCTGGAAAAGTACAAGAGGGGGTGGGTGGCCAGAACCACACCCGACCGCCTTTGTCTCCCTAGTGACGATGTTTTACACACCGCACCAGGTACTCATTTGAGGCTGAGTCGACCTAGGGGAGGCCCAGGACCGGTTCAGATAATTTTCACTGGTGTTGGCCGTGAGCGGGAATTGAACTCGGGTCGCCGGGTTCATAGGGCATTGCGCTACCCACTACACTACCACTCCCCACACTCAAAACGCACCCCTACACACCAACAAAAACAACAACCGCCATTCGCCACTAAGTGGCGGTGACGTCACCACGACGCTTGTCCCAGGCCATGTGCACCATGAGGCCACGTGAAGTGTTGAACGCCCGCAGGAGGTCACGGGGCAGACCCAGGTGCCACGGGTTGACTGACTGAGATGACCGAGATGACTGGCTGATGCACCACCTGTGCCCCCTACTGTGCCAACTTGCTGTGCTTTAGCCACCCGGCGCTCCACTCGTTGTTGTGAGCGTCGCTCCTCCGCCCTCTGTTGTTGTTGGAGGGCGACTGCCTCCAACTGCCCAGTAGCGTCCTTCACGAGCCTCCTCCACAGAGGCCGATCTTGACACCGCTGGTACCAGTCATTGGCAAGTCCACTCAGCTCCACGTCCTCCTGTACCACATCACTCCATCTCTTCTCTAGCCCGTGCCGCGCCCATTTAGCCCCCTCGATCTGGCCGAAACAAAAGCTGTTTCGGCATGCGGTGGCTGGGCATGCGGGCTACATGGCCCAGCCAACGCAGCATTGCCTGCCGGAGGTGCTCACCGATGGGACTTTGTTCAGATATTTCGAGGATTTGTGAGCTGCTTACACAATCCAGCCTGGTTAAACCCAGGATTGATCGTAGGCAGGCCAGCCTAAATGTTTCTAACCGGCGAGGATGTTCCGTTAAGGGGGTCCACGTTTCACAAGCGTGGAGAAGGGAGGGAATGACCGTGGCCGAGAAGACCTACACACACAGACACACACAGACACACGCCCCTACACACACCCCTACACACACAGATACACACCCCTACAAAACCCCTACACAGACACACACACAGACACACACACAGACACACACCCCTACAAACACCCCTACACACACAGACACACACCCCTACAAACACCCCTACACACACACACACAGACACACCCCTACACACACCCCTACACACACAGACACACACCCCTACACACACAGACACACACACAGACACACACCCCTACAAACACCCCTACACACACAGACACACACCCCTACAAACACCCCTACACACACAGACACACACACAGACACACGCCCCTACACACACAGACACACGCCCCTACACACACCCCTACACACACAGACACACGCCCTTACACACACCCCTACACACACAGACACACATACAGACACACGCCCCTACACACACCCATACACACACAGACACACGCCCCTACACACACCCCTACACACACACAGACACACACCCCTACAAACACCCCTACACACATAGACACACACCCCTACAAACACCCCTACACACACAGACACACACACAGACACACACCCCTACACACACAGACACACACACAGACACACACACAGACACACACCCCTACAAACACCCCTACACATATAGACACACACACAGACACACACCCCTACAAGAACCCCTACACACATAGACACACACACACACCGCTAATGACGCTGTGAGTTTGAGAGATCTGAAACCCCAAGCAGGAGCAGGAGGAGACTAATCCTCGTCCTCATCCGATTATGGGCGCGGGCAGATCAGAGTGGGGCTGCCGTGACCCAGCCTGCCCCTCCCCTCAGCAGACCCGCCCACTCCCCCCCCCCATCTCCCTCCCTAACCACCCCCCCCCCCATCTACCACCTCCCCTATCTCCCTGCCACCTCCTTACCTCCATCCCTAACTCCCACCTCTCTCCCACTCCCCTCCCCCTCTCACTCCCCCTCTCCCTCCCACCTCCCTCCCACTCCCCTCCCCAATTCCCTCCCACCTCCCCCACTCCCTCCCCCCATCTCCTTCTCTCCCTCCCCCATCTCCTTCTCTCCCTCCCCCATCTCCTTCTCTCCCTCCACCCATCTCCCACCTCTCCCGCTCACCTCTCACCCTCTCAAACGCCCCCTCCCCTTTCCCCCGCATCCCCACCCCGCCCCTCTCTCCTCCCTCGCCCTGCGCCTCCCCCACGTCCCCACCCCACCCCCCCCTAACTCCCCCCCCACCCCCCTAACTCCCACCCCACCCCACCCCCCTAACTCCCACGCCACCTGTCCCCCGCCCTAATTTCTCACCACCGCCCCCCCCCTGACCCCCCCCCCTCAACCCCCACCTTCGACTCCCTCTCTCCATTCACTCCCTCCCCGTCGAAAAGTGCAGAAGATCGGAATCATCATCAGCATCATCATCAGCATCAGCAGCATCATCAGCATCATCATCAGCATCATCAGCATCATCAGCAGCAGCAGCAGCATCGTCAGCTGTGGATGGTGTTGAACCAGGTGAGGTTGGGGTTCGGGTCCGGGCAGCTCTGGTGTTGCAGGGTTCCAGGTGCCACAGGTGAGGTGGGTGTACACGTGTGTGTGTGTGTACACGTGTGTGTGTGTGTACACGTGTGTGTACACGTGTGTGTGTGTACACGTGTGTGTGTGTACACGTGTGTGTGTGTACACGTGTGTGTGTGTGTGTACACGTGTGTGTGTGTGTACACGTGTGTGTGTGTACACGTGTGTGTGTGTGTGTACACGTGTGTGTGTGTACAGTGTACACGTGTGTGTGTGTGTACACGTGTGTGTGTGTGTACACGTGTGTGTGTGTACACGTGTGTGTGTGTGTACACGTGTGTGTGTGTGTACACGTGTGTGTGTGTGTACACGTGTGTGTGTACACGTGTGTGTGTGTACACGTGTGTGTGTGTACACGTGTGTGTGTGTGTACACGTGTGTGTGTGTACACGTGTGTGTGTACACGTGTGTGTGTACACGTGTGTGTGTGTGTGTACACGGGTGTGTGTACACGGGTGTGTGTACACGTGTGTGTGTACACGTGTGTGTGTACACGTGTGTGTGTACACGTGTGTGTGTGTACACGTGTGTGTGTGTGTGTACACGTGTGTGTGTACACGTGTGTGTGTACACGTGTGTGTGTACACGTGTGTGTGTGTACACGTGTGTGTGTGTGTGTGTACACGTGTGTGTGTGTGTACACGTGTGTGTGTACACGTGTGTGTGTGTGTACACGTGTGTGTGTGTGTACACGTGTGTGTGTGTGTACACGTGTGTGTGTACACGTGTGTGTGTGTACACGTGTGTGTGTGTGTACACGTGTGTGTGTGTACACGTGTGTGTGTGTACACGTGTGTGTGTGTGTACACGTGTGTGTGTGTGTGTACACGTGTGTGTGTGTACACGTGTGTGTGTGTACACGTGTGTGTGTGTGTACACGTGTGTATGTGTGTACACGTGTATGTGTGTACACGTGTGTGTGTGCACACGTGTGTGTGTGCACACGTGTGTGTGTGCACACGTGTGTGTGTGCGTACACGGGTGTGTGTGCGTACACGGGTGTGCGTGCGTACACGTGTGTGCGTGCGTACACGTGTGTGCGTGCGTACACGTGTGAGCGCGTGTACACGCGTGTGTGCGTGTACACGAACTGCCATCCATCGTGCCAGGAGGAGATGGAATGGAACCGGGACGCTTCTGGATTGCGAGTCGCGGTGAAAACCGTCAAATTGTCCAGCGTTATTGCTCCAAACCGGTTTAAATCGGTTCGTATTGGGGTTTGCCACGCGATAACCGGTTAAGCAAACAAAACGATTGCAACAACCCTCATTGACATCATCATCGTCAGTATCATCATCTTAGTATTCTTATCATCATCATCATTATTATCATCATTATTATTATCATTATCATTATTTTCATAAGCAGCATTATTATTGTTATGATGATCCTTATAATCATCGGCATTATCATTATCAACATTATTATTTTCATCAGATGGACTCGTCCGTCTGAACAACCGCCCGTCGCTGTCCGTGGTGCTAACGTTAAGAAAAAAAACGCCACTTTTTGCCAAATGTTCTTGCTGTGGTTTTCACACCTGATGATGAATTGCTTGGTGTTGCAGTCGAAACGTCGTGATAATTTTATTGTTTTAATTGAATAATTTTATTATTTCCCTTCTACGTGACTTTACCGAAAAGAACCAAGAATATTATTTTCATCATCAACATCATTATCAACATTATAATCAGCATCATTATCATCAGCATTTATATTGCGCTCGTAAAACGCAGGAGTCTCAAGACTCGTTTGCTAAGAGGGTCCAGCCGAGCTTGCGAGGCCGCGACTGCTGGCAAGTGGAGTCGATGTAGCGGCGATGTCTCACCAGCTTGCGATGTGTGGCCTAAACGCGTGGCGTCTCGTGATCGCGTCGGGGAGGTCAAGGGAGAATCACAGAGGACACCAGGGGAGATCATACAAACTCCACTCACTCACTCACTCTGTAGAACAGGGGGAGATCATACAAACTCCACTCACTCTGTAGAACAGGGGGAGATCATACAAACTCCACTCACTCACTCTGTAGAACAAGGGGAGATCATACAAACTCCACTCACTCACTCTCACTCTGTAGAACAGGGGGAGATCATACAAACTCCACTCACTCACTCTGTAGAACAGGGGGAGATCATACAAACTCCACTCACACTGTAGAACAGGGGGAGATCATACAAACTTCACTCACTCACTCTGTAGAACAGGGGGAGATCATACAAACTCCACTCACTTTGTAGAACAGGGGGAGATCATACAAACTCCACTCACTCACTCACTCTATAGACCAGGTATAGATCATACAAACTCCACTCACTCACTCTGTAGAACAGGGAGAGATCATACAAACTCCACTCACTCACTCTCACTCTGTAGGACAGGGGGAGATCATACAAACTCCACTCACTCACTCTGTAGAACAGGGGGAGATCATACAAACTCCACTCACTCACTCACTCTGTAGAACAGGGGGAGATCATACAAACTCCACTCACTCTGTAGAACAGGGGGAGATCAGACAAACTCCACTCACTCTGTAGAACAGGGGGAGATCATACAAACTCCACTCACTCTGTAGAACAAGGGGAGATCATACAAACTCCACTCACTCAGTCACTCTGTAGAACAGGGGGAGATCACACAAACTCCACTAACTCGCTCTGTAGAACAGGGGGAGATCATACAAACTCCACTCACCCACTCACTCTGTAGAACAGGGGGAGATCATACAAACTCCACTCACTAACTGACAAATTAGCCCGCGTTTTGCAAAAACAAAACATTACAGTAAGATTTGGTACAGTACACAAAATTCAAAAACTAGTATCTTGCACTAAAGACACATTACCTAAACTATCAACAGAAGGTGTATATCGGATTAATTGTTCATGTGGCAGCTGCTACATTGGGCAGACGGGACGTAACATCAGCGTAAGACTAAAAGAACATCAGAGAAATATTAAATTATCTCAAACACAACTGTCGGCAGTGGCAGAACATGCTTGTCAACAAGGACACTCAATTGATTTTGACAATGTTGCAGTGGTGTGTAAAACTAATTATTACTGGCAAAGACTAATTAGAGAATCCATTGAAATTGAGAGGAACAAGAATAACTTTAATCGCTCTGACAGCTACCGGCTCAGTGCGGCCTGGAAGCGTATTATTAAATAATACACATTACATTTTGATTTAAAGAATTACTAATCTACAACTCATTACTAATCATAACCAATGACTGATTACTAATCGATTATATAATTACATTACCCCCCCCCTCCGCCTCTAATCACTGCACCTGATGAGTTAAGTGATGACGTCACTCTTCTGCTCTTTATAAAACCGGGAGCAAGCGAGGGCTTTACCATTCTGGCGAATTGCCCGATGATGCTGGAAGTATTTACCAGCGAAACGTCGTACTCAAACTGTAAATGTGGATTAACTCTTCAACACACCGGTGGGCTGAAGTAGTGAATTATTTGTCTTTTGTCAACGTGACACTTTTCTTTGCTGATTGGCCGTGTCGGGTGGTGGAGGGTTACGACACATTTATAAATAAACGCGATCTAACCCAAAAACCTTTATTATGAATAATATTGGTCGCGAAAGCCTACGTGTTAAACTCCACTCACTCACTCACTCTGTAGAACAGGCGGAGATCATACAAACTCCACTCACTCTGTAGAACAGGGGGAGATCATACAAACTCCACTCACTCTGTAGAACAGGGGGAGATCATACAAACTCCACTCACTCTGTAGAACAGGGGGAGATCATACAAACTCCACTCACTCTGTAGAACAAGGGGATATCATTCAAACTCCACTCACTCACTCTGTAGAACAGGGGGAGATCACACAAACTCCACTAACTCGCTCTGTATAACAGGGGGAGATCACATAAACTCCACTCACCCACTCACTCTGTAGAACAGGGGGAGATCATACAAACTCCACTCACTCTGTAGAACAGGGGGAGATCATACAAACTTCACTCACTCACTCACTCTGTAGAACAAGGGGAGATCATACAAACTCCACTCACTTACTCTCACTCTGTAGAACAGGGGGAGATCACACAAACTCCAATCACTCTGTAGAACAGGGGGAGATCATACAAACTCCACTCACTCTGTAGAACAAGGGGAGATCATACAAACTCCACTCACTCACTCTCACTCTGTAGAACAGGGGGAGATCACACAAACTCCAATCACTCTGTAAAACAGGGGGAGATCAAACAAACTCCACTAACTCTCACTTTGCAGGACAGGGGGAGATCATACAAACTCCACTCAACCTCACTCTGGAGGACGGGGGAGATCATACAAACTCCACTCACTCACTCTGTAGAACAGGGGGAGATCATACAAACTCCACTAACTCACACACAATCTGTAGAACAGGGGGAGATCACAAAAACTCCACTCACTCACTCTCACTCTGTAGAACGGAGGGAGATCATACAAACTCCACTCACTCACTCTGTAGAACAGGGGGGGATTATACAAACTCCACTCAACCTCACTCTGCAGGACAGGGGGAGATCATACAATCTCCACTCACTCCCACACTCTGTAGAACAGGAGGAGATCATACAAACTCCACTCACTCTCACTCTGCAGGACAGGGGGAGAGCATACAAACTCCACTCACTCTCACACTCTGTAGAACAGGAGGAGATCATACAAACTCCACTCACACTCACTCTGTAGAACAGGGGGAGATCATACAAACTCCACTCTCTCTCTCTCTGTAGACCAGGTTGAGATCATACAAACTCCACTCACTCTCTCTCTCTGTAGACCAGGTAGAGAACATACAAACTCCACTCACTCTCTCTGTAGACCAGGTAGAGATCATACAAACTCCACTCATTCTCTCTCTTTCTCTGTAGACCAGGTAGAGATCATACAAACTCCACTCACTCTCTCTCTCTGTAGACCAGGTAGAGATCATACAAACTCCACTCTCTCTCTCTCTCTGTAGATAAGGTAGAGATCATACAAACTCCACTCACTCGCTCTGTAGAACAGGGGGGGATCATACAAACTCCACTCACTCTCTCTCTGTAGACCAGGTAGAGATCATACAAACTTCACTCACTCACTCTGTAGAACAGGAGGAGATCATACAAACTCCACTCACTCACTCTGTAGAACAGGGGGAGATCATACAAACTCCACTTACTCACTCTGTAGAACAGGGGGAGATCATACAAACTCCACTAACTCACACGCAATCTGTAGAACAGGGGAGATTATTCAAACTCCACTCACTCACTCTCACTTTGTAGAACAGGGGGAGATCATAAAAACTCCACTCACTCTGTAGAACACGGGGAGATCATACAAACTCCACTCACTCACTCTCACTCTATAGAACGGAGGGAGATCATACAAACTCCACTCACTCTGTAGAACAGGGGGAGATCATACAAACTCCACTCACTCTCTCTGTAGACCAGGTAGAGATCATACAAACTCCACTCACTCTCTTTCTCTCTGTAGACCAGGTAGAGATCATACAAACTCCACTCACTCTCTCTGTAGACCAGGTAGAGATCATACAAACTCCACTCATTCACTCTCTCTCTCTCTGTAGACCAAATAGAGATCATACAAACTCCACTCACTCTCTCTCTGTAGACCACGTAGAGATCATACAAACTCCACTCTCTCTCTCTGTAGACTAGATAGAGATCATACAAACTCCACTCACTCTCTCTCTCTCTGTAGACCAGGTAGATATCATACAAACTCCACTCTCTCTCTCTCTCTGTAGACCAGATAGAGATCATACAAACTCCACTCATTCTTTCTCAGAAGACCAGGTAGAGATCATACAAACTCCACTCTCACTACAGCGCTGTCCTACCAGACAGTCTCGCCCCCTTCACCTGATGAAGGCCGCTTGTGTTGTGGCCGAAACGTCGTGAGAATATTATTGTGTTATTTTATTTTATCAATTTATTATTTTATTATCATTCTACGTGACTTTACCGAAAGAACCAAAGAAGAAAAAAAACTCCACTCTCTCTCTCTGTAGACCAGGTAGAGATCATACAAACTCCACTCACTCTCTCTCTGTAGACCAGGAAGAGATCATACAAACTCCACTCACTCTCTCTCTGTGTAGACCAGCTAGATAACATATAAACTCCACTCACTCTCTCTCTGTAGACCAGGAAGAGATCATACAAACTCCCCTCTCCCTTTCTCTCTGGAGACCAGGTAGAGCTCATAAAAACTCCACTCACTCTCTCTGTAGACCAGGTAGAGATTATACAAACTCCACTCTCTCTCTTTCTCTCTGTAGACCAGGTAGAGATCATA
Source organism: Petromyzon marinus (assembly GCF_048934315.1). Classification (NCBI taxonomy): domain Eukaryota; kingdom Metazoa; phylum Chordata; class Hyperoartia; order Petromyzontiformes; family Petromyzontidae; genus Petromyzon; species Petromyzon marinus. The sequence continues at coordinate 9,383,671 of NC_133730.1, read as the reverse complement.
CAAACTCCACTCTCTCTGTAGACCAGGTAGAGATCATACAAACTCCACTCTCTCTCTCTGTAGACCAGGTAGAGATCATACAAACTCCACTCTCTCTCTCTGTAGACCAAGTAGAGATTATACATCTCCACTCACTCTCTCTTTGTAGACCAGATAGAGATCATACAAACTCCACTCTCTCTCTCTGTAGACCAGGTAGATATCATATAAACTCCACTCTCTCTCTCTGTAGAACAGCAAGAGACCATACAAACTCCACTCACTCTCTCTCTGTAGACCAGGCAGAGATCATACAAACTCCACTCTCTCTCTCTGTAGACCAGGTAGAGATCATACAAACTCCACTCTCCCTCTCTCTCTGGAGACCAGGTAGAGATCATACAAACTCCACTCTCTATCTCTCTCTGTAGAACAGCTAGAGAACAAACAAACAAACTCCACTCACTCTCTCTCTCTCTGTAGACTAGGTAGAGATCATACAAACTCCACTCCCTCTCTCTCTGTAGACCAGGCAGATATCATACAAACTCCACTCTCTCTCTCTCTCTGTAGACTAGATAGAGATCATACAAACTCCACTCACTCTCTCTGTAGACTAGGCAGAGATCATACAAACTCCACTCTCTCTCTCTCTGTAGAACAGCTGGAGAACATATAAACGGCACTCACTCTGCACGACTACCGTATTATAAGACGCAACCCCAGCGTTTTGCTTCGGACACGGGAGTGGGGGGGGGGTGTGCGTCTTATAATCCGAACAATGCGGCATTGGGGCTTCAGTGTTAATCCTCTTCAGCACCCCCACAGTTGTGGACAGCTCCCGCGTAACTTCGTGGTTAAGAGGCGCGATTGTAATAGGATGTGGGCTCATGGTCGCGTGGGAATTTATAGCGGGCAGCCAAACACCACTCATACCCCCTGACGTCCATTCTCAACTTGTAGGGGAAGACCCCGGTAGACCGGGAGAAAAATCCACGTGACCACGGGGAGAGAGAGAGAGACACGCAAACTCTAAAAAAATACAGGAGCAGCAGCAGGCGTCAGGGTCGGGATCGAACCCACGACCTCCTGTATACCAGGCGAGGTAGTTAACATCTCCTAGCCACCGTGATGATGATGAGAGACATGGAGACTCCAAATATACAGCAGGCGTCAGGGTCGGGATCAAACCCACGACGTCCTGTATACCAGGCGAGGTAGTCAACATCTCATAGCCACCGTGATGTTGATGAGAGAGAGACACGCAGACTCCAAATATACAGCAGCAGCAGCAGGCGTCAGGGTCGGGATCGAACCCACGACCTCCTGTATACCAGGCGAGGTAGTTAACATCTCCTAGCCACCGTGATGATGATGAGAGACATGGAGACTCCAAATATACAGCAGGCGTCAGGGTCGGGATCAAACCCACGACGTCCTGTAAACCAGGCGAGGTAGTCAACATCTCATAGCCACCGTGATGTTGATGAGAGAGAGAGACACGCAGACTCCAAATATACAGCAGCAACAGCAGGCGCCAATGTCGGGATCGAACCCACGACCTCCTGTACACCATTCGAGGTAGTTAACATCTCCTAGCCACCGTGATGATAATGATGAGAGACACAAACTGCAAATATACAGCAGCAGGCGTCAGGGTTGGGATCGAACCCACGACCTCCTGTACACCAGGCGAGGTAGTCAACATCTCCTAGCCACCGTGATGATGATGAGAGAGAGACACGCAAACTCCAAATATACAACAGGCGTCAGGGTTGGGATCGAACCCACGACCCCCTGTATACCAGGCGAGGTAGTCAACATCTCCTAGCCACTGTGATGATGATGAGAGGGAGACATAAACTCCAAATATACAGCAGGGGTCAGGGTTGGGATCGAACCTACGACCTCCTGCATACCAGGCGAGGTAGTTAACATCTCACCGTTCTCTCCCAAAGCCTCCCCATAGCCCCCCTAGCCCCCCCCCACCCAGCCCTCCAACCCTCCCTAACCCCCCCAGCCCCCCCCTCCAAGCCCCCCCCAGCCCCCCCACCCCCTAGCCCCCCCCTAAGCCCCCCCAGCCCCCCCCAGTCCCCCCCCTAAGCCCCCCGTGGAGCTAATTGCTCATCAGGCGAGGGATTGGCCTCGCGTGCGCGTCATAGGCGGCTGCTCCTGACGGGAACCCGCGGTTGGGTTCGAGGCCACGTCACCGTCGTCGCGGTTACCATCGTTACCGTCACCACGGTTACCATCGTTACCATCCCCACGGTTACCATCAGAGTTACCATCATTACTGTCACTACAGTTACCATCGTTACTGTCACTACAGTTACCATCGTTATCGTCGCCACGGTCACCATCGTTACCGTCACCACAGTTACCATCGTTACTATTGCCAGGGTTACCATCGTTACCGTCACAACAGTTACCATCGTTACTATTGCCAGGGTTACCATCGTTACCGTCACCACGGTTACCATCGCTGCAGTTACCATATTCATAGTTACCATCACCACAGCCACCGTCATTGCTATTACCACTGATACCAGCATCACAGTCACCATCGTTACCATGACTACAGTAACCATAATCACTGTGGCAATTACCACAGTTACCATCGTCATCATCACCAAAGTTACCATCATCATTGTTACATATTCACCATCGTTTATATTTGCCGCTGTAGTTGTGGTTTCATGTTGTAATCTCCACGTTGTTGTTGTGGTGGTGTTGGCTATTGTTGTTGTTGTGGTGGTAGCTATTGTTGTTGTTGTGGTGGTGTTGGCTATTGTTGTTGTTGTGGTGGTAGCTATTGTTGTTGTTGTGGTGGTGTTGGCTATTGTTGTTGTTGTGGTGGTGTTGGCTATTGTTGTTGTTGTAGTGGTGTTGGCTATTGTTGTTGTGATGGCTATTGCTGTTGTGAAAGTTTGTGGCTGTTGATGTTGTTGTGGTTTTGACTGTTGTTGTGGTTGTTCTTGTGGCTGTTGTTATTATTGTGGTGGCTGTTGCTGAGGTTGTTGTTGTGGTGGCTGTTGTGGTTGTTGTTGTGGTGGCGGCTGTTGTTATTGTGGGGACTGTTGTTGTGGTTATGGTGACTCTTATTTTCGTGGTGGCTGTTATTGTGATGGTGGCTGTTGTTGTGGCTCTTGTGGTTATTGTGGCTGTTGTTGTCGTGGTGGCTGCTGTGGATGTTGTTGTGGCTGTTGTTTTGGTGGCTGTTGTGGTTGTTGTTGTGGTGGCTGTTATTGTGATGGTGGCTGTTGTTGTGGCCTTTGTGGTTGTTGTGGCTGTTCTTGTCGTGGTGGCTGTTGATATTGTGGTGGTGGTTGTTGTTGTTGTATTGGCGGCGGCTGGTGTTGTTGCGGTGGTGGTGCCTGTTGTTGTGGTGGTTGGATCAAGTAGGGAGCGGTGGTGCAGCGGTTAGCGCTAAGCTGGGTTCTGAACCCGGCAGAGTCCCGAGTTCGATTCCCGCTCACGGCCACCAACACCAGCGGTGACGATTATCTGAACCAGTGCTGGGCCTCCCCTAGGTCGACTCAGCCTCAAATGAGTACCTGGTGCAGTGTGTGAACATCGCTACTGGGGAGACTAAAGCAACAAAGACAAAGATCCCCCGTGTAGCCTTAACAGACTGTAGGTGCAAGTGCTGTTAGCAAGCACCTATGAAGGCCGGCACGGCACACGAGGGGGGTGGGTGACCAGCACCGCGCCCGGCCGCCTTTGTCTCCCCGGTGGCGATGTTTACTACACGCCGCACCAGGGTACTCATTTGAGGCTGAGTTGACCCCGAGGGGGCCCAGCGCCGCTTCAAAACCTCGCCACTGATGTGGGCCGTGAACTGGAACGGAACTCGGGTGGACGCCCGTGGGGTGTTGGCGCGGTGCGCTAACCACTGCGCCACCGCTCTCCCAACAAGAGCGTCACAGGCGCGGGAAAGCTGCTATACAGTGGTCTTTATATTTAGCCACACGATGGGTGCGCCCTCGTGAAAGTCACCATATCTCTCTAGAGAGAGAGAGACAGAGAGATATGGGAGGATGAAAAAAACAACAACAAAAAGAGAAAGGAGGAGAGAGAGGGAGGGGGGGAGACGGGGTGGGGGGGAGAGTGGGGGACATGGAGTAGGGAGAGAGGGGGTAGAGAGAGAGAGGGGGTAAAGAGAGAGAGGGGGTAGAGAGGTGGGGTAGAGAGAGAAGGGTAGAGAGAGAGGGGGTAGAGAGAGAGGGGGTAGAGAGAGAGGGGGTAGAGAGAAAGGGGTAGAGAGAGAGGGGGTAGAGAGAGAGAGGGGGTAGAGAGGTGGGGTAGAGAGAGAGAGGGGTAGAGAGAGAGGGGGTAGAGAGAGAGGGGGTAGAGAGAGAGGGGGTAGAGAGAGAGGGGTAGAGAGAGGGGGTAGAGAGGGGGGGGGTAGAGAGAGGGGGTAGAGACAGAGAGGGGGTAGAGAGAGAGGGGGTAGAGAGAGGGGGTAGAGAGGGGGGTAGAGAGGGGGGTAGAGAGAGGGGGTAGAGAGAGAGGGAGTAGAGAGAGGGGGGGTAGAGAGAGGGGGTAGAGAGAGGGGGTAGAGAAAGGGGGTAGAGAGAGGGGGGTAGAGAGAGGGGGTAGAGAGAGGGGGTAGAGAGAGGGGGTAGAGAGAGGGGGGTAGACAGAGAGGGAGTAGAGAGAGAGAGGGGGGTAGAGAGAGGGGGCAGAGAGAGGGGGTAGAGAGGGGGGTAGAGAGAGGGGGTAGAGAGAGGGGAGGGTAGAAAGAGGGGGTAGAGAGAGGGGGTAGAGAGAGAGGGTAGAGAGGGGGGGGTAGAGAGAGAGGGCGTAGAGAGAGGGGGTAGAGAGGGGGGTAGCGAGAGGGGGTAGAGAGAGATGGAGTAGAGAGAGGGGAGGGTAGAGAGAGGGGGTAGAAAGAGGGGGTAGAGAGAGGGGGTAGAGAGAGGGGGTAGAGAGAGGGGATAGAGAGAGGGGGTAGAGAGAGAGGGTAGAGAGAGGGGGGGTAGAGAGAGGGGGGTAGAGAGAGGGGGTAGAGAGGGGGTAGAGAGAGGGAGGTAGAGAGAGGGGGGTAGAGAGAGGGGGGTAGAGAGAGGGGGTAGAGAGGGGTAGAGAGAGGGGGTAGAGAGGGGGTAGAGAGAGAGGGGGTAGAGAGGGGGGTAGAGAGAGTGGGGTAGAGAGAGAGGGGGTAGAGAGAGTGGGGTAGAGAGAGGGGGTAGAGAGAGGGGGTAGAGAGAGAGGGGGTAGAGAGAGGGGGTAGAGAGAGAGGGGGTAGAGAGAGGGGGGTAGAGAGAGAGGGGGGTAGAGAGAGGGGGGTAAAGAGAGGGGGGTAAAGAGAGGGGGTAGAGAGAGGGGGTAGAGAGAGGGGGTAGAGAGAGGGGGTAGAGAGAGGGGGGGTAGAGAGAGGGGGGTGTGGGTAGAGAGATAGGGAATGGGTAAGAAGAGCAGAACGTGAAATCTTTCGTGAAATATTTCAATGCTTTGCACATAAAGCAAAGCATTGAACAAAAAAAAATCTGTTTCAGTTTATTTATTTTGGTATAGCCCTGTGAGCCATTCGGCTCTTGAATCGGGTGCAACCACAACAAACAAAATAAACAAAAACACGAACAAGTAAAACATCTTAAAGTGACTTTGTGTGACTGTGCAAACAGAAAATCCATGGAAAAAAAAACAGCAAAAATATTCCTGAAAAAAGCACCGTTCACCACCAACACTGTGTGCAAAACATCCCAGTGGGATTCAAGTCAAACAACAACAACAACAACCACAAGAAAACTTAGACTAAGGCCATCAGTCTAATTCCGTCCTACAACAAAACAAACATGTCCAAACCAACAAAATGTTTTTCCAAATCACAAAAAAATAAAGCCATAATTGAAACGTAATAGTGATCACAAGGACTGTGACCGAATTTTTAACAATAAACTACATAAATAACATGTAACACCAAATCCTTGGTGTGTGTTACACGTTACATGGCTGCATGAGTTACTCCACAACAACAGTTGCATCGGTCGGAGTATCACATTTTTCAATGCACCTTTAAGATCAGCACGCTAAATAAAAATACAGATAATACTTTGCAGCGTCATACGGAGCGAAACATTTCATTTTATTTTACGCCAATGAATAGCAGTGGCAGCTAGGGGTGTTACGACTCCCCTGATGAACGAAGCAAATTGCCGACTCCATGGAGCATCTGCTTGTGTCCTCTGATCGTCAACAAGACAGAGGCAGAGAGAGGCAGAGTGAGGCAGAGAGCAGTGAGCAGTGAGCTCATCACGGCCCCAGCCGCCACGCCACGGAGCCTCCAAGCCCGTGCCCACGCTCCCGATCAGCCATCGGAATCAGTTGCGTGCAACTCCATTGCGCGTGTGTGTGTGCAACTCCATTGCGCGTGTGTGTGTGCAACTCCATTGGGAGTGTGTGTGTGTGCAACTCCATTGCGTGTGTGTGTGTGCAACTCCATTGGGAGTGCGTGTGTGTGTGTGTGCAACTCCATTGCGTGTGTGTGTGTGCAACTCCATTGCGCGTGTGTGTGTGCAACTCCATTGCGTGTGTGTGTGTGTGCAACTCCATTGCGTGTGTGTGTGTGCAACTCCATTGCGCGTGTGTGTGTGTGTGCAACTCCATTGCGTGTGTGTGTGTGCAACTACATTGCGCGTGTGTGTGTGTGTGCAACTCCATTGCGTGTGTGTGTGTGTGCAACTCCATTGCGTGTGTGTGTGTGCAACTCCATTGCGTGTGTGTGTGTGCAACTCCATTGCGCGTGTGTGTGTGCAACTTCATTGCGAGTGTGTGTGTGTGCAACTCCATTGCGTGTGTGTGTGTGTGCAACTCCATTGCGAGTGTGTGTGTGTGTGCAACTCCATTGCGTGTGTGTGTGTGCAACTCCATTGGGAGTGTGTGTGTGTGTGCAACTCCATTGCGTGTGTGTGTGTGCAACTCCATTGGGAGTGCGTGTGTGTGTGTGTGCAACTCCATTGCGCGTGTGTGTGTGCAACTCCATTGCGCGTGTGTGTGTGCAACTCCATTGCGTGTGTGTGTGTGTGCAACTCCATTGCGCGTGTGTGTGTGTGCAACTCCATTGCGCGTGTGTGTGTGTGCAACTCCATTGCGCGTGTGTGTGTGCAACTCCATTGCGTGTGTGTGTGCAACTCCATTGCGTGTGTGTGTGTGCAACTCCATTGCGTGTGTGTGTGTATGTGCAACTACATTGCGTGTGTGTGTGTATGTGCAACTCCATTGCGCGTGTGTGTGTGTGTGTGTGCAACTCCATTGCGTGTGTGTGTGTGTGCAACTCCATTGCGTGCGTGTGTGTGTGTGCAACTCCATTGCGTGTGTGTGTGTATGTGCAACTCCATTGCGCGTGTGTGTGTGTATGTGCAACTCCATTGCGCGTGTGTGTGTGTGTGTGTGCAACTCCATTGCGTGTGTGTGTGTGTGCAACTCCATTGCGCGTGTGTGTGTGTGTGCAACTCCATTGCGTGTGTGTGTGTGTGCAACTCCATTGCGTGTGTGTATGTGTGCAACTCCATTGCGTGTGTGTGTGTGCAACTCCATTGCGTGTGTGTGTGTGTGCAACTCCATTGCGCGTGTGTGTGTGCAACTCCATTGCGTGTGTGTGTGCAACTCCATTGCGTGTGTGTGTGTGTGCAACTCCATTGCGTGTGTGTATGTGTGCAACGCGATCGCGTGTGTGTGTGTGCAACTTCATTGCGCGTGTGTGTGTGCAACTTCATTGCGCGCGTGTGTGTGTGCAACTCGATTGCGAGTGTGTGTGCAACTCGATTGCGCGCGTGTGTGTGTGTGCAACTCGATTGCGCGTGTGTGCAACTTCATTGCGTGTATGTGTGTGTGTGCAACTCCATTGCGAGTGTGTGTGTGTGTGCAACTCGCCACTGATATTGGTCGTGAGCTCGAATGGAACTCGAGTCGCAAGCGATGAGGTTCTTGGCGCAGTACGCGGACGTTTCTGCAACCGGTTGCTCGCGGTCGCATGCAACTCGGTTGCACGCGACTGCATCTCTCGCACGCGGACGTTTCTGCAACCGGTTGCTCGCAGTCGCATGCAAATCGGTTGCGCGCAACTGGATAGCTCACGCGCGGACGTTTCTGCAACCGGTTGCGAAAGTCGAGTTCGCACCTGAGCCGTCGGCCGTGCAATTTGGTTGCTTGCCACTGAGTCTCTTGACGTCTGTCCCACCAGCTGCGTGTTGCACGGAAGCGCGTTGCATGCGATTGGTCGTTACGGATCTGAATCGATGCGATTGGTCAGTTGCCTCGTTGCACGGCCACTCGCCCTGATGTCGGCAAAGCCGCTGCAGGCGATGGTCGAGATGGGTTGCGTTTACCGATCCGGGATGTTCTAATCTGGCCACACACACACACACACGGATTCAAGATCCCCCGTGTTAGCCTGTAACAGATTGTTGGGGCACCACTACCATCATCACTACCGCTATCACTACCATCGCCACTATCACTACCATCATCACCACCACGATCACTACCATCACCGCTATCACCACCATCATTTCCACCACTATCACTACCATCACCGCTATCACCACCATCATCACCACCACTATCACTACCATCACCACTATCACTACCATCATCACCACTATCACTACCATCGCCACTATCACTACCATCATCACCACCACGATCACTACCATCACCGCTATCACCACCATCATTACCACCGCTATCACCACCATCATCACCACCGCTATCACTACCATCACCGCTATCACCACCATCATTACCACCACTATCACTACCATCATCACCACCACGATCACTACCATCACCGCTATCACCACCATCATCACCACCGCTATCACCACCATCATTACCACCACTATCACTACCATCATCACCACCACTATCACTACCATCACCGCTATCACCACCACTATCACTACCATCGCCACTATCACCACCATCATCACTACCGCTATCACCACCATCATCACCACCATCACCGCCACCACTATCACCACTATCATCACCACCACTATCATCACCACCACTATCATCACCACCACTATCATCACCACCACTATAACCACCATCACCGCCACCACTATCACCACTATCATCACAGCCACCACTATCATCCCCGCTATCACCACTATCATCACCGCCTCCACTATCACCACCATCATCATCACCGCTATCACCACCAATACCAATACAACCGCCATCCGTCACTAAGTGACGGTGACGTCACCACGGCGCCTGTGCCAGGCTAGGTGCACTTTCGGCCACGTGAAGTGTTGAAAGATTACTGACAGGAGGAGGTCACGGGACAGACCCAGCAGGTGCCATAGGCTGACCGACTTAGACGATGCACCACCTGTGCCCCCTACTGTGCCAACTTGCTGTGCTTTAGCCACCCGGCGCTCCGCTCGTTGTTGTGAGCGTCGCTCCTCCGCCCTCCGTTGTTGCTGGAGGGCGACTGCCTCCAACTGCCCAGTAGCAGCAGCAGCGTCCTTCACGAGACCGTTCTTGACACCATCGGCAAGTCCACTCAGCTCCACGCCCTCCTGTACCGCATCAGCTCCATCTCTTCTCTAGCCCGTGGCTAAAGAAGATATGGAGCTGATCTTCCTTCCGATATCAGGAAGCGCACTGGGGCGATGCACTTTTATACTGGTAGGAACGAAGTTGTAAAGTGAGTGTACCAGCCTGCAATAGATTAATGTGTCCGTCCGTCCGTCCCCTTTCAATACTTTAACGAAGTGAAATCTCGTGCTGTTGGGTGTAAAATCAGCAATAGACAGCGCAGAGACTTCTCCTACCAGCCCACCCTGCAGGGACCTGTTAAATCATCTCGTTTAAAAACGAATTGCTTTCCAACTGATGTTTGTGTTTAGTTTGTTGTCCTTCCCCCACGCCTCCGATTAGCGCGGTTGGGCTACGCACGGGACTGTAGAACAGCAGCAGCAGTAGCAGCAGCCGGAAGGAGACGTGGTGGTAATTGTGGGGCTGGTGTCGCGTGCCCCAAGAACTCTTGAGACACGCGAAGCCCTCGACTCCCTCCTCCTGCTGCTGCGCTGTCGCTGCGGTGCCTCGTGGTGGAGGAAGAGGAGGAGGAGGAGGAAGAGGAGGAGGAAGAGGAGGAAGAGGAGGAGGAGAAGAAAGAGGAGGAGTAGGAGAAAGAGGAGGAGGAGAAAGAGGAGGAGGAAGAAGAGGAAGAGGAGGAGGAGGAGGAAGAGGAGGAGGAGAAAGAGCAGGAGGAAGAGAAAGAGAAAGAGGAGGAGGAGAAAGAGGAGGAGAAAGAGGAGGAGGAGAAAGAGGAGGAGGAGAAAGAGGAGGAAGAGGAGGAGGAAGAGGAGGAGGAGAAAGAGGAGGAGAAAGAGGAGGAGGAGGAGGAAGAGGAGGAGGAGAAAGAGGAGGAGAAAGAGGAGGAGGAGGAGGGGAAAGAGGAGGAGGAGGGGAAAGAGGAGGAGGGGAAAGAGGAGGAGGAGGAGGAGGGGAAAGAGGAGGAGGAGGAGGAGGGGAAAGAGGAGGAGGTAACCCGAGCTGCGAGCTGAGAGCTTGGCACGCGGCCGCTAATGGGGGCCGAGCATCGGCGCTGCGGTTCGCGAGCACGCAACGTGTGGCCGTGCGTGTGTGTTGAACTTCTTTCGCACCGTACGTAAGCCAACCGTGCTAATCGCTGGTGCAGTATTGAGTCTATGGGGCAGTGTTGAGTCTATGGGGCAGTGTTGAGTCTATGGGTAGTGTTAGTCTATGGTGCAGTGTTGAGTCTATGGTCAGTGTTGAGTCTATGGGTAGTGTTGAGTCTATGGGCAGTGTTAGTCTATGGGTAGTGTTGAGTCTATGGGCAGTGTTAGTCTATGGGTAGTGTTGAGTCTATGGTGCAGTGTTGAACCTATGGGTAGTGTTGAGTTTATGGTGCAGTGTTGAGTCTGTGGGCAGTGTTGAGTCTATGGACAGTGTTGAGTCTATGGTGCAGTATTGAGTCTATGGGTAGTGTTGAGTCTATGGGCAGTGTTGAGTCTATGGACAGTGTTGAGTCTATGGGCAGTGATAATTGTTTTTTTACCCTTTTATCTGGCAACAAAACTGACACCTTTTCTTTACAAGGAGTCGTGTTCACATTGACCACAATACCTGCGGTCGGAACGCAAACACAAACCAACAACTCTGATCATGTATGTGGCACTGTCCTTGAAATTGATTGGTCCACACCCGAGACAGCTTTCTTTAGAGCCTCGTACCACATAGTGCTGGACCAGAAGACGCCAAAAGGCGCACAACTCAAAGACAATGCACCATCAGAGTATGAGAGCTCGGGTTAAGCGTTTACACCATTGGAAACCTCATTTGGCAGTAACAAAATATGATAATTGTTTTTTTGGGCAGACGAGGCTCTCAAGAAAGCTGTCTCGGGTGTGGACCAATCAATTTCAAGGACAGTGCCACGTACATGATCAGAGTTGTTGGTTTGTGTTTGCGTTCCGACCGCAGGTATTGTGGTCAATGTAAACATGACTCCTTGTAAAAAAAGGTCTCAGTTTTGTTGCCAGATAAAAGGGTAAAAAAAACAATTATCATATTTTGTTACTGGCAAATGAGGTTTCCAATGGTCTATGGGCAGTGTTGAGTCTATGGGCAGTGTTAGTCTATGGGCAGTGTTGAGTCTATGGACAGTGTTGGTCTATGGGTAGTGTTAAGTCTATGGGTAGTGTTAGTCTATGGGTAGTGTTAGTCTATGGGCAGTGTTGAGTCTATGGGTAGTGTTAGTCTATGGGCAGTGTTGGTCTATGGGTAGTGTTAGTCTATGGGTAGTGTTGGTCTATGGGTAGTGTTAAGTCTATGGGTAGTGTTAGTCTATGAGCGGTGTTATACTATGGGCAGTGTTGGTCTATGGGTAGTGTTAGTCTATGGGTAGTGTTAGTCTATAGGTAGTGTTAGTCTATGGGTAGTGTTAGTCTATGGGAAGTGTTAGTCTATGGGTAGTGTTAGTCTATGGACAGTGTTAGTCTATGGGTAGTGTTAGTCTATGGGCAGTGTTAGTCTATGGGTAGTGTTAGTCTATGGGTAGTGTTAGTCTAAGGGCAGTGTTGGTCTATTGGTAGTATTAGTCTATGGGTAGTGTTAGTCTATGGGCAGTGTTAGTCTATGGGTAGCGTTATTCTATGGGTAGTGTTAGTCTATGGGTAGTGTTGAGTCTATGGGCAGTGTTGAGTCTATGGGCAGTGTTAGTCTATGGGTAGTGTTAGTCTATGGGTAGTGTTAGTCTATGGGTAGTGTTAGTCTATGTGCAGTGTTAGTCTATGTGCAGTGTTAGTCTATGGGTAGTGTTAGTCTATGGGCAGTGTTAGTCTATGGGTAGTGTTAGTCTATGGGCAGTGTTGAGTCTATGGGTAGTGTTGAGTCTATGGGTAGTGTTAGTTTATGGGTAGTGTTGAGTCTATGGGTAGTGTTGAGTCTATGGGTAGTGTTAGTCTATGGGTAGTGTTAGTTTATGGGTAGTGTTGAGTCTATGGGCAGTGTTAGTCTATGGGCAGTGTTAGTCTATGGGTAGTGTTAGTTTATGGGTAGTGTTAGTCTATGGGTAGTGTTAGTCTATGGGTAGTGTTAGTCTATGGGCAGTGTTAGTCTATGGGTAGTGTTAGTCTATGGGCAGTGTTGAGTCTATGGGCAGTGTTAGTCTATGGGTAGTGTTAGTCTATGGGCAGTGTTAGTCTATGGGTAGTGTTAGTCTATGGGTAGTGTTAGTCTATGGGTAGTGTTAGTCTATGGGCAGTGTTGAGTCTATGGGTAGTGTTAGTCTATGGGTAGTGTTAGTCTATGGGCAGTGTTAGTCTATGGGTAGTGTTAGTCTATGGGCAGTGTTGGTCTATTGGTAGTATTAGTCTATGGGTAGTGTTAATCTATGGGTAGTGTTAGTCTATGGGTAGTGTTAGTCTATGGGCAGTGTTAGTCTATGTGTAGTGTTAGTCTATGGGCAGTGTTAGTCTATGGGCAGTGTTAGTCTATGGGTAGTATTAGTCTATGGGCAGTGTTAGTCTATGGGTAGTGTTGAGTCTATGGGCAGTGTTGGTCTATGGGTAGTGTTGAGTCTATGGGCAGTGTTAGTCTATGGGCAGTGTTAGTCTATGAGTAGTGTTAGTCTATGGGTAGTGTTAGTCTATGGGTAGTGTTAGTCTATGGGCAGTGTTAGTCTATGGGCAGTGTTAGTCTATGGGTAGTGTTAGTCTATGGGCCGTATGTGTGTATGCTGAACTTCTTTCGCACCGTACATAGGCAACCGTGCTCATTGGGAGATGCGGATCCGGGGCTGCTGTTAGCGAGCACCCATTGGGGCTGCTGGCACACGTGACGCTGGCGCGCGCGTGGGGGTGGAGGGCGCTGGTGGGGAGGGGGGGTGACCCCGAGTACAGAGATACAAAGACAAAGATCCCCCGTATAGCTCTTAAAGTGTCGCTGTCAAGTGCTGTTATCGCTCGCACGCACAAAGACAAAGATCCCCCGTATAGCTCTTAAAGTGTCGGTGTCAAGTGCTGTTAACACTCGCATGCACAAGGACAAAGATCCCCCGTGTAGCTCTTAAAGTGTCGGTGTCAAGTGCTGTTAACGCTCACACGCACAAAGACAAAGATCCCCCGGATAGCTCTTGAAGTGACGGTGTCAAGTGCTGTTAACGCTCGCACGCACAAAGACAAAGATCCCCCGTATAGCTCTTAAAGTGTCGGTGTCAAGTGCTGTAAACACTCGCACGCACAAAGACAAAGATCCCCCGTATAGCTCTTGAAGTGTCGGTGTCAAGTGCTGTTAACGCTCGCACGCACGCACAAAGACAAAGATCCCCCGTATAGCTCTTGAAGTGTCGGTGTCAAGTGCTGTAAACACTCGCACGCACAAAGACAAAGTTCCCCCGTATAGCTCTTAAAGTGACGGTGTCAAGTGCTGTTAACACTCGCACGCACAAAGACAAAGATCTCCCGTATAGCTCTTAAAGTGTCGGTGTCAAGTGCTGTAAACACTCGCACGCACAAAGACAACGATCTCCCGTGCTGTCAGCGAGCAGCAGCAGCAGCAGCTATGAAGAACGGCACTGTGGCACACCGACGGAGATGGGTGGCCAGCACCACGCCCGGCCGCCTTTGTCTCCCCAGTTGCTGATGTTTACTACGCACAGAACTTGGTTGCCCAGATTTAAGGCTGAGTCGACGTAGGGGACGGAGGACCGGGACCGGTTCTGATATTTGCCGCTGCTACTGGTCGTGAGCGGGAATCGAACTCGGGTTCGATGCGTAGTGGAGCTCACCGCTACCGCTACATTCACACGCAACAACAACAACAACAACCGCCATTCACCACGAAGCGACGGTGCCAGGCTAGGTGCACTTTGACGCTGTCACTGTTGGGCGGGGCGGAACGGCGGCCGCAAAGCAACTCGCGGCTGAGTTCGATCCCCGACTCGGACGCCTTTGTCTCCTTTGTCTCCGTTGTCTCGGTTGTCTCCACTGTCTCCTTTGTCTCCGTTGTCTCCACTGTCTCGGTTGTCTCCACTGTCTCCTTTGTCTCCGTTGTCTCCGTTGTCTCGGTTGTCTCCACTGTCTCCTTTGTCTCCGTTGTCTCCACTGTCTCGGTTGTCTCGGTTGTCTCGGTTGTCTCCGTTGTCTCCGTTGTCTCTGTTGTCTCCATTGTCTGCTTTGTCTCCGTTGTCTCCGTTGTCTCCGTTGTCTCCTTTGTCTCCGTTGTCTCCGTTGTCTCCTTTGTCTCGGTTGTCTCCGTTGTCTCCGTTGTCTCCATTGCCTGCTTTGTCTCCGTTGTCTGCTTTGTCTCCTTTGTCTCCTTTGTCTCTTTTGTCTCCGTTGTCTCTTTGGTCTCCGTTGTCTCCATTGCCTGCTTTGTCTCGGTTGTTACCGTTGTCTCCTTTGTCTCCGTTGTCTCCTTTGTCTCCGTTGTCTCCTTTGTCTCCGTTGTCTCGGTCGTCTCCTTTGTCTCCGTTGTCTCCTTTGTCACCTTTGTCTCCGTTGTCTCCATTGCCTGCTTTGTCTCCTTTGTCTCCGTTGTCGGCTTTGTCTTCGTTGTCTCCACTGTCTCCGTTGTCCACGTGGTCTGCTTTGTCTCCATTGTCTCCATTGTCTGCTTTGTCTCGGTTGTCTCCACTGTGTCCACTGTCTCCCTTGTCTCCGTTGTCTCCCTTTTCTCTGTTGTCTCCATTGTCTCGGTTGTCTCGGTTGTCTCTGTTGTCTCCTTTGTCTCCATTGTCTCCGGTGTCTCCTTTGTCTCCGTTGTCTCCACTGTCTCCACTGTCTCCGTTGTCTCCGTTGTCTCGGTTGTCTCTGTTGTCTCCTTTGTCTCCGTTGTCTGCGCTGTCTCTGTTGTCTCCATTGTCTCCACTGTCTCCTTTGTCTCCGTTGTCTCCACTGTCTCCGTTGTCTCCTTTGTCTCCTTTGTCTCCGTTGTCTCCGTTGTCTCCGTTGTCTCCGTTGTCTCCTTTGTCTCCTTTGTCTCCGTTGTCTCCGTTGTCTCTGTTGTCTCCTTTGTTTCCTTTGTCTCCTTTGTCTCCGTTGTCTCCTTTGTCTCCTTTGTCTCCGTTGTCTCCGTTGTCTCTGTTGTCTCCTTTGTTTCCTTTGTCTCCATTGTCTCCGTTTTCTCCATTGTCTCCGGTGTCTCCGTTGTCTCCTTTGTCTCCTTTGTCTCCGTTGTCTCCGTTGTCTGCTTTGTCTCCGCTGTCTCCTTTGTCTCCGTTGTCTGCTTTGTCTCGGTTGTCTCCACTGTGTCCACTGTCCCCGTTGTCTCCTTTGTCTCGGTTGTCTCCACTGTCTCCGTTGTCTCCGTTGTCTCCGGTGTCTCCGTTGTCTTCATTGTCTCCGTTGTCTCGGTTGTCTCTGTTGTCTCCTTTGTCTCCGTTATCTCCTTTGTCTCCATTGTCTCCTTTGTCTCCACTGTCTCCATTGTCTCCGCTGCCTCAGCTGTCTCCGTTGTCTCCTTTGTCTCCGTTGTCTCCTTTGTCTCGGTTGTCTCGGTTGTCTCCGTTGTCTCGGTTGTCTCCGCTGCCTCAGCTGTCTCCATTGTCTCCTTTGTCTCCTTTGTCTATGTTGTCTCCGTTGTCTCCGTTGTCTTCGCTGCCTCAGCTGTCTCCGTTGTCTCCTTTGTCTCCGTTGTCTCCTTTGTCTCGGTTGTCTCGGTTGTCTCGGTTGTCTCGGTTGTCTCCGTTGTCTCGGTTGTCTCCGCTGTCTCCGCTGTCTCCGTTGTCTCCACTGTCTCCGTTGTCATCAACACCACCACCACCACCCTCATCAACACCACCACCGCCGTCATCAACACCACCACCGCCGCCATCAACACCACCACCATCGTCATCAACACCACCACCATCGTCATCAACGCCACCACCATCGTCATCAACGCCACCACCATCAACACCACCACCGCCCTCATCAACACCACCACCCTCATCAACACCACCACCACCACCCTCATCAACACCACCACCACCCTCATCAACACCACCACCATCGTCATCAACACCACCACCACCCTCATCAACACCACCACCACCCTCATAAACACCACCACCGTCGTCATCAACACCGCTACCATCGTCATCAACATCACCACCATCGTCATCAACACCACCACCACCCTCATCAACACCACCACCATCGTCATCAACACCACCACCACCCTCATCAACACCACCACCGTCGTCATCAACACCACCACCGTCGTCATCAACACCGCTACCATCGTCATCAACATCACCACCATCGTCATCAACATCACCACCATCGTCATCAAGACTACCACCACCATCGTCATCAACACCACCACCACCATCCTCATCAACACCACCACTGTCGTCATCAACACTACCAACATCGTTATCAACACCACCACCATCGTCATCAACACTACCAACATCGTCATCAACACCACCACCATCGTCATCAACACCACCAACATCGTCATCAACATCACCACCATCAACATCACCACCATCGTCATCAACACCACCACCATCCTCATCAACACCACCACCATCCTCATCAACACTACCACCATCGTCATCAACACCACCACCGTCGTCATCAACACTACCACCATCGTCAAGACCACCAACATCATCATCATCAACACCACCACCACCGTCGTCATCAACACTACCACCATCGTCAACATCACCAACATCATCATCAACACCACCACCAGCGTCGTCATCAACACCACCATCACCACCATCCTCATCAACACCACCACCACCACCGTCGTCAACACCACCACCGTCATCAACACCACCACCACCATCGTCAACAACACCACCACCACCGTCATCAACACCACCACCACCGTCATCATCAACACCACCACCACCGTCATCAACACCACCACCATCGTCATCAACACCACCACCACCGTCATCAACACCACCTCAACGTCATCAACACCACCACCACCGTCATCATCAACACCACCACCGTCATCAACACCACCACCAACGTCATCAACACCACCACCATCGTCATCAACACCACCACCACCGTCATCAACACCACCTCAACGTCATCAACACCACCACCGTCGTCAACACCACCACCATCGTCATCAACACCACCACCGCCGTCATCAACACCACCACCAACGTCATCAACACCACCACCAACGTCATCAACACCACCACCATCGTTATCAACAACACCACCACCATCGTCATCAACACTACCACCATCGTCAACACCACCATCCTCATCAACACCACCACCGTCGTCATCATCAACACCACCACCATCCTCATCAACACCACCACCATCGCCATCAATACCACCACCGTCATCAACACCACTACCATCGCCATCAACATTACCACCACCGTCATCAACACCACCACCACCACCATCATCGTCAACACCACCACCATCATCAACAACACCACCGTCATCAACACCACCACTGTCGTCAACACCACCACCACCGTCATCAACACCACCACTGTCGTCATCATCAACACCACCATCGTCATCAACACCACCATCGTCATCAACACCACCACCGTCATCGTCAACACCACCACCATCGTCAACACCACCACCACCATCGTCATCACCACCACCACCATCGTCATCAACACCACCACCATCAACATCACCACCATCGTCATCAACATCACCACCATCGTCATCAACACCACCACCACCAACATCCTCATCAACACCACTACCGTCGTCATCAACACTACAACTATCGTCATCAACACCATCACCATCGTCATCAAGACTACCACCATCGTCAAGACCACCACCAACATCATCATCAACACCACCACCACCAGCGTCGTCATCAACACCACAATCCTCATCAACACCACCACCGTCATCAACACCACCACCATCGTCATCAACATCACCACCACCATCAACACCACCATCGTCATCAACATCATCATCGTCATCAACACCATCGCCATCAACACCACCACCATCGTCATCAACACCACCACCAGCGTCGTCATCAACACCACCACCATCACCACCATCCTCATCAACACCACCACCGTCGTCGTCATCATCAACACCACCACCATCCTCATCAACACCACCACCACCGTCATCAACACCACCACCATCGTCAAAATCACCACCACGACTACCGCGAACATCATCATCCCAACTGACACCACCACCACCACCACCATATCACCACCATATCACCACCATATGCACACTCAACAACACCATCACCAGTCAACACCATGACCACCATCAACACCACCACCATCACCACCACCAGCAACACCACCACCATCACCACCAGCAAAATTACTGCCTCCACCATCATCACCAAAACCACAACCACCACCAGCAACACCAGCAAAATTACTGTCTCCACCATAATCACCAAAACCACAACCACCACCACCAGTCATCACCACCAACATCAAATTACTACTTCCACCATCATCACCAAAACCACAACCACCACCACCAGTCAACACCACCATCACCACCAACATCAAATTACTGCTTCCACTATCATCACCAAAACCACAACCACCACCACTACCAACACCTTCATCAGCAACACCACCATCACTACCACCTTCTACGTTAAGACAATTTGGTTGACATTGATTTTGGGTAAAAACTTTGCACATTCCCATGGCAGGGGCCAGTCCATCCAGAGCTCAACCGCTGTCAACTTATGGAGATGGTCGTAAGCACTGTGTGGGTGTGGGTGTTGTGTGTATGTGTTGTGTGTGTTGTGTGTGTGTTGTGTTTGTTATGTGTGTGTTGTGTGTGTGTGTTGTGTGGGTGTGTTCTGTGTGTGTGTGTTGTGTGTGTTTTGTGTGTGTGTGTTGTGTGAGTGTGCTGTGTGTGGGTGTGTTTTGTGTGTGTGTTTGTGTATGTGTGTTGTGTGTGTGTTTGTTGTGTGTGTGTTGTGTGTGTGTACACGTGTGTGTGTCTGTTGCAGGGAGATGCACAGAGACACCTTGTGTGTGTGTGTTGTAGGGAGACACACAGAGACACGTTGTGTGTGTGTTACAGGGAGACACAGAGACACGTTGTGTGTGTGTATGTTGTAGGGAGACACACAGACACGTTGTGTGTGTGTGTGTTACAGGGAGACACAGAGACACGTTGTGTGTGTGTTACAGGGAGACACAGAGACACGTTGTGTGTGTGTGTTGTAGGGGGAGACACACAGAGACACGTTGTGTGTGTGTGTTGTAGGGAGACACACAGAGACACGTTGTGGGTGTGTGTTGTAGGGAGACACACAGAGACACGTTGTGTGTGTTGCAGAGAGACACACAGAGACACGTTGTGTGTGTGTGTTGTAGGGGGAGACATACAGAGACACGTTGTGTGTGTGTGTTGTAGGGGGAGACATACAGAGACACGTTGTGTGTGTGTGTTGTAGGGAGACACACAGACACGTTGTGTGTGTGTTGCAGGGAGACACACACAGACACGTTGTGTGTGTGTGTTGTAGGGAGACACACAGACACGTTGTGTGTGTGTTGTAGGGAGACACACAGACACGTTGTGTGTGTGTTGCAGGGAGACACACACAGACACGTTGTGTGTGTGTTGCAGGGAGAGACACATACAGACACGTTGTGTGTGTGTGTTGTAGGGGGAGACACACAGAGACACGTTGTGTGTGTGTGTTGTAGGGAGACACACAGACACGTTGTGTGTGTGTGTGTTGTAGGGAGACACACAGAGACACGTTGTGTGTGTGTGTTGTAGGGAGACACACAGAGACACGTTGTGTGTGTGTGTGTTGTAGGGAGACACACAGACACGTTGTGTGTGTGTGTTGTAGGGAGACACACAGACACGTTGTGTGTGTGTGTGTGTTGTAGGGAGACACACAGACACGTTGTGTGTGTGTGTGTGTTGCAGGGAGACACACACAGAGACACGTTGTGTGTGTGTGTTGCAGGGAGACACACAGAGACACGTTGTGTGTGTGTGTGTTGCAGGGAGACACAGAGACACGTTGTGTGTGTGTTGCAGGGAGACAGACAAAAACAAGGAGACAAAGACAGCCTCAGACGTGGAGGCACAGCGACCGAGAGTCACTGAGACACACAGAGATACACAGATACACACAGAGAGTCACTGAGACACACAGAGAGACACAGAGATATAGAGAGTCACTGAGACACACAGAGAGTCACTGAGACACACAGAGATACACTGAGACACACTGAGACACACAGAGATACACAGATACACACAGAGAGTCACTGAAACACACAGAGAGTCATTGAGACACACAGAGAATCACTGAGACACACAGAGATACACTGAGACACACAGAGATACACTGAGACACACTGAGACACACCGAGATACACTGAGATACACAGAGAGTCACTGAGACACACATAGAGACACTGAGACACACAGAGATACACTGAGACACACAGAGACACACAGCGATACACTGAGACACACAGATATACACTGAGACACACAGAGAGTCACTGAGACACACAGAGACACACAAATACACACAGAGATACACTGAGACACACAGAGATACACTGAGATACATAGAGATACACTGAGACACACAGAGAGTCACTGGGACAGACAGAGATACACTGAGACACACAGAAAGACACTGAGACACACAGAGAGTAACTGAGACACACAGAGACACACAGAGATACACTGAGACACACAGAGAGTCACTGAGGCACACAGAGACACACAGAGATACACAGAGAGTCACTGAGACACACATAGAGACACTGAGACACACAGAGAGTCACTGAGACACACAGAAAGACACTGAGACACACAGAGATACACTGAGACACACAGAGACACACAGAGACACACAGAGAGTCACTGAGACACACAGAAAGACACTGAGACACACAGAGATACACTGAGACACATAGAGACACACAGAGATACACAGAGAGTCACTGAGACACACAGAAAGACACTGAGACACACAGAGATACACTGAGACACACAGAGACATACAGAGATATACTGAGATACACAGAGAGTCACTGAGACACACATAGAGACACACAAAGAGTCACTGAGACACATAGAGATACACTGAGACACACAGAGACACTGAGACACACAGAGACACTGAGACACACAGAGACACACAGAGATACACAGAGAGTCACTGAGACACACAGAGAAAAACAGAGAGTCACTGAGACACACATAGAAACACTGAGACACACAGAGATTCACTGAGACACACAGAGTCACTGAGACACACATAGAGACACTGAGACACACAGAGACACAGAGACACTCAGACACACAGAGAGTCACTGAGACACAGAGACACTGAGACTCACAGAGAGTCACTAAGACACAGAGAGTCACTGAGACACACAGAGATACACTGAGACACACAAAGATACTGAGATACACAGAGACACTGAGACACACAGAGAGTCACTGAGACACAGAGACACTGAGACACACAGAGAGTCACTGAGACACAGAGAGTCACTGAGACACACAGAGATACACTGAGACACACAGATACACTGAGACACACCGACAGAGAAAGACGCAGAGACACAGTGAGATACAGAGGGACACTGATACACACTGAGACACACTGAGAGATACAGAGAGACACTGAGACATACACAGAGACACAAAGACATACAGAGAGACACACACACCGAGACACAGAGAGAGACACACTGAGACACTGAGACACAGAGACAAAGAGACAGAAAGAGAGACACATAGATACACAGAAAGAGACACACACACTGAAACACAGAGATACAGAGCGAGACACAGATAGACACACACACACACTGAGACACTGAGACACAGAGACACAGAGAGAGACACACACTGAGACACAGAGACAGAGTGAGACATACACTGAGACACTGTGGCACAGAGAAACAGAGACACAGAGCGAGACACACACACACTGAGACACAGAGACACACACACACTGAGACACAAAGACACAGAGCGAGACACACACACACTGAGACACAGAGAGACACACACACACACTGATACACTGAGACACAGAGACACTGAGACACAGAGACACTGAGACACAGAGTGAGACACACACACTGAGACACGGAGACACAGAGCGAGACACACACACACACACTGAGACACAGAGACACAGAGAGACACACACACACACTGAGACACTGAGACACAGAGACACTGAGACACAGAGTGAGACACACACACTGAGACACGGAGACACACACACACACTGAGACACAGAGACACAGAGAGACACACACACTGAGACACTGAGACACAGAGACACTGAGACACAGAGACACAGAGACACTGAGACACAGAGACACTGAGACACAGAGTGAGACACACACACACTGAGACACGGAGACACACACACACACTGAGACACAAAGACAGAGCGAGACACACACATACACTGAGACACAGAGACACAGAGGGACACACACACACTGAGACACTGAGACACAGAGACACTGAAACACAGAGACACTGAGACACAGAGTGAGACACACACACACTGAGACACAGAGACACACACACACTGAGACACAAAGACACAGAGCGAGACACACACACACACTGAGACACAGAGACACAGAGAGACACACACACACACTGAGACACAGAGTCACTGAGACACAGAGTGAGACACACACACACTGAGACACGGAGACACACACACACACTGAGACACAAAGACACAGAGCGAGACACACACACACACTGAGACACAGAGAGACACACACTGAGACACAGAGACACAGAGACACAGATACACTGAGACACAGAGGGACACACACACACTGAGACACAGAGACACTGAGACACAGAGACATAGAGCGAGACACACACACACTGAGACACAGAGATACAGAGTGAGACACACACACACTGAGACACTGAGACACTGAGACACAGAGAGACACACACACACTGAGACACTGAGACACAGAGACACTGAGACACAGAGACACAGAGAGACACACACACTGAGACACAGAGACACAGAGAGACACACTGAGACACTGAGACACAGAGACACTGAGACACAGAGACATAGATCGAGACACACACACACACTGAGACACAGAGACACAGAGAGACACACACTCACTGAGACACTGAGACACAGAGAGACACACACACACTGAGACACAGAGAGACACACACACACTGAGACACAGAGACACAGAGAAACACACTGAGACACTGAGACACAGAGAGACACACACACACTGAGACACAGAGTGAGACACACACACTGAGACACAGAGACACAGAGAGACACACACACACTGAGACACTGAGACACAGAGAGACACACACACACTGAGACACAGAGACACTGAGACACTGAGACACACACACTGAGACACAGAGACACTGAGACACAGAGAGACACACACACACTGAGACACTGAGACACTGAGACACAGAGAGACACTGAGACACACACACACTGAGACACAGAGACACAGAGAGACACACACACACTGAGACACTGAGACACAGAGAGACACACACACACTGAGACACTGAGACACAGACACACTGAGACACAGAGACACACTGAGACACTGAGACACAGAGAGACAGCCATGCCCCTGGAGCGCCACCCTCTCATATCCACTCGCAACCAAGGCCCCGACGATGGCGATGAGGAGGAGAGATTCCTGAAATCGCTCGAGCCAAACACCTCCTCCACCTCCTCCTCTACATTGCTGCCTCACCATTGCCTCTGCCCCGTGGCCAAACGTCTGGGCCAGGAGGTTCCTTGTCCCTCAGCCTCCTCCTCCCCTCTTGGTGGTGGTGGTGGTGATGGCGGCGGTGGCGGCGGTGATGGCGGTGGTGGCGGTGGTGGCAGTGGACACATCGCCAAAGCTGACGACGACAAGGATGAAGACGACGATGACGACGATGTTGGTGGTGGTGAGCAACAAGAGGAGGAGGAGGAGACGGAACGTGGAGGAGCGTCCGGAGGGCCGGCCACATGCCAGCAGCACCGCTGCTCTCTGCCCGTGGTGGACGCCGCAGGCCCCGGTTTGCCGGGCCGCCGGGCCCTTGTGGGGGCGAGCATGGAGAGCCCCAGTGTAGGGCCGTCCGAGTCCAGGGTCGGCCGGCGAGGCGTTGGTGGTGGAGGTGGTAGAGGAGGAGGTGGTGGTGGTGGAGGTGATAGAGGAGGAGGTGGTGGAGGAGGTGGTGGAGGTAGTGGAGGAGGTGGTGGAGTAGGTGGTGGTGGTGGAGGTGGTAGAGGAGGAGGTGGTGGAGAAGGAGGTGGTGGTGGTGGAGGAGGTGGTGGAGAAGGAGGTGGTGGTGGAGGTGGTAGAGGAGGAGGTGGTGGAGTAAGAGGTGGTGGTGGAGGTGGTGGTGGAGAAGGAGGTGGTGGTGGTGGTGGTGGAGGTGGTAGAGGAGGAGGTGATGGAGAAGGAGGTGGTGGTGGAGGTGGTGGAGGAGGTGGTGGTGGTGGTGGAGGTGGTGGTAGAGGAGGAGGTGGTGGAGTAGGAGGTGGTGGTGGAGGAGGAGGTGTTGCGGGGTGGTTCATGGCCATGTGGACAAGCGTCTTGCGCCTTCTCCACGTTCTGCTCTGGAGACCTCCACGTCTGGATCCTCTGGGCGCTGCCGGTGGTGGTGATGGGCAGAAGCCCCCAGTGGTGGTGGCGGTGACACCTGGTGGTGGTCATCGTGGTGGTGGTCATGGTGGTGGTCATCGTGGTGGTGGTGGCCACAGAGCCACACGGAAACCCAAGGTGGAGTTCGCTGAGCTGCTGTGGGCCTCCCTCCACCGATCGCTCCAGAAGTTCAAAGTGGCGGACGCGGAGGTCGTGGGGGCGGTGCGCGCCGCCCTGCTCGACGCCCTCGCATCGCTCGGAGCCTCCAAACAGCTCCTCTCCCTCATCCTGCCCGGCCAGGGAGCAACCAACAGTGGGGCCGCCGGTGACGAGCGGCACGAGGGGGACGAGGCGGACGAGGCGGAGGAGGAAGAGGAGGGATCGGTGAGGGTCTACGCCAAGGACCTCTCCGAGTCCGTGGTGCAGGAGGCCTTCATGTACTTGTCGTGCGGGGGCCGCAGCTTCTCGCCGCGGGCGGCCCTCAGCATCTCGGGCCCCGAGTCCTTGGCGATGCAGGGGTCCAGCCTGCCAAAGATCACCGTGCTGCGTGCATCCTCCTCCTCGTCGTCGTCGTCGTCGTCCTCGCCCGACATCACTCGCCACCACTCCGAGGGCGACTCCACCCCGGCCGCCTCGCGGCCTCCCAGCCCCTCCCCGCTCGCCGCGGCCCCCGGGGTCGTAGCCGTGGCCCTGGCGGCCGCTGCCGGGGTGGCGTCCTCTGTGCCAACGGCCCACGGGGCCTCCGCGCTGGGGCCCGGCCGCAGGGCCGCGGCCGACGTGGGGACCGAGCCACCGGCCGGCGGCGGCGGCGCTGCTGCTGCTGCTGCTGTCGCCACGAGTACTGGGGGAGCTGGGCTCGAGGCGTACGGGCGCCTGTCCACGATGCTGTGCCACAGCTGCACGCACGCCGTCAGCTCAACCCTACTGGAGGCCGGAGGGCTGGTTGCCGCCTTGGGGACTCCGGGCCTGCTGTTTGGGGCCACTGACGAGGCAGCCGCTGCTGCTGCTGGTGGTGATGAAGACGATGATGGCGGTGGTGGTGATGAAGACGATGATGGCAGTGGTGGCGTTGGTGGCGGCCTATTCAGTTTGGCAAAGGTCCTCCAGGGAGCGGCTTGTGTTGCCGGTGCGGTGGGCTTCGGTGGGACGCATGAGGAGGAGAAAGAGGTGGGGGAGAAAGAGGGGAAGCAACAGGGAGAGGATGAAGATGAGGAGGAGCAGGAGGAAGGACACAGGACCAGAGGGGACCTCCTGGACGACCTCCCCGTGGCACCGGCGGCGGACACGTGGAAGCGGAGGGTGGCGTGTGAGCTACTCGTGCAGGGGATCGAACTCATGTTAGCCGAGGACGGAGGGGGCCCCGGGTCACCGGGGGATCTGCTGGGCACCGTGGGGGAGCGGGCAGTGCGGGCCGCGGCAGGCCCCGCCGTGGGAGGGTCCCCCGATTGGGCCACGGGGCAGGAGGTGCCTGGCGTGGCGAGGGAGGTGGTGCGGATCATCGTGCAGAGCTGGGACGGCGGGGCGCGGGGCTCTGGTGGCCTCCGAGAGCGGGAGGAGGAAACTCGTGGCCACGGCGACGACTCCCCCGCCCGGGGTGACACCACCACCATCACCTCCGCCAGCACCAGCACCTCCACCGCTCAACCCACCGCCATCGTCTCGGGCTCCATCACGGCTCAATGCGCCACCATCCCATTCTCCACCATCGCCGCCGCCGCTGCCGCCATCCTCACCCAGGTGGTGAGCCTCCTGCGGGAGGAGCTGGCGGCGTTGAGGGTCCCGGTTGCGGCGATGGGGCCCGGGGGCTCGCACGCCGCTCCACCGGGGCCCTCACCCCTGGGGGGTGGCGGGACCCTGGTGAGGGGAGAGGGGGCTGCCGGGGGGGCCAGCAGTGGGGGCTCGCGAAGGGGAGGCAGGGAGGGGACGCAGGGAGGGGCCCACTCAGGGCCCCACACCATCAACACCACTCACCCAGAGCTCACCACCACCACTCACCCAGAGCTCACCACCAACACTACTCACCCAGAGCTCACCACCAACACCACTCACCCAGAGCTCACCACCAACACCACCACCACCAACACCACTCACCCAGAGCTCACCACCAACACCACTCACCCAGAGCTCACCACCACCACCACTCACCCAGAGCTCACCACCACCACTCACCCAGAGCTCACCACCACCACCACTCACCCAGAGCTCACCACCACCACCACTCACCCAGAGCTCACCACCAACACCACGCACCCAGAGCTCACCACCACCACCACCACTCACCCAGAGCTCACCACCACCACTTACCCAGAGCTCACCACCACGACCACCACCACCACTCACCCAGAGCTCACCACAACTACAACCACCACTCACCCAGAGCTCACCACCAACACCACTCACCCAGAGCTCACCACAACCACCACTCCTCACCCAGAGCTCACCACCACCACTCCTCACCCAGAGCTCGTAACCACCACCTTCTGTGGTAGTGGTGGCGGTGTTGATTGTGGTAGTGGTGGCGGTGGATATGGTGCCATTGCCGGTGGTGGTGTTGCTGCGAGTGCCGGTGTTGGTGGTGGTGGTCATGTTTCAAGTGGTGTTGGTTTTGGTGGTGGCGGTCTTGGCGGTGGTGGTGGTGATGTTGGTGGTGGTCATGTTTCAAGTGGTGGTGCCACTGGTGGTTTTGGTGGTGGCGGTCTTGGTGGTGGTGGTTTTGGTGGTGGTTTTGGTGGTGGTGGTGGTCATGTTTCAAGCGGTGGTGCCAGTGGTGGTTTTGGTGATGGCGGTCTTGGCGGTGGTGGTGGTGGTGCCAGTGGTGATAGTTTTGGTGGTGGCGGTCTTGGCGGTGGTGGTGGTGGTGCCAGTGGCGGTGCCGCCGGTGCAGCGGCCGCAGCGGAGAAGCCCGCCAGCTGGCGCAGGATGCGCCCCGTGCGGTTGGGAGGTTCGCGCCAACGGCACAGGGGCACCGCCGGCGGGCACGGTGGGAGAGGGGGGGACCCCCACAATCCACGGGGGGTCCGGGGGGCACAGGGTGGTGGGACAGCTGTGGGGGGACATGGTGGGGTGGAGGGACAGGGCGCTACAGACGGACAGACCGGTGCAGAGATGCAACAGCGCCGTGCTGAGAGACAGACTGTGTCAGACAGACAGAGCGGCATGGTTGAGCAGTGTCGTGTAGACACCCAGATTGGTACAGACACAGACACGCAGACCGGTACTGCCACAGACACACAGACTGACACAGACACTCAGACCGACACAGACACACAGACCGTCACAGACACACAGACCGGTACAGACACAGACACACAGACCGGTACAGACACTCAGACCGTCACAGACACACAGACTGACACAGACACACAGACCGGTACAGACACACAGACTGACACAGACACTCAGACTGACACAGACACACAGACCGGTACAGACACACAGACCGTCACAGACACACAGACCGGTACAGACACTCAGACTGACACAGACACACAGACCGGTACAGACACACAGACCGTCACAGACACACAGACCGGTACAGACACAGACACACAGACCGGTACAGACACTCAGACCGTCACAGACACACAGACCGGTACAGACACAGACACACAGACCGGTACAGACACACAGACCGGTACAGACACACAGACCGTCACAGACACACAGACCGTCACAGACACACAGACTGACACAGACACACAGACCGGTACAGACACACAGACCGGTACAGACACTCAGACCGTCACAGACACTCAGACCGGTACAGACACAGACACACAGACCGGTATAGACACACAGACCGTCACAGACACACAGACTGACACAGACACACAGACCGTCACAGACACTCAGACTGACACAGACACACAGACCGTCACAGACACACAGACCGTCACAGACACACAGACCGTCACAGACACACAGACCGTCACAGACACACAGACCGGTACAGACACACAGACCGGTACAGACACAGACACACAGACCGGTACAGACACAGACACACAGACCGTCACAGACACACAGACCGTCACAAACACACAGACCGTCACAGACACACAGACCGTCACAGACACACAGACCGGTACAGACACACAGACCGGTACAGACACACAGACCGGTACAGACACAGACACACAGACCGTCACAGACACACAGACCGTCACAGACACTCAGACTGACACAGACACACAGACCGTCACAGACACACAGACCAGTACAGACACTCAGACCGTCACAGACACACAGACCGTCACAGACACACAGACCGTCACAGACACTCAGACTGACACAGACACACAGACCGTCACAGACACACAGACCGTCACAGACACACAGACCGGTACAGACACTCAGACCGTCACAGACACACAGACTGACACAGACACAGACACACAGACCGGTACAGACACACAGACCGTCACAGACACACAGACCGGTACAGACACTCAGACCGTCACAGACACTCAGACCGGTATAGACGCGCAGACCGGTACAGACACAGACACACAGACCGTCACAGACACACAGAACGACACAGACACACAGACCGTCACAGACACACAGACCGTCACAGACACACAGACCGGTACAGACACAGACACACAGACCGGTACAGACACAGACACACAGACCGGTACAGACACAGACACACAGACCGTCACAGACACTCAGACTGACACAGACACACAGACCGGTACAGACACACACACCGGTACAGACACACAGACCGTCACAGACACACAGACCGTCACAGACACACAGACCGGTACAGACACACAGACCGTCACAGACACACAGACCGGTACAGACACACACACCGTCACAGACACACAGACCGATACAGACACACAGACCGGTTCAGACACTCAGACTGACACAGACACACAGACCGTCACAGACACACAGACCGGTACAGACACACAGACTGACACAGACACTCATACCGTCACAGACACACAGACCGGTACAGACACGCAGACCGTCACAGACACACAGACCGTCACAGACACACAGACCGTCACAGACACACAGACCGGTTCAGACACTCAGACTGACACAGACACACAGATCGGTATAGACACGCAGACTGACACAGACACACAGACTGACACAGACACACAGACCGGTACAGACACGCAGACCGGTACAGACACTCATACCGACACAGACACACAGACCGGTACAGACACACAGACCGTCACAGACACACAGACTGACACAGACACTCAGACTGACACAGACACACAGACCGGTACAGACACTCAGACCGTCACAGACACACAGACCGTCACAGACACGCAGACCGTCACAGACGGTGAGGCCACTACATCCCGTGCCCACCGGAGGTCCCAGGGTCCCTGCGCCCCCCACCGCCCGTTCCCCCCGACCCCCCTAATGCCGCCTGCGGGAGACAGCGCCAGGCCGCGCGGCCGCAAGCGCCGCTCCTTCCTCGCCGACGAAGGGGGCGGCCGGGACCTCGCCGGGGACTTCTACCGCTTCATGGCGGCCGGGATGGAGGGGGGCGGCGCTCCTGGCGGTGGCGGTGGTGGTGCTGCTGGTGGTGGTGGCGGTGCTGCTGGTGGTGGTGGTGTGGGCGACGGCGCCACTACCGAGCTGCTGGATTTCTACACGCGGCAGTACTCGCGGGAGATCGTCCGCCAGGGGCTGAGCCAGGGGACGTCCGAGACCCCCCTCGACCCCCTCATGGAGCAGTTCTGCCAATTCATGTCGTGCAACTTCGGCGCCGGGGTCAGGGAGCACGTGTTCGGGGAGGTGGTGAGGTATGGGCGAGCAGGTGGGGGCGGTGGTGCCGATGGCGGTGGGGGAGGAGGAGGTGTTGGTGGAGCAGGAGGTGTTGGTGGAGCAGGAGGAGGTGGTGGTGGAGCAGAAGGGGGAGGTGGTGGTGGAGCAGGAGGAGGAGGAGCAGGAGCAGGAGGAGGTGGAAGGGGTGATGGGGGGACCGCAGCCAAAGGAGGAAGGCGAGGGAAAGGAAGAGGAGGAAAGACGGGAGCAGCAGGATTATCATCAGGATCGGCAGCAGCAGCAGCAGCAGGAGCTGGATCGGCATCAGCAGAAGCAGGGTCATCAGCAGGATCAGCAGCAGCATCAGCAGCATCAGCAGGGTCATCAGCAGCAGGAGCTGGATCATCATCAGGCGAAGAATCATCAGCAGAAATATCAGAAAAGTTATCAGTCGCGGGAACATTGTTCTCAGCATCAACAGCAGCAGCAGCAGCAGACCCAGCAGCAGCTGCAGCAGTAACAACTCACACGGGTCTCGGGTCTAAGGAAGAAGAACTGGTCTGGGAGTCCAACTCAACCGTTAGCACCGACACCGCTCACCCCAACTCCACCACGTCCAGCCCTGGTGGCACCCAGTAGAAAGACCCCATGCAGGGCCGTTGTGTATCTGTGCATGTCCCCGTGTTCGTGTGAACGTGTTTGTGTGAAGGTGTTCGTGTGAAGGTGTTCGTGTGAAGGTGTTCGTGTGAAGGTGTTCGTGTGAAGGTGTTCGTGTGAAGGTGTTCGTGTGAAGGTGTTCGTGGGGAGCGGTGGTGCAATGGTTGGCACACTGCGTGACGAAACCTGATGACCAGAGTTCGATTCCCGCTCTCAACCAATATTGTGGGCCTCCCCTAGGTTGATTCAGCCTCAAATGAATACCTGATGTGGTGCGTAAAACATCAGCTGTGCCGATCCACATTGGTGCACGCAAACAGCACTTGACCCGCCGGTCTGTATATGGGGAACTTTTGTCTTTGTGTGTATGTATCCTGTATTATTTACAATGGTGTATCGTATTGATGATGGTTATAATATAAAGAGTACTACTCTGCGTACTGCAGACATACAACATTAACCAGTCTATAAAGGTATCTGCGTTCAAAGTAAAACATGAATGTAGAATTACGCGCGTACGACACGGTTACTGTGTGAGAGTGTGTGTGTAGGTGAGTGTGTGTTGGTGAATGTGTGTGGGTGGATGTGTGTGTGGGTGAGTGTGTGTGGGTGAGTGTGTGGGTGGATGTGTGGGTGGGTGTGTGTGTGGGTTCGTGTGTGGGTGTGTGGGTGAGTGTGTGTGTGGGAGTGTGAGTGGGTGTGTGTGGGTGAGTGTGTGTGTGAGTGAGTGAATGTGTGTGGGTGGGTGTGTGTGTGGGTGAGTGTGTGTGGGTGAGTCTGTGTGGGGAGCGATAGTGTAGCGGTTAGCGCGCTGCGCTATGAACCTGGCGACCCGGGTTCGATTCCCGCTCACGGCCAACACCAGTGACGATTATCTGAACCGGTCCCGGGCCTCCCCTAGGTCGACTCAGCCTCAAATGAGTACCTGGTGCGGTGTGTAAACATTGCCACTGGGGAGACAAAGGCGGTCGGGCGTGGTGCTGGCCACCCACCCCCTCGTGTACCGTTCCGGCCTTCATAGGTGCTCGCTAACAGCACTTGCCCCTACAGTCTGTTCAGGCTATATGGGGGATCTTTGTCTCTTGTGGGTGGGTTTGTGTGGGCGAGGAGTTTGTGTGGGCGAGGAGTTTGTGTGGGTGAGGAGGAGTTTGTGTGGGTGAGGAGGAGTTTGTGTGGGTGAGGAGGAGTTTGTGTGGGTGAGGAGGAGTTTGTGTGGGTGAGGAGGAGTTTGTGTGGGTGAGGAGGAGTTTGTGTGGGTGAGGAGGAGTTTGTGTGGGTGAGGAGGAGTTTGTGTGGGTGAGGAGGAGTTTGTGTGGGTGAGGAGGAGTTTGTGTGGGTGAGGAGGAGTTTGTGTGGGTGAGGAGGAGTTTGTGTGGGTGAGGAGGAGTTTGTGTGGGTGAGGAGGAGTTTGTGTGGGTGAGGAGGAGTTTGTGTGGGTGAGGAGGAGTTTGTGTGGGTGAGGAGGAGTTTGTGTGGGTGAGGAGGAGTTTGTGTGGGTGAGGAGGAGTTTGTGTGGGTGAGGAGGAGTTTGTGTGGGTGAGGAGGAGTTTGTGTGGGTGAGGAGGAGTTTGTGTGGGTGAGGAGGAGTTTGTGTGGGTGAGGAGGAGTTTGTGTGGGTGAGGAGGAGTTTGTGTGGGTGAGGAGGAGTTTGTGTGGGTGAGGAGGAGTTTGTGTGGGTGAGGAGGAGTTTGTGTGGGTGAGGAGGAGTTTGTGTGGGTGAGGAGGAGTTTGTGTGGGTGAGGAGGAGTTTGTGTGGGTGAGGAGGAGTTTGTGTGGGTGAGGAGGAGTTTGTGTGGGTGAGGAGGAGTTTGTGTGGGTGAGGAGGAGTTTGTGTGGGTGAGGAGGAGTTTGTGTGGGTGAGGAGGAGTTTGTGTGGGTGAGGAGGAGTTTGTGTGGGTGAGGAGGAGTTTGTGTGGGTGAGGAGGAGTTTGTGTGGGTGAGGAGGAGTTTGTGTGGGTGAGGAGGAGTTTGTGTGGGTGAGGAGGAGTTTGTGTGGGTGAGGAGGAGTTTGTGTGGGTGAGGAGGAGTTTGTGTGGGTGAGGAGGAGTTTGTGTGGGTGAGGAGGAGTTTGTGTGGGTGAGGAGGAGTTTGTGTGGGTGAGGAGGAGTTTGTGTGGGTGAGGAGGAGTTTGTGTGGGTGAGGAGGAGTTTGTGTGGGTGAGTGAGTTTGTGTGGGTGAGTGAGTTTGTGTGGGTGAGTTTGTGTGGGTGAGTTTGTGTGGGTGAGTTTGTGTGGGTGAGTTTGTGTGGGTGAGTTTGTGTGGGTGAGTGAGTTTGTGTGGGTGAGTTTGTGTGGGTGAGTTTGTGTGGGTGAGTTTGTGTGGGTGAGTTTGTGTGGGTGAGTTTGTGTGGGTGAGTTTGTGTGGGTGAGTTTGTGTGGGTGAGTTTGTGTGGGTGAGTTTGTGTGGGTGAGTTTGTGTGGGTGAGTTTGTGTGGGTGAGTTTGTGTGGGTGAGTTTGTGTGGGTGAGTTTGTGTGGGTGAGTTTGTGTGGGTGAGTTTGTGTGGGTGAGTTTGTGTGGGTGAGTTTGTGTGGGTGAGTTTGTGTGGGTGAGTTTGTGTGGGTGAGTTTGTGTGGGTGAGTTTGTGTGGGTGAGTTTTTGTGGGTGAGTTTGTGTGGGTGAGATTGTGTGGGTGAGTTTGTGTGGGTGAGTTTGTGTGGGTGAGTTTGTGTGGGTGAGTTTGTGTGGGTGAGTTTGTGTGGGTGAGTTTGTGTGGGTGAGTTTGTGTGGGTGAGTTTGTGTGGGTGAGTTTGTGTGGGTGAGTTTGTGTGGGTGAGTTTGTGTGGGTGAGTTTGTGTGGGTGAGTTTGTGTGGGTGAGTTTGTGTGGGTGAGTTTGTGTGGGTGAGTTTGTGTGGGTGAGTTTGTGTGGGTGAGTTTGTGTGGGTGAGTTTGTGTGGGTGAGTTTGTGTGGGTGAGTTTGTGTGGGTGAGTTTGTGTGGGTGAGTTTGTGTGGGTGAGTTTGTGTGGGTGAGTTTGTGTGGGTGAGTTTGTGTGGGTGAGTTTGTGTGGGTGAGTTTGTGTGGGTGAGATTGTGTGGGTGAGTTTGTGTGGGTGAGTTTGTGTGGGTGAGTTTGTGTGGGTGTGTGTGTGTGGGTGGTAGTCCGGCAAAACAACCCCCTACCTCCTCGCGGTGCCGGACGGGTAACTCTGTCGTGGACAGTGCTGTGGGGGGAGGGCCAATTCCGATTGGCTCCTCCCCTCATGGCGTCTGTGTCCACCACAGTGGCTAAACGGGGGCTCTGGACGGGTGTGAGGGGCTGGTAACCCCTCCACCTTCAATTAATAACCACTTAACCACGAGTTAAACTGAAATATGTAACTAATAAGCTTGTGCCGGAGGCCCTGGGGGGACAGGCGTCTATGACATCTCCCGGCCAAACCCCAATTGGTGGAGCCAGGATATTGAATATCTACCCTCGGGGCTCCGCCAGAAACAACGAAAAGCCACTATGGATGACCACGTGGAATGTTCGAACACTCGCTGCGGAGGAGAGGCTGCCACTCCAATGTCGGGAGCTGGACCGGTACCGTCTGGATCTCTGTGGCATTCAGGAGGTCCGGTGGACCAGTTCTGGCTTCTTCCACCATGTGGGGTGGACAGTCCTCTACTCGGGGCAGCAGACTGCCAAACAACAGGGTGTGGCTCTTCTTTTGAACAAAATAATGAAGGGGGCGTGGGAGCATGGCGATGAGGTGTGGGAAGCTGTAAGCCCCAGGCTACTTTGGCTTCGCCTTCCCATCAACCGGAGGCGAGGAGTGGTGGTCGTGGTTACTTATGCCCCCACCGAAGACGAACATCCATGGAGGGATGCAGGCAAAGCCGATGAGTCAGATGCCTTCCATGACCTCCTGTCACAGGTGCTGGCTAAAGTGGCACCTCGGGATAGAGTCATCATGTTGGGTGACTTCAATGCCCGAGTTGGTCATGATGCTGGCACCTGGTCTGGAGTGATTGGAGGGCATGGGCCAGATCAGCTCAATAACAACGGTAGGAGGTTGCTAGATTTTTGCGCAGCCCATGGGCTTGTAATTACCAACACGCTGTTCCGGCATCGGCGCATCCATACAACATCATGGATGCATTCCGGGTCCAAGCAAGAACATCTGCTGGACTACATTGTGACGGATCAGCGGATGCGAGCCCATGTCCTTGACACCAGGACCTACCGTGGAGCTGATCTGCCCTCTGACCATCGACTAGTCATCTGTAAGATGCGCCTGCCATTCTTCCACTCCGGTGGTGGGTGTACACCCAGGACCCCATTCCAACCTAAAGTGGCCTGGTCTCAGTTATCTGATGAAAGTTGCAAGCGAGAATTTCATCATCGCTTGCGGCTGGGATTGGCATCGTCCCTCACTCCTCCTGATGTCGAGGGTAAATGGGCGAGGTTTAGGACTGTGACTCATGCAGCTGCAATGGCTGCTTTGGGTACGCGGTCCAGACCTCCCCAGAGACCCTGGCTGACAGAGGAGGTGTTCAGGATAGTTGAGAAAAAGCGACAGGCCCACTGTCATTGGCTACAGAATCCCACGTCAGAGAATGAGGCTTACCGCAGCCTTCGCTCGGATGTTCAGAGAGCCGTCAGGCGCTGCAAGGATGGGTGGTGGTCGTGGGTTGCTGAGGAGATGGAGTCCGCCTCAGTGGCCCGCGATCACAAATCTCTATTTAACTAAATCAAAAAAGTAACCTGCAGCGCCACACCTATTACCATCATTGGGGGAAAAAATGGGGATCCAATCTCCGATCCCCAGGAACAGGTTTGCAGATTTGCTGAGCATTTCTGTGAGGTCCTGGGGGAGGGAAAATCCCTCAGCCAGGCAAACATCGTGGCACAAAGTGAGGATGACCCTGCTGAGGCTGCGATGCCTCAAATATTGGAAGAAGTCACCCCCTGTGAGTGGCTGGCTGAAGTACCATCTGTTGAGGAAGTACTGAAGGCGATCCGGAGTCTGAGACCAGGAAAGGCAGCGGGCAGAGATGATCTCCCAAGCGAAATGCTGAGAGAGGGTGGCGTTTGTGCACAGACTGCCCTATATGACATCATAACAACAGTCTGGACCACTGGACGGGTTCCGCAGGATTGGAAGGATGCCCTGGTGGTCCCCCTCTTTAAGAAGGGGGACCGCACAGACTGTAACAGCTACAGGGGCATCTCACTCCTCAGTGTGCCGGGAAAGGTCCTGGCAAGGATTATTCAACATCGCCTTGCCAGGCACGCTGAGGAGAGGCTTGCGGAGCCCCAATGCGGTTTCAGGAAAGGGCGGTCCTACACAGATGCCATATTTTCTCTCCGTCTGCTACAGCAGAGGTGTAGGGAATTCCAACAAGACCTATATCTCTGCTTTATTGACCTGGTCAAGGCCTATTATACCATCAGTAGGCCTGGGATCTGGGTTGTTCTTAGTGCTTTTGGAGTCCCTAACCCCCTGCTCGCGATCATGATGGTGAGCGGGCCCGGGTAAAACTACGTGGCCGGGAGTCAGAGCCATTCCCTGTACACCTTGGGGTGCGGCAGGGATGTCCTCTGGTTCCCACATTATTTAACATCTATTTTGACCACGTAGTTCGTGAAGCCTTCAATAGCTGTACCGGGGGAATCAACATTTGGTACAGATATAATGGGAGGCTGATCGATGCCCGGGTGCGGTCAAGGGATGGCTCCCTATTGCTCAACCACGTTATGTATGCCGATGATTTGGTAATAGCTGCTTATTCAGAGGAGGAGTTGGAGACGCTGCTGCTGAGACTGGAGCGTGCCACTAAGAGATGAGGCATTACCATCAGCCCCACCAAAACTAAGCACCTGCCTGGGTATTTTATACCATTGGACACTCCACCCCCACAACTCCCAATCGGTGATGGGACAATTGTGGAGAGAGTGG
This sequence comes from Petromyzon marinus, assembly GCF_048934315.1. Lineage (NCBI taxonomy): Eukaryota > Metazoa > Chordata > Hyperoartia > Petromyzontiformes > Petromyzontidae > Petromyzon > Petromyzon marinus. The sequence goes on along the minus strand of NC_133730.1, from coordinate 9,346,330 downwards.
AGAGTTTCCCATACCTGGGCAGTGTGCTTATGACCAGCTCCAGTTTAACAGCAGAGGTCTCACTCCGAATCAGTCGAGCGGCAATATCTTTTCATCGGTTGCGTAACGCTGTGTGGAAGCTTCCTGGTCTGTCGCTCCGCACGCACTAAGCTTCAGGTCTTCTCGGCCACGGTCATTCCCTCCCTTCTCTACGCTTTCGAAACGTGGACCCCCTTAATGGAGCATCTTCGCCGGTTGGAAACATTTAGGCTGGCCTGCCTACGATCCATCCTGGATTTAACCAGGCGGAATTGTGTGAGGAGCTCACAAATCCTTGAAAGATCTGGGCAAGGTCCCATCGGTGAGCTCCTCCGGCAGGCAAGGCTGCGTTGGCTGGGTCATGTAGCCCGCATGCCCAGCCACCGCATGCCGAAACAGCTTTTCTTCGGCCGGATCGAGGGGGCTAAACGGGCGCGGCACGGGCTAGAGAAGAGATGGAGTGATGTAGTACGGGAGGACGTGGAGCTGAGCGGACTTGCCGATGACTGGTAGCAGTGGTGTCAAGATCGGCCTCTGTGGAGGAGGCTCGTGATGGACGCTATTGGGCAGTTGGAGGCAGTCGCCCTCCAACAACAACGGAGGGCGGAGGAGCGACGCTCACAACAACGAGCGGAGCGCCGGGTGGCTAAAGCACAGCAGGTTGGCACAGTAGGGGGCACAGGTGGTGCATCAGCCAGCCATCTCAGTCAGTCGACCCGTGGCACCTGGGTCTGCCCCGTGACTTCCTGCCAGCGGGCGTTCGACATTTCACGTGGCCTCAAGGTGCACATGACCTGGCACAAGCGTCGTGGTGACGTCACCGCCACTTAGTGGCGAATGGCGGTTGTTGTTGTGGGTGAGTGTGTGGGTGGGTGTGTGGGTGAGTGTGCGTGAGTGTGTGGGTGAGTGTGAGAGGGAGTGTGTGTGTGGATGTGAGTGTGTGTGGGTGAGTGGGTGTGAGAGTGTGTGTGTTCGCGTGTGTGTGTGTGAGTGTGTGGGCACTTGCCCCACTTATGGGGAGCAAAGGTGTAACGCTGCGCTACGAACCTGATGACCCGAGTTCGATTCCCGCTCACGGCCAACACCAGCGGTCCTGGGCCTCCCCTAGGTCGACTCAGCTTCAAATGAGTACCTGGTGCGGTGTAAACATCGCCACTGGGGAGACAAAGGCGGTCGGGCGTGGTGCTGGCCACCCACCCCCTCGTGTGCCGTTCCGGCCTTCATAGCTGCTACTCGCTAACGGCACTTGCCCCTACAGTCTGTTAAGGCTACACGGGGGATCTTTGTCTGTGTGGGGAGCGGTGGCGGATAGCAGCGCTGGGCTCCGTACCCCGGCGACCCGAGTTCGAATCCCGCTCACGGCCACCAACAACCAGTGACGATTAACTTGGGTCTCTCCTCCCCTAGGTCGACTCAGCCTCAAATGAGGACCCGGTGTGGTGCGTAGTAAACATCGCCAATGGAGAGACTGATACTGAAAAAAACTAAAACTATTTTATATTAGGTAAGGGGCCGTCCATAAATGACGTCACGTACCTAGGGGGGTGGGGGGTCAGACATTTGTGACGATGTGTGACGAGGGTGGGGGGGGAGTTTGAGAAATGTGACGTCACATCAAAAGGCGCAAATTTAAATAAATATAGAATTGTTATAACAACACTAATTTTTAAATTAATTTTTATTATTAACTATTTGATTATATTAATTTACTAAGGTCACCTGTTATTTATTCCATGAAGGAGCATTTTGCTTCTCCATGGGAGAATGGAGAAGCATACATTTTGAATTTTTTTTAATGATTGTTATTTTCTTATATTTATAATTACTTTTAATATTTTATAATTATACGATAATTTCAATATAATATTCTGAACATCTGCAGTTTTAGTTCGACGTTGAATATTTTCAAGTGAATTGTATGCTAAATGTAAGCTTTCCAACGCCTCCTTTTACTGTGTAGGAACCTCCTGGTTACACCACCACCAGCCCACAGGGGATTATTGTGTCCGTCCGTCGTGCATCCAAACATGGGAGGGGTGGGGCTGGGTGGGGAGGGGAGGGTGGGGAGGGGCTGGGTGGGGAGGGTGGGGAGGGGCTGGGTGGGGCTGGGTGGGGAGGGGCTGGGTGGGGAGGGTGGGGAGGGGCTGGGTGTGGGGGGTGGGTGGGGAGGGTGGGGAGGGGCTGGGTGGGGAGGGTGGGGAGGGGCTGGGTGGGGAGGGGAGGGTGGGGAGGGGCTGGTCACCCCGTGGTGCCCCCCTTATAAAACTCAACGTTTCACCTACTCACGCCGGCTTGTGCCCGCCCTCACAGTGGGGCATATTGTGCGGAACACACCACGTGGTGGTGCCGTGGACCCTGGCCATTGACCGAGCAACCCAACGTTCCTACCAGCTCCCTCCGCAGGAGAATGTGTTTAATAAATGTTTTCTCCTACAACATCAGAGTGCAGCGCCACATTAAACACGCACCACAATGATAATAGTTTAAAACGATTTGAAGCACGTGTTTTTTTTCTTTCAAAATGGAAATATTCTGTGGAGATCCTTTTCAAAAGCGACCTGGCGATCACAAACGATAGCTCATTGAAGTGGCTCATCATCATCATCGCCATCATCATCATCATCGTCGTCGTCGTCATCGTCGTCGTGTGGAAATGAACAGCACGCAAATCTTCTAAACGTGGAGGGAAAAACTGGACCACGGGGAGAAAGACACGCAAACTCCAAATATACAGAAGCAGGCGTCAGGGTCGGGATCGAACCCACGCCTTCCCGTATACCAGGCGAGGTAGTCAACATCTCACCCACGCCCTCCTGTATACCAGGCGAGGTAGTCAACATCTCCTAGCCACTGAGACAAAGGTTGTGGTGCTGGCCACCCCACCACCGTCGTGTGCCACCATGCCGGCCTTCATCGTCGGTGCTGCTATGCTGTCTATGGGCTTAATGTAATTGATCAAATGTATAATTACACTGGTCTACAGCCAAAATGCTTCCTAAATAAATGTAGTCCAACTTTACTAATTCTGGGTCACTGAGAATGAAAATTATACTTAAAATTGTTGATTGGCTCTAGCTTTCAAGATATCCTACTGGGTCGGTATATACGACCCTGGACTTGGGAATGGCGGAGGATAAGTGAGTTATAAAGGGAAGGGATTTCGATTTAAAGCTTTCGTGACTTTGGTTCTTTCGGTAAAGTCACGTAGAATGAGAATAAAATAATAAATTGATAAAATAAAATAACACAATAATATTCTCACGACGTTTCGGCCACAACACAAGCGGCCTTCATCAAGCGGCTTTCATCAAGGCCGCTTGTGTTGTGGCCGAAACGTCGTGAGAATATTATTATGTTATTTTATCAATTTATTATTTTATTCTCATTCTACGTGACTTTACCAAAAGGACCAAAGAAGAAGGGATCTCAATTTAAACCAGCAATGACTAAAATACATCTTTGACAGGATCTATGAATAAATCTATAACTGGGTTTGGACAGTCCTTACTTTTTGAGCAAAAAATGAATGATGCAACCTGAACCTGCTATTGCATCATACATGATATGAATTGCAGCATGTTATTCCTAGAAGTCATGGTTGATGCAATCATAACTAGGCTTACATCCCTCTGCTGAACGAATTGCCCTATACCACCTCTAGAAATCATACAGTGTCGTGCTTTCTTATTTGTCAGTGTTTGATTTTGCAAAGTGACACAATTCTGTTGAGCCAAAGTGAGCCGAGATGCCTCGTACTTGTGTGAACAAAGCAGATAACGTTTGCCATGTTTTGATTTAAAGCTTTCGTGACTGCAGGGGTTCATATTCTTGTTTCCCTTCTACGTGACTTTACCGAAAGAACCAAGAATATAACTTTTGCTATGTTTGTGGTGAAGTGACTTTCGCAACACAAAAGCGCAGTATAACCACTATGGTTGAGAAAGCCTATCACCTTTATTTTGGCGGCAAAATTGGAGATCATGACAAGATGTGGGCCCCACACGTATGCTGCAACGCTTCTGCAACAAATCTTCGCCAGTGGTTGAATAGGAAAAGGAAATCTGTGCCTTTTGCAGTGCCGATGATTTGGTTCTTTCGGTAAATATTTTTTTCCGCCTGAGGACGACCGCTTGTTGTGTTGCGATCGAAACGTCGTGATCTATTTTATTTTATACCTACCTACGTGACTTTACCGAAAGAACCAAAGAGTATGGATTCCTGCAGTCATGAAAGCTTCAAATCAAGATTGAATCACACTCCAAGGACGCTGCCATTGAGGGCCAAGTACAAGTGGCCTAAGTAAGTGCAGACTCACATTCGCATATAATGCGACGGTCCATGTAGACAATGGGATAGGCCCCTTTCTAACTCATGTTTGGCCGTGTCCCACGTCTGCCGGTGGATGCTGTCTCCAGCAATGTATTAGACGAACCGCTCGTGACAGACTACAGCACTAATGCGAGGTCCTTGGTGTCAGACCTGAAAGAGGCCACGGCCATTGCTCAAAGCCACGCTTTGAAGGAACAACGGCAACAAGCCACGGACTACAAGAGGGCCAAGGGTTCCTTAAGAGAGTGTGTGACCAAGTGCATCATGCCAACAAAGGCGAGGCCGTAGAAAACTTGCCGACAGGTAGGAGCCAGTTCTTTACTTAGTAGCAGATAGGAACCCACAGAGCCACATATGTACAAGGTTGTGGACCCGGTGGGCAATGCAAAGGTCGTGCACCGAACACTTTTGCTTGGAGTTAATTTCTTACCTGTGGTGGACTTTGAGTCTGGTGAAGAAATTACTTGAGAGCTCGATTCTGTGAGTGTATCAGAATCCAGTGATGTAGAAAGTGGCTCTGAACCAGAGCGTTGTGTATTTGCCACTGAGAGGAGCTGAGGGCTCAGTTGCTTCATTAGAGAATGAAGAGCCTTTTGAGCGCACAATATCGTGGGTGCTGCAGGATACTGAAGATGGAACTACTCAGGAGTCTCAGGATGGGATCGGTCATTCTGTTCACGGGCGCAGTGATTTGTGTTTGGTTGCAGGTACTGTGGCTCCAGGAGATGCGAGTGCCCAAGAAACAAGCATTGGGAACTCGAGTTGATCCGGATAATTCTCGACAAAATGAGACTCGCGTTTCATAGCCCATCTCTGGCAGGGACTTGGGTACTAGTGGCAATGTAGCTCGAGCGCCAAGGGGGTTCATATAGAACAAGGTCAGGAAGGGAAGTGCGGCCAATAACCCGACTAATTGAGACAATGCTACATAGACATGTTCTATGCGACAAGGATTTGTGGCGTAGAAAAATCGCAATCGATCCTAAATCTGGGCAGCTATTATCAGATTTGTTGAGAATTTCATGATTTTTGTTGTACTTAGTATTCACATTTTTCTTTTCATCTGTTCTTGCCCTATCACCTGTTCACAGGGGTAGGTTATTTGATCCTTATGGCAGTAGCCCAGGTGTCAAATAATACAAAATGACTGGGGCAATTAAACATTTTATTTCTGGGACGCAGTTTTTTTCCAGGGGTGTTACTTCACTCCGCGACTGGGGTACCAATCAATCCGAAATCAGTGCCACACTCCGCGATGTGTACAGCTCGTCGAGATGAGTCGACTGCCGCATCGCCGACCATCAACAGACTCAAAATTGACTGCATCACGGACATTACGCGAGAGCCGGGGGCAACCATGGAACCCCGGGGTACCGCCATGAGGTTCATTTGGTGATCCAAAAAGCGTCGTGAGGCTCACGCAGAAAAGTGACCACGTTCAGTTGGGGGTTTAAGGCGCCACATTCAACTGAGGAGACACTGGGGACTGATCATCCCTGATGTTCTAGATTTAAAGCTTTCGTGACTGCAAGGATCCATACTCTTTGGTTCTATTGGGTAAAGTCACGTAGGTAAAAAATAAAATAACAAAAATCACGACGTTTCGGCCACAACACAAGCGGCCTTCATCAGGTGAAGGGACGAGACTGTCTGGAGGACAGTGCTGGAGTGAAAAAAGCCACGCTCAGATCACGACCTTTAAGCTGTGTGAGAAGAAACAAAGCGCCTTGACAAAGGAATTAGCATATAATTTAGCATTGAAATGGCTCATTGAAATAGCTAAGTTAAAGTATACACATCCGCAGAGGCACCCCTTGACAAAGGAATTAGCATAGTATTTAGCATTGAAATAGCTGAGTGATTAGCTTATTTCAATGCTAAATTCTATGCTAATTCCTTTGTCAAGGGGTGCCTCTGCGGATGTGTATACTTTAACTTAGCTATTTCAATGCTAAATTCTATGTTAATTCCTTTGTCAAGGGGGGCCTTTACGGATGTGTATGCTTTAACTTTAACATAGCCATTTCTGTGACCAGTCACAAGCTAATCACTCAGCCATTTCAATGCTAAATTATATGCTAATTCCTTTGTCAAGGCGCTTTGTTTCTTCTCACACAGCTTAAAGGTCGTGATCTGAGCGTGGCTTTTTTCACTCCAGCGCTGTCCTCCAGACAGTTTCGTCCCTTCACCTGATGAAGGCCGCTTGTGTTGTGGCCGAAACGTCGTGATTTTTGTTATTTTATTTTTTTACCTACGAGACTTTACCCAATAGAACCAAAGAGTATCCCCGATGTTCTCCGTACTCGGAAAGCGAGTAGCTACTAAGCTGTGAGATAAGGAGGCCAGTCCTACAAGTAAACTTGGGTCCAGATGCTGGGTCGTCTCGTGTTGGTGTTGTACCAGCGAGGTCGAGTGGCCTCTGTCGTAAGAGATGCTTAGGGAGTTCTGATTTGTTTTATTAAGTAGGAGTGCTGTGAGGTTCAGGTGGGGGGGGGGGGTGTAGCCGATATGGGCTTAATGTAATTCATCGCACTATAATTATTTATCAATTTGAATTGTGTGGTGTTTATTCACGCGGACAACTTCGTCTTTTTCTCTCTCCTGTGTCACTTATTCTCAGCATCCCACACGGATGCTCCTCACGTTCGACACCACGTACACTCCTGTCATGAACTCTTCCTCTGCGAGCCTGCTACTTCGAGCTTACTCTCTCTAGCTCCGCTAGCCTGTTACTCCCCACTCTGCTAACCTGTCACGGACTCTCTCTCTCTGTATACTCCACTAGCTCCAACCTCGCCTGTGCCCCCCAGCGGGGGATCAGCTAACACCGCTGGGGAGGACGAGGTGTGGAGGGCGAGATCCCGGACTTGTCTTGAATTCTCTTCACTTCTTCATCTCCAACCAACCCAACACGTTGCTTCACACGATCCACTTTTATCCCCCTCCTTATTAAGTGCCCTCAGGTGGCCCTAATTAAGCCGGCGTCCTTCCGGCGTTTCTTGCACGTGCTAACCCCCTTATCGCCTCTATCTCTCGCCTCCCTGGCGCCTACCCCGCGTTTGCATTTGCAGCCAGCCAATCACTGCCTCTTTCCCGAATTGCTGGCGTCTCTCTGTCTGCTGTCTCCCAGACCACACGCTCACACCTGCTTGTCCTGACCTGACCTCACTGTTTGCAACCCCGTACATGAATGCAACTGCTGTTTGCAAACCCTGCGCGCGTTACGCCACTACAAATGGAGCTAATGATGACCATGCATTGGACCCATACACTCAGGTGACTACACAGTAGGCCACGCTCACCAGTGGAGTAATAAATTCACGGTACAGGGCATCTATTCAGACGCGGATGGACGCTGTCCAGGTAACACAGATTTACAGCTCCGCTAAAACAGCTTTATATAACTAAGTCAAAATTTAGCTTTATATAACTGTTTAATAATTACTGTCATTCTAATATGAATTAACTGATAGGTATTAAGTAATGTTAACTAGCTGCTTTGTTTAATGATAGTAAATATATTGAAGATTAACCTTCTGATAACATTATGCAACGCAATTTATTCCTGGGTAGTTATTTCATAATTGTGCCTAAAAAGTGTAGTGGTTGATTTCACTCGGACAACTTTTGTCTTCCAACACCGCTTTATTTACAGTTCTCCACATGTCCTCAATGCTTCAGTTCCCCTGCTTGCCACGGCTCACTCGACTCACTCGCCGCCTTTGCCTCTCCAATCACTGCTTCTCCGTCAGCTCCGCTGTCACTGCTTCTCCGTTATCTCCACTATCACTGCTTCTCCGTTATCTCCACTATCACTGCTTCTCCGTTATCTCCACTATCACTCTGCTCTCTCCACTGCTGGCTGCTTCATCTCTGCTCTCCGCTCTCACTGTGCTCTCCCCACTGCTGGCTGCTTCCGCTCCAGCTACGCTTCCCTCTCTCTACTGCTGGCTGCCTTCACTTCAGCTCCGCTCCACGTCTTGCCTCGTCCAGTCCCCGAATCCAACTCCCCTCTATCCTCGCGTCTCCCCAATTTATCCCCGTTCTCATTATTCCCCAATTAATTAGCCCGCGTCCCACCGAAGCTCCGCGTCCTCGTGCACCTGTTCCTTGCCCAGACATTAAGACGCCACTTCGGCCCTTACAACACCAGCCAATCACACTTCAGCCCTGACAACACCAGCCAATCACAGCCGTCTCTGGCTCCCTAGCTTAATTGGCCTAATCATTACCTCATCGGTCCAACCATCGCACCTGGCTGTCCCAATATGACCCGTACTCTCCTGCCCCCGCGCGATCTCACCATTTACCCCCATGTGCATATTTATTCCACTACAAAAGTATAGAAAATGGCTAATATTCCCCACAAACTTTGCTTTTGTGACTAGGACCGTGATATTGTAAAATCAACCCATTTTCAATGAGAAAACGGGCAAATTTGTGTCTTTTCGTTCACATAAAGTCAGAAAATAACAACATATGAATCGAAATGAACATATTTATACTAAAGTAATACAAAAAATACTAAAAATGATTTAGGAGTAGTTTTTTCGAGATTTACGATTATACTTAAAAATAACTTTCATGCATCAGCCCCCAAATGTAGTCTCCCATCATGTTCCCGTTATACTGTCCTTGGTAGCGGCGTTCAAAGTCCACTAAATCCTGGTTGAAGCGCATGCCTTGTTCCTCCGAGTACAATCCCATGTTCTCCTTGAATTTATCAAGATGAGCATCAAGGATATGGACTGTGAGGGACATCCTACAGCCCATTGTGCCATAGTTCTTCACCAGAGTCTCAACCAGCTCCACGTAGTTTTTGACCTTGCGATTGCCCAAGAATCCACTAACCACTGCGACAAAGCTGTCCCAAGCCGCTTTCTCCTTACTAGTGAGCTTCTTGGGGAATTCATTGCACTCCAGGATCTTCTTTATCTGTGGTCTGACGAAGACAGCGGCTTTGACCTTTGCCTCAGCTTACGGAAGAAGTCTTGAACGTACTTGAAGGCTGCCGACTCATTATCTACAGCTCTGACAAATTGTTTCATGAGGCCCAATTTGATGTGCAGTGGTGGCATCAGCACCTTCCGGGGGTCCACCAGTGGCTCCCACGACGTTGTTCCTCCCCACAGAGAACTCGGTCCGCTGTGGCTAGTCCTGCCTGTGGTAGCGCGCCTTGGTGTCCCTGCTGTCCCAAAGGCAAAGGTAGCAGGGAAAATTGGTAAAACCACCTTGGAGACCCATCAGTAATGCCACCATTTTGAAGTCTCCGATGACCTCCCAACCGTACTCATCATACTTAAAGGCGTCCATCAAGGTCTTGATGCTGTTGTAATCCTCCCTCTTTGAGGTGCACCGAGTCAGCCAGCGGAAGAGACGGGTACTTGTTACCATTATGGAGCAGCACGGCTTGGAGGCTCCTGGATGAGCTGTCAATGAAGAGGCGCCACTCATTCTGGTTACAGGCAATTCCGATTGCCTCGGACAGACTGGTCACATTGTAGTTAGAAGCAGAACCCATCTTGAAGGGTGAAGAAGCTGCAAAAAGGTTGGTGATGCTTCCTCTGATCTGCGACTTGCACACTTTCATCCACCAAGTTCCACTGCTTGAGCCTAGACGTCAAAAGCTCGGCATTTTAATTGGTGACACCAAGATCTCTGATCAAGTCGTTGAGGTCTTTTTGGTTGGGGTAGTATGGGTTTCTCTCCTCAGCTCCACCTCTGAAATTGTCATCTGGATCTACGCCTTCCTTGCTCTCTGACTTGCTGCTCTCTTCTAATGACGGCTGCTCTCTCTCCGGAGGAGTGGGTACGGGAAGCTCATGGCAGTGTGGCACCGGGGCGATGGATGAAGGTCCAGATACGTGATAGCAGGTGCATTCTTGCCAGTCCGACGTTTGGAAGGGTCCACCATGCAGAAGTAGCAGTTGCTCGAGTGGTCAGTGGGTTCCCACCAAGTTGTTGGGATAGCGAACTTCATGGCTCTCTTTTCCCCTTTGTACCATCCTACAAAAATACATTTATTTCACCCATGACAAATGTGTAAGAAATTCTCGCAATATTTTTCATACGTGATATATATTTTTTCAATAACATTGAAAATTGTAAAACATTTTAGAATTAAAAACTTCAACAATTTTAAACGTTTTCACAAATTTTATAACGTAAAATTCCAAGCAACAATTGTCCATCTTACCTTCCAGAGTTTTTGTTGCATTGCTCGCAGGTGAAACGAGGTGCCCAGGGTTTGTCTTGATCCCCGACAGGCATGCCGACATATGCCTTGTAGGCCTCACACATCTTAGCAGATGCTTCCACAGAGTATTTTCTTTCTCGCTCTTGTCTTGATAAATTGGCTGCAGACATAGCAAAATGCGTCTGCAGGATGCTTGCAGCCTCTTGATGCCATCTCGGAAAAATGCAGATATGTATCCACTTAGGCAGCTGGAACTAAACTGAACTGGTGGGTTTAAGGCCCCTGTATTTATACTACTATTTATATTACTGGAAAGTTCTAGACTGTTCCAAAAGTTACTCCAAGTTTACTCAGCACTGAATCTATCTGGAATGTTCTGGCAAATAGGTCAAATTTCAAAATATCACTGTCCTGGTCACAAAAGCAAAGTTTGTGGGGAATAATAGCCATTTTCTGTACTTTTGAGGCATACGCAATTAGGAAATAACACTTACTACCCAGGAACAACAACAAAAAAATGTTCGTGTAATTAAAGACGATTTTAATAATGTTATAAATAGTGATTCGGGCATGGGTGCAGAATATTAACACTTGCCCTCAATCCCAACCAGCAGCAATTGAGCAGTGAGGTGGTGTCTGGATGTGGCGTCGATTGCTGTGCATCTGGTCATAATCACAGAAGACCGCTGGGATATAACGAGACGCAGTTGCACAACCCTGGGTCGTGGGGTCACGAGATTCTCAAGAGGAGAGAAGGACACTTGGAAATAACGAGACGCAGTTCCACAACCCTCTGCTGTCACCCCGGTGGAGTCGCTCGATCCTCAAGAGGGCAGAGCACAAAGCAGAGAATCCACTCGTCGCCTCCAAACTCGTCTGTCGTTATTGTCTTTATTTATTTACCGGCCTGTCCCCTCGTTACGGTCACCGGCGAGGAGAGCAATAGGGCGAGCCGGTTACATCTACATCAGCCACACGACAGAGAAAGCGTGCCACCTGCATGTGACATTGTAGCCGTTGCTCTGCGTCTACGGAAGAAATAAGGCGCCGGGATAATGACGAGGTGGACGAGGAGGTGGAAGAAGAGGAAGAGCTCGAAGGTTTTTCGTAATTTTTTTTATTTTGCATCTCATTTTTTTGTACAAACGACGCTGAGATAAAAGCTCTGCGTGCGCGCGCGAGACAGAGACACGTAGAGATAGACAGAGAGATAGAGACGTAGAGAGATAGACAGAGATAAAGAGACACGTAGAGATAGACAGAGAGATAGAGACGTAGAGAGATAGACAGAGATAGAGAGAGTCAGAGAGAGTCAGAGAGAGATAGACAGAGAGATAGAGACGTAGAGAGAGATAGCCAGAGATAGAGAGACACGTAGAGATATACAGAGAGATAGAGACGTAGAGAGAGATAGACAGAGATAGAGAGAGTCAGAGAGAGATAGACAGAGAGTGAGAGACGTAGAGAGAGATAGACAGAGAGTGAGAGACAGAGAGATAGACAGAGAGAAACGCAGAGATAGACAGAGATATAGACAGAGTGAGAGACAGATAGACAGAGAGACAGACAGAGAGATAGAGACGTAGAGAGAGATAGACAGAGATAGAGAGACACGTAGAGAGTCAGAGAGAGACAGACAGAGAGATAGAGACGTAGAGAGAGATAGACAGAGATAGAGAGACACGTAGAGAGTCAGAGAGAGATAGACAGAGAGTGAGAGACAGAGAGAGATAGACAGAGAGAAACGCAGAGATAGACAGAGAGATATAGACAGAGAGTGAGAGACAGAGAGATAGACAGATAGACAGAGAGATAGAGACAGATAGAGACAGAGAGAGACAGAGAGACAGAGGTCATGGCGCTTGTTAGCCAGGTAAGGCACCACCCCATATACGAAGCTGCTGTTGTAGAAAGGTACCCCCAGTTTCCTGAAGATTTCCCCCAAAAGGCGGAACATTGGTTTGAGCCGCTGGCAGTGTGAGTACCGGTGGGGCAGATCCTCCCTGGCACCGCAGGAGATGCACCAAGTCTGTTACCCCTGGCGAGATTCGGCTGAGCCACACGGCCGATGGCAACGTGCAGTGTGCCAACCTCCACTGGAGGTCACCGCAGCGTTTGGCTACGGGAGAGACTGTGTACATTTGTTTACACTGAGGGGCGGTCGCAATGAGGGGAGAGAGAGAGAGACATAGAGAGAGACAGAGAGATAGAGACAGAGAGATAAACAGAGAGAGACAGAGAGATAGACAGCGAGTAAGAGGCAGAAATAGACAGAGAGATAGAGAGACAGAGAGAGACAGAGTGAGAGACAGAGAGAGACAGAGACACACAGAGAGTGAGAGCGAGACAGAGAGACACAGAGAGATAGACAGAGAGTGAGAGAAAGAGAGACAGAGTGAGAGACAGAGACACACAGAGAGTGAGAGAGACAGAGAGACACAGAGAGATAGACAGAGTGAGAGACAGAGAGAGACAGAGAGAGACAGAGACACAGAGAGACCAAGAGACAGCATCTAACAAAAAGCAGCCGATCAGGGGATGGGAGAAACTAAAAAAAAATGACTTGGAGTTCTGTCCCGTTAGCGATAAAAAAGGGAATATCATCATCGTCGTGCTCGTCGTGTTGACCGTGGTAGTAATAATAATAACATAGTACACGTACAAATAGTGATGGACGGAGTGGCCCATATTCACAGTTACCGTCCCAGCGACCACGGGGCTGAGATTAAATACGCGAGCGCGCACCACTGGAATGCTGGGTAGCTCCAGCGCTCGCCCCTTCCCCCCCCCACGTGCTCACCACGCACTCACCCCACGCTCACCATGCCCTGCCTCCACTCACCAGCCCCATGCTCACCAGTATTCACTCCACACTAACAAGCACTAGCCCCACTCACCACATGCTCACCAGCGCTCGCACCACACTCACCAGCAGTCGCTCCACTCACCAGCACTCGCCCCACGCTCACCAGCGCTCGCCCCACGCTCACCAGCGCTCGCCCCACACTCACCAGCGCTTGCTCCACACTCACCAGCGCTCGCTCCACACTCACCAGCGCTCGCTCCACACTCACCAGCACTCGCCCCACACTCACCAGCGCTTGCTCCACACTCACCAGCACTCGCCCCACGCTCACCAGCACTCGCCCCACACTCACCAGCGCTTGCTCCACACTCACCAGCGCTCGCTCCACACTCACCAGCGCTCGCTCCACACTCACCAGCACTCGCCCCACACTCACCAGCACTCGCTCCACGCTCACCAGCAGTCGCCCCACGCTCACCAGCGCTCGCTCCACACTCACCAGCGCTCACCCCACGCTCACCAGCGCTCACCCCACGCTCACCAGCACTCGCCCCACGCTCACCAGCGCTCACCCCACGCTCACCCCACGCTCACCAGCACTCGCCCCACGCTCACCAGCGCTCACCCCACGCTCACCAGCACTCGCCCCACGCTCACCAGCACTCGCCCCACGCTCACCAGCACTCGCTCCACACTCACCAGCACTCGCTCCACACTCACCAGCACTCGCCCCACGCTCACCAGCACTCGCTCCACACTCACCCCCACAACATTCGCCCCCACACTCAAGCAAAATCCCAAGCTCATGCCAACTCCACCACCCTAACCACCCTCACCTCGGGCTCACCCAAGGGTTGCCAGCACTCATTTGACGCCGATCCAGCACTCTTTGCACTCACCCAAAACTCACCAAACAGACCCTCACTCATCACACACCCTCACTCACACTTGTCACAGTCGCCCCATGCTCACCCACACTGAACTCACTCAACCCCGCACTCACCCCACACTCAAGTAACATGACCACAGCAAAACTCACCACTAAAACTCACCCAGCAAAACTCACCTTACCCACACAGCACGCCCACCCCAAGCACAGTACACTCACCCCACATCTCACATTCTCACCGCTCACACCTGCACCCTCGCCCCACGCAATTCAACGTCACACACTCACCCCACACACTCAGCCACCCAACAATACTCCCCCTCATCAACGCTCACTCCACGTTCCCCTGCCGAGCCAGCCCCAGGCACGTGACCTTGACCTTAACCGTGACCCCGACGACTCTCCGCGTGGCCCAGGTGACGCCACGGGCGGCCGTAGCGCGACCTCTGCTGCCCTTCCCCCCACTAACCCCCCCACCCACTAACCCCCCCACCCACTGACCCCCCCACCCACTGACCCCCCCACCACCCCCCAAACTTGGCACGCACCCCCCCACGCACCCACCCACCCACCCGACGAGGCGCCTACAACCCTCGGTCGCTGAGTGTGAGGCCGAACGCAAGGGGTGGTAACAAATAACACGGGACGTGTATTGTTACGTTTTGCTTTCTCTCGGATGGGTCAAGGCGCAGTACCCTTTGTACTCTAGTGGTAGTGCCTTAACGCCCGCGCGGACGATGAGTCAAACTCGTAATTATAATTATTACAATATTATTACAATATTATTATTATACACGCACGCGGTTACAACATCGATAGTCGGCTCCTAAATAGTCGGCGGCGGCTGCCGCGTCCACGTCCATCCTCAAGGCGCCGTCGGTGAAGGCCGCTCAAACCCTGGCGAGACTCGACCCCAAACCCCCTCCAGCCACCACGCAACGAGACGAGAGAGGGCCCAACGAGACACGCAAACCAACCTCTACACCCACCCACCACCTCCTCTACACCCACCCACCACCTCCTCTACCACCCCCCCCCCACCTCTACCCCACCCACCACCTCCTCTACACCACCACCTCCTCCTCTACCCCCCCCCCACTCCTCTACCCCCCACCTCTACCCCACCCACCACCTCCTCTACACCACCACCTCCTATACCCCACCCACCTCTATCACGCCCCCCACCTCTACCCCCCCCCACCACCTCTACCCCCCACCTCTACCCCCCCCACCACCTCTACACCACCACCTCCTCCACCCCACCCACCTCTACCCCCCCCCACCACCTCTACCCCGCCCCCACCTCTATCACGCCCCCCACCTCTACCCCCCACCCCCACCTTTACCTCACCCCTCTCCCTCCCCCCCACGTCTGGCCCCCCACCTTCTACCCCCCCCGGCAGCGGATCATCGCCCTCGCTCAGCGCTGGCCCTCCCGCCATGGCAACGTGTCACTGCCGCCATGGCAACGTGTCACTCCCGCCATGGCAACGCGGCACTCCCGCCATGGCAACGTGTCACTCGTCATGGCAACGTGTCACTCCCGTCATGGCAACGTGTCACTTCCGCCATGGCAACGCGTCACTTCCGCCATGGCAACGCGTCACTCCCGCCATGGCAACGTGTCACTCCCGCCATGGCAACGTGTCACTTCCGCCATGGCAACGCGTCACTTCCGCCATGGCAACGCGTCACTCCCGCCATGGCAACGTGTCACTTCCGCCATGGCAACGTCACTTCCGCCATGGCAACGTGTCACTCCCGCCATGGCAACGTGTCACTCCCGCCATGGCAACGCGTCACTTCCGCCAAGGCAACGCGTCACTCCTGCCATGGCAATGTGTCACTCCCGCCATGGCAACGTGTCACTCCCGTCATGGCAACGTGTCACTCCCGCCATGGCAACGTGTCACTCCCGCCATGGCAACGCGTCACTCCCGCCATGGCAACGTGTCCCTCGTCATGGCAACGTGTCACTCCCGCCATGGCAACGCGTCACTTCCGCCACGTGGCCGGCTGCACGTAACCCCCCAGCGTTTCGCCGGAGCGGCCGATTATCAGCATTATTTATTTATTAATATTATATTTTTTCATTTAATTCTTGCCGGCCTCGGCGTCCGCGCGTGACCTCCGCTCGCCGGAGTGGCGCGACTTCCGAGCCCCCTGTGACCTCTGAACCCCCGTGACCTCTGAACCCCCGTGACCTCCGAGCCCCCCGTGACCTCCGAACCCCCGTGACCTCCGAACCCCCGTGACCTCCGAGCCCCCCGTGACCTCACGCGCGGTCGCCGCCCCCCCCCCCACGATTCTACACAAAAGTCTCTCACGAAGGAGTGAAGTGTAGAGATATATATGTGTGTGTGTGTGATGTATTAAAAACAAAAACGACAAAGCAGAGCGAGCG
This sequence comes from Petromyzon marinus, assembly GCF_048934315.1. Lineage (NCBI taxonomy): Eukaryota > Metazoa > Chordata > Hyperoartia > Petromyzontiformes > Petromyzontidae > Petromyzon > Petromyzon marinus. The sequence goes on along the minus strand of NC_133730.1, from coordinate 9,329,688 downwards.
TAAGGAGCGAGCGCTGAGAGACACGAGGGGCGGGACGACGAGGGAGGCCGGCCTCGGTGTCCACCCAGCGCCACCGCAACCACCCCCTACCCGGCGGCATCCACCTCCCACGCCGACACCACCCCCCCCCTGACCTGCATCACCACGTAACCCGCCTCACCCGCTGACTGGCATCACCACCCAACTCATCGCCCCCTGACCCTTCACCCGTGACTTGTCGCCCTCTGAGCTGCATCGCCCCCTGACCCTTCACCTCTGACTCGTCGCCCCCTGACCCTTCACCTCTGACTCGTCGCCCCGTGACCTGCGTCACCCCGTGAAACCTCCACCCACGTCTGATCTCCACGCCCCACACCGCCCCCTGCGTCCACTCTCTGTGCAGGGTCACCCCTTGCCCCGCTCACAGCTCCCGAGATGAGAAAAGTCAACGGCGTGACGAGATATCAGCGGGAACCCAGATGGGAGTTAAAGGATAACAGGGTGAGCTCACACACGAGTGGCGAGCGGTGAGCTGACACTCGAGCGGTGAGCTGACACTCGAGCGGTGAGCTGACACTCGAGCGGTGGGCGACGAGTGGAGAGCTCGCACAAGAGCGGCGAGCATAGGGCCATGAGCCGGGAGTAGCGAGTTCAAATGTACGTGGCGAGCGGTGAGCTCGCACGAAGACGGTCAGCTGACATGCGAGTGGTGAGCAGTGAGCTCACACCAGAGCCGTGAGTTGTCAGGTTCACACGTAGTGGTGAGCGGTGAGCTCACACGTGAGCGGTGAGCGGTGAGCTCACACGTGAGCGGTGAGCTCACACGTCGGTGGTGAGCGGTGAGCTCACACGTGAGCGGTGAGCTCACACGTCGGTGGTGAGCGGTGAGCTCACACGTGAGCGGTGAGCTCACACGTGAGCGGTGAGCTCACACGTCGGTGGTGAGCGGTGAGCTCACACGTAGGCGGTGAGCGCCGCGTGGAACTCGGTGAGGCACTGCACCAGCTGAGTGAACTTCGGCCTCTCCTCTGGGTCCAGCGCCCAGCAGCACGCCATGACTGCAAACCTGCACACCGTCACCACCACCCCATCACCGTCATTACCAAACCGTCACCACCACCCCATCACCGTCACCACCACCCCATCACCCGTCACCACCGCCCCATCACCGTCATTACCACACCATCACCACACCATCACAACCACCCCATCACCATCACAACCACCCCATCACCGTCACCACCACCCCATCACCGTCACCACCACCCCATCACCACCACCCCATCACTGTCATTACCACACCGTCACCGTCATTACCACACCGTCACCACACCGTCACGTAACCACACCGTCATCACACCGTCACCGCACCATCACCGCACCGTCACAGCACCATCACCACACCGTCACCACACCATCATCACCATCACCCCCACCACCCCCACACCATCACCACACCATCATCATCACCATTATCACCACCATCACCACCACACCATCATCATCACTACCACAATCACCACACCATCATCACCACATCCGCACCACCACCATCACCACCATCATTACCATCACCATCACCACGTCATCACCACGTCATCACCTCATCATCTTTACACCACCACATCGCTGCAGTGCGCTCTGTGGAGGCAATATGGCGGAGTGTGGTGAGTACGGTGTGGTGTGGTAGTGCAGTGTGGTGAGTACGGTGTGGTGTGGTAGTGCAGTGTGGCGAGTACGGTGTGGTGTGGTAGTGCAGTGTGGCGAGTACGGTGTGGTAGTGCAGTGTGGCGAGTACGGTGTGGTGTGGTAGTGCAGTGTGGCGAGTATGGTGTGGTGTGGTAGTGCAGTGTGGTGAGTACGGTGTGGTGTGGTAGTGGAGTGTGGTGAGTACGGTGTGGTGTGGTAGTGCAGTGTGGTGAGTATGGTGTGGTAGTGCAGTGTGGTGAGTATGGTGTGGTGTGGTAGTGCAGTGTGGTGAGTACGGTGTAGTGTGGTAGTGCAGTGTGGTGAGTATGGTGTGGTGTGGTAGTGCAGTGTGGTGAGTATGGTGTGGTGTGGTAGTGCAGTGTGGCGAGTACGGTGTGGTGTGGTAGTGCAGTGTGGCGAGTATGGTGTGGTGTGGTAGTGCAGTGTGGTGAGTACGGTGTGGTGTGGTAGTGCAGTGTAGCGAGTACGGTGTGGTAGTGCAGTGTGGCGAGTACGGTGTGGTGTGGTAGTGCAGTGTGGCGAGTACGGTGTGGTGTGGTAGTGCAGTGTGGTGAGTACGGTGTGGTGTGGTAGTGCAGTGTGGTGAGTACGGTGTGGTGTGGTAGTGCAGTGTGGTGAGTATGGTGTGGTGTGGTAGTGCAGTGTGGCGAGTATGGTGTGGTGTGGTAGTGCAGTGTGGTGAGTACGGTGTGGTGTGGTAGTGCAGTGTGGCGAGTACGGTGTGGTGTGGGAGTGCAGTGTGGTGAGTACGGTGTGGTGTGGTAGTGCAGTGTGGTGAGTATGGTGTGGTGTGGTAGTGCAGTGTGGTGAGTACGGTGTGGTGTGGTAGTGCAGTGTGGTGAGTACGGTGTGGTGTGGTAGTGCAGTGTGGCGAGTACGGTGTGGTGTGGTAGTGCAGTGTGGCGAGTACGGTGTGGTGTGGTAGTGCAGTGTGGTGAGTACCATGTGGTGTGGTAGTGCAGTGTGGTGAGTACGGTGTGGTGTGGTAGTGCAGTGTGGCGAGTATGGTGTGGTGTGGTAGTGCAGTGTGGTGAGTACGGTGTGGTGTGGTAGTGCAGTGTGGCGAGTACGGTGTGGTGTGGTAGTGCAGTGTGGCGAGTACGGTGTGGTGTGGTAGTGCAGTGTGGCGAGTACAGTGTGGTGTGGTAGTGCAGTGTGGTGAGTACCGTGTGGTGTGGTAGTGCAGTGTGGTGAGTACGGTGTGGTGTGGTAGTGCGGTGAGTACGGTGTGGTGTGGTAGTGCAGTGTGGTGAGTACGGTGTGGTGTGGTGAGTACGGTGTGGTGAGTACGGTGTGGTGTGGTAGTGCGGTGAGTACGGTGTGGTGTGGTAGTGCAGTGCGGTGAGTACGGTGTGGTAGTGCAGTGTGGTGAGTACGGTGTGGCGAGTATGGTGTGGTGTGGTAGTGCAGTGTGGTGAGTACGGTGTGGTAGTGCAGTGTGGCGAGTACGGTGTGGTAGTGCAGTGTGGTGAGTATGGTGAGTACGGTGTGGTGTGGTAGTGCAGTGTGGTGTGGTAGTGCAGTGTGGTGAGTACGGTGTGGTGTGGTAGTACAGTGTGGTGAGTACGGTGTGGTAGTGCAGTGTGGCGAGTACGGTGTGGTGTGGTAGTGCAGTGTGGTGAGTACGGTGTGGTGTGGTAGTGCAGTGTGGTGAGTACGGTGTGGTGCGGTAGTGCAGTGTGGTGAGTATGGTGTGGTGAGTACGGTGTGGTGTGGTAGTGCAGTGTGGTGTGGTAGTGCAGTGTGGTGAGTACGGTGTGGTGTGGTAGTACAGTGTGGTGAGTACGGTGTGGTGTGGTAGTACAGTGTGGTGAGTACGGTGTGGTAGTACAGTGTGGTGAGTATGGTGTGGTGTGGCGCAGTTGTGCAGTGTGTTGAGTGCAGTGCGGAAGTGCAGTGTGGTTAATGCAGTGTGGTGCAGTAGTGCGGTGTGGTGAGTGTAATGTAGTGCGTTAGTGCAGTGTGGTGAGTACGGTGTGGTGCAGTAGTGCGGTGTGGTGAGTGTAATGTAGTGCGGTAATGCAGTGTGGTGCAGTAGTGCGGTGTGGTGAGTGTAATGTAGTGCGGTAGTGCAATGTGGTGAGTACAGTGTGGTGAGTGCAATGCAGTGTGGTGAGTGCAATGTAGTGCGGTATGGTGCGGTGCGTTTGGTGTGGTGCGGTGCGTGTGGTGTGGCGCTTGCGTCGGCTTGTCCCGTTCAGTAGTGCGGTGCGTGTGGTAGTGCAGTGTGGTTAATGGAGTGTGGTGCAGTAGTGCGGTGTGGTGCACTGGTGCGGTGAGTGTGGTAGTGCAGTGTGGTTAATGGAGTGTGGTGCAGTAGTGCGGTGTGGTGCAGTAGTGCGGTGAGTGTGGTAGTGCAGTGTGGTTAATGGAGTGTGGTGCAGTAGTGCGGTGTGGTGCAGTAGTGCGGTGCGTGTGATTGTCTCCGTACAGCTCGTCGGGGCAGTTGCAGGGCTGGGGGATTCGGAAGCCATCTTTGAGGTAGGCCGCCATCTCAAAGGGGTCGATGTCAGCGTAGGGAGTCTGGCCCAGCGTCATCAACTCCCACAGCGTCACACCAAACGCCCACTGCACACACACACACAGGAACACACACACACTCTGGACACACAGCTCCCACTGCACACACGCAATACCAATACGCGCCAATTCGCCACTACGTGACGGTGATGTCACCACAGCGCCTGTGCCAGGCCAGGTGCACTTTGAGGCCACGTGAAGTGACGAAGGCTAAATACACACGCAGGGGTAAAACACAACCACTGCCATTCACCACTAAGTGGCGGTGACGTCGCCACGACGCTTGTGCCAGGCTACGTGCACGGTAAGGCCACGTGAAGTGTCGAACGCCCGCTGGCAGGAGGTCACGGGGCAGACCCAGGTACCACGGGTCGACTGAGATGACTGTCTGATGCACCACCTGTGCCCCCTACTGTGCCAACTTGCTGTGCTTTAGCCACCCGGCGCTCCGCTCGTTGTTGTGAGCGTGGCTCCTCCGCCCTCCGTTGTTGGTGGAGGGCGACTGCCTCCAACTGCCCAGTAGCGGCATCCTTCACGAGCCTCCTCCACAGAGGCCGATCTTGAAACCGCTGCTACCAGTCATCGGCAAGTCCACTCAGCTCCACGTCCTCCTATACCACATCCCTCCATCTCTTCTCTAGCCCGTGCCGCGCCCGTTTAACGCCCTCGATCCGGCCGAACAAAAGCTGTTTAGGTATGTGGTGGCTGGGCATGTGGGCTACATTACCCAGCCAACGCAGCCTTGCCTGCCGGAGGAGCTCACCGATGGGACTTTGTCCAGATCTTATCAGGATTTGTGAGCTGCTCACACAATCCAGCCTGGTTAAACCCAGGATGGATCGTAGGCAGGCCAGCTGACATGTTTCTAACTGGCGCAGTTGTTCCATTAGGGGGGTCCACGTTTCGCAAGCGTAGAGAAGGGAGGGAATGACCGTGGCCGAGAAGACCCAAAGCTTCGTGTGGAGCGACAGACCAGGTACAGTGAGGGAAAAAAGTATTTGATCCCCTGCCGATTTTGTACGTTTGCCCACTGACAAAAAAATGATCAGTCTATAATTGTAATGGCTGACATTTGGTAACTCGAACCTTCAGCTCCCTCCACAGATTTTCTATGGAAATAAGGTCTAAAGACTGGCTACGCCACTCCAGGACCTTAATGTGCTTCTTCTTGAGCCACTCCTTTGTTGCCTTGGCCGTGTGTTTTGGGTCATTGTCATGCTGGAATACCCATCCACGACCCATTTTCAATGCCCTGGCTGAGGGAAGGAGGTTCTCACCCAAGATTTGACGGTACATGGCCCCGTCCATCGTCCCTTTGATGCGGTGAAGTTGTCCTGTCCCCTTAGCAGAAAAACACCCCCAAAGCATAATGTTTCCACCTCCATGTTTGACGGTGGGGATGGTGTTCTTGGGGTCATAGGCAGCATTCCTCCTCCTCCAAACACGGCGAGTTGAGTTGATGCCAAAGAGCTCCATTTTGGTCTCATCTGACCACAACACTTTCACCCAGTTGTCCTCTGAATCATTCAGATGTTCATTGGCAAACTTCAGACGGGCATGTATATGTGCTTTCTTGAGCAGATTTCAGTCCTTCACGGCGTAGTGTGTTACCAATTGTTTTCTTGGTGACCATGGTCCCAGCTGCCTTGAGATCATTGACAAGATCCTCCTGTGTAGTTCTGGGCTGATTCCTCACCGTTCTCATGATAATTGCAACTCCACGAGGTGAGATCTTGCATGGAGCCCCAGGCTGAGGGAGATTGACAGTTCTTTTGTGTTTCTTCCATTTGCGAATAATTGCACCAACTGTTGTCACTTTCTCACCAAGCTGCTTGGCAATGGGCTTGTAGCCCATTCCAGCCTTGTGTAGGTCTACAATCGTGTCCCTGACATCCTTGGAGAGCTCTTTGGTCTTGCCCATGGTGGAGAGTTTGGAATCTAATTGATTGATTGCTTCTGTGGATAGGTGTCTTTTATACAGGTAACAAGCTGAGATTAGGAGCACTCCCTTTAAGAGTGTGCTCCTAATCTCAGCTCGTTACCTGAATAAAAAGACACCTGGGAGCCAGAAATCTTTCCGATTGAGAGGGAGGCAAATACTTATTTCCCTCATTAAAATGCAAATCAATTTATAACATTTTTGACATGCGTTTTTCTGGATTTTCTTGTTGTTATTCTGTCTCTCTCTGTTCAAATAAACCTACCATTAAAATTATAGACTGATAATTTCTTTGTCAATGGGCAAAAGTACAAAATCAGCAGGGGATCAAATACTTTTTTCCCTTACTGTAGCTTCCACACAGCATTACACAACCAATGAAAAGATAATGCCGCTCGACTGATTCGGAGTGAGACCTCTGCTGTCAAACCAGAGCTGGTCACAACTGCCCCATCAGAGTAACACACACACAGAGTAACACACATACAGAGTAACACACACAGAGTAACACACACACAGAGTAACACACACACACAGAGTAACACACACACAGAGTAACACACACATACACAGAGCAACACACACACAGAGCAACACACACACACAGAGCAACACACACACACAGAGCAACACACACACAGAGTAACACACACAGAGTAACACACACACAGAGTAACACACACACACAGAGTAACACACACAGAGTAACACATACAGAGCAACACACACAGAGCAACACACACACACACACACAGAGTAACACACACACACAGAGTAACACACACACAGAGAGTAACACACACACAGAGTAACACACACACACAGTAACACACACACAGAGTAACACACACACACAGTAACACACACACAGAGTAACACACACACACACACACAGTAACACACACAGAGTAACACACACACAGAGTAACACACACACAAGAGTAACACACACACAGTAACACACACATAGTAACACACACACAGAGTAACAGACACACACAGAGCAACACACATACACAGAGTAACACACACACAGAGTAACACACATACACACAGAGTAACACACACACACACAGAGTAACACACACAGAGTAACACACACAGAGTAACACACACACAGAGTAACACACAACAACCGCCATTCGCCACTAAGTGGCGGTGACGTCACCACGACGCTTGTGCCAGGCTATGTGCACCCTGAGGCCACATGAAGTGTCGAACGCCCGCTGGCAGGAGGTCACGGGGCAGACCCAGGTGCCACGGGTCGACTGACTGAGATGACTGGCTGATGCACCACCTGTGCCCCCTACTGTGCCAACCTGCTGTGCTTTGGCTACCCGGCGCTCCGCTCGTTGTTGTGAGCGTCGCTCCTCCGCCCTTCGTTGTTGTTGGAGGGCGACTACCTCCAACTGCCCAGTAGCATCCTTCACGAGCCTCCTCCACAGAGGCCGATCTTGACACCGCTGGTACCAGTCATCGGCAAGTCCACTCAGCTCCACGTCCTCCTGTACCACATCACTCCATCTCTTCTCTAGCCCGTGCCGCACCCGCTTTGCCCCCTCAATCCGGCCGAACAAAAGCTGTTTCGGCATGCGGTGGCTCGGCATGCGGGCTACATGACCCAGCCATCGCAGCCTTGCCCGCAGGATGAGCTCACCGATGGGACCTTGCCCAGATCTTTCAAGGATTTGTGAGCTCCTCACACAATCCAGTCTGGTTAAACCCAGGATGGATCGTAGGCAGGCCAGCCTAAATGTTTCTAACCGGCGAAGATGTTCCATTAGGGGGGTCCACGTTTTGCAAGCGTAGAGAAGGGAGGGAATGACTGTGGCCAAGAAGACCTGAAGCTTAGTGCGGAGCGACAGACCAGGTAGCTTCCACACAGCGTTACGCAACCGATGAAAAGATATTGCCGCTCGACTGATTCGGAGTGAGACCTCTGCTGCTAAACTGGAGCCAGTCATAAGCACACTGCCCAGGTATGGGAAACTCTCCACTCTCTCCACAACTGCCCCATCACCGATCGGGAGTTGTGGGGGTGGAGTGTCCGATGGTACAAAATACCCAGGCAGGTGCTTAGTTTTGGTGGGGCTGATGGTAAGGCCCCACCTCTTAGTGGCATGCTCCAGTCTCAGCAGCAGCGTCTCCAACTCCTCCTCTGACTGAGCAGCTATTACCAAATCATCAGCATACATAACGTGGTTGAGCAATAGGGAGCCATCCCTTGACCGCACCCGGGCATCGATCAGCCTCCCATTATATCTGTACCATATGGAGATTCCCCCGGTACAGCTATTGAAGGCTTCACGAACTACGTGGTCAAAATAGATGTTAAATAATGTGGGAGCCAGAGGAGATCCCTGTCGCACCCAAAGGTGTACAGGGAATGGCTCTGACTCCCGGCCACGTAGTTTTACCCGGGCCCGCTCACCATCATGAAGGTCCTTAATGATCGTGAGCAGAGGGTCAGGTACTCCAAAAGCACGAAGAACGACCCAGAGCCCAGGCCTACTGATGGTATCATAGGCCTTGACCAGGTCAATAAAGCAGAGATGCAGGTCTTGTTGGAATTCCCTACACCTCTGCTGTAGCAGACGGACAGAAAATATGGCATCTGTGCAGGACCGCCCTTTCCTGAAACCGCATTGGGGCTCCGCAAGCCTCTCCTCAGCGTGCCTGGCAAGGCGATGCTGAATAATCCTTGCCAGGACCTTTCCCGGCACACTGAGGAGTGAGATGCCCCTGTAGTTGTTACAGTCTGTGCGGTCCCCCTTCTTAAAAAGGGGGACCACCAGGGCATCCTTCCAATCCTGCGGAACCCGTCCAGTGGTCCAGACTGTTGTTATGATGTCATATAGGGCAGTCTGTGCGCAAACGCCACCCTCCCTCAGCATTTCGCTTGGGAGATCATCTCTGCCCGCTGCCTTTCCTGGTCTCAGACTCCGGATCGCCTTCAGTACTTCCTCAACAGATGGCACCTCAGCCAGCCACTCACAGGGGGTGACTTCTTCCAATATTTGAGGCACCGCAGCCTCAGCAGGGTCATCCTCACTTTATGCCACGATGTTTTCCTGGCTGAGGGATTTTCTCTCCCCCAGGACCTCACAGAAATGCTCAGCAAATCTGCAAACCTGTTCCTGGGGTACGGAGATTGGATCACCGTTTTTTCCCCTAATGATGGCAATAGGTGTGGCGCTGCAGGTTACTTTTTTGATGGAGTTAAATAGAGATTTGTGATCACGGGCCACTGAGGCAGACTCCATCTCCTCAGCAACCCGCGACCACCACCCATCCTTGCAGCGCCTCACGGCTCTCCGAACCTCCGAGCGAAGGCTGTGGTAAGCCTCCTCATTCTCTGACGTGGGATTCTGTAGCCGATGGCAGTGGGCCTGTCGCTTTTTCTCAACCATCCTGAACACCTCCTCTGTCAGCCAGGGTCTCTGGGGAGGTCTGGACCGCGTACCCAAAGCAGCCATTGCAGCTGCATGAGTCACAGTCCTAAACCTCGCCCATTTACCCTCGACATCAGGAGGAGTCGGGGACGATGCCAATCCCAGCCGCAAGCGATGATGAAATTCTCGCTTGCAACTTTCATCAGATAACTGAGACCAGGCCACTTTAGGTCGGAATGGGGTCCTGGGTGTACACCCACCACCGGAGTGGAAGAATGGCAGGCGCATCTTACAGATGACTAGTCGATGGTCAGAGGGCAGATCAGCTCCACGGTAGGTCCTGGTGTCAAGGACATGGGCTCGCATCCGCTGGTACGTCACTATGTAGTCCAGCAGATGTTCTTGCTTGGACCCGGCATGCATCCATGATGTTGTGTGGATGCGCCGATGCCGGAACAGCGTGTTGGTAATTACAAGCCCATGGGCTGCACAAAAATCTAGCAGCCTCCTACCGTTGTTATTGAGCTCATCTGGCCCATGCCCTCCAATCACTCCAGACCAGGTGCCAGTATCATGACCAACTCGGGCATTGAAGTCACCCAACATGATGACTCTATCCCGAGGGGCCACTTTAGCCAGCACCTGTGACAGGAGGTCATAGAAGGCATCTGACTCATCGGCTTTGCCTGCATCCCTCCACGGATGTTCATCTTCGGTGGGGGCATAAGTAACCACGACCACCATTCCTCGCCTCCGGTTGATGGGAAGGCGAGCCCAAAGTAGCCTGGGGCTTACAGCTTCCCACACCTCACAGCCACGCTCCCACGCCCCCTTCAATCTTTTGTTCAAAAGAAGAGCCACACCCTGTTGTTTGGCAGTTTGCTGCCCCGAGTAGAGGACTGTCCACCCCTCATGGTGGCAGGAGCCAGAGCCGGTCCACCGGACCTCCTGAATGCCGCATAGATCCAGGCGGTACCGGTCCAGCTCCCGACAGAGGAGTGGCAGCCTCTCCTCCGCAGTGAGCGTTCGAACATTCCACGTGGCCACCCGTAGTGGCTTTTCGTTGTTTCTGGAGTAGCCCCGAGGGTAGGTATTCAATCTCCTGGCTCCGCCAATTGGGGTTTGGCCAGGAGACGTCATAGACGCCTGGCCCCCCGGGGCCTCCGGCACAAGCTTATTAGTTACATATTTCAGTTTAACTCGTGGTTTCGTGGTAATTAATTGAAGGTGGAGGGGTTACCAGCCCCTCGCACCCGTCCAGAGCCCCCGTTTAGCCCCTGTGGTGGACACATATGCCATGAGGGGAGGAGCCAATCAAAATTGGATCTCCCCCCACAGCACTGTCCACGACAGAGTTGCCCGTCCGGCACCGCGAGGAGGTAGGGGGTTGTTTAACACACATACAGAGTAACACACACACACAGAGTAACACACACAGAGTAACACACACACAGAGTAACACACACACACAGAGTAACACACACACAGATTAACACACACACACAGTAACACACACACAGAGTAACACACACACACAGAGTAACACACACACACAGAGCAACACACACACACACAGAGCAACACACACACACATAGCAAAACACACACACAGAGCAACACACACACACAGAGCAACACACACACACAGAGCAACACACACACAGAGTAACACACACACAGAGCAACACACACAGAGTAACACACACACACAGAGTAACACACACACAGAGCAACACGCACACAGAGTAACACACACAGAGTAACACACGCAGAGTAACACACACAGAGCAACACACACAGAGCAACACACACAGAGCAACACACACACAGAGTAACACACACAGAGTAACACACACAGAGCAACACACACACACAGAGCAACACACACAGAGCAACACACACACACAGAGCAACACACACACACAGAGCAACACACACACAGAGCAACACACACAGAGTAACACACACAGAGTAACACACACACAGAGTAACACACTCATACAGAGTAACACACACACACAGAGTAACACACACAGAGTAACACACACAGAGTAACACACACAGAGTAACACACACAGAGTAACACACACACACACACAGTAACACACACACAGAGTAACACACACACACTCTAGACACACACACACACACAGAGTAACACACACACAGTAACACACAGAGTAACATACACACACTCTAGACACACACACACAGAGTAACACACACACACAGTAACACACACAGAGTAACACACACACACTCTAGACACAGCTCCCACCGCGTCACCGTAGAGGGAGCATCACGGATCGTACCACGTCGCTGTGGGGGGGGGGGTAGGGAGCGTCATGGGTCATACCACGTCGCTGTGGGGGACAGGGGCGGTGAGGAGCGTCATGGGTCATACCACGTCGCTGTGGGGGACAGGGGTGGTGGGGAGCGTCATGGGTCATACCACGTCGCTGTGGGGGACAGGGGTGGTAGGGAGCGTCATGGGTCATACCACGTCGCTGTGGGGGACGGGGGGGGGTAGGGAGCGTCATGGGTCATACCACGTCGCTGTGGGGGACAGGGGTGGTAGGGAGCGTCATGGGTCATACCACGTCGCTGTGGGGGACGAGGGGTGGTAGGGAGCGTCATGGGTCATACCACGTCGCTGTGGGGGACGGGGGGTGGTAGGGAGCGTCACGGGTTGTACCACGTCGCTGTGGGGGACGAGGGGGGGTAGGGAGCGTCATGGGTCATACCACGTCGCTGTGGGGGACAGGGGTGGTAGGGAGCATCATGGGTCATACCACGTCGCTGTGGGGGACGAGGGGGGTAGGGAGCGTCATGGGTCATACCACGTTGCTGTGGGGGACGAGGGGGGGTAGGGAGCGTCATGGGTCATACCACGTCTCTGGTGGGGGATGGGGGGTGGTAGGGAGCGTCATGGGTCATACCACGTCGCTGGCGGGGGAGAAGTCGTGGTGGAGGAGCCCTTCGAGGGCCATCCAGCGGACGGGCCGGTTCACGTTGTCCCCCAGGCAGTGGTAGTCCATGGGGAAGAGGTCACGTGCCAGCGCCGTGTCCGTGATCTTCACGTGCAGGCCCTCGTCAATGCTGCACGCACACAAAGACAAAGATCCCCCGTGTAGCCTCAACAGACCGTTGGGGCAAGTGCTGTTAGCGAGCACAGCACTGATCAAGGCCGGCACTGCGGCACACGAGGGGGTGGGTGGCCAGCAGCGCGCCCGGCCGCCTTTGTCTCCCCATCGGCGATGTTCACTACACACCGCACCAGGTACTCATTTGAGTCTGAGTCGACCTAGGGGAGGCCCAGGACCGGTTCAGATAATCGTCACCGGTGTTGGTGGCCACGAGCAGGAATCTAACTCAGGTCGCCGTGCTAACCGCTTTGCCACCGCTTCCCACACAAAAGACAAAGATCCCCCGTGTAGCCTCAACAGACTGTAGGGGCAAGTGCTGTTAGCGAGCAGCAGCGCCTATGAAGGCCGGCACGGCACACGAGGGCGCGATTGGCCAGCACCACGCCCGGCCGCCTGAGTCTCTCCTAGTGGCGATGTTTAAACAACTCCCCACACTCCCCACACGATACACAAGGTGATGTCACACGGTGGCGGGGAGGGGCACACGCATGTGATGAGCTTACGGGGGGGGGTGAGCTTACACGCAGTTCCTGGCAGCGAGGTCACGGTGTACCACCTCTCGCTTGGTGAGGTAGCTCATGCCGCACGCTATCTGGATGGCGATGTTCACCAGGTCTTGCTGCGATAGGCTCTGTGATGAACACAAAGACAAAGATCCCCCACATAGCGTCAACACACTGTTCGAGGCAAGTGCGGTTCGCGAGCACCTATTAAGGCCGGCACGGCACACGCGAGGGGGGTGGGTGGCCAGCACCACGCACGGCCGCCTTTGTCTCCCCAGTGGCGATGTTTACTACGCACCGCACCAGGTACTCATTTGAGGCTGAGTCGACCTAGGGGAGGCCCATGACCGGTTCAGATAACCGGGTATGCAACGCGGGTCGCCGGGTTCATAGAGCATTGCGCTAACCGCTGCACCACCACTCGCCATTCTGTGCCGAACGCACGCACGCGCACACACACACGCGCGCACACGCACACACGCACACACACACACACGCATGCACACACACGCGCGCACACACGCACGCGCACACACGCACACACACGCACACGCATGCACACGCACGCACACACACGCACACACACGCGCACACGCACGCACACACACACACGCACACGCACGCACACACACACACGCACACGCACGCGCACACACACACGCACACACACACACACACGCACGCACACGCATGCACACACACGCGCGCACACACGCACGCGCACGCACACACACACACGCACACGCACGCACACACACGCACACACACGCACGCACACACACGCACGCGCGCACACACACACGCACGCATGCGCACACACACACACACGCACACACACACACGCACACACACGCACGCACACACACACACGCACGCACACACACGCACGCGCGCACACACACACGCACGCATGCGCACACACACACACACGCACGCACACACACGCACACACACACACGCACGCACACACGCACACACACGCACACGCACGCACCCACACACACACGCACACACGTACGCGCGCACGCACACACACGCACGCACACCGTCATCAGCCCGGAATAATCCACGACTGGATGAACGGCCTCTACAATCCGCAACAACCCATCGCGGGCGAAATCTTCCACGCAAAGTAATTCCGCGGCTCCATCTCCGTGGCGGCCCGTGCAATCGGCAAAAAGCACATCGCGCCCCTTGGCCGATTCTCCCATCACGCTCCTCACCATCGGCTATCATCGCCTCGTCGCACAACGCGTCGGCATACCTTCGTGATCAATACTGATCATGATTATTATTTACATTTGTTTGTAAGGCGCCTTCCACTTGATGTCTCAAGGCGTCTTGTAAGATTACAAGAATGTAGAGCTGAATAGAATGAACGGACTTAGGAAGGACGTGGTTTTGTTTTAGACAGGCGCGTTAAAAGTTATCCAAATTTTCTTGCCCGTGGTTTTCACACCTGATGATGATTGCTTGTGTTGCTAGTCGAAACGTCGTGAGAATTGTATTGTTTTATATTTTTATTATTTTATTGTTTCCCTTCTACGTGGTGACTTTGCCGAAAGAACCAAGAATATGAATCCCTGCAGTCACGAAAGCTTTAAATCAAAATGTATCCACATTTTCTCTGGTTCTTTCGGTAAAGTCGCGTAGAATGAGAATAAAATAATAAATTAATAAAATAACACGATAAAATTCTCATGACGTTTCGGCCACAACACAAGTGGCCTTCTTTAGGTGAAAGGAACAGATCTGTCGGGACGACAGAGCTGTCGTGATAATTTTAGTGTTATTTTATTAATTTATTATTTTATTCTCATTCTACGTGACTTTACCGAAAGAACCAAAGAAGATGAATCCCTGCAACTCACGAAAGCTTCAAATCGAAATTCATCCACACTGTCGGTGAAACGGATTTCCCCAAACGGCAGGGAATTGCACAAGCGAGGCGCAAACGCAACAATGCCGTGCACGGCAGAGGTGAATACAAATGCATCACCACTCCGACTGTGCCCCACCCCCCCCCCCGATGAAGCTGCCGCTGGTTGTCGCCGTCGGTGTCGTAACAGCCGGCGAAACAGTCGCGGCTACTCGAACAGCAAGCGCTGCAGCGGGTTCCACCTCTCCCGACAACACAGCCACAACTGGCTACGGACTGGCCACGTTTTGTTCACGTGACAAACCCCCCCAGACTAAAAATGGACGCGTCGGGTGACGTTGGCGGCAGCGGATGTGACGACGCATTGAGATTCACGCGCGCCAACCCCCAACGACTGCGATTACGGATCCCGCTAGCCACGGCGCGTCCTACCCAAGGCCTCTTTACTTCCCTCAACGGGCGGCGCTGGCGGCTGTTGGTGGTGCTGGCGGTGGCGGTGACGATGGTGGTGCTCGCGATACCGGCAGTGGTAGTTGTGGTGGTGGTGGTAGCGGTGTTGGCGTTGCTACTGGTGTGGTCGCGGTGGTGTCCAGGTGAGTACACCTGTAGGGGGGTTTAGCAACCCTGTGGATGTGATGGTGGTGTTGTTGTCGTAATTGGTGGTGTTGGTGGTATTATCGTTGGTGGTGTTGTTGTTGGCAGTGTTGTTGTTGTTGTTGTTAGTAGTGTTGTTGTCGTTGTTGGCGGTGTTGTCATGATTGTTTTTGTTATTGTTGTTGCCGGTAGTGGTGTTGTTGGTGTTGTTGGCCGTGTTGTTTTTGTTGGCAGCGTTGTTGTAGGCGGTGTTATTATTGTTGTTGTTGTTATTATTGCTGGTGGCAGTGTTGTTGTTGTCGTGTTATTGTTGTTGTTGATGCCTGTGTTGTTGTTGTTGGCGGTGTTGTTGTTGTTGTCGGTGTTATTGATGTTGTTGATGCCTGTGTTGTTGTTGTTGGCAGTGTTGTTGTTGTTGTTGATGCCTGTGTTGTTGTTGTTGTCGGTGTTATTGTTGTTGTTGTTGATGCCTGTGTTGTTGTTGTTGGCGGTGTTATTGTTGTTGTTGATGCCTGTGTTGTTGTTGTTGTCGGTGTTATTGTTGTTGTTGATGCCTGTGTTGTTGTTGTTGGTGGTGTTGTTGTTGTTGTTGTTGGCCACCTGTGGGTTGTTGGCCTCGGCCAGCTTGCACTGGCGAAGGAAGAGTTTCAGGTTGCCCCAGCTCATGAGCGGCAGCAGCACGAGGGGACGCTCGCCGTCGTCCACGCACACCGCACAGATCGGCAGAAGGTTCCTCATCACGCACACACACACAGCCAACATCATCATCATCATCACACACACACACAGCCAACATCATCATCATCATCACACACACACACTCACCATCACACACACACTCACCATCATCACACACACACACACACTCACCATCACACACACACTCACACAGTCAACATCATCATCATCACACACACACACCATCATCACACACACACAGTCAACATCATCATCATCACACACACACACACTCACCATCACACACACACTCACAGTCAACATCACCATCACACACACACACACCATCACACACACACTAACACAGTCAACATCATCATCATCACACGCACTCACCATCATCACACACACACAGTCAACATCATCATCATCATCATCACACACACACTCACCATCATCACACACACACAGTCAACATCATCATCATCATCACACACACACACTCACCATCACACACACTCACTCACCATCACACACACACACTCAACATCATCACACACACACACAGTCAACATCATCATCACACACACACACTGAACATCATCACACACACACACTCACCATCACACACACACACTCACCATCATCATCATCACACACACTCACCATCACACACACAGTCAACATCATCATCACACACACTCACCATCACACACACAGTCAACATCATCATCATCACACACTCACCATCACACACACAGTCAACATCATCATCATCATCACACACACTCAGCATCACACACACACACTCACCATTATCTCACACACACACACAGTCACCATCAACACACACACACACTCACCATCACACACACACAGTCAACATCATCATCATCACACACACTCACCATCACACACACACACACTCACCATCATCACACACACAGCCAACATCATCATCATCACACACACACACACTCACCATCACACACACACTCACCATCATCACACACACACACAGTCAACATGATCATCACACACACACACTCACCATCACACACACACACTCACCATTATCTCACACACACACAGTCAACATCATCATCATCACACACACACTCACCATCACACACACACTCACCATTATCTCACACACACACACAGTCAACATCATCATCACACACACACTCACCATCACACACACACACACAGTCAACATCATCACCATCACACACACACACTCACCATCAC
This sequence comes from Petromyzon marinus, assembly GCF_048934315.1. Classification (NCBI taxonomy): domain Eukaryota; kingdom Metazoa; phylum Chordata; class Hyperoartia; order Petromyzontiformes; family Petromyzontidae; genus Petromyzon; species Petromyzon marinus. Next base: position 9,312,097 of record NC_133730.1, on the reverse strand, counting down.
ACACACACACTCACCATCATCACACACACACAGTCAACATCATCACACACACACTCACCATCATCACACACACACACTCACCATCATCACACACACACACCATCATCACACACACAGTCAACATCATCATCACACACACACTCACCATCACACACACTCAACATCATCACACACACACACTCACCATCACACACACACACACTCACCATCATCACACACACACACACAGTCACCATCATCATCATCATCACACACACTCACCATCACACACACACTCACCATTATCTCACACACACACACAGTCAACATCATCATCATCACACACACTCACCATCACACACACACAGTCAACATCATCACCATCACACACACACACTCACCATCACACACACACACTCACCATCATCACACACACACAGTCAACATCATCACACACACACTCACCATCATCACACACACACACACTCACCATCATCACACACACACACTCACCATCATCACACACACAGTCAACATCATCATCACACACACACTCACCATCACACACACACACACTCAACATCATCACACACACACACTCACCATCACACACACACACACACTCACCATCATCACACACACACACACACAGTCACCATCATCATCATCATCATCACACACACTCACCATCACACACACACACTCACCATCATCACACACACACACACAGTCAACATCATCACACACACACACAGTCAACATCATCATCATCACACACACACACACTCACCATCACACACACACACTCACCATCCTCACACACACACACAGTCAACATCATCACACACACACACAGTCAACATCATCATCATCACACACACACACTCACCATCACACACACACAGTCACCATCATCATCACACACACACACAGTCACCATCATCATCATCACACACACACACTCACCATCACACACACACACTCACCATCATCTCACACACACACTCACCATCACACACACAGTCACCATCACACACACAGTCACCATCATCACACACACACACACAGTCACCATCATCACACACACACACAGTCACCATCATCTCACACACACACACTCACCATCACACACACAGTCACCATCATCATCACACACACAGTCACCATCATCATCACACACAGTCACAATCATCATCACACACACAGTCACCATCATCACACACACAGTCACCATCATCACACACACAGTCACAATCATCATCACACACACACTCACCATCATCACACACACAGTCACCATCATCATCACACACACACTCACCATCACCATCACACACACAGTCACCATCACACACACAGTCACCATAATCACACACACAGTCACCATCATCATCACACACACTCACCATCACACACACACACAGTCACCATCATCACCATCGTCACACACACACTCACCATCATCACCATCGTCACACACACACAGTCACCATCACACACACACAGTCACCATCATCATTACACACACACACAGTCACCATCATCAGACACACACACACAGTCACCATCATCACACACACAAACAGTCACCATCACAAAAAACCAGTCATCATCACACACACACAGTCACCATCACCATCACACACACACAGTCATCATCACACACACACACAGTCACCATCACACACACACAGTCACCATCACCATCACACACACACACAGTCATCATCACACACACACACACACAGTCACCATCACCATCACACACACACAGTCACCATCACCATCACACACACACAGTCACCATCACCATCACACACACACAGTCACCATCACACACACAGTCACCATCACACACACAGTCACCATCACACACACACAGTCACCATCATCATCACACACACACACAGTCACCATCACACACAGTCACCATCACACACAGTCACCATCACACACACACACACAACCCGTCATCATCACACACACAGTCACCATCATCATCACACACACAGTCACCATCACACACAGTCACCATCATCACACACACACACAGTCACCATCATCATCACACACACACAGTCACCATCATCACACACACACAGTCACCATCATCATCACACACACACAGTCACCATCATCACACACACACACACAGTCACCATCATCACACACACACAGTCACCATCATCACACACACACACACACAGTCACCATCATCACACACACACACACAGTCACCATCATCACACACACACTCACCATCATCACACACACACACTCACCATCACACACACAGTCACCATCATCATCACACACACAGTCACCATCATCACACACACAGTCCATCATCATCACACACACACACACACAGTCACCATCACACACACAGTCACCATCATCATCACACACACAGTCACCATAATCACACACACAGTCACCATCATCACACACACAGTCACCATCATCATCACACACACACTCACCATCATCACACACAGTCACCATCATCATCACACACACACTCACCATCACCATCACACACACACAGTCACCATCACACACACAGTCACCATAATCACACACACAGTCACCATCATCATCACACACACAGTCACCATCACACACACACAGTCACCATCACACACACACAGTCACCATCACACACACAGTCACCATCATCATCACACACACACTCACCATCACCATCACACACACACTCACCATCACCATCACACACAGTCACCATCATCACACACACAGTCACCATCACCATCACACACACAACCCATCATCATCATCATCACCACCATCATCACCATTACCATCATCATCATCACCACCGCCATCATCACCGTCATCATCACTATTATCCCCACCGTCATCATCATCAATACCATCTCCGTCACCATCACCATTACCGTCATCATCACCATCATCATTACTGCCATCATTGTTATCATCGTCACCACCGTCATCACCATCTCCACCATCAAAGACAAAGATCCCCCATATAACCTTAACAGACTATTGGGGCAAGTGCTGGTAGCGAGTAGCCCCTATGAAGGCCGGAACAGCACACAAGGGGGTGGCCAGCACCACACCCGGCCGCCTTTGTCTCCCCAGTGGCGATGTTCACACGCCGCACCAGGTGCTCATTTGAGGCCGAGTCGTCCTAGAGGAGACCCAGTACCGGTTCCGATAATCCTCACTGGGTGTTGGCCGTGAGCGGGAGTCGAACTCGGGTCACTGGGTTCGTAGCGCAGCGTAGCGCTAACGACTACACGACTGGTGAGATGATGATGATGGTGTAGCGTTGTGTGTATGCACGTCTGTACGTCTGCGTGTCTGGGTGTTGAACTTGTTCCGCACCACCGTACGTGGCACACCGCGCTAACCCGATGTTGCCCCCCGCGTCTCACCGGTGGTGCAGCCCTCGTAGCTTGCAGCTCTCCGTGAGCATGAGGACAATCTGAACCTCGGAGGCGTGCTCTGTGGGGGGGGGGGGGGTCACAGGGTCACACGGGGGGGTCACAGGGTCACACAGGGTCACACAGGGGGGGTCACAGGGTCACACAGGGGGGGTCACAGGGTCACACAGGGGGGTTACAGGGTCACACGGGGGGGTCACAGGGTCACACAGGGGGGGTCACAAGGTCACACAGGGGGGGTCATAGGGTCACACAGGGGGGTCACAGAGTCACACAGGGGGGGTCACAGGGTCACACAGGAGGGGTCACAGGGTCACACAGGGGGGGTCACAGGGTCACACAGGGGGGGTCACAGGGTCACACAGGGGGGTCACAGGGTCACACGGGGGGGTCACAGGGTCACACAGGGGGGGTCACAAGGTCACACAGGGGGGGTCATAGGGTCACACAGGGGGGTCACAGAGTCACACAGGGGGGGTCACAGGGTCACACAGGAGGGGTCACAGGGTCACACAGGGGGGGTCACAGGGTCACACAGGGGGGGTCACAGGGTCACACAGGGGGGTCACAGGGTCACACGGGGGGGGGTCACAGGGTCACACAGGGGGGGGTCACAGGGTCACACAGGTGGGGTCACAGGGTCACGCAGGGGGGGTCACAGGGTCACACAGGTGGGGTCACAGCGTCACACAGGGGGGTCACAGGGTCACACGGGGGGGTCACAGGGTCACACAGGTGGGGGGGTCACAGGGTCACATAGGGGGGGTCACAGGCCTCAGATACATCCCCCCTCTCCGCGTGTTTGCCGAGGAGATGGAGAGATTGGCGAGATGTTAACTATCTTGCCCGGTGTACAGGAGGTCGTGGCTTCGATACCAACCCTGATGTCTGTTGTATATTTGGAGCTCGCCTGTCCCCCTCTCGCTCTCTTCCCCCATGGTCGCGTGGATTTTCCTCCGTGCCCTCCAGTTTTTCCCTCCACGTTTAGCATTATCAGCGCGCGCTCAGAGCATTCGGCTATTGCTTTAAATTTCCACACGATGATAAGCCACTTCGCTCAGCTATCATTTGTGACGGCCAGGATCGCTCTCTGAAAGAGAGCTACGTAGCTCAGTCACCTGGTAAAAAATAAAAAATAAAAATTGTTTATGCAGGCGCTGGGCGAAAGATCCGTGGGAGGCTGCGGAGGATTGTGGGGGCCATTCGTCCAGCAGCGGATCGACCATGGCTGAAGAAGACGTGCGTGTGTGTGCCTGCGCGTGTGTGTGTGTGTGCATGTGTGTTCGTGTGTGTGTGCGCGTGTGTGCGTGCGCGTGTGTGTGTGTGTGTGCGTGTGTGTGTGTGCGTGTGTGTGTGTGCCTGCGCGTGTGCGTGCATGTGTGCGTGTGTGTGCATGTGCGTGTGTGTGCATGTGTGCGCGTGTGTGTGCTTGTGTGCGTGTGTGTGCTATGTGTGTGTGTGTGTGTGCCTGCGCGTGTGCGTGTGTGTGCATGTGTGTGTGTGCATGTGTGTGCGTGCATGTGTGCGCGTGTGTGCCTGCGCGTGTGCGTGCGTGCGTGCGTGCGTGCGTGTGTGCGTGTGTGCGTGCGTGCGTTCGCCACAGAACGGGGAGTGGTAGCGGAGCGGCCAACGCGCCGTGAACCCGGCGGCCCGAGTTGGAATCCCGCTCAGGGCCAGCGGGCCCCATCTCGAGTTGGAAGACGCAGACGAGTCAAGGGACTCGGGCTGAACAATCACGAGGGATCACAATGATGACACTCTTCACAAGCAGCTGTCCCCTGTGTGGCAGGAGGAGGACTCTCGGCCTGCAGGCGGGCGCCGACTCTACTGCCAGCCGGGGCCGATGATTTGCCACCGTGTGCGCGTTTTGAGTGCACGGGGAGCGGCGGTGCAGCGGTTAGCGCGCTGCGCTGAGAACCGTCGACCACGGCTGGCTACGTACCGTTGACGGTTTTGACGAACACCTCCTTCTCCACCTTGGGGTCCTTCTCATCGAGGAGCACACCGTGGTAGATCCTGCCAAACGTCCCTGTCGCCACCAACACAAAGATCCAACAGCGTAGCCTTAACGGACTGTTGGGGCAAGTGCTGTCTCAAGCGAGTAGCGGGGTTCATGGCGCGGCGCGCTAACCGCGACAACCACCGTGCACGCACGCGCCGGCCGTCAAGCAAGCAGCTGTGGGCGTGTGCGCGAGTGGGGAGCGGTGGTGCAGCGGTTAGCGCTACGCTGCGCTACGAACCCAGTGAGCCGGGTTCGATTCCCGCTCACGGCCACCAACACCGGTGACGATCGTCTGAATCTGGCACTGGGTCTTTCCAAGGTCGACTTAGCCTCAAATGAGCAGCTGGTGCAGTGTAAAGTAATCATCGCTACTGGGGAGACAAAGGCGGCCGGGCGTGGCGCTGGCCACCCAGCCCCTCGTGTGCTGCTCGCTCACAGCACTTGCTTCAACCAGTCGGTGTGAGCTACACGGGGCACCTGTGTCTGTGTCTGTGTGTGTGTGGTGCATCGGCCGGTCATCACAGTCAGTCGACCCATGGCACCTGAGGGTCTGTCCCGTGACCTCCTGCCAGCGGGCATTCGACACTTCACGTGGCTTTAACGTGCACATGGCCTGGCACAAGCATCGTGGTGACGTCACCGCCACTTAGTGGCGAATGGCGGTTGTTGTTGTCTGTGTGTGTGTCTGTAATGGGGAGCGATAGTGTAGCGGTTAGCACGCTGTGCTACGAACCTGGCGACCCGAGTTCGATTCCCGCTCACGGCAAAGACCAGTGACGATTATCTGAACCGGTCCCGGGCCTCCCCTAGGTCGACTCAGCCTAAAATGAGTACCTGGTGCGATGTGTGAGCATCGCCACTGGGGAGACAAAGGCGGCCGGTCGTGGTGCTGGCCACCCACCCCCTCGTGTGCCGTGCCGGCCTTCATAGGTGCTCGCTAACAGCCCTACAGTCTGTTAAGGCTACACGGGGGATCTTTGTCTTTGTCTTTTTGTATCTGTGTGCGTCTGTCTGTGTGTGTCTGTCTGTCTGTGTGCATCTGTGTATATCTGTGTGTGTGTCTGCGTGTGTGCGTGCGTCTGTTTATATCTGTATGTGTGTGTCTGCGTGTCTGCGTGTGTGCGTGCGTCTGTGTATGTCTGTGTGTATGTCTGTGTGTGTGTCTGCGTGTCTGTGTGCGTCTGTGTATATCTGTGTGTGTGTCTGCGTGTGTGCATGCGTGTGTGCGTGCGTCTGTGTATATCTGCGTGTGTGTCTGCGTGCGTCTGTGTATATCTGTGTGTGTGTGTGCATGTCTGAGTGTGTGCGTGCGTCTGTGCATATCTGTGTGTGTGTCTGCGTGTGTGCGTGCGTCTGTGTATATCTGTGTGTGTGTCTGCGTGTCCGTGTGTGTGTGTGCGTGTGTGTATGTCTGTGTGTGTGTCTGCGTGCGTCTGTGTATATGTGTGTGTGTGTGTCTGCATGTGTGTGTGCGTCTGTGTATATCTGTGTGTGTGTGTCTGTGTGCGTTTGTGTATATCTGTGTGTGTGTGTGTCTGTGTATATCTGTGTGTGTCTGTGTGTCTGCGTGTCTGTGTGCATCTGTGTATATCTGTGTTTGTCTGCGTGTGTGCTTGCGTCTGTGTATATCTGTGTGTGTGTGTGTGCGTGCGTCTATGTATATCTGTGTGTGTGTGCGTCTGTGTATATCTGTGTGTTGTGCATGCGTCTGTGTATATCTGTGTGTGTGTGTGTGCGGCTGTGTATATCTGTGTGTGTGCGTGCGTCTGTGTATATCTGTGTGTGTGTGTGTGCGTGCGTCTGTGTATATCTGTGTGTGTGTGTGCGTGCGTCTATGTATATCTGTGTGTGTGTGTGCGTCTGTGTATATCTGTGTGTGTGTCTGCGTGTCTGTGTGTGTGTGTGCGTCTGTATATCTGTGTGTGTGTCTGCGTGTCTGTGTGTGTGCGTGCATCTGTGTATATCTGTGTGTGTGTGTGCCTGCATCTGTGTATGTCTGTGTGTATGTGCGTGCGTCTGTGTATGTATGTGTGTGTGTGCGTACGTCTGTCTATATCTGCGTGTTTGCGTGCGTCTGTGTATATCTGTGTGTGTGTCTGTGTATATCTGTGTGTGTGTGCGTGCGGCTGTGTATATCTGCGTGTGTGTGTGTGCGTCTGTGTATATCTGCGTGTGTGTCTGCATGTCTGTGTGTGTGCGTGCTTCTGTGTATATCTGTGTGTGTGCGTGCGTCTATGTATATCTGTGTGTGTGTGCATGTGCGTGCGGCTGTGTATATCTGCGTGTGTGTGTGCGTCTGTGTATATCTGCGTGTGTGTGTGTGTGCGTGCATGTATATCTGCGTGTGTGTGCGTGCGTGCGTCTATGTATATCTGCGTGTGGGTGTGTGTGCGTCTGTGAATATCTGTGTGCATGCGTCTGTGTATATCTGTGTGTGTGTGCGTGCGGCTGTGTATATCTGCGTGTGTGCATGCGTCTGTGTATATCTGTGTGTGTGTGCGTGCGGCTGTGTATATCTGCGTGTGTGTGTGTGCGTGCGTCTGTGTATATCTGCGTGTGTGTGTGTGCGTGCGGCTGTGTATATCTGCGTGTGTGTGTGTGTGTGCGTGCGTATGTGTATATCTGTGTGTGTGCGTGCGTCTGTGTATATCTGTGTGTGTGCGTGCGTCTGTGTATATCTGCGTGTGTGTGTGCGTCTGTGTATATCTGTGTGTGTGTATATCTGTGTGTGTGTGTGTATATCTGTGTGTGTGTGTGTATATCTGTGTGTGTGTGTGTGCGCGTACCTTCCTGCAGCACCTGCTTGAGCGTGACTCTCTCGCGCGCCACCGCGATGTCCCGCACGCGACTCTTCGCCTCCGGCAGGTTCAGCGGCTTCAGGTCGTTCTTCTCAATCTTCAGGCTCGGGTAGTCTACTCGGAGGCGGGGGAGGGGGGGGGCAGGGCGAAGGTGCAGGGGGCAGGGACGTCGGTCAGAGGGGCAGCGCCGTTAAGAGGGCCTGGGCAGCGATCGTTCAGCGACGGGGGTGGCAGCCACAGCATGGCAACGCTCACTCAGCCTCCGGCTCCAGGGTGTCGCGAGGGCCCCGGGCCCGGTGAGCAGGGGGGGCCGGGTCAGGTACGGGGCCCACGACCCTCGCTTGGCGCTGCCCCACGGAGGTGCACTCTTAAAACTGCGCGCAACATTTCTAGTAAACATCGCCACTGGGGAGACGAAGGCGGCCCGGGGGTGCTGGCCACCCACCCCATCGTGCGCCGTGCCGGCCTTCATAGGCGCTGCTGCTGCTGCTGCTGTTCGATAACAGCACTTGCCCCGAGGTTCTGTTGTGGAGGCTAGAAACTCTTAAACTATTTTGTTTTATTTCAGCAGACGTAAGGCCCCCCCCCCGCCCCCCCCCCCCAGTGCACTGCTGCGAAGTGTCCAGGCCGTCACGAATGACAGCTCAACAAAGTGGTTCATCATCTTTTGATTTAAAGCTTTCGTGACTGCAGGGATTCATATTCTTGGTTCTTTCGGTAAAGTCACCACCACGTAGAAGGGAGACAATAAATAATAAAAAATATAAAACAATAAAATTCTCACGACGTTTCGACTGCAACACAAGCAATCATCATTAGGTGTGAAAACCACAGCAAGAAAATTTGAAAAAAGTGGCGGTTATTTTTAACGTTAGCACCACGGAGAGCGATTTGACAGTTTATTCAGATGGACGAGTCCATCTATGTTCGGAAAAGAGGAGGGGGGGAGACGAAAAATAATGGATGCGGTCTGAAAGTCACCGTAAGCGTGATCACTCAATTAAGACCCGAAATGGTTTATCAAATCCTTCCAATGGTTGCTAAGCCAGAATCCATCTTCTGGTTCATCATCATCAACGTCATCACCATCGTCATAATCATCCGCGTGTTTACCGCACCTCGGATGAGCACAGATGGCTAGGTACGGTGCGAAAGGAGTTCAACAAATATTCTCTATGGTTCTCTTGGTAAAGTCACGTAGGTAAAAAAGAAAAACTAAAGTAATAGGTTTTTACCCTTTTTAGCTGGCACAAAAACTGACACCTTTATACAAGGGGATCATGTTTGCAATAACCACAACACAAGTAGTCAAAATGCAAACAAAAAGAGACAACTCTGATAATGATATTGGCACTGTCCTTGAATTTGATTGATCCACACCCGAGACGGCTTTTCTTAGAGCCTAGTCTCCACTGGTGTTGGACCAGATGACACCATAAGACGTACAACTCAAAAACAGCGCACTATCAGAGTATTGAGAGCTCGGGGTAAGCCTTTACACTAAAAGACCTCCTTTGCCAGTAACAAGATATAGTAATAGGTTTTTACCCTTTTAGCTGGCACAAAAACTGACACCTTTATACAAGGGATCATGTTTGCTATAACCACATAACCACATAAAGGTGTCAGGAGCAACACGAGGAGTGATGTGAGGAGTGATGTAAGGGGTGACACAAGGGGGGACGTGAGGGGTGACGTGATGGGTGACGTGATGGGTGACGTGAGGGGTGACGTGAGGGGTGACAAGAGGGGTGACGTGAGGGGTGACACAAGGGGTGACGTGAGGGTGACACAAGGGGTGACGTGAGGGGTGACACAAGGGGTGACACAAGGGGTGACGTGAGGGGTGACGTGAGGGGTGACGTGAGGGGTGACGTGAGGGGTGACACAAGGGGTGACGTGAGGGGTGACGTGAGGGGTGACGTGAGGGGTGACGTGAGGGGTGATGGGTGACATGAGGGGTGACGTGAGGGGTGACGTGAGGTGACATGAGGGGTGAGGTGAGGGGTGACGTGAGGGGTGACGTGAGGGGTGATGACATCGTACTGGTGATGGGCGCTGCGTTGTTGGGAGTGTCCGCACGGAGGCACTGCGTGGTCTGTGTGGACGGCTGAGACAGCCCCTGGGTGCTCTCACTGTCAAACAGGCTGCACGCGGGACACACGGTACACACACACACACAGTATAAACACACACGTAGTATATACACACGGTACACACACACACACGGTATAAACACACACGTAGTATATACACACGGTACACACACACAGTATAAACACACACGTAGTACATACACACGGTACACACACACACACGGTATAAACACACACGTAGTATATAAACACGGTACACACACACACGGTATAAACACACACGTAGTATATACACATGGTACACACACACACACGTAGTATATACACACGGTACACACACACACACGGTATAAACACACACGTAGTATATACACACGGTACACACACACGGTATAAACACACACATAGTATATACACACGGTACACACACACACAGTATATACACACGGTACACACACACACACATGTAGTATATACACATGGTACACACACACACGTAGTATAAACACACGGTACACACACACGTATATACACACGGTATACACACACACGTAGTATATACACACGGTACACACACGTAGTATATACACACGGTACACACACGTAGCATATACACACGGTACACACACACACGTAGTATAAAAACACGGTACACACACACACGTAGTATATACACACGGTACACACACACACGATACACACACACGTAGTATATACACACACACGTAGTATACACACGGTACACACACACACGTAGTATATACACATGGTACACACACACGGAACACACACACACGTAGTATATACACACGGTACACACACACACGTAGTATATACACACGGTACACACACACACACATAGTATATACACATGGTACACACACACACGTAGTATATACACACAGTACACACACACGTAGTATATACACACGGTACACACACACACACATAGTCTATACACACGGTACACACACACACGTAGTATATACACACGGTACACACACGCGCGGTATAAACACACAGTACACACACACACAGTACACACACACATGTAGTATATACACACGGTACACACACACACGTAGTATATACACATGGTACACACACACACGTAGTATAAACACACGGTACACACACACACACGTAGTATACACACGGTACACACACACACGTAGTATACACACGGTACACACACACACACGTAGTATATACACACGGTACACACACGGTACACACACACGTAGTATAAACACGCGGTACACACACACGGTACATACACACACATAGTATATACACACGGTACACACACACACACGTAGTATACACACGGTACACACACACACGTAGTATATACACACGGTACACACACGGTACACACACACGTAGTATAAACACGCGGTACACACACACGGTACATACACACACGTAGTATATACACACGGTACACACACACACACACGTAGCATATACACACGGTACACACACACGTAGTATATACACACGGTACACACACACACGTAGTATATACACACGGTACACACACACACGTAGTATAAACACACGGTACACACACACACGTAGTATATACACACGGTACACACACACACACACGTAGTATATACACACACACACACGTAGTATATACACACGGTACACACACACACGTAGTATATACACACGGTACACACACACGGTACACACAAACGTAGTATATACACACGGTACACACACACGTAGTATAAACACACAGTACACACACACACGTAGTATAAACACACAGTACACACACACACGTAGTATATACACACGGTACACACACACGTAGTATATACACACACGGTACAACCACACATGTAGTATATACACACACGGTACACACACACACACATAGCATAAATACACAGTACACACACACGCGGTATAAACACACGGTGCACACACACACACACACAAGTAGTATAAACGTACACACATGGCACACGCGCACGGCACAGGCGCACACGCGCACACACACGGCACACACACGATCCACACACGGCACACACGGTCCACACACGCGTGGCACATGCACGGCACACACGCGGCACATGCACGGTCCACACACACACGGTCCACACACGGTCCACACACGCGGCACACACACACACGCGGCACACACACGGTCCACACACGGTCCACACACACACGGTTCACACACGGTCCACACACGCGGCACACACGGGCGAGGGCTGCTGCGCACTCACGCCTCACCTGTCCTCCTCCACCTTCTTCATGCTGTGGATGTGCAGCAGCGCCAGGACGAGCGCCACCAGGAAGATGACGGCGCAGCAGACGCCCACGCTGATGTAGAAGACGCGCGTGGACGTCGTCGCCGCCGCCACCACCGCCGTCGCACCGTGCCCGTCTGGTGGCGCGGACACAACAACAACGTCAACAACAACAACAACGTCAACAACAACAACGTCAACAACAACGTCAACAACAACAACGTCAACAACAACAACGTCAACAACAACAACAACAACGTCAACAACAACGTCAACAACAACAACGTCAACAACAACAACGTCAACAACAACAAAAACAACGTCAACAACAACAAAAACAACGTCAACAACAACAACAACGTCAACAACAACAACAACGTCAACAACAACAACAACGTCAACAACAACAACAACGTCAACAACAACAACGTCAACAACAACAACAACAACGTCAACAACAACAACAACGTCAACAACAACAACGTCAACAACAACGTCAACAACAACAACAACGTCAACAACAACAACAACAACGTCAACAACAACAACAACAACGTCAACAACAACAACGTCAACAACAACAACGTCAACAACAACAACAACGTCAACAACAACAACAACAACGTCAACAACAACAACAACGTCAACAACAACAACAACGTCAACAACAACAACAACGTCAACAACAACAACAACGTCAACAACAACAACGTCAACAACAACAACGTCAACAACAACGTCAACAACAACAACAACGTCAACAACAACAACGTCAACAACAACAACAACAACGTCAACAACAACAACGTCAACAACAACAACAACAACGTCAACAACAACAACAACGTCAACAACAACGTCAACAACAACAACAACGTCAACAACAACAACGTCAACAACAACGTCAACAACAACAACGTCAACAACAACAACAACGTCAACAACAACAACAACATCAACGTCAACAACAACGTCAACAACATCAACGTCAACAACAACGTCAACAACAACAACAACGTCAACAACAACAACAACGTCAACAACAACAACAACAACGTCAACAACGTCAAGAAAGTCAACAACAACAACGTCAACAACAACAACGAGGACAACAACAACGTCAACAACGACAACAATAACAACAACGAGGACAACAACAACAACAACGACTACAACAACGTCAACAACAACGTCAACAACAACAACGTCAACAACAACAACGTCAACAACAACGTCAACAACAACATCAACAACGTCAACAACAACGTCAACAAGCGGCGGGGGCACCACCACAGTAATCGCAACAACAACCACAATAACAAGCGGCGGCGTGCGTTTGGGTGCGTGTGTGGATGCGCGTGCGTGCGTGTGTGTGCGTACGTATGTATGCGTGCGTGTGTGTGTGTGTGTGCTTGCATGTGTGTGCATGTGTGTGCGTGTGTGTGTGCGTGTGTGTGCTTGCAAGTGTGTGCGTGCGTGCGCGTGTGTGCGTGCGTGCGCGTGTGTGTGCGTGCATGTGCGTGTGTCCGGTTTCTCACCGGTGGATGGACCGAGTGGTCCCTCATCCAGTTCGGCTTCTGCAGAGAACACAGAGGGGGGGCGGTCACGTGTACAGGAGGTCACGTGTACAGGAGGTCACGCGCACAGGAGTTCACGTGTACAGGTGGTCACGTGTACAGGAGGTCACGTGTACAGGAGGTCACGTGTACAGGAGGTCACGTGTACAGGTCACGTGTACAGGAGGTCACGCGTACAGGAGGTCACGTGTACAGGAGGTCACGTGTACAGGAGGTCACGTGTACAGGTGGTCACGTGTACAGGTGGTCACGTGTACAGGAGGTCACGTGTACAGGAGGTCACGTGTACAGGTGGTCACGTGTACAGGTGGTCACGTGTACAGGTGGTCACGTGTACAGGAGGTCACGCGTACAGGAAGTTACGCTGACAGCCGGTTAACTGGACGGGCGGTTAAGGGTAAAGGCGGATAACTGGACAGGCGGTTATGCGGACAGGTAGGGGGTTGAGGAGACGAGACAGGACGCGCGTGTGCATGCGTGCGTGCGTGCGTGTACGTGTGTGTGTGTGCGCGTGTATGAGTGCGTGCGTGCGTGCGTGCGCGTACGTCGGGAGCAGGATTTCCGCCGCTTGAAGTTGAGGGTGGTGACGTTTTTCCCGGCCGCGGTGGCGGTGGCGGTGGAGGTGGCGGTGGAGGTGGCGGTGGAGGTGAGGTTCAGCTGCATGAGCAGTGCCACGTCGCTCTCAACGCGGCCCGTGCAGGGCAGGGTCACGCGGAACACTGGGACACGGGGGGCACACACGGTGAGACAAGGTGAGACAAGGTGAGACGTGGTGAGACACGGGGACACGGTGAGACACGGGGACACGGTGAGACAAGGTGAGACAAGGTGAGACGTGGTGAGACACGGTGAGACACGGTGAGACAAGGTGAGACAAGGTGAGACGTGGTGAGACACGGTGAGACGTGGTGAGACACGGTGAGACGTGGTGAGACACGGTGAGACGTGGTGAGACACGGTGAGACACGGGGACACGGTGAGACAAGGTGAGACAAGGTGAGACGTGGTGAGACACGGTGAGACAAGGTGAGACGTGGTGAGACAAGGTGAGACGTGGTGTGACACGGTGAGACACGGTGAGACACGGGGACACGGTGAGACAAGGTGAGACAAGGTGAGACGTGGTGAGACACGGTGAGACAAGGTGAGACAAGGTGAGACGTGGTGAGACAAGGTGAGACGTGGTGTGACACGGTGAGACACTGTGAGACACGGGGACACGGTGAGACACGGTGAGACACGGTGAGACACGGGGACACGGTGAGACAAGGTGAGACAAGGTGAGACGTGGTGAGACACGGGGACACAAGGTGAGACAAGGTAAGACACGGTGAGACAAGGTGAGACACGGGGACACGGTGAGACACGAGGACACGGTGAGACACGGGGACACGGTGAGACACGGGGACACGGTGAGACACAGAGACACGGTGAGACACGGGGACACGGTGAGACACGGTGAGAGAAGGTGAGACGTGGTGAGACAAGGTGAGACGTGGTGAGACACGGGGATACGGTGAGACACGGGGACACGGTGAGACACGGGGACACGGTGAGACAAAGGTGAGACACGGGGATACGGTGAGACACGGGGACACGGTGAGACAAGGTGAGACGTGGTGAGACACAGGGACACGGTGAGACACGGGGACACGGTGAGACACGGGGGACACGGTGAGACACGGGGATACGGTGAGACACAGGGACACGGTGAGACACGGGGACACGGTGAGACACGGTGAGACAAGGTGAGACGTGGTGAGACACAGGGACACGGTGAGACACGGGGACACGGTGAGACACGGGGATACGGTGAGAGAAGGTGAGACGTGGTGAGACAAGGTGAGACGTGGTGAGACACGGTGAGACGTGGAGAGACACGGGGACACGGTGAGACACAGGGACAAGGTGAGACACGGGGACACGGTGAGACAAGGTGAGACGTGGTGAGACACGGGGACACGGTGAGACACAGGGACATGGTGAGACACGGGGACACGGTGAGACAAGGTGAGACACAGGGACACGGTGAGACACAGGGACATGGTGAGACACGGGGACACGGTGAGACACGGGGGACACGGTGAGACACGGGGATACGGTGAGACACAGGGACACGGTGAGACACGGGGACACGGTGAGACACGGTGAGACACGGTGAGAGAAGGTGAGACGTGGTGAGACAAGGTGAGACGTGGTGAGACACGGTGAGACGTGGAGAGACACGGGGACACGGTGAGACAAGGTGAGACACGGGGACACGGTGAGACACGGTGAGACAAGGTGAGACGTGGTGCGACACGGTGAGACGTGGTGAGACACGGGGACACGGTGAGACATGGTGAGACATGGTGAGAGAAGGTGAGATGTGGTGAGACACGGGGACACGGTGAGACATGGTGAGACATGGTGAGACACGGTGAGACGTGGTGAGACACGGGGACACGGTGAGACACGGGGACACGGTGAGACATGGTGAGACATGGTGAGACACGGTGAGACGTGGTGGGACGCTGTGAGGCGCAGTGAGACGCGGTGAGACACGGGAATACGGTAAGACATGGTTAGACACGGTGAGACAAGGGGACACGGTGAGACACGGTGAGACACGGTGAGACACGCTGTACATGTACAACCCGTACGTGTCCTGCATGTTGCACTTGTGTGTCCCGTACCGGAGGGGAGTCTGGGCACCTCTCCGTTCCACGTGACGTTCACCGTTGGGGGGTCCATGGCGATCGGATCGTCCACCTGGAACCCCAGCCTGTACTCCACCTGCAGCCACCACCACCATTGGCCACCACCACCACCATCAATACCATCAATAACATCAACATCATCATCTTCTTCTTCGTCTTCTTCTTTGGGTCTTTCGGTAAAGTCACGCTGATAGGTTGAAAGAAAATAACCAAAAACTACGACGTTTCGATCACAACACAAGCGACCGTCATCAGGAGGAGACAAGAGGAAAGCTGCTGAGACAGAATGTTTTAAATGTTTAAAATGTTTAAAATGGGTGCAGCTCAATGGTCATAAACGAAGTGGGTGGGACTAGTGACAGTGACAGTGTCGGTGCCGGTGACGGTGACGGTGTCGGTGACATTGTCGGTGACGGTGACGGTGACGGTGTCGGTGACGGTGTCAGTGACAGTGTCGGTGACGGTGTCGGTGTCGGTGACGGTGTAGGTGACGGTGACATTGTCGGTGACAGTGACAGTGACGGTGTTGGTGACGGTGTCGGTGTCAGTGTCGGTGCCGGTGTCGGTGCCGGTGTCGGTGCCGGTGCCAGCGCCGGCGCAGCGTGCCGCCCACCGGCGTGGACGCGTGCCAGGTGAAGTGCAGGCTGCCCATGTCCCCCGGCACAGGCAGCACGAAGGAGAAGGCGTTCTGGCAGACGACGCCATCCCGCACGTAGTACAGCTGCGCCTTCAGCCCTGCGCGCGACACAGGCAAAGGTCCCCCGTGTAGCCTTGCCAACACACTGGCAGAGGGGGCACCTACCGGGGCCGGCACTGCACACGAGAGGCGGGGAGGGGGGGGGGGCGGTGTTGGGCCTTCGTCTTCCCCAGCGGCTGACGGGATCATCCTGGCCAGAGTCGGCCGCAGAGTCGATGGGGTTTGTAGCGCCGTTCCGCGCACGGACAAGGGTCAACCCCCCCCCCCTCCACCCACTCACGCAGCACACGTCAGGGCTAATAAACTAAATTAGAAACTCTTTTTTTATATTTTGCCAGGTGTAAGGCCCCGATTGAGCTACGAGCTCTTTTTACAGAGTGACCCGGCCATCACAAATGACAGCTCAACCAAGTGGCGGATTTATAGCAGCCAAATAATCTAAATGCGTGACGTCGATTCTGAATGTGGTAGGGGAAAAACCGGAGGATCCGGAGAAAAATCCACATGACCATGGGGAGAGAGAAAGAGAGAGAGAGAGACACGCAAACTCCTGATATACAACGGGCGTTAGGGCCGGGATCGAACCCACAACCTCCTGCATACCAGGCGAGGTAGTTAACATTTACCTAGCTTCCATGATGATGAGAGAGAGAGAGACACGCAAATTCCACATATACAGCAGCAGGCGTCAGGGTTGGAATCAAACACACGACCTCCTGTATACCAGGCGAGGTAGTCAACATCTCCTAGCCACCGTGGCGCGCAGTGCCGGGCCCATCTCGGGTTGGAAGGCGCAGAGGAGTCAAGAGACTCGGTGAGGCTTTCCTGGCTAAACAATCAAGAGCGATCACAATGATGATATTCACGTCTCCGATTATAAAACGGCAACCCGCAGTGGCGGCAGCTGCCCCTGTGCGGCAGGAGGTGGTAAACCTGGGCCTGCAGGCGGCCGCCAAGTATGATGCCAGTAGGGGGCAATGATTTGCCACTGTGGGTGTGCGGGAAGCGGGCGTGGAGCGGTTAGCGCGCTGCCCTATGAACCCGGCCACCCAAGTTCGCTTCCCGCTCACGGCCACGAATACCACTGGCGATTATCTGTACCGGTTTCTGGGCCTCTCCCTAGGTCGGCGAATGAGTAACCTGGTGCGGTGTGTAGTAAACATCGCCACTGGGGAGACAAAGGGGGCCCGGGAGCGGTGTTGGTCACCCTACCCCCTCGTGTGCCGGCCTTCAAAGGTGCTGCTCGCTAACAGCACTTGCCCCAAAAGTCTGTTCAGGCTATACCCTGACGCTGGCACACGATGGCCTACGTTTCAATACAACACACTGCGGTCATGACCAGGGCGGCCTATCAAACCCGAACCACAAACAAAGACAAAGATCCCCGATATAGCCTTAACAGACTGGGGGGAAAGTGCTGCTAGCGAGTAGCAGCGCCTATGAATAACCAGAACACTCCCCCTAACTCACTGACTTGTCCCACCCACTCACAAACTCACCCACTCCCACACCCACCCACTCGCACACACACACTCGTTCACTCGTCCACTGACTAACTCACTCCCCCACCCACCTACTCACACACTCGTTCACTCACTCACTCGCTCATGTACCCACTAACTCACTCTTTCACTCACCCACTCACACACTCGTTCACTCACTTACCCACTTACTAACTCACTCCCCTACCCACCCACTCACACATTCGTTCACTCACCCACTCATTCACCCACTAACTCACTCCCCTACCCACCCACTCACCCACTCGTTCACTCACTTACCCACTTACTAACTCACTTCCCTACCAACCAACTCACACACTCGTTCACTCACCCACTCATTCACCCACTAACTCACTCCCCTACCCACCCACTCACCCACTCGTTCACTCACTTACCCACTCACTAACTCACTCCCCTACCCACCCACTCACCCACTCGTTCACTCACTTACCCACTCACTAACTCACTCCCCTACCCACCCACTCACCCACTCGTTCACTCACCTACTCACTTACTAACTCACTCCCCTACCCACCCACCTACTCACTCGTTCACTCACCCACTCATTCACCCACTAACTCACTCCCCTACCCACTCACTCACTCGCTCGTTCACTCACCCACTCACTTACTAACTCACTCCCCTACCCACCCACTCATTCGATCACTCACCCACTCATTCACCCACTAACTCACTCCCCTACCCACCCACTCACTCGCTCGTTCACTCACCCACTCACTTACTAACTCACTCCCCTACCCACCCACTCACTCGCTCGTTCACTCACCCACTCACTTACTAACTCACTCCCCTACCCACCCACTCACTCGCTCGTTCACTCACCCACTAACTCACTCCCCTACCCACCCACTCACTCACTCGTTCACTCACCCACTCATTCACCCACTAACTCACTCCCCTACCGACCCACCCACTCAATCGTTCACTCACCCACTCACCCACTCACCACCACTGCAGGTCGACCTCGCTTCTCTCCGTGTCTCAGCTGCGGAATTCCCTCCTCCTCCACCACATCAAACCGGGTCCCTCTCTCTCCCCCACAAAGCTCTGAACCCAGAACGATGACCTCGGCTCAACTCGACGGAACGCGGTCAACCTCAATATCCATCACCAACTCTGACAGCGCCGACGGTCGCTGGCCGCTTGGCGCTCCCAGCCTCACCGTGGGTCTGCGCCCGCACCGACGTCTCCTGCCAACCAGTGACGCGAGGGGGGGGGGTAAGGATGGGGGGGGTGGGAGGCTGGGGGGGGGGTGGCGCCTCGGCCGTGAGGACTCTTTTGCCCCGTACGATATTGAGGAAGTGGGTCGGTGAGCGGGTGGGTGGGTGAGCGGGTGAGTGTGTTTGTGAATGAGTGAGTTGTTGTGACCTGCAGTGTGGTGAGTGGGTGTGTTTGTGAATGAGTGGGTGAGTTGTAACCTGCATTGTGGTGAGTGAGTGGGTGAGTGTGTTTGTGAATGAGTGAGTTGTTGTGATCTACATTGTGGTGAGTGAGTGGGTGAGTGTGTTTGTGAATGAGTGAGTCGTTGTGACCTGCAGTGTGGTGAGTGAGTGGGTGAGTGTGTTTGTGAATGAGTGAGTTGTGAATGAGTTGTTGTGACCTGCATTGTGGTGAGTGAGTGAGTGTGTTTGTGAATGAGTGAGTTTGTGAATGAGTGAGTTGTGAATGAGTTGTTGTGACCTGCAGTGTGGTGAGTGAGTGGGTGAGTGTGTTTGTGAATGAGTGAGTTGTGAGTTGTTGTGATCTACATTGTGGTGAGTGAGTGGGTGAGTGTGTTTGTGAATGAGTGAGTTGTGAATGAGTGAGTTGTGAATGAGTGAGCTGTTATGACCTGCATTGTGGTGAGTGAGTGGGTGAGTGTGTTTGTGAATGAGTGAGTTTGTGAATGAGTGAGTTGTGAATGAGTGAGTTGTTGTGACCTGCAGTGTGGTGTGTGAGTGGGTGAGTGTGTTTGTGAATGACTGAGTTTGTGAATGAGTGAGTTGTTGTGGCCTGCATTGTGGTGAGTGAGTGGGTGAGTGTGTTTGTGAATGAGTGAGTTTGTGAATGAGTGAGTTGTTGTGGCCTGCATTGTGGTGAGTGAGTGTGTTTGTGAATGAGTGAGTTTGTGAATGAGTGAGTTTGTGAATGAGTGAGTTTGTGAATGAGTTGTTGTGATGATGGATGCGACTAAACGGTCGGCGTCTGCTCCAGGCCGACTCTTCAACACGGGTGGACGAATCAGCGGCTTATTTAGGAAGCCATTGGGAGCTATGCACTTTTAAATCCACCGAGATTGAAAACTCACTTCCTCAGAAACAGATTTTTAGTGTTTTGTTTGTTATCCTTGCCCCGCAATTCCGTTGAGCGCGGTCGGCAACGTACAGTGGTGCGAAAGAAGTTCAACACACACATACACCACAACACGACATCCACCATCTCACCACACCACTACAATCACCACCACCACCACCGAAGCCAACCGTGCTAATCGGAGCCCCGGGAGTCAGCGATCGAGACCCCCCCCCACTCCACACACCCCCAACGTCCCTTCTCCACCCCCTCCGCCTTCATTAGTCACTGCAGGGATAATTACCGCCGGACCCCCTCGACGCCCCCACCCCTCCCTACATACGTAGGATGAACGTCACGCGTTTTAGAGCATTTGGATTGCTGCTGTACAACTCGACACGGCGGCGGTGACGGCGATGACGGTGACGGGGCCCGGCCAGGTCGCCATCATCAGACCACCACCAGTCCACGAGCCCGTCGCGGTCAGCGCCAGCGAGCACAAGCTGCCCCCCCCGTGTCACTCCGACACTGCCACTCCCAAGGCGACTGTCGCCACACGTGACCCCTCTCACACCGCCACACGTGACCCCTCTCACACCGCCACGTGTAACTCCTCACACACCACCACACGTAACGCCTCTCACACCACCACACGTAACGCCTCTCACACCGCCACGTGTAACTCCTCACACACCGCCTCACGTAACCCCTCTCACACCGCCGCACGTAACTCCACTCACACCGCCACACGTAACGCCTCTCACACCACCACGTGTAACGCCTCTCACACCGCCACGTGTAACGCCTCTCACACCGCCACACGTAACGCCTCTCACACCACCACACGTAACGCCTCTCACACCGCCACGTGTAACGCCTCTCACACCGCCACGTGTAACCCCTCTCACACCGCCACACGTAACGCCTCTCATAACACCACACGTAACGCCTCTCACACCACCACGTGTAACGCCTCTCACACCACCACACGTAACGCCTCTCACACCGCCACACGTAACTCCTCTCACACCACCACACGTAACGCCTCTCACACCACCACGTGTAACTCCTCTCACACCACCACACGGGGACAATGGCACTCATCGGAGGTGCGGGGTGGGAAGGACAAAACTGGAAGCTTTCACCGCTTGAAACGGGGGCGATCTGGAGCCGCTTGATGTATTTTCGTTCGCTCTGAAACCCCATCCCTTTAAAGTGGCCTTGCCCCCCTCCCTCTCTCCAGTTCGGTCGCGTTGCCACCTGGGTTCTGTTTTCCACTTCCTGCTTTTCATGCATCACGCATCGGGATCCTGGGATGGAATGCCACGTTATACATTTGACTTGACACGTTCTCCCGCGGAGGGAGCTGGTAGTAGGAACGTTGGGTTGCTCGGTCAGTGGCCAGGGTCAACGGCGGCACCACCACGTGGGGTGTCCCGCACAATATGCCCCACTGTGAGGGCGCGCACAAGCCGGCGTGAGTAGGTGAAACGTTGAGTTTTATAAGGGCACCACGGGGTGACCAGCCCCTCCCCACCCAGCCCCTCCCAGCCCCTCCCTCCCTCCCCACCAGCCCCTCCCACCCCCTACCAAGCCCCTCCCCACCCAGCCCCTCCCCTCCCCACCCTCCCCACCCAGCCCCTCCCCACCCTCCCCACCCAGCCCCTCCCCTCGCCACCCTCCCCACCCAGCCCCTCTCCACCCTCCCCACCCAGCCCCTCCCCTCCCCACCCAGCCCCTCCCCTCCCCACCCAGCCCCTCCCCACCCTCCCCTCTCCACCCAGCCCCACCCCTCCCATTTTTTGATGCACGACGGACGGACACAATAATCCCCTGTGGGCTGGTGTAGTAACCAGGAGGTTCTTACACAGTCTTAACGAAACATACACAAAGCATTTCTGAAAAAATGCGTTTTGAATCTTGGTTGAGAAGAGTTCCCAGTGGCTTCCGAAATAAGCTGTGGATTGTTGAGTCTCATCCATCATCACACTGCAGGCCACAACAACACACTCACCCGCTCATTCACTCACCCGCTCACTCACATCACCACAATGCAGGTCACAACACACTCATCCACTCACCAGCTCATTCACTCACTAACTCGCTCACCTATTCACCACACTTTAGATCACAAAGAACGCCCATCCACTCACTCGCTCACTCACCACAATGCAGATCATCACAACAACACACTCATCCACTCACCCGCTCACTCACCTCACCACACTGCAGGTCACAACACATCCACTCACCCGCTCGCTCGCTCACCCATTCACCACACTTCAGATCACAAACAACTTCTCATCCACTCACTCGCTCACTCACTCACCGCAATGCAGATTACAACGACACACTCATCCACTCACCCACCCGCTCACTCACTCACCTCACCACAATGCAGGTCACGACACACTCATCCACTCACCCGCTCAGTCACTCACTCACTCACTCCCTCCCTCACTCACCCATTCAGACACTCACTCGCTCATTCAGACACTCACCTACCCATCCACTCACCCGCTCAGTCACCCACTCCCTCACTCGCTCATTCAGACACTCACCTACCCATCCACTCACCCATAGTCTCTCCAACTTACTCACCCACCGGCTCACCCAATCTCTCCCCACTCACTCACCTATTCTCTCACTCACCCACCCACCCACGAGTCCGCCACACTGCAGGCCACACTACTCCTCCCTCTGCTTCTTCCCTCGCACGGCTCCACTCTGGAATTTCCTCCTCGCATGATCACCGCCACGACCGTGATCGTCATCTCTTCCCCCACCGCTCCACACCCAAAGATATTGTCAACATGGATGATGCGTAGTAGAGAATCCCCTTGGTAGTCGCGAGGGAAACCTTCCGGAGGTGCTCGTCAATAGCACTTTGGTTTAATAAATGACATTAAATAATCACGTAAATAATACAGCTCGTCGCTTTGTCTCTCGTCGCTTTATCTCGCTCGTCGCTTTATCTCTCATCACTATCTCTCATCACTTTATCTCTCGTCGCTTTATCTCTCATCACTTTATCTCTAGTCGCTTTATCTCTCGTTACTTTATCTCTCATCACTTTATCTCTCATCACTTTATCTCTCATCACTATCTCTCGTCACTTTATCTCTCATCACTTTATCTCTCATCACTTTATCTCTCGTCACTTTATCTCTCGTCACTTTATCTCTCATCACTTTATCTCTCATCACTTTATCTCTCATCACTTTATCTCTCATCACTTTATCTCTCATCACTTTATCTCTCACCACTTTATCTCTCGTCGCTTTATCTCTCATCACTTTATCTCTCATCGCTTTATCTCCCGTCGCTTTCTCTCTCATCACTGTATCTCTCGTCACTTTATCTCTCGTCACTTTATCTCTCGTCACTTTATCTCTCGTCACTTTATCTCTCGTCGCTTTATCTCTCGTCACTTTATCTCTCATCACTTTATCTCTCGTCGCTTTATCTCTCGTCACTTTATCTCTCATCACTTTATCTCTCATCGCTTTATCTCTCGTCACTTTATCTCTCATCACTTTATCTCTCATCACTTTATCTCCCGTCGCTTTATCTCCCGTCGCTTTCTCTCTCATCACTGTATCTCTCATCACTTTATCTCTCGTCACTTTATCTCTCGTCACTTTATCTCTCGTCACTTTATCTCTCATCGCTTTATCTCTCGTCACTTTATCTCTCGTCACTTTATCTCTCGTCGCTTTATCTCTCGTCATGTTATATCTCATCACTTTATATATCTCTCTCTCTCGATGCAGAAGTCGTGTCGGGAGTTCCAGATGCGATTCGCGGAGAGCCAAAATTCCGGCGATGTCAAGGTCGTGAATGAGGAGGCGACGCCGCTGTGCATTCCGACTGCAGGGACCCACGGACTCGAAGCACCCCGCCGCCGCCGCCGCCGGACATCCCCGCGGGGCTGATGGGGCAAGTGCTGTCAGCGAGCACCCATTAAGGAATGGGCCGGGGTGCAACGGTCGAGGAGTCGTCAGCGATACCACGGGATCGCTGACATCCAGCGGTGGATTTACAAAAGGCCGTGAACGTATCACAATGTGCGTGTCAGTGATATTAACGTATTAAAGGTATGCCTCTGTGTGCGTGTGTGTGTGTGGGGAGCGGTGGTGTAGCGGGTCAGCGCTACGCAGCGCTGTGAACCTGGCGACCCGGGTTCGATTACCGCTCACGGCCAACACCCAGTGACGATTATCTGAACCGGTCCCGGGCCTCACCTAGGTCGACTCGGCCTCAAATGAGTATCTAGTGCGATGTGTAAACATCGCCACTAGGGAGACAAAGGCGGTCGGGCGTGGTGCTGGCCACCCACCCCCTCGTGTGCCGTTACCGGCCTTCATAGGTGCTCGCTAACAACACTTGCCCCTCCAGTCTGTTAAGGCTACACGGGGGATCTTTGTCACTGGGTATTGGCCATGAGTGGGAATCGAAGTCAGATGGCCAGGTTCGTAGTGCAGCGCGCAAACCGCGACACTACCGCTCCCCACACACGTACACACACACACCTACTCACCCACACACCCCTCACATAAACACCTTGCTCACCCCTGACCCACTCACATACCCCTCACTCACTCACATACACACCCCACTCACCCACTCACATACACACCCCACTCACATACACACCCCTCACCCACTCACATACACCCCCCTCACCCACTCACATACACACGCCTCACTCACTCACATACACACCCCACTCACCCCTCACCCACTCACATACAGACCCCGCTCACCCACTCACATACACACCCCGCTCACCCACTCACATACACACCCCGCTCACCCACTCACATACACACCCCGCTCATCCCTCACCCACTCACCCACACACCCCGCTCACCCACTCACCTACACACCCCTCTCACCACTCACATACACACCCCGCTCACCCCTCACCAATTCACAAACACACCCCGCTCACCCCTCACCCACTCACATACACACCCCGCTCACCCTCACCCACACACCCCTCTCACCCTCACCCACTCACATACACACCCCTCTCACCCCTCACCCACTCGCCTACACACCCCGCTCACCCCTCACCCACACACCCCGCTCACCCCTCACCCACTCACATACACACCCCGCTCACCCTCACCCACTCACATACACACCCCGCTCACCACTCACATACACACCCCTCACATACACACCCCTCACCCACTCACATACACACCCCACTCACAGCTCACTCACTCACATACACACCCCTCACTCACTCACATACACACCCCACTCACCCACTCACATACACACCCCGCTCACCCCTCACACACTCACATACACACCTACACACCCCTCACCCACTCACATACACACCCCGCTCACCCCTCACCCACTCACATACACACCCCGCTCACCCCTCACCCACTCACATACCAGTGCGTGCAGAGTGGAGGGTCACCCTCTCCATCCCCCTATAATCTTAATGCGACGTGGGGCTGCAGGAAAGGATGGCTACCCCCTTCCTCCTCCTCCTCCCACCCCCTCCTCCTACCACCCCCTTCCTACCCCCCTTCTTATCCCCCTGCTCCTCCTACCCCCTACCTACACCCCCCTACCCCTCTCCTCCACAGACCCCCTTCCTGCTTCTGCTCCCGCCCTCCCTCCTCCCTCTTCCAGGTGACCGGGCTGAGGCCGTCAACTCGCTGCACTTGAGAACTCCATAGAACCACAACTCAGCCTATGTGAGTCTATGGGTCTCTATGTGAGCCTATGGGTCTCTATGTGAGTCTGTGGGTCTCTATGTGAGTCTATGGGTCTCTATGTAAGTCTATGGGTCTCTATGTGAGTCTATGGGTCTGGATGTAAGTCTATGGGTCTCTATGTGAGTCTATGGGTCTCGATGTAAGTCTATGGGTCTCTGTGAGTCTATGGGTCTCTTTTTAAGTCTATGGGTCTATATGTGAGTCTATGGGTCTCTATGCGAGCCTATGGGTCTCTATGCGAGTATATGGGTCTCTATTCGAGTCTATAGGTCTCTATGCGGGTCTATGGGTCTCTGTGTCAGTCTATGGGTCTCTATGTGAGTCTATGGGTGTATGTGAAGCTATGGGTCTTTATGCAAGTCTATGGGTCTCTGTGTCAGTCTATGGGTGTCTATGTGAGTCGACGGGTCTATGCACGTCTATGGGTCTATATGTAAGTCTATGGGCCTCTATGTGAGTCTATGGGTCTCTTTATAAGTCTATGGGTCTCTATGTGAGTCTGTGGGTCTCTATGTGAGTCTATGGGTCTCTATGTGAGTATATGGATCTCTGTGTGAGTCTATGGGGTGTCTATGTGAGTCTATGAGTCTCTATGAGAGTCTGTGGGTCTATATGTGAGTCTATGGGTCTCTATGCGAGTCTATGGGTCTCTATGCGAGTCTATGGGTCTCTATGCGAGTCTACGGGTCTCTATGCGAGTCTACGGGTCTCTATGTGAGTCTATGGATCTAGATGTGAGTCTATGGGTCTCTATGTGAGCCTATGGGTCTCTATGTGAGTCTATGGGTCTCTATGGGAGTCTATGGGTCTCAATGCGAGTCTATGGGTCTCTATTCGGGTCTATGGGTCTCTATGCGGGTCTATGGGTCTCTATGCGGGTCTATGGGTCTCTGTGTCAGTCTATGGCTCTCTATGTGAGTCTATGGGTGTATGTGAATCTATGGGTCTTTATGCAAGTCTATGGGTCTCTATGTGAGTGTATGGGTTTCTATGTGAGTCTACGGGTCTATGCAAGTCTATGGGTCTATATGTGAGTCTATGGGTCTCTATGCGAGTATATGGGTCTCTATGTGAGTGTAGGGGTCTATATGTGAGTCTATGGGTCTATATGTGAGACTATGGGTCTATATATGAGCCTATGGGTCTCTATTCGAGTCTATGGGTGTCTATGTGAGTCTATGGGTGTATGTGAATCTATGGGTCTTTATGCAAGTCTATGGGTCTCTGTGTCAGTCTATGGGTGTCTATGTGAGTCTACGGGTCTATGCACGTATATGGGTCTATATGTGAGTCTATGGGTCTACATGTGAGTCTATGGGTCTATATGTGAGTCTATGGGTCTCTATGTGAGTGTAGGGGTCTATACGTGAGTCTATGGGTCTCTATGTGAGTCTATGGGTGTATGTGAATCTATGGGTCTTTATGCAAGTCTATGGGTCTCTGTGTCAGTCTATGGGTGTCTATGTGAGTCTACGGGTCTATGCACGTATATGGGTCTATATGTGAGTCTATGGGTCTACATGCGAGTCTATGGGTCTCTATGTGAGTCTATGGGTCTCTATGTGAGTGTAGGGGTCTATATGTGAGTCTATGGGTCTATATGTGAGTCTATGGGTCTATATGTGAGTCTATGGGTCTCTATGTGAGTGTAGGGGTCTATACGTGAGTCTATGGGTCTCTATGTGAGTCTATGGGTGTATGTGAATCTATGGGTCTTTATGCAAGTCTATTGGTCTATATGTGAGTCTATGGGTATATATGTGAGTGTAGGGGTCTCTGTGTCAGTCTATGGGTCTATATGCGGGTCTATGGGTCTCTATGCGTGAGTCTATGGGTCTCAGTGTGAGTCAAAGGGTCTCCATGCGAGTCTATGGGTCTCCATGCGCGAGTCTATGGGTCTCAGTGTGAGTCAAAGGGTCCAAAGGTCTCTGTGTAGGTCTATATAGGTATCTGCGAGTCCAAATCTCCGTGTTAAGTCGACGAGTCTTTGTGCAAGTCTATGGGTCTCTATATAAAGTACGGGTTACTGGACCGAGACCTGCAACTTGATGCACATGAGGACCCTGTTTAATCACCGCGGCACGGCCCACTGAGCTTTGTAGCTCCTTTTCAGAAGCGACTTAGCCACAAACGATAGCTCAGGCATTTGGACATTTTTAGTAGCAGCCAAATACTCTGAGTGCATGACGTCGATTCTAAACGTGGAGGGGAAAAACCGGAGGACCCGGAGACAAATCCACGCGTCCACGTGGAGAGGGAGACACGCAGACTCCAAATATACAGCAGCAGGCATCAGGGTTGGGATCGAACCCACGACCTCCTGTACACCAGGCGAGGTAGTCAACATCTCATAGCCACTGTGATGATGATGAGAGAGACACGCAAACTCCAAATATACAGCAGGCGTTAGGGTTGGGATCGAACCCACAACTTCCTGTATACCAGGCGAGGTAGTCAACATCTCCTAGCCACTATGATGATGATGAGAGAGAGACACAAACTCCAAATACACAGCAGGCGTCAGGGTTGGGATCGAACCCGCGACCTCCTGCATACCTGGCGAGGTAGTCAACATCTCCTAGCCACGATGATGATGATGAGAGAGAGACACAAACTCCAAATACACAGCAGGCGTCAGGGTTGGGATCGAACCCACGACCTCCTGTATACCAGGCGAGGTAGTCAACATCTCCTAGCCACGATGATGATGATGAGAGAGAGACACAAACTCCAAATACACAGCAGGCGTCAGGGTTGGGATCGAACCCGCGACCTCCTGTATACCCAGGATCTCAGCGGTGTCCGACACGGCCATCAGGAACCCCACATGGCACCCACCTACCACCTCGTCACTTCCACCCTACCTCCCACAACCCTTGTTGGCTCTGTGTTGACGTTGATGCTTGCAGGGGGGGGGACAGAGCACGTGTCCCGTACGCACACAACACACACAACACACGCACAACACGCAGGCAACACTCATGCCACACACAACACACATCACACCACACAACAAACACGCTCGTCACAACACACATACAACACACGCACACATCACACACACACACACATCACACACACGCACATCACACACATCACACACACCACATACATCACATACATCACACACACATCACACACACCACATACATCACACACATCACATACATCACACGCACCACATACATCACACGCACATCACACACACACACGCACATCACACGCACATCACACACACACGCACATCACACACACGCACATCACACACACGCACATCACACACACACATCACACACACGCACATCACACACACACATCACACACACGCACATCACACACAACACATCACACACACACATCACACACACCACATACATCACACACACATCACACACACCACATACATCACACACACAACACACGCACAACACAGACACTTCCCGTTACGTCCGACATGGGGGAATCACCACGCGTTGGCCACCATTAGCCACCCCTCCGTCACAACGCGTCTGTATGTGTACACTGAACTTCTTCTGCACCGTAAGCAGCCAACCGTGCTCAGGGGAGGTGGCACAGCGCTCACACTCGGGCCTCACAGCAAGAGGCGCCTGGGTTTGATTCCCAACTCGGTCGCCTCTCCGATTGGAGTTGCTTGCCCTGGGTGTGGGTGTGATTGTGTGTGAGCGTGTGTGAGCGTGTGTATGAGCGTGTGAGCGTGTGCGTGTGTGTGAGCGTGTGTGTGTGAGCGTGTGCGTGTGTGTGAGCGTGTGCGTGTGTGTGAGCGAGCGTGTGTGTGTGTGCGAGCGTGTGTGTACGAGCGTGTGTGTGAGCGTGTGTGTGTGTGTGAGCGTGTGAGTGTGTGTGAGCGTGTGCGTGTGTGAGCGTGTGCGTGTGTGTGAGCGTGTGTGTGTGAGCGTGTGTGTGAGCGTGTGCGTGTGTGTGAGCGTGTGCGTGTGTGTGTGAGCGTGTGAGCGTGTGCGTGTGTGTGAGCGTGTGAGCGTGTGTGTGTGCGAGTGTGTGTGTGCGAGCGTGTGTGTAAGCGCGTGTGTGTGAGCGTGTGCGTGTGTGTGAGCGTGTGCGTGTGTGTGAGCGAGCGTGTGTGTGTGTGCGAGCGTGTGTGTACGAGCGTGTGTGTGAGCGTGTGTGTGTGTGAGCGTGTGAGTGTGTGTGAGCGTGTGCGTGTGTGAGCGTGTGCGTGTGTGTGAGCGTGTGTGTGTGAGCGTGTGTGTGAGCGTGTGCGTGTGTGTGAGCGTGTGCGTGTGTGTGAGCGTGTGAGCGTGTGTGTGTGCGAGTGTGTGTGTGCGAGCGTGTGTGTGAGCGCGTGTGTGTGAGCGTGTGCGTGTGTGTGAGCGTGTGCGTGTGTGTGAGCGTGTGAGCGTGTGTGTGTGAGCGTGTGTGTGTGAGTGTGTGTGAGCGTGTGTGTGTGAGCGTGTGTGAGCGTGTGTGTGTGAGCGTGTGTGTGTGAGTGTGTGTGAGCGTGTGTGTGTGTGAGCGTGTGTGAGCGTGTGTGTGTGAGCGTGTGTGTGTGAGCGTGTGTGAGCGTGTGTGTGTGAGCGTGTGTGTGCGTGTGTGTGTGAGCGTGTGTGTGTGTGTGTAGCGGTTAGCGTGCTGCGCTATGGACCTGGCGACCCGGGTTCGATTCCCGCTCACGGCCAACACCAGTGACGATTATCTGAACCGGTCCCGGGCCTCCCCTAGGTCGACTCAGCCTCAAATGAGTACCTGGTGCGGTGTGTAGTAAACATCGCCACTAGGGAGACAAAGGCGGTCGGGCGTGGTGCTGGCCACCCACCCCCTCGTGTGCCGTTCCGGCCTTCATAGGTGCTCGCTAACAGCACTTGCCCCTACAGTCTGTTAAGGCTACACGGGGGATCTTTGTCTTTTACCTTTGTGTGCCTACGTTAGTGTGCGAGTGTGTTAGTGTGTGAGTGTGTGTAAAAGAGTGTGAGGAGCGGTGGTGTAGCGGTTAGCGCATAGTGCTACGAACCCGGAGACTAGAGTTCGATTCACGCTCACGGCCAACACCGGTGACTATTACCTGAAACGGTCTTGGGCCTCCCCCTAGGTCGATTCGGCCTCAAATATAAGAATTGGGCACTGTGTGTAGTAAGCATCGCCAATGGGGAGACAAAGGCGGCCGGGCGTGGTGCTGGCCACCCACCCCCTCGTGTGACGTGCCGGCCTCGTTAACAGGACTTGCCCCAACAGTCTGTTAAGGCTACTCGGGGGAGCTTTGTCTTTTGTAAGACTGAGTAACAACAGCGAGTGAGTGAGTGAAGTTTGTGTAATTCACATTTTTAAAAGGAATCTGCCAATGTCGCTGGACACTCCCGGAACATATTCCTTGAGACTCAGTGAGGCAATCCACGGTAGGTGAAGTGCATCAATGTTTACATTAAAGTGTACACACTACACACACTATACACTACATACTATACACTACACACTATACTATACACTACATACTACACTAAACACTATATACTACACTATACATTACACTACATACTATACACTACACACAACACAAAATACACTACACACTACACACAACACACACAATACACTACACACACTATACACACCATACACAATACACTACACACACACCAATAGCCGCCATTCTTCACTAAGTGATGGTGACGTCACCACGGCGTCTGTGCCAGGCCAGGTGCACCACACACACTACACACAACAAAGACAAACTGACTGTTGGGGCAAGTGCTGTTAGCGAGCACCTATGAAGGCCGGTAACGGTACACGAGGGGGTGGGTGGCCAGCACCAGGTACTCATTTAAGGCTGAGTCGACCTAGGGGAGGCCCGGGACCGGTTCAGATAATCGTCACTGGTGTTGACCGTGAGCGGGAATCGAATCCGTGTCGCCAGGTTCATAGCGCAGCGCGCTAACCGCTACACTATCGCTCCCCACAACTACACACACTCACAGACACCACACACTATACACTCTACTTACACTACACACCACACACTCTACACAACACACACACTATACAGACACCACACACACTACACAGACACCACACTACACAACACACACACTATATAGACACCACCTCGTGTTACACAGACACCACACAACACACTACAGACACCACACACTATACACTACTGACACTACACAACAAACACACTATACACTACACAACACACACTACACGCACCACACTACACAACACACACACTACACACACCACACTACACAACACACACACTACACACACACTATACAGACACCACACTACACAACACACTACAGACACCACACACTATACACTCTACTGACACTACACAACAGACACACTACACACTACACCACACTACACAACACACACACTACACACACCACACGCAGATGGGAAATCACAAACACAAGCACCAGCTCCAGCATCACCGGCCACTTCTGATTTGAGCTGTGCCGAGAATCAAACTGACGTCGCGACCCGGTACATGGCCCAGTGGGCAAAGCACGGCTCCACACACACACACGTACACACACACGTACACACACACGCGTACACACACACGTACACACACACGCGTACACACGTACACGCACACGCGCGCACACACACACGCACACACACACGCGCACACACACAAACGCGTACACACATAAGCGCACACACACGCGTGCACACACACACGTACACACACACACACGCGTGCACACACACGAACACACACACATGCCTCAGTGTGCAGGCCATCGGAGTGGTTCAAATTACCTGCAAACGGCAATGCAGTAAAGAGAAAGTGTAACACCATCCTCACAAGCACCACCACCTCCTCCTACTACTACTCGTGACTCACACCACCACCACCTCGTGTTAGACACCACCACCACCTCCTAGCTACTCACACCACCACCACCACCACCTCGTGTTACACACCACCACCTCCTCGCTACTGACACCACCACTTCCTCGTGTTACACACCACCTCCTCGTGTTACACACCACCACCACCACACCTCGTGTTACACACCACCACCACCTCCTTGTGTTACACACCACCACCTCCTCGCTACTGACACCACCACCACCTCCTAGCTACTAACACCACCACCTCCTCGTATTACACACCACCACCACCTCCTCGTGTTACACACCACCACCACCTCCTCGTGTTACACACCACCACCTCCTCGCTACTGACACCACCACCACCTAGCTACTCACACCACCACCACCTCCTCGTGTTGCACACCACCACCACCACCTCGTGTTACACACCACCACCTCCTCGCTACTGACACCACCACCACCACCTCCTAGCTACTCACACCACCACTTCCTCGTGTTACACACCACCACCACCTCCTCGTGTTACACACAACCACCACCTCCTCGTGTTACACACCACCACCACCTCCTCGTGTTACACACCACCACCACCTCCACGTGTTACACACCACCACCACCTCCTCGCTACTGACACCACCACCACCTCCTAGCTACTCACACCACCACTTCCTCGTGTTACACACCACCACCCACCACCTCGTGTTACACACCACCACCTCCTCGTGTTACACACCACCACCACCTCCTCGCTACTGACACCACCACCACCACCACCACCTCCTAGCTACTCACACCACCACCACCACCTCCTAGCTACTCACACCACCACTTCCTCGTGTTACACACCACCACCACCTCGTCGTCCCTGACACCCCCTCGCTGTCCCCAGGGGAGTGCGTGCGTGGCTTTGGGGTGGAGGTGCCGGTGCGTTTGTGGAGGCCCCAGTGAGCTGAGCCGTCAGAGCTCCAGGACAGCTGCAGTGGCGGCCGGGCAGCAGCCACTCCAGGGCACGGGAAAATAAACAAAGGCAGAGATCAATTATAGCAGAGAAAACACGGAAGGAGAGCCGAATTATTTTCACACATTCATCAGCGACAGTGTGTGCGCTACACACACGCACTAACACTATACACACTTACACACGCATACTATACACTGCACACACCCACGCCACACACTACACACAACCACACACACTTACACTATACACTACACACACTTAAACCACACACTACACACAACCACACTACACACACATTATACACACTACACATGCATACTATACACTACATACACACGCACCACACAACCAAACCACACACTAACACTATACACACTATACACCACACACACTTACACCACACAACCACACCACACACTACACACGACATATACACACACACTAACACTATACACACTATACACCACACACACTTACACTACATACACACACACACTACACACCATACACACACACTTACACTATACACACTTACACCACACACTACACACGCATACTATACACTGCACACAACCACACCACACGCAACCACACACATCATACACACTATATACGATTACACCACGCACTACACACTAAACACGACATATACACACGTACACTATACACACTATACACCACACACACACTACGTACACACACTACACAAACACACTTACACTATACACACACACTACACAAACACACTTACACTATACACACACTACACACACACTACACAAACACACACACTTACATTATATACACACACACACCACACACACCACACACACACGATACATACACTACACACACACTTACACTATATACACACACACTACACAAACACACACACTTACATTATATACACACACACACCACACACACTTACACTACACACACACGATACATACACTACACACACCAACACACTTACACTATATACACACACACACACCAACACTATACACTACATATACATAACAACAACCGCCATTCGTCACTAAGTGGTGGTGACGTCACCACGATGCTTGTGCCAGGCTATGTGCACGTTGAGGCCACGTGAAGTGTCGAATGCCCGCTGGCAGGAGGTCACAGGGCAGACCCAGGGGCAATGGGCACAGTGACTGACGACGACTGTCAGATGGCACCACCTGTGCCTCCGACTGTGCCAACTTGCTGTGTTTTAGCCACCTGGCGCTCTGCTCGTTGTTGTGAGCATTGCCCTGCCCTCCGTTGTTGTTGGAGGGCGACTGCCTCCACCACCGCTTACCAGTCATCCACTCGGCTCCACGTTGTCCTGTCCCGCATCATTCCATCTCTTCTCTAGCCCGTGCCGCGCCTGCTTAGCCCCCTCTTATCCAGCCGAACAGAAGCTGCTTGGGCACGCGGTGGCTGGGCACGCGGTGGCTGGGCACGCGGTGGCTGGGCACGCGGTGGCTGGGCACGCGGTGGCTGGGCACGCGGTGGCTGGGCACGCGGTGGCTGGGCACGCGGTGGCTGGGCACGCGGTGGCTGGGCACGCGGTGGCTGGGCACGCGGTGGCTGGGCACGCGGTGGCTGGGCACGCGGTGGCTGGGCACGCAGGCTACATGACCCAGCCAACGCAGCCTCGCCTGCCGGAGGAGCTCACCGACGATGGGACCTCGCCCAGATCTTTCAAGGATTTGTGAGCTCCTCACACAATCCAGCCTGGTTAAACCCAGCATAGATTGTAGGCAGGCCAGCCTAAATGTTTCTAACCGGCGAAGATGTTCCATTTGGGGGGGGGTTCACGTTTTGCAAGCGTAGAGAAGGGAGGGCATGACCGTGGCCGAGAAGACCCGAAGCTTCGTGCGGAGCAACAGACCAGGTAGCTTCCGCACAGCGTTACGCAACAGATGAAAATGTCACTCGACCAATTCATTGCATGGTTGACTACGTACGGTGTGAAATACGTTCAACATACATACATAGCAGTTTGCTACGTATGGTGTGAAAGAAGTTCAACATACATGCATTGCACGGTTGGCTACGTACGGTGTGAAATAAATTCAACAAACGTCCGAACATATACGCTTTAAAAGTTTGTTCGCCTGCACGTGGTACAGAATCTACACGTGATAGGTGGTGGGACAGCAGGGGAGGTGAACTTCTTGGCACAAATGAACACACGAAACTAAAACCATTTTAGTTTATTTTACCGGGTGTGAGGCCCATTGAGCTACGTAGTAGTTCTTTTTCAGAAGCCACCTAGCTACCGCAAAAAAAACGATAGCTTCTCAACGAAGTGACTTATCATCAATCATCACGTGGAAATTTAGAGCAGTCAAATCTAACCTATAAAAGGCATTTTTGTCTGTCCGTCTGTCCGTCTGTCCGTCTGTCTGTCCCTCTGTCTGCGTACGCTCGCTTGCTGGGGATCTGACTCTAGGACCTTAGGGTTCGCGTAGAAATAAATTTGCCGGGCGACACGCCCCCGGGGCCCCCCTCGGTGGGGAATAGGCTGTTTCGTTTTCCCATCTCTAAACTTTAAAAGTGGTTTCATTAACGATTTAGCGCGATTCATCTTTACTTATTTATTTACTTTTACCGACCGGCTCGCTGCTGCGCGTTGCCCCTGGCAACACACGGACGCCGGAGGGCGGACGCCATTTCTCATTGAGGTAAATTCATCAAAGTGTCACGTCCTCTTCTCTCCCCCTCCACCCCCAATGTGTGCACTTGCTATTATAG
This sequence comes from Petromyzon marinus, assembly GCF_048934315.1. NCBI lineage: Eukaryota > Metazoa > Chordata > Hyperoartia > Petromyzontiformes > Petromyzontidae > Petromyzon > Petromyzon marinus. The sequence goes on along the minus strand of NC_133730.1, from coordinate 9,274,476 downwards.
GCTCGGTAGATACTAAAATTATAGCGATTAAGTAGGATTATTGTGGGGGGGGGGGGGGGGGGCAGAGCGGCCCAGCCCACAGCCTCGGCCGGCCGGGCAATCTAGGCGAGGCCGGGGGCTCTGCACGGGACTAGGCCTCGTCACGGCACTCTGTCAGGTGAGTACTTTGTGCTATGGAGTCGATATATACTGCTACTAGCGGGAAAATAGATATATTTTAAAACGTCTTAAAACTTAATACACAAATGAAAAGATAACTCATTAATATTCTTAGATCTTTCGGTAAAGTCACGTTGAAGGGAAACAATAAAATAATAAAATGTATATAAAACAAAAAAAATTCTCACGACGTTTCGACCATAACACAAACGGTCGTCATCAGGTGTGTCGGTCCGCATAAATTTATTTATTTTTAAAGGGTGTATTTATTTATTTATAGAAAACAAAATATAACTCATTCATTTAAATTTTTATTTAAAGCTTTCGTGACTGCAGGGATCCATATTCTTGGTTCTTTCGGTAAAGTCACCACGTAGAAGGGAAACAACAAAATAATACAAATATATTGCTTCCCTTCTACGTGACTTTACCGAAAGAACCAATAATCGATTCTTTAAATCGCGCAAAGGAATCGAAGGTTGTAGATTTCTTTAGAATCGTCTTGAAGCGACGACGCGCAACAGAACCTGGATAAACCAGCACATCCAAAAGACACCGTGTTACAACGCTGTGCTCAAATCCCTGTGTGATGCAAGTCAAACAATAACGACCATAAGATAGATTAACCATATGTTTTCTAAATCACCAAAATACAGCTAAAAAAACATTAATCATAGCAACTGTGATTCTCTTTTAACAATAAACGATATAAATAACATGTACGACCAAACTGCAGCCATAGCTGGTAGCACGACGCTCCCAGTCTATGATGTTTGAGTGAGTCAGTAGTAGTGTGATTGAGTGTATGATGTGTGAGTGAGTCAGTGGTAGTGTGAGTGAGTGTATGATGTGTGAGTGTATGATGTGTGAGTGAGTCAGTGGTAGTGTGAGTGAGTGTATGATGTGTGAGTGTATGATGTGTGAGTGAGTCAGTGGTAGTGTGAGTGAGTGTATGATGTGTGAGTGAGTCAGTGGTAGTGTGAGTGAGTGTAAGATGAGTGAGTGAGTCAGTGGTAGTGTGATTGAGTGTATGATGTGTGAGTGAGTCAGTGTATGATGTGTGAGTGAGTCAGTGATAGTGTGATTGAGTGTAAGATGAGTGAGTGAGTCAGTGGTAGTGTGATTGAGTGTATGATGTGTGAGTGAGTCAGTGGTAGTGTGAGTGAGTGTATGATGTGTGAGTGAGTCAGTGGTAGTGTGAGTGAGTGTATGATGTTTGAGTGAGTCAGTGGTAGTGTGAGTGAGTGTATGATGTGTGAGTGAGTCAGTGGTAGTGTGAGTGAGTGTATGATGTGTGAGTGAGTCAGTGGTAGTGTGAGTGAGTGTATGATGTGTGAGTGAGTCAGTGGTAGTCTGAGTGAGTGTAAGATGTGTGAGTCAGTGGTAGTGTGATTGAGTGTATGATGTGTGAGTGAGTCAGTGGTAGTGTGATTGAGTGTATGATGTTTGAGTGAGTCAGTGGTAGTGTGATTGAGTGTATGATGTGTGAGTGAGTCATCATATGATGAGTGAGTGTATGATGAGTGAATTAGTGTATGATGAGTGAATGGGTCAGCATGTACTACTGTAGTGAAAGCTGTAATCATAGCAGGAACCACCATAGTCGGTATGCACTGCTGTAATCATAGCAGGATACCACCACAGTCAGTATGAAATGCTGTAGTGAAAGCAGGATACCACCACAGTCAGTATGCACTACTGTACTCTGAGCAGGATACCACCACAGTCAGTATGCACTGCTGTACTCTGAGCAGGATACCACCACAGTCAGCATGCACTACTGTAGTTATAGCAGGATACCACCACAGTCAGCATTCACTACTGTAGTTATAGCAGGATACCACCACAGTCAGCATGCACTGCTGTAGTCATAGCAGGATACCACCACAGTCAGTAGGCACTGCTGTAGTCATAGCAGGATACCACCACAGTCAGCATGCAATGCTGTAGTGAAAGCAGGATACCACCACAGTCAGCATGCACTACTGTAGTAATAGCAGGATACCACCACAGTCAGCATGCACTGCTGTAATCATAGCAGGATACCACCACAGTCAGCATGCACTACTGTAATCATAGCAGGATACCACCACAGTCAGCATGCACTGCTGTAGTCATAGCAGGATACCACCACAGTCAGCATGCACTACTGTAGTCATAGCAGGATACCACCACAGTCAGCATGCACTGCTGTAGTCATAGCAGGATACCACCACAGTCAGCATACACTGCTGTAGTCTTAGCAGGATACCACCATAGTCGGTATGCACTGCTGTAGTCATAGCAGGATACCACCACAGTCATTATGCAACGCTGCAGTCATAGCAGGTACCACCACAGTCAGTATGCACTGCTGTAATCATAGGTACCACAACAGTCAGTATGCACTGCTGTAGTGATAGCAGGTACCACCACAGTCGGTATGCACTGCTGTAGTGATAGTAATTACTGCTATATAGAGTTAGTAGATACTAAAACAGTCAGTATATACCACTACAGTCAGTAAATACTGCTACAGTAAGTAGATACTACTATACAGTCAGTAGATACTACTACGGTCATTAGCTACGAGAGTCAGTAGATACTACTATAGAGTAGATACTGCTAGAGTTAGTAGATACTACTATAGTCAGTGGATACTACTATAGAGTCAGCATATACTATGGTAGAGTTAGTTGTTATGACTATAGAGTCGGTAGATACTACTACAGTCAGTAGTTACCAGTCAGTAAATACTACTAAACAGTCAGCAGCTACTACTGGCTCAGTAGATACTACTGTACAGTCAGGAGATACAACTACAGAGTCAAGAGATACTACTTACTCTGTTGTATGTATGGTGTATAGGTATATATACCTACGTGAGGGTCAATATTTTTTTGAGGGGGAGGGGTCGGCAATTTTCGGAAACCTTTGAGATCAACTATTTACCCCCCACTTTCTATAACTTTTTGGACTTGTGCAAGCCTCTTATAATTTTGTTGGTGGAGAAATGGACAAACAGCCCACCGGGCTTTCACAATACCTTAGAATCTATTTATGTATATCTAAGGTTTTTAAGAGAAGTTTTGAAATATATTTTTTACCCGGGCAACGCCGGGTACTTAACGCTAGTACTCTATAAAAGTGCGACGTTGATTCTAAATGCGGAGGGGGAAACCGGAGGATCTGGAGAAAAATCCACGCAAACCACAGGCAGAGAGAGACACGCAAACTCCAGATCTAGAGGCGTCAGGGTCGGGATCGAAGGCACGACCTCCTGTATACCAGGTGAGGAAGTTAACATCTCTCCACTCGCCAATCTCGTCAAGGGAACATGAAACCATCGGCCACGCGAACTCCTGTCTTCCTCGCAGCAGCAGCAACAGCGTCGGCTTCGTGGCTCTGCCATCGAACAAAAACGGTGGTCACCGCACCGCGCGGCGCTCACGGGGGACCGCTTCCACGGCCGTCTGGAACGCTCTCTTCCTTCCGATATTAGGAAGCCCACTTGGCCGCTCTGCCACCTTTAAACCATCTGAAGATTGAACAAACTCATTTTGTTCAAACTGCTTCTTCATCTTCTTGTTGTTGTTGCTGTTGTTGTGTTTGGAGTTCGTTATTCTTACCCCGCACCCCCGATTAGCCACGGTCGCCTACGCAAGGTGGTGCGAAAGAAGTTCAACACACAGATGTACAGACACACAGACGTACAGACACACAGACACGCCCATTGTGAACCGTGAGCCACTCGGCACTGACTGTGGTGGAGAAGCAGCGGCAGCCCCCCCCCCCGAATCCCCCCCAACCCCCCCCCCCGGTTCCACCCCCCCATACCCTGGCTCCCCCCGGCGTGAGCGAGTGGCGCGCCATCGTCACATTCCTGAAGCGAGCGAAGATGATGATGATGACCATTCCTCCTCCACGGTTTTTACAAGCGGGAATTCCAGACTGAGGGCAAACAGGCGGTGTCCACCACCACCGCCACTTCATCGCCGGCACCACCACTACCACCAACGCTGCCCACAGTCAACAACCCCACCGCCACCACAACGCCGCCACCAACACCGCCCGCCACTTTATCGCCGGCACCACCACTACTAACCATCACCGACTCCACCACTGCCACAAATATTGCCAACTACTCCACCACCTCTTCATCGTCATCACCACCACCGCCGCCGCCACCACCACCACGCACAGTGAAGGACTCCACCACTATCGCCAACAATGCCGACAACACCACTACCTCATCACCACGCACCGTCAACAACTCCACCACAACTGCCACCATCAACCAGAATTACTTCCAACAGCGTCGCCGCTACCAGTGTGTCTGTGTACAGCCTCCGGGAGCGGCGGCACAGCTGTTAGCGCACCACGGCTATCATCGGTGGTGAACGCCCTTCAACAATCTGCTTTAACCAGCACGGTGAAGTATGGTCAAACAACCCCCAATGACCGACAATAAAAACTAAACTTTTTTTATTTTAACAGCTGTGTAGCTCTTTTTCAGAAGCGACCCAGCCACCACAAATGATGGCTCAACGAAGTGGCTTATCATCATCGTGAAAAGTTATAGTAGTAGCCAAACTCTAAACGCGTGGTGATGTCGATTATAAAATGTGGAGGGGAAAAAACGGAGGACCCGGAGAAAAATCCACGCGACCACGGGGAGAGAGAGACACAAACTCCAAATATAAAGCAGGCGTCAGGGTCAGGATCGAACCCACGACCTCCTGAATATCAGGCGAGGGAGTAAACATCTCTCCACCGTGACGACATGGAGTTTGGGGAGGCCTTCATCCAGCAGTAGATTCACAAAGGGCTGTTGTATTGCACTTCAAAGACTTTCTCGGTAGACTGAGACACACCCCAACTCGCATCCCTTGAGAGAGACTGGCTTCAGCACAAGCTGGTCACAGTGAACCTACGAGTCTCTGGATCCCTGTGCGAGTGTGGGTCCACGTGCGAATCTGCAGGTACCTGTGCAAGCCTATGCGTCTCTGCGAGTGTACGGGGTATATGTGAAAGTCTGTGGGTCTCTATGCGAGTCTGCTGGTCTCCGAGCGAGTCTATGGGTCCTCTGTCCGAGCCATCGGTGACCGTGCTGAGACACCGACCTGTTACGCCTGAGAACCCGGCTGAATCACAACAACGTGAGCCTGTGGGTCTCTCTAAAAATACTTTAGTCTTCATGCGGGTCTGCAGGTCTCCGTGCGAGTCCATGGATCTCGACGCGAGCCATCGGTCACCGGGCCGAGCCCATCAACGAGCTCAGAATCACGATATGTATTTATGCTGCATGAGGAATCCGAAAAGCTGTGAAGCTCTCCGATCACAGATGTCCAGTAGGCGCACGGGATCAGAACGTTACAACAACAAAGAGGACAAAGGCGTGATAGGAGTGCAACAAAAATGACCTGCACCAATAAAACGAAACCATTATTTTTACCTTACCAGGCAAAGCCCCCCCCGCGCTCAACCATTCATGATGACGAGCGCTTGTTGTGTTGCTCCCGAAACGTCGAGATTTATTTTATTTTCTACCTACTACGTGATGACTTTACCGAAAGAACCCAAGAGTATGGATTCCTGCAGTGACGAAAGCTTCAAATCGAGATTATTCACGCTTATTTTTCAGAAGCGACCTGGCCCGAAGCTGGGCCGCCCCCGCCCCTCCTCCCCCCCCCACCGTCGCGTGGGAATTCACGGCAGGCCAAAGCAACCCAAGCAACGCACGAGACCCCCGCGTCACTCGAAACTGCTTCCTATTTGACTTGTGAGCAGGCGAGACCACTCGCAGCGGTCGCGGGCGTCGCACGACCACGGACGAGTTTGAAGCGAGGCTTTTGAGGGGCCCCGTTGCGGCCGCTGGCTCGGCGCGGTTGGCGCATCCCCCAACGCCGCACACACAGACACACGCACGCACACACAGACGCACGCACACACAGACACACGCACGCAGACACACACACGCACGCAGACACACGCACGCACACACAGACGCACGCACACACAGACGCACGCACACACAGACGCACGCACACAGACACACGCACGCACACACAGACACACGCGCACGCAGACGCACACACGCACGCACAGACACACACACACACACACGCACGCACGCAGACACGTACGCACAGACACACGCACGCACGCAGACACACAAACACGCACGCAGACGCACGCAGACACAGACACATGCACGCAGACGCACGCACGCAGACACACGCACGCACACGCACGCAGACGCACGCAGACACGCACACAGACACACGCACGCACGCAGACGCACGCACACAGACGCACACACACACGCAGACACACACGCACGCGCACGCACGCAGACACCCAGACACACACACAAGCAGATCCCCCGTGTAAACCACGCAGAATGTCGGGGCCAAGTGCCATTAGCGAGCGCCTATTAAGGCCGGAGCAGGCAGGGGGACCTGAGTGGGTGGTGGTGTGGCGAGCTCCACGCGTGCCAGGGGTGCTCCCGGGTCAACCCCGTGGCCGGTGTTTACACTCCGCATGGGCTACCGGTTTCAAGGCCGAGTCCACCTAGCGGAGAGACGCCCCCGGCTCAGACGTCACTCGCCACCTCCGCCGCGGCCTGCAGTTGAGACTCGTCTCCGAGCACAAGTGTGTACACACAAAGACAATCGCTGTGTGTGCACAGCCGTTGTCTCTGTGTGTACACACAGAGACAACGGCTGTGTACACACAGAGACAACCGCTGTGTGCACACACAGCGGTTGTCTCTGTGTGTACACAGCCGCTGTGTGCACACACAGCGGTTGTCTCTGTGTGTACACAGCCGTTGTCTCTGTGTGTACACACAGAGACAACGGCTGTGCACACACATAGACAACAGCTGTGTACACACAAAGACAACAGCTGTGTGTACACACAAAGACCACCGCTGTGTGTACACACAAAGACCACAGCTGTGTACACACAAAGACCACCGCTGTGTGTACACACAAAGACAACCACTGTGTGTACACACAAAGACAACAGCTGTGTGTACACACAAAGACAACAGCTGTGTGTACACACAAAGACAACAGCTGTGTGTACACACAAAGACAACAGCTGTGTGTACACACAAAGACAACCCCTGTGTGTACACACAAAGACAACCCCTGTGTGTACACACAAAGACAACAGCTGTGTGTACACACAAAGACAACAGCTGTGTGTACACACAGAGACAACCGCTGTGTGTACACACAGAGACAACCGCTGTGTGTACACACAAAGACAACAGCTGTGTGTACACACAAAGACCACCGCTGTGTGTACACACAGAGACAACGGCTGTGTGTACACACACAGACCACGGCTGTGTGTACACACACAGACCACAGCTGTGTGTACACACAAAGACAACAGCTGTGTGTACACACAAAGACAACAGCTGTGTGTACACACACAGACAACAGCTGTGTACACACAAACACAACCGCTGTGTGTACACACAAAGACAATCGCAGTGTGTACACACAAAGACAACAGCTGTGTACACACAAACACAACCGCTGTGTGTACACACAAACACAACCGCTGTGTGTACACACAAACACAACAGCTGTGTGTACACAAAAGACAATCGCTGTGTGTACACACAAAGACAAAGATTCCCCAAACCCCTCTATAGTCAAGCAGATTTGCCGGGGCAAGTGCCGTAAGCGAGCGCCTATTAAAGCCGGCACGGCGCACTCGGCCAGCGCCACGCCCGGCCGCCTTTGTCTCCCCGACTCGAGTACTAAACACACCGCACCGGGTAAACCCAACTCGGCAGGGAGCACAAACCCACTCCTGCCCACCGCTTTCCTACACAGCAAACTAAGATGAAGACAAAGATCCCCCCGTATAAATAACCTTTAACAAGCGATCGTGGCAAGTGCTGTGAGAGCGACGAGGGGAGCGGGTGGTAAGCACCACGCCCGGCCGCCTTTGTCTCCCCGGTGGCGACGCTCTACTGCACACCGCGCCAGGTGCTCGTTTGAGACTGACTCGACCGGTGTTTGTGTCCGTGAGCAGGAATCGAACCCGGGTCGCCGGGCAGCGCTTACCCACGGCACTACAGCTCCCCAAAAAAAACAAAGCTCCCCCCGTATAGCCTGAACAGACTGTTGGGGCAAGTGCCGTTAGCGAGTGGCACCTCAGGTCGGAACGGCACACGAGGTGGTGGTGGGGTAGCCAACGCCACGCCCGGCCGCCTTTGTCTCCCCTTTGGCGATGTTTACACACCGCACCAGGTACTCGTTTGAGGCTGAGTCGACTTAGAGGAGACCAACACGCAAGTGGAACAAATGATTTGGTCGAAGCTGCCGCTTCACATATCGGCAGGAGCTAACGAGGGCGAGCAGCACACACCGCTCAAAGCCTCCTCAATCGCACCTCCTCTGGCCTCTTAGTCCGTTACAGCACGCGCGTGTGTGTGTGTAGGTGTGTGTAGGTGTGTGTGTGTAGGTGTGTGTGTGTAGGTGTGTGTGTGTGTAGGTGTGTGTGTGTGTAGGTGTGTGTGTAGGTGTGTGTGTGTGTAGGTGTGTGTGTAGGTGTGTGTGTGTGTCCTGGGGGAGCGATAGTGTAGCGGTTAGCGCGCTGCGCTATGAACCTGGCGACCCGGGTTCGATTCCCGCTCACGGGCAACACCAGTGACGATTATCTGAACCGGTCCCGGGCCTCCCCTAGGTCGACTCAGCCTCAAATGAGTACCTGGTGCGGTGTGTAAACATTGCCACTGGGGAGACAAAGGCGGTCGGGCGTGGTGCTGGCCACCCACCCCCTCGTGTACCGTTCCGGCCTTCATAGGTGCTCGCTAACAGCACTTGCCCCTACAGTCTGTTCAGGCTATATGGGGGATCTTTGTCTTTGTCTTTGTCCTGGGGAGCGGTAGTGTAGCGGTTAGCGCACTGCGCTATTAACCTGGCGACCCGGGTTCGATTCCCGCTCACGGCCAACACCAGTGACGATTATCTGAACCGGTCCCGGCCTCCCCTAGGTCGACTCAGCCTCAAATGAGTACTTGGTGCGGTGTGTCGTAAACATCGCCACTAGGGAGACAAAGGCGGCCGGGCGTGGTGCTGGCCACCCACCCCCTCGTGTACCGTTCCGGCCTTCATAGGTGCTCGCTAACAGCACTTGCCCCTACAGTCTGTTAAGGCTACACGGGGGATCTTTGTCTTTGTCCTGGATAACCTCATCCTCCTCCTCTTAACGAGGGTGATTGGTTCCACGGGACCGATTGCCAAGCGATGTGGTCATCAAGCGAGTCTCGGTAATGCTCGCTCAAAGGCTTGATTCGGTCCGACAGCATCGAAAGTTAACCCCCCCCCCCCCCTTTTCACCCAAAAAACGTACTTTGTAATATTTAAACAATACAGGAAGATACTAACATCATTTGAAACACGTGTACGTACATACGTCGCAAACCGCGCTAACTGGCGGTGCAGGAGGAGGGGTGGAGGGGAAGGACAACAACAACCTAAACACAAAAACAGCAGTTCTAAAAAAAAATCAGTTCGTCAATCTCGACGACAATTTTAAAAGCGCGCAGCTCCAGAGGCTACCGACAACATCGGAAGGCGAGAGCGTTCCAGACGGCCGCAGAAGCGCGTCCGGAAGCGCCAGCGCGGCGATGGCGCGGCGGCCTCCGTCTTCGTTCGACGGCCGGGCCCAGAAGCCACGGCCGGAGTCGGCCCGGCCACGGTTGCTCCTTCCGTGACGGCACCGGCGGCGCGCTTCCATCACGGCGAGCGCCTCCTCACCGGTGACGAGACCCCCGAAACGAGACCGGTGACCCCGCCGGGGTGCGCACCAAACGCTCTGCCCCCCCCCCACCCAGGCCCTGCCCCGAGCGACGAGCGGACGATGAGACGGGTCATCAGCTCGACCCACAGCCTCTCCAAACGTCTCGCCCACGGGCCCCCCCCAACACGCTTCACTTTTTTTATGACCTACCGGCTGCATCTCCCGGGTGTGTTCGCTCCGCGGGGGGGGGGGAGAGTTTCGTGGCTCTAGGAGATGCGGTTAAACTTGATTCCCCGATAATGATGAGAGGCACACAAAACGGATGAAAGGCCGAGAGCCGGGCCAATGGGATGGCACCGCTCCACCACCACCGCTCCCCCCCCCACCATCGCTCCCCCACCACCGCTCCACCACCACCACCGCTCCACCACCACCACCGCTCCCCCACCACCGCTCCCCCACCACCGCTCCCCCACCACCGCTCCCCCACCACCGCTCCCCCACCACCGCTCCCCCCACCACTGCTCCCCCCACCACTGCTCCACCCACCACCGCTCCCCACCACCACCGCTCCCCACCACCACCGCTCCCCCCACCACCACCGCTCCCCCACCACCGCTCCCCCCACCACCGCTCCCACCACCACCGCTCCACCACCACCACCGCTCCCCCACCACCGCTCCCGCACCACCGCTCCCCCCACCACCGCTCCACCACCACCACCGCTCCACCACCACCGCTCCACCACCACGTAAGTCACCGGAGACACCCGCAGCTCCCATCTGTTCGCAAGCTCGTGCTCGCGACGGCGTTGCCTGTGAGCCCACTCACTCGCTGAATCCCCCGCCCGCTCAAATCGCTCGCCCCCTCGCTCGTCGCCAATCGGCACCATCGACAGTCTCGGATGGCCATCTCTTCCTGCCCCCCCCCCCGCCCCGCCGTGTGTAATTGCACCAAGCCCCAACGTCGCCTCGCCCTCTCTAAACGCTTCAATCCGCCGCCCACGCCGCCGGCGCCGGGGCTCCAGCGCGGCACCTTCGCTCTCCGGCGGCACGGCCCGCGGCGGGTCTCAAAACCAACGTCTCCCGCCACTTCCGCCCGATTTCACCGCCACGGTAGTTTGGCGTGTACTGGTATCGGCGCCCCAGAAACTCTGACAACGGCGGGCGATCGGCCTGCAGTGGCATCAGCCAGGGAGGGGGGCCGACGGCGCTGCCGCGTGCGATCCCGTTTGAGTAACTCGCGCCCGTTCTTTTTTCTTTCAAATTCGTGACGTTTGGAGGACCGATGCTGGCACACAATGCAGCCACGGCTGGCTAGGTAGCTGTCAACTACCTCGCCTGGTATGCAGGAGGTCGTGGGGTTCGATCCTGATCCTGACCCTGACGCCTGCTGCTGTATATTTGTAGTTTGCATCTCTCTCTCTCTCCCCGTGGTGGTGTGGATATTTCTCCGGGTCCTCCGGTTTTCCCCCATTTAGAATAAACATCACGCGGTTTTGGTTTTTGGCTGCCGCTATAAATGTCCGCACGACGACGACGATGGCGACAAGCCACCTCTTGGTTGAGCTATCATTTGTGATGGCCGGATCGCTTCTGAAGCTCAGCAGGACCCTTATCAGGTAAAAAAAATGTTTAAAAAACAGTTGAGTAGTTTAGTTCAAGACGGCCACTGCACTGCACGGCACTTTTAGACGCGCTTCTGCGGCCGCCTGGAACGCTCTTCCTTCCGATATTAGGAAGTAACTGGAGCTACACACTTTTGAATCACCATCTAGAATGACAAACTCGCTTCTTTAAAACGGCTCTTTGTGCATAGTATTGTTGTCCGTCCCCCCGTACCTCCATATTAGCAAAGTTAGCTACGAACGGTTCGAAAGAAGTTCAACGTACATACAACACCATTACTGTACCACCGCCACCGCTATGCCACCAACACCGCACCACCACATCCACTACTACCACTATCATCTCACCACACCACCAAAAACAACGATCCCCCCCGTATAGTATTAACATACTGCTGCGGGGCCTTACCTGGTCAAATAAAAACAGTATATTTTACTTGATACTTTACAATGGCCCACCACTCTCATTGGAAAACCAGGACATGGCCTGCCGGGTTTCAACCAGTGCAGCAAATGGCGAGCACCTGCCACCAGCATTGAGCCACGAGGAATTGACAACAAGTGACGAAGATCTCCCGTGTAGCCTAAACAGGCTGTTGGGGCAAGTGCTGTTAGCAAGCACCGTACGTAGCCAACCGTGCTATGTACGTTGACCTTAATGTAATAATAGGGGTTTTCCCCTTTTTTCTGGCAACAAAACTGAAACCTTTTTACGAGGATTCATGTTACTGCATTAAGCACAATACCTGCAGTCAAAATGCAAACAAAAAAACATACTATGATAATACATGCATTGTCCTTGAAGCTGATTGGTCCACACCAAGAGACGGCTTTCTTTTGAGCCTCGACCCAATAGGTGCTCGACGTTGAACTTCTTTCACATCGTACGTAGCCAACCGTGATAATCGGCGGTGCGGGAGGGCAACGAAAATTAACGCTCCGATTTCACACCAAAAAAATGCTTACCGGGTTTTACCCAGTGACCGATTTTTCACATTTTGTGCAGTCAATCGGTACGAATGAACGAACGCCAGGGAGGAGTGGTGAAGGGGACACAGTGGCATTGCTCACCGCGCCACTAACTTCAGCAGCTACGCGTTCAATTCCATGGCCGTGGTTAACGCAGTTGAGGAGTCAACTTTTTTCAGTTCATTTATATATTGGTCGACGTTTGCGCTACGCAGTTGATCTGTCCTGCGACAACGGTCATTCTCTTTTCTCCCGTTCCCATCTGCGGCATTCCAGAACTTTATTCAGCTACAACACGTAGGCATTCGTGACCAATATCACCCGGGTGTTGGCGGGTTCAACGACAATTATATTGACGAGATCTAAACCAAAAAATCCTCTTGTGGATTTACTTAGTTTTTTCATCTTGTCGATGCGACCCGGATCACCTCTTGCACTCGCGTCGTTCCGCTAAGTCAGCCCGCCACACTTTGCGGAATAAAAATCCTCTGCACGCAGGATGAAGGTACCTGGTAGCTGGTGCGATGAAAATTATGATTCACGGCATCACTTAAAGTGCCCTGCAGACACAATCACAGTTTTGCGGATTGCTCTACGCACGCACGCTGAACTTCTTTCGCACCATACTCTTTGGTTCTATTCGGTAAAGTCGCGTAGGTAAAAGACGTGACTTTACCGAACAGAACCAAAGAGTATGGATCCTTGCAGTCACGAAAGCTTCAAATCTAGAATTCTTTCGCACCACCGGCACGTAACCAACCACGCCAATTGGAGGTTGTGGGGGGGACAACACTAAACACAACAAGCAGTTCTAAAGACACGAGTTTGTCAAGCTTAGATGATGATTTAAAAGTGCATCGCAGCTCCCAGTGGCCAACCTCATATTCGGAAGAGCATTCCAGACAGAATGCGTCACAGGGTCGGGATGGAAACCACAAGCTCCTGCATACCAGGCGAGGCAGTTAACATTGCCTATGGGTACCTGTGCAAGCCTGTGTCTCACTGAGTGTATGGGGTATTTGAGCAAATCTGCGGGTCCCTGTGTGAGTCTGTTGGAACCTGTGCTAGCCGAAACCTCTCTCCGCGTGCAGGGGTTCGCACTACGCTGCGCTACGAACCCAGGAACAAGAGTTCGATACCTGCTCAAGGGCACCAGCACCAGTGACGATTATCTGAACTGGTCCTGGGGCTCCTGTTGGTCAAGGCCTCAAATGAGTACCTGGTGCGGTGTGTAAACATCGCCGCTGGGGAGACAAAGGCGGCCGGGCGTGGTGCTGGCCACCCACCCCCTCGTATGCTGTGCCGGCCTTCATAAGTGCTTGCTAACAGCACTTTCCGGAACAATTTGTTCAGGCTATAATGGGTATCTTTGCCTTTTGAGTGAGTGTACAAGTCTAGGATCTATGCACACGTATTTGCGTTTATCTGTGAGTTAATGCCACTGTGCAAGTTCTATGGGTCACTGTGCAAATTCTGTGGGTGGCAAGTTCTATGGGTCTCTGTACAAGTTCTATGGGTCTCTGTGCAAGTTCTATGGGTCTCTGTGCAAGTTCTATGGGTGGCAAGTTCTATGGGTCTCTGTGCGAGTTCTATGGGTCTCTGTGCAAGTTCTATGGGTCTCTGTGCAAGTTCTATGGGTGGCAAGTTCTATAGGTCTCTGTGTGAGTTCTATGGGTCTCTGTGCAAGTTCTATGGGTCTCTGTGCAAGTTCTATGGGTCTCTGTGCAAGTTCTATGGGTCTCTGTGCAAGTTCTATTGGTCACTGTGCAAGTTCTATGGGTCTCTGTGCAAGTTCTATGGGTCTCTGTGCAAGTTCTACGGGTCACTGTGCAAGTTCGATGGGTCTCTGTGCAAGTTCTATGGGTCTCTGTGCAAGTTCTATGGGTCACTGCACAAGTTCTATGGGTGGCAAGTTCTATGGGTCACTGTGCAAGTTCTATGGGTCTCTGTGTGAGTTCTATGGGTCTCTGTGTGAGTTCTATGGGTCTCTGTGCAAGTTCTATGGGTCTCTGTGCAAGTTCTATGGGTGTCAAGTTCTATGGGTCTCTGGGCAAGTTCTATGGGTCTCTGTGCAAGTTCTATGGGTCTCTGTGCAAGTTCTATGGGTGGCAAGTTCTATGGGTCTCTGTGTGAGTTCTATGGGTCTCTGTGCAAGTTCTATGGGTCTCTGTGCAAGTTCTATGGGTCTCTGTGCAAGTTCTATGGGTCTCTGTGCAAGTTCTATTGGTCACTGTGCAAGTTCTATGGGTCTCTGTGCAAGTTCTATGGGTCTCTGTGCAAGTTCTACGGGTCACTGTGCAAGTTCGATGGGTCTCTGTGCAAGTTCTATGGGTCTCTGTGCAAGTTCTATGGGTCACTGCACAAGTTCTATGGGTGGCAAGTTCTATGGGTCACTGTGCAAGTTCTATGGGTCTCTGTGTGAGTTCTATGGGTCTCTGTGTGAGTTCTATGGGTCTCTGTGCAAGTTCTATGGGTCTCTGTGCAAGTTCTATGGGTGTCAAGTTCTATGGGTCTCTGGGCAAGTTCTATGGGTCACTGTGCAAGTTCTATGGGTCTCTGTGCAAGTTCTATGGGTGTCAAGTTCTATGGGTCTCTGTGCAAGTTCTATGGGTCTCTGTGCAAGTTCTATGGGTCTCTGTGCAAGTTCTATGGGTCATTGTGCAAGTTCTATGGGTCACTGTGCAAGTTCTATGGGTGGCAAGTTCTATGGGTCTCTGTGCAAGTTCTATGGGGGGCAAGTTCTATGGGTCTCTGTGCAAGTTCTATGGGTGGCAAGTTCTATGGGTCTCTGTGCAAGTTCTATGGGTCTCTGTGCAAGTTCTATGGGTGGCAAGTTCTGTGGGTCTCTGTGCAAGTTGTATGGGTGGCAAGTTCTATGGGTCTCTGTGCAAGTTCTATGGGTCTCTGTGCAAGTTCTATGGGTCTCTGTGCAAGTTCTATGGGTCTCTGTGCAAGTTCTATGGGTCTCTGTGCAAGTTCTATGGGTCTCTGTGCAAGTTCTATGGGTCTCTGTGCAAGTTCTATGGGTCTCTGTGCAAGTTTTATGGGTCTCTGTGCAAGTTCTATGTGTCACTGTGCAAGTTCTATGGGTCTCTGTGCAAGTTCCATGGGTCTCTGTGCAAGTTCCATGGGTCTCTGTGCAAGTTCTATGGGTCACTGTGCAAGTTCTATGGGTCTCTGTGCAAGTTCTATGGGTCACTGTGCAAGTTCTATGGGTCTCTGTGCAAGTTCTATGGGTGTCAAGTTCTATGCTATGGGTCTCTGTGTGAGTCTATGGGTCTGAACATGAGTCTATGGGTCTCTGCGCAAGTCCGTGAGCCCGTGTGTGTGTGTGTTCAAGCGCTAATCTTTGGGGTAACAAGTCTACTGGCTCAGAGAGCCTCTTTGGGTCTCTATGTAAGTCTACAGGCGTCGATGTTGCGTTGTGTGGGGGCAATCCAAGTATTGGCCGTTTTCACCCGCACTTATTTAAACGCAAGGTCAAAGCCTCGTATAGTTTATTTTTAGTCTCAGCGAGACCTCTCTCACTCGCCCTTGAAGAGCTAATAAATGATATTAAAGGCAGACACGTCTCGCTGGTTCCTTTAGACACAAGGCAGAGAGAGAGAGATCCATCAATATCACCACCACGATCACCACCATCGTCAGCAACCCCAGCACCACATCATCACCATCGAAACAAAGACAAAGATCCCCCGTGTAGCCTTAACAGACTGTTGGGGCAGGTGATGTTAGCGAGTAGCACCACCTATGAAGGCCGGCACGGCACACGAAGGGGTGGGTGGCCAGCACCACGCCCGGCCGCCTTTGTCTCCCCAGTGGCGATGTTTACTACGCACCGTAACAGGTACACATTTAAAGCTGGATACACACACACGAACACACACAGAAGTACACACACAGGAATAAACACACGAATGCACACACACACGAATACACACACAGACACACACAGGTACACACGAATACACACACAGGTACACACACACAAATAGGTACACACACACAGGTACATACACACACATGCGAACACACGCACAGGTACACACGAATACACACACAGGTACACACACACAGGTACACACACACACACAGGTACACACGAATACACACGAATACACACACAGGTACACACACACAAACAGGTAGACACACACAAACAGGTACATACATACACAAATACACACACAGGTACACACACAGGTACACACACAAGTACACATACACATACGTAAATACACGCACAGGTACACACAAGTACACACACACGTACTACACGTATACAGACACGTACACGCACAATGTCTACACATATCTACGTGCACACGTGAAAACAAAGACAAATGTCCCCCGTGTAGCCTTGACAGGCTGTAGGGGCAAGTGCTGTTAGCGAGTAGCAGCAGCAGTTATGAAGGCCGGCACGGCACACGAGGGGGTGGGTGGCCAGCACCACGCCCGGCCGCCTTTGTCTCCCCAGTGGCGATGTTTACTACGCACCGCCCCGGGTACTAATTTGAGGCTGAGTCGACCTAGGGGAGACCGAGTCGCACACACAGCCACGCACGGCGCGCTCACAGAGGCAAGACGAACAACCCGCAACAACAACAACTAAATGTAAACCCCATAAACAAAACACAACATTAAAAATAATCGCGAAGACCCACCGGGGTGTACACACGCGCACAGACGCACGCACAGAACCGCGACTTTGAGACCCCGGCTCGGCGTTCCGGCCCCTACCGGCCGAGGCGCGCCCTGCCCGGCACGAGGCGCTATCCGAGCGCCGTGGTCTCATCGCGGCCTACGTAGCGGCCCGAATAGCGGGGACGGTGATTAACGAGGCGGGCCTGATGATGATGACGACGAAGACGATGATGATGATGAAGACGATGATGATGAAGACGATGATGATGAAGAAGACGATGATGAGGTGGAGGCGGCGACTCACCCAACAGCTTCTTCACCTCGTCTTCGCTCATGAAGATGTTCACGGAGCACTCCACGGCGAGCACCGACAGAAGAAGCGACACGACCGGGAGGAGGTGGAGATGGTTGACCATGGTAGCACGAGGACCTCCTCCCCTCCTCCTCCTCGTCGTCTCCTCGTCGTCGTCTTCTTCTCCACCTCGTACCTCTTTTAGTCTTCGCCCCACCACCACCACCACGCTGCTGCTGCTGCTCCCTGGGGCTCGCTGTGCTCCTCGCCGCAATCTCTTCACTCTCCTCCTGCTCCTCCTCACCACCTCGTTCCCTCCTCACCACCTCGTCCCCTCCTCACCACCTCGTCTCGTCCTCACCACCTCGTTCCCTCCTCACCACCTCGTCCTCTCCTCACCACTTCGTCGTGCTCTTCACCTCCTCACCACCTCCTCACCACCTCGTCTCCTCCTTCTCCTCCTCACCACCTCCTCACCACCTCCTCACCACCTCCTCACCACCTCCTCACCACCTCGTCTCCTCCTCACCACCTCGTCTCTCTCCGCCCTCGCTGTGTCTGGACGAGTTTTGTTGTTTGAAGTCTCCCAGGAGGAGGGGGGAGGGAACCGGGTCCTCGTGGATCCGGGTCCTCGTGTCTGGCTCACGATTATCGCAACACCACGATATATATCGTACGATACCACGATATATATCGTACGATACTACGATATATATCGTACGATACCACAATATATATCGTACGATACCACGATATGTATCGTACGATACTACTGTATATATCGTACGATACTACGATATGTATCGTACGATACCACGATATATATCGTACGATACTACGATATATATCGTACGATACTACGATATATATCGTACGATACTACGATATATATTGTACGATACCACGATATATATCGTACGATACTACTATATATCGTACGATACTACGATACTACGATATGTATCGTACGATACCACGATATATATCGTACGATACTACTATATATCGTACGATACTACGATATATCATACGATACTACGATATATATCGTACGATACTACGATATATATATTGTACGATACCACGATATATATCGTACGATACCACGATATATCGTACGATACTACGATATATATCATACGATACACGATATATATCGTACGATACTACGATATGTATCGTACGATACCACGATATATATCGTACGATACTACGATATATATCGTACGATACACGATATATATCGTACGATACTACGTTATGTATCGTACGATATCACGATATATATCGTACGATACCACGATATATGTCGTACGATACCACGATATATATCGTACGATACCACGATATGTATCGTACGATACCACGATATGTATCGTACGATACCACGATATATATCGTACGATACCACGATATGTATCGTACGATACCACGATATGTATCATACGATACCACGATATGTATCGTACGATACATGTGCGCGATATGACGATACTCCGATATATCGCGGGATCGTACCCGATGCCGAGATACATAGCACGATTATAACGACGCTGCGATATATCGCACGATATGACGATACTACGATATATCGTGAGATGTGACGATACTACGATATATCGCACGATATGTCGATACTACGATATATCGTGAGATGTGACGATACTGCGATATATCAAACGTGACGATACTACGATATATCGCACGATATGACGATATTACGATATATCGTGCAATATGGCGATACTACGATATATCGTAAGTGGCGATACTACGATATATCGTGAGATGTGACGATACTACGATATAACGTGCGATGTGACGATACTACGATATATCGTACGATGTGACGATACTACGATATATCGTACGTGACGATACTACGATATATCGTACGTGGCGATACTACAATATATCGTGCGATATGACGATACTACGATATATCGTGCGATATGACGATACTACGATATATCGTGCGGTGTGGCGATACTACGATATATCGTGCGATATGACGATACTACGATATATCGCGCGATATGACGATACTACGATATATCGTGAGATGTGACGATACTACGATATATCGCGCGATATGACGATACTACGATATATCGTGCGTGACGATACTACGATATATCGTGCGATATGACGATACTACGATATATCGTGCGATATGACGATACTACGATATATCGTGCGATATGACGATACTACGATATATCGTGCGATATGACGATACTACGATATATCGTGCGATATGACGATACTACGATATATCGTGCGATATGACGATACTACGATATATCGTGCGATATGACGATACTACGATATATCGTGCGATATGACGATACTACGATATATCGTGCGATATGACGATACTACGATATATCGTGCGATATGACGATATTACGATATATCGTGCGATATGACGATACTACGATATATCGTGCGATGTGACGATACTACGATATATCGTGCGATATGACGCTATTACGATATATCGTACGATATGACGATACTACGATATATCGTACGTGGCGATACTACGATATATCGTGCGATATGACGATACTACGATATATCGTGCGATATGACGATACTACGATATATCGTGCGATATGACGATATTACGATATATCGTGCGATATGACGATACTACGATATATCGTGCGATATGACGATACTACGATATATCGTGCGATATGACGCTATTACGATATATCGTACGATATGACGATACTACGATATATCGTACGTGGCGATACTACGATATATCGTGAGCTGTGACGATACTACGATATATCGTGCGATGTGACGATACTGCAATATATCGTGCGATGTGACGATACTAAGATATATCGTGCGATGACGATACTACGATATATCGTGCGATGTGACGATACTACGATATATCGTGCGATATGACGATACTACGATATATCGTGCGGTGTGGCGATACTACCATATATCGTGCGTGACGATACTACGATATATCGTGCGATATGACGATACTACGATATAGCGTGCGTGACGATACTACGATATATCGCACGATATGACGATACCACGATATATCGTGCGATATGGCGATACTACGATATATCGCAACGAATGCAACGAGACAGGCCACATGTAGAGTAGCCGTGGCTAAAGTTCACCGTCACATTTAGACAAAGGGGTTGTCACGATGACGTAGTGGGCTGTATCTTGTTACAGTTTAGGGGCTGGTAAATTGTCGATTTAAACCTTTCGTGACTGCAGGGATTCATCTTCTTTGGTTCTTTCGGTAAAGTCACCACCACGTAGAATGAGAATAAAATAATAAAATAACACAATAAAATTCTCGCGACGTTTCGGCCACAACACAAGTGGCCTTCTTCAGGTGAAAGGAACAAACCTGTGTTGTGGCCGAAACGTCGTGAGAATTTTATAGTTTTATTTTATTATTTTAATCTCATTCTACGTGGTGGTGACTTTACCGAAAGAAATAAGTTTAGAGGCCGCCCATGAATGACGTCACGCACCTAGGGGTGGGTGGGGAGGGTCAGACATTAGTGACGATATGTGACGAGGAGGGGGGGGGGAATATGACGTCACGTCAAAATGTGCAACTTTGAACCACAGCAGCAGCACACTGCTACAATGACGATGGTTTACAGCGATTTGGAGCATGTTTATTTTCCAAACGGCCATGACAGGTACATCATGGGGACTCCCCTCCCCCCACCCTTGCCAATGCCTCAATGTGTTCAGTGGTTTGACCCTTTCTGGCGGTAATACAACACGAGTTATATTATGATGTTAAATCACCAAACAGAAACCTGTTGCATGGAATTAAGTTACTACATTAGCCACAAACGGTACTTTGTGGTGAACATGCAAACAAAAAACACTCCACTACTACACTATACACTACACTATACACTACACTATACACTACTTCACTACACTCTACACTACACTATACACTACACTATATATTACACTATACACTACACTATACACTACACTATACTTCACTACACCCTACACTACACTATATACTACACTATACACTACACTACACGATACACTACACACTATACACTACACTATACATTACACTATACACTACACTATACACTACACACTATACACTACACTATACACTACACTATACACTACACTATACAATACACTATATACTACAATATACACTACACTATACACTACACTATATACTATACTGTACACTACTACACTACACTCTACACTACACTCTACACTACGCTATACACTACACTATACACAACGCTATACACTATGCTTATCACTACACTTATCACTACACTATACACTACACTATATGCTACACTACACTATACACTACACTACAGACTACACTACACTATACACTACGCTATACACTACACTATACACTACGCTTATCACTACACTATACACTACACTATATACTACACACTATACACTACACTATACACTACACTACACTCTACACTACGCTATACACTATGCTTCACACAACACTACACTATACACTACACTATACACTACTATACTATACACCACACACTATACACTATACACCACACACTATACACTATACACCACACACTATACACTCCACACTATACACTACACTATACACTACACCATACACTACACTATACACTACACACTACACTATACACTATTACACTACACTATACACTACACCATACACTACACTATACACTACACTATACGCTACACACTACACACACACTCTGGTAGTACACGATGATGATGCATTGCCTTTGAAACTGATTGGTCCACACCAGAGGCAGCTTTCTTTTGAGCCTCGTTTCAGGCCCGGCCATCTCTGACCCACGATCCACCGGGGCCAGGCCCCGGGGGCCCCGTCCCCGCTAAACGCCGTTGGCGGCGCTTGGCGTCTGCTGAATCTCGTTCCGCATGATCTGCAGGAGGAGCTTCCTCTGCTCCAACTCGGGCAGCGGATCCTTGTCCAGGTAGTCGAGGAGAGTGTCGCAGGCCCTCGTGGCCGCCACGCGCCTCCACGCCGCCGCGGGGCCTCCGTGGCCTCCGTCGGTCAGCTCCTCCTCATCCTCATCCTCCTCATCCTCCTCATCCTCCTCCTCGTCGTCGGTCCGCTCGTGCCACGCGCGGACCGACGAGTCCCTCGACGAGAGCCAATCGGTGACGTCCTCGAGGCTGGCGCCGTCGCAGCCCGGCACGGCGCGGAGGAGCTCCAGGCATTCGAGGGCCAAACGCCCGAGCTCCGCAGCCTGGGACCGGTCTCCGCCGTAGTCGTCTCCCCCGTCGTAGTCGTCTCTAACGTCTCCGCTGTAGTCGTCTCCCCCGCCATCTCTAACGTCTCCGCCGTAGTCATCTCTAACGTCTCCGCTGTAGTCGTCTCCCCCGCCATCTCTAACGTCTCCGCCGTAGTCATCTCTAACGTCTCCGCCACTGTCTCTAACGTCTCCGCCACCGTCTATAACGTCTCCGTCGTCGTCTCTAACGTCTCCGCCGTAGTCGTCTCCGCCACCGTCTATAACGTCTCCGCTGTAGTCGTCTCTAACGTCTCCGCCGTAGTCATCTCTAACGTCTCCGCCGCCGTCTCCGCCCCCCCGCGCCTCCGACGCGGCGGCGGCAGCGGGCGGAGCCGGAGGGTCGTGGAACCCGTCCGGCCACAGCGCCCGCCAGCAGCGCCGGAGGCCGTCGCTCCGCAGCGAGCGCCAGGCGGCGGCGACGCCGACGAGGGCGTCCCCGACCGTGAGGCCGCCCCAGAAGCGGCCGGCGACATCGCGGGGGTCCCCGCCGCGGCCGCCGTCGCCGGCGACCGCGGCCGCGGCCGCCGCGCGCAGCTTCCCCAGCAGGTCCCTCCGGTACCGCCGCTTGAGCAGCGCCAGCGCCCCGCCCCGGCGCATCGGCGGGGCGACGCCCGGCGGCAGGAGCTCGGCGGCGAAGGCCCCGTCGGCGGTGCGCAGCGGGGCCCGCCCGGCCCGGCCGTCGTCGAGGAGGAGGAGGAGGGCGCGCTCGGGGAGGCCCCGACGGCGGAGGCGCCGGCGGACCTCGGGCACGAAGCGGCCGAAGAACCAGCGGCCGAGCGTGGCGCCGTCCAGCCGCGCCCCCCGCCGCCCGTAGTAGCGGACGGGCGGCAGGGGGGCCGCGGCCGCGTCCCTCGGGGCCCGCGGCCGCCGCGACTCGCCCACGCAGGCGAGCCTCAGGCGGTGCGTGCCCGAAGCGTTCGCGCAGGCCAGGAGGGCGAGGCGCCCCTTGCGCCCGCCGGCGCCGCCGCCCCGGCGGGCAAGGACCTTGGGGGGCGGCGCCTTCCACAGGAGGCCCGTCTCGTCTGCGTCGTACACCTGCGACGGGCCCAGGCCCCGGGCCTCCACCAGGGCCCGGAAGCGCGCCGCGTAGGCCCCGGCGGCCTCCGCGTCGGCGCCGGGCGCCCCGTCGCCGGCGGCCGCCGAGAGCCGGCGGACGCCGTGGCGCTCCTTGAAGGAGCGCAGCCACCCCTGGTTGGCCACGAAAGGCTCTTCGGACGCTCCTCCTCCCCCTCCTCCTCCTCCTCCCCCTCCTCCTCCACCTCCTCCACCGCCCCCTCCCCCAGCGACAACAGCGGCGGCGGCCCGGAGCCTCTGGTGCAGGGCCCTGGCCTTGTGGCACAGCATGGGGCCGCTGACGGGGTGCCCCCTGGCGAGCCGCTCGAGGAGCCAGGCGTGCAGCTCGCGGTCGACGGCCTCGCTCGGGGCGGCGGTGCCGCGGCCGCCGGCCACACGGCGCCTCGCCGCCCCGGCGCCCTGCAGCTCGCCGAAGAGCCTCGCGATCTTGGGCGCGCTGTCGCGGATGTCCCGCACCGTGGTGTAGCCGACGTTGAAGTCGGCGGCGATGCTCTGGAGCGGCCGTCCGCCCGGAGACGCCATCGCCCGCAGCACCTCCATCTTCTGCCCGAGGCTGAGGAAGACTCGCTTGGCCCGAGGCCTGGGGGGACGCGGCCGCCCTGCGAGGGTTGCAAAGTATCGTGTAGTAGTGTAGTGTATAGTGTAGTGTATAGTGTAGTGTATAGTGTAGTGTATAGTGTAGTGTATAGTGTAGTGTATAGTGTAGTGTATAGTGTAGTGTATAGTGTAGTGTATAGTGTAGTGTATAGTGTAGTGTATAGTGTAGTGTATAGTGTAGTGTATAGTTTAGTGTGTAGTGTATAGTGTAGTGTATAGTGTAGTGTATAGTGTAGTGTAGTGTGTAGTGTGTAGTGTAGTGTGTAGTGTAGTGTGTAGTGTAGTGTGTAGTGTAGTGTATAGTAGTGTAGTGTATAGTTTAGTGTGTAGTGTAGTGTAGTATGTAGTGTATAGTGTAGTGTGTAGTGTATAGTGTAGTGTATAGTAGTGTGTAGTAGTGTAGTGTGTAGTGTATAGTGTATAGTAGTGTAGTGTGTAGTGTAGTGTATAGTGTAGTGTATAGTAGTGTAGTGTGTAGTGTAGTGTATCGTGTAGTGTAGTGTATAGTGTAGTGTATAGTGTAGTGTATAGTGTAGTGTATAGTAGTGTAGTGTATAGTGTAGTGTGTAGTGTGGTGTATAGTATAGTAGTGTAGTGTATAGTGTCAGAGAGACGCAGACTCCAAATAGACAGCAGCAGGCATGGTCAGGGTCGGGATCGAACCCACGCCCTCCTGCACACCAGGCGAGGTAGTCAACATCTCCCTAGCCACGGTGCCCACCTCGCTCCTCCTCCTCCACCTCGACCTCGATCTCCGCCACATCTCCCGCCCGGCCTCCGCGCGGTCGCTGCGTCTCCTCCCGGTGGCGCGTCACGGCGGGGGCGTGGCCACGGGCGTCAGGGCCCCACCCGGCGGGGGCGTGGCCACGGGCGTCAGAGCCCCACCCGTTGGGGTCGGCGGGGTCGGCGGGGTCGGCGGTGCCCCATCCTCGCACTTCGAGCTCCTCCGGCTTGACCTTGATAATGCGGAGGGGCTCCCTGTGGTCTGGGGAAGGGGAGGCAGAAGGAGAGGCCTGGGGGCCTATTGGGAGGTGCCGCATGTTAGAGATTGAGAGGGGTTATTTGAGATGATTCGAGAGAATTTGAGAGATTATTTGAGAGAGATAATTGGAGACTATTTGAGATAATTTGAGAGATATTAGTTGAAAGAGATTATTTGAGACTATTTCAGAGATTATTTGAGAGAGATCATTGGAAAGATTATTTGAGATAATTTGAGATAAATTATTTGAGAGAAACTATTTAAAATTATTTGAGAAATTACTTGAGATAATTTGAGAGAGATTACTGGAGATTATTTGAGATCATTTGAGAGATTATTTGAGAGAGATCATTTGAGAGATTATTTGAGATTATTTCAGAGAGATTATTTGAGAAAATTTGAGATTATTTCCGCCAATGTAAAATGTCCACGTGATATCGGCCACCTGTGTTTGCGATGGCCTTCACGATGGCCGAGTGGCTTCTGGAATAATCAGTTGATGCCCTCAGATGGGGGATTTTTCTGGTTGGATGGGGGATGGTTTAGTGTTTGATTCTGTGTGTGTCTGGGTGATTGTGTGTGTCTGTTTGTCTGTGTGTGTCTGTGTTGGTCTCTGTTTCTGTGTGTGTGTGTGTATGTCTGTGTCTATTTATGTGTGTATGTATGTGTGTGTCTGTATTGGTCCGTGTTTCTATGTGGGTGTGTGTCTGTGTGTGTATGTTTGTGTGTGTTTGTGTGTATATGTGTGTGTGTGTCTGTGTGCGTGTCCGGCAAAAACAACCCCCCACCACCTCGTGGTTCCGGACGGGCAACATTGTCGTGGAGAGTGCTGTGGGGGGGGGAGGGCCAATTCCGATTGGCCTTTCCCCTCAAGGCGTTTGTAACCACCACAGCGGCTAAATGGGGGCTCTGGACGTGTGCGGGGGGCTGGTAACCCCTCCACCTTCAATAAATTACCACAAAACCACGTGAAAAATATCTAATAAGCTTGTGCCGGAGGCCCTGGAGGGACAGACATCTATGACGTCTCCTGGCCAACCCCCATTTGGCGGAGCCAGGAGATTCAATCTTTACCCTCGGGGCTCCTCAAGGAACAACAAAAAGCCACTACGGATGGCCACGTGGAATGTTCGAACGCTCACTGCGGAGGAGATGCTACCACTCCTCTGTCGGGAGCTGGAATGGTACTGCCTGGATCTCTGTGGTATTCAGGAGGTCCGGTGGACCGGCTCTGGCTCCTGCCACCATGAGGGGTGGACAGTCCTCTACTCGGGGCAGGAGAATACCAAACAACAGGGAGTGGCTCTTCTTCTGAACAAAAGAATGAAGGGGGCGTGGGAGCGAGGCGGTGAGGTGTGGGAAGCTGTAAACCCCAGGCTACTTTGGGCTCGCCTTCCCATCAACCGGAGGCGAGGAGTGGTGGTCGTGGTTACTTATGCCCCCACAGAAGACGAACATCCGTCGAGGGATGCAGGCAAGGCCAATGAGTAAGATGCCTTCTATGACCTCCTGTCACAGGTGCTAGTTAAAGTGGCCCCTCGGGATAGAATCATCTTGTTGGGTGACTTCAATGCCCGAGTTGGTCATGATGCTGGCACCTGATCTGGAGTGATTGGAAAGCATGGGCCAGATCAGCTCAATAACAACGGTAGGAGGCTGCTAGATTTTTGTGCAGCCCATGGGCTTGTAATTACCAACACGCTGTTCCGGCATCGGTGCATCCACACAACATCATGGATGCATGCCGGGTCCAAGCAAGAACATCTGCTGGACTACATAGTGACGGACCAGCGGATGCGAGCCCATGTCCTTGACACCAGGACCTACCGGGGAGCTGATCTGCCCTCTGACCATCGACTTGTCATCTGTAAGATGCACCTGCCATTTTTCTACTCTGGTGGTGGGTGTACACCCAGGACCCCATTCACACCTAAGGTGGCCTGGTCTCAGCTAGCTGATGAAAGTTGCAAGCGAGAATTTCATCATCGCTTGCGGCTGGGGTTGGCATCGTTCCCCACTCCTCCAGATGTCGAGGGTAAATGGGCGAGGTTTAGGACTGTGACTCATGCAGCTGCAATGGCTGCTTTCGGTATGCGGTCCAGACCTCCCCAAGAGACCCTGGCTGACAGAGGAGCTGTTCAGGATGGCTAAGAAAAAGCGATAGGCCCACTCTAATCATCTACCGCATCCCACGTCAGAAAATGAGGAGGCTTACCGCAGTCTTCACTCGGAGGTTCGGAGAGCCGTGGGGCGCTGCAAGGATGGGTGGTGGTCGCGGGTTGCTGAGGAGATGGAGTCTGCCTCAATGGCCCGCGATCACAAATCCTTGTTTAACTCCATCAAAAAAGTGACCTGCAGTGCCACACCTATGACCATCATTAGAGAAAAAAACGGTGATCCAATCTCCGACCCGCAGGAACAGGTTTGCAGATTTTCTGAGCATTTCTGTGAAGTCCTGGGAGAGGTGAAATCCCTCGACATGGAAAACATCGTGGGATAAAGTGGGGATAACCCTGCTGAGGCTGCGGTGCCTCAAATATCGGAGGAAGAAGTCACCCCCTGTGAGTGGCTGGATGAGGTGCTATCTGTTGAGGAAGTACTAAACGCAATCCAAAGTCTGAGACCAGGAAAGGCACCGGGTAGAGACGATCTCCCAAGCGAAATGCTGAGGGAGGGTGGCGTTTATGCACAGACTGCCCTACATGACATCATAACAACAATCTGGAACACTGGACGGGTTCCACAGGATTGGAAAGATGCCCTTGTGGTCCCCCTCTTTAAGAAGGTGGACCGCACAGACTGTAACAACCACAGGGGCATCTCACTCCTCAATGTGCCGGAAAAGGTCCTGACAAGAGTATTATTCAACATCGCCTTGTCAGGCATGCTCTGAGGAGAGGCTTGCAGAGCCCCAATGTGGTTTCAGGAAAGGGCGGTCCTGCACAGATGCCATATTTTGCGTCCGTTTGCTACAGCAGAGGTGTAGGGAATTCCAACAAGACCCACATCTCTGCTTTATTGACCTGGTCAAGGCCTATGATACCATCAGTAGGCCTGAGCTGTGGGTTGTTCTTCGTACTTTCGGAGTCCCTGACCCTCTGCTCACGATCATTAAGGACCTTCATGATGGTGAGCGGGCCCGGGTAAAACTACGTGGCCGGGAGTCGGAGCCATTCCCTGTTCACCTTGGGGTACGACAGGGATGTCCTGTGGCTCCCACATTATTTAACATATTTTTCGACCACGTAGTTGGTGAAGCCTTTGATAGCTGTACCAGAGGAATTTCCATCTGGTACAGATACAATGGGAGGCTGATCGATGCCCGGGTGCGGTCAAGGGATGGCTCCATATTGGTCAACCACGTTATGTATACCGATGATTTGGTAATTGCTGCTCATTCAGAGGAGGAGTTGAAGGTGCTGCTGCTGAACCTGGAGCGTGCCACTAAGAGGTGGGGCCTTACCATCAGCCGCACCAAAACTAAGCACCTGCCTGAGTTGCCTATACCTGGGCAGTGTGCTCATGACCGGCTCCGGTTTGACAGCAGAGGTCTCACTCCAAATGAGTTGAGCGGCATTATCTTTTCATTGGTTGCGTAACGCCGCGTGGAAGCTACGTGGTCTGTCGCTCCACACGAAACTTCAGGTCTTCTCGGCCACAGTCATGCCCTCCCTTCTCTACGCTTGCGAAACGTGGACCTCCCTAATGAAAAATTTTCGCCGGTTAGAAACATTTAGGCTGGCTTACCTACGATCCATCCTGGGTTTAACCAGGCTGGATTGTGTGAGGAGCTCAAAAATCCTTGAAAGATCTGGACAAAGTCCCATTGGTGAGCTCCTCTGGCAGGCAAGGCTGTGTTGGCTGGGTCACATAGCCTGCATGCCCAGCCACCACATGCCTAAACAGAGACCAGGCCACTGTAGGTTTGAATGGGATCCTAGATGGACACCGACCACCTGAGTGGAAGAATAGCCGGTGAATTTCAGAGATGACAAGCCGATGGACAGTGGGCAGATCAGCTCCACGGTAGGTCCTGGCATCAAGGACATGGACTTGCATCCGCTGTTCCATCGGTATATAGTCCAGCAGATGTTCTTGCTTGGACCCGGTGTGCATCCATGATGTTGTGTGGATACGCCAATACCAGAA
Source organism: Petromyzon marinus (assembly GCF_048934315.1). Classification (NCBI taxonomy): domain Eukaryota; kingdom Metazoa; phylum Chordata; class Hyperoartia; order Petromyzontiformes; family Petromyzontidae; genus Petromyzon; species Petromyzon marinus. The sequence continues at coordinate 9,244,903 of NC_133730.1, read as the reverse complement.
CATCATGTTGGCAATTACGTGCCCATGGGCTGGACAAAAGTCTAGCAGCCTCCTACTGTTGTTATTTAACTTACATGGCCCATGCCTTCCTATCACTCCAGCCAAGGTGCCAGCATCACGACCCACTCGGGCATTAAAGTTGCCCAACAGGATGACTATCCCGAGGGGCCACTTTAGCTAGCACCTGTGACAGGAGGTCATAGAAGGCATCTGACTCATCGGCCTTGCCTGCATTCCTCCACTGATGTTCATCTTTATAGGGGGCATAAGTAACCACGACCACCACTCCTCGCCTCCGTTTGATGGGAAGGCGAGCCCAAAGTAACCTGGGGTTTACAGCTTCCCACACCTCACCTCCACACTCCCACACCCCCTTCATTATTTTGTTCAGAAGAAGAGCCATTCCCTGTTGTTCGGCAGTCGCCTGCCCCGAGAAGAGGACTGTCCACCCCTCATGGTGGCAGGAGCCAGAGCCGGTCTACCGGGCCTCCTATATACCGCAGAGATCCAGGGTGGTACAAGTCCAGCTCCCGACAGAGGAGTGGCAGCCTCTCCTCCACGGTGAGCATTCAAATTTTCCACGTGGCCACCCGCAGTGGCTTTCTGCCATTTCCAAAGGCACCCTGAGGGCGTCGGGATTCAGTCTCCTGGCTCCGCCAAATGGGGTTTGGCCAGGAGACGCCACAGACACCTGTGCCCCCGCAGCCTCCATGCACAAGCTTCGTTCAATTTTTTTTTTTCCCCACATAGTTCAGTGGTCATTGAATTGAAGGCGGAGGGGTTACCAGCCTCTCGAGCCTATCCAGAGCCCACATCGGCCACTGTGGTGGCTATGAATGCCATGAGGGGTGCAGCCGAATGGAAATCGGCCCTCCCCCCATGGCATCGTTCACCGCAGCGTCACCATCCGGCACCACCGAGGAGGTCGAGGGTCATTTCGCCGGACTCACCACCGCTGTCACCACCAAGGACCGCCGCCACTCACCACCGGCGTCTTCTCTCTCCGCCTTCACGGGCGGCCACATCTCACCGCCCGGCTCCTCCTCCTCTCGCTTCACCAGCGGCTCCATGGGCAGAGAAGGGGACTCCACCTCCACGCCTTCTGTCCCGAGCGGAAACCCAGCGGTGCGAGAGGCTCAAGACGATGCTGCCGCCACTGTTGCTATTGCTGCTGTTGATGCTGCTGCTGATGCTGCTGCTGCTGCAACTACTGCTGCTAGCTGCTGATGCTGCTGATGCTGCTGCTGCAACTACTGCTGCTAGTTGCTGATGCTGCTGACGCTGCTGCTACTACTCCTGCTGCTGCTCCTGCTACCACTCTCCGTGAAATTGCGGCGTGAAGCAAGCAAACGCAGAGACAGTATCCAGCAACAACCGCCGCTCGCTAGGGGGGACCGTCACCGCCACCACCACGGCCGCTAGTGCCAGGCTAGGTGCACCTCGAGGACTGCTCACCGGTAGCGGCAGCAGGGTGTCCCCGCGGCTCGTCGGCCCCTCTATGACGCGACATCTCACGGCCGGGATGATCTCCTCCTAGAGCCTCCGTCGCTCCGTGAGGCCGGAGTCTCGAGGCCGGAGGAGCCTCACCCACCCACGCGCTCGCTCGCTCGAACCCTGGGCACACGACACTCGGAGAGTCGTGCGCGCACTCATCCCGCGGGTTTGATCCCAGGTGGTAAGGCCCCACTGAGCTGTTCAGTCTATGGTGGAGTGTCGAGTCTATGGGGCAGTGCTGAGTCTATGGGTGGCAATGTTTAGTCTATGGTGCAGTGTTGAGTCTATGGGTAGTGTTGAGTCTATGGGTAGTGTTGAGTCTATGGGTAGAGTGGAGTCTATGGATAGTGTTGAGTCTATGGGGCAGTGTTGAGTCTATGGGTAGTGTTGAGTCTATGGGTAGTGTTGAGTCGATGGGCAGTGTTGAGTCTATGGGGCAGTGTTGAGTCTATGGGTAGTGTGGAGTCTATGAGTAGTGTTGAGTCTATGGGGAGTGTTGAGTCTATGGATAGTGTTGAGTCTATGGGGCAGTGTTGAGTCTATGGGTAGTGTGGAGTCTATGAGTAGTGTTGAGTCTATGGGGAGTGTTGAGTCTATGGATAGTGTTGAGTCTATGGGGCAGTGTTGAGTCTATGGGTAGTGTTGAGTCTATGGATAGTGTTGAGTCTATGGGGCAGTGTTGAGTCTATGGGTAGTGTTGAGTCTATGGGTAGTGTTGAGTCGATGGGCAGTGTTGAGTCTATGGTGCAGTGTTGAGTCTATGGTGCAGTGTTGAGTCTATGGTGCAGTGTTGAGTCTATGGGTGGCAATGTTGAGTCTATGGTGCAGTGTTGAGTCTATGGGCAGTGTTGAGTCTATGATGCAGTGTTGAGTCTATGATGCAGTGTTGAGTATATGGTGCAGTGTTGAGTCTATGGTGCAGTGTTGAGTCTAAGGGTGGCAATGTTGAGTCTATGGTGCAGTGTTCAGTCTATGGTGCAGTGTTGAGTCTATGATGCAGTGCTGAGTCTATGGTGCAGTGCTGAGTCTATGTTGCAGTGCTCAGTCTATGGTGCAGTGCTGAGTCTATGGTGTAGCAGTGTTGAGTATATGGTGTAGTGTTGAGTCTATGGTGCAGTGTTGAGTCTATGGTGCAGTGTTGAATCTATGGTGCAGTGCTGAGTCTATGGTGCAGTGTTTAGTCTATGGGTAGTGTTGAGTCTGTGGGTAGTGTTGAGTCTATGAGTAGTGTTAGTCTATGGGGCAGTGCTGAGTCTATGGTGCTGTGTTGAGTCTATGGTGCAGTGTTGAGTCTATGGTGCAGTGCTGAGTCTATGGTTCAGTGTTGAGTCTATGGTGCAGTGTTGAGACTATGGTGCAGTGTTGAGTCTATGGGCAGTGCTGAGTCTATGGTGCTGTGTTGAGTCTATGGTGCAGTGTTGAGTCTATGGGCAGTGCTGAGTCTATGGTGCAGTGTTGAGTCTATGGTGTAGTGTTGAGTCTATTGTGCAGTGCTGAGTCTATGGTGCAGTGTTGAGTCTATTGTGTAGCGCTGAGTCTATGGTGCAGTGCTGAGTCTATGGTGCAGTGTTGAGTCTATGGTGTAGCAGTGCTGAGTCTATGGTATAGCAGTGCTGAGTCTATGGTGTAGCAGTGTTGAGTCTGTGGTGCAGTGCTGAGTCTATGGTGCAGTGCTGAGTCTATGGTGTAGCAGTGCTGAGTCTATGGTATAGCAGTGTTGAGTCTATGGTGCAGTGCTGAGTCTATGGTGCAGTGTTGAGTCTGTGGTGTAGCAGTGTTGAGTCTGTGGTGTAGCAGTGCTGAGTCTATGGTGTAGCAGTGCTGAGTCTATGGTGTAGCAGCGCTGAGTCTATGGTGTAGCAGTACTGAGTCTATGGTGTAGCAGTGTTGAGTCTATGGTGTAGCAGTGTTGAGTCTATGGTGTAGCAGTGCTGAGTCTGTGGTGTAGCAGTGCTGAGTCTATGGTGTAGCAGTGCTGAGTCTATGGTGCAGTGTGGAGTCTGTGGTGTAGCAGTGCTGAGTCTATGGTGTAGCAGTGCTGAGTCTATGGTGTAGCAGTGCTGAGTCTATGGTGTAGCAGTGCTGAGTCTATGGTGTAGCAGTACTGAGTCTATGGTGTAGCAGTGTTGAGTCTATGGTGTAGCAGTGTTGAGTCTATGGTGTAGCAGTGTTGAGTCTATGGTGTAGCAGTGCTGAGTCTGTGGTGTAATGTGGAGTCTGTGGTGTATCAGTGCTGAGTCTATGGTGTAGCAGTGCTGAGTCTATGGTGTAGCAGTGCTGAGTCTATGGTGTAGCAGTGTTGAGTCTGTGGTGTAGCAGTGCTGAGTCTATAGTGTAGCAGTGTTGAGTCTGTGGTGTAGCAGTGCTGAGTCTATGGTGCAGTGTTGAGTCTATGGTGCAGTGTTGAGTCTATGGTGCAGTGTTGAGTCTATGGTGCAGTGCTGAGTCTATGGTGCAGTGTTGAGTCTATGGTGCAGTGCTGAGTCTATGGTGCAGTGTTGAGTCTATGGTATAGTGTTGAGTCGATGGTGCAGTGCTGAGTCTATGTTGCAGTGCTCAGTCTATGGTGCAGTGCTGAGTCTATGGTGTAGCAGTGTTGAGTATATGGTGTAATGTTGAGTCTATGGTGCAGTGTTGAGTCTATGGTGCAGTGTTGAATCTATGGTGCAGTGCTGAGTCTATGGTGCAGTGTTTAGTCTATGGGTAGTGTTGAGTCTGTGGGTAGTGTTGAGTCTATGAGTAGTGTTAGTCTATGGGGCAGTGCTGAGTCTATGGTGCTGTGTTGAGTCTATGGTGCAGTGTTGAGTCTATGGTGCAGTGCTGAGTCTATGGTTCAGTGTTGAGTCTATGGTGCAGTGTTGAGACTATGGTGCAGTATTGAGTCTATGGGCAGGGCTGAGTCTATGGTGCAGTGTTGAGTCTATGGTGCAGTGTTGAGTCTATTGTGCAGTGCTGAGTCTATGGTGCAGTGTTGAGTCTATTGTGTAGCGCTGAGTCTATGGTGCAGTGCTGAGTCTATGGTGTAGCAGTGGTGAGTCTATGGTGCAGTGCTGAGTCTATGGTGCAGTGCTGAGTCTATGGTGTAGCAGTGCTGAGTCTATGGTATAGCAGTGTTGAGTCTATGGTGCAGTGCTGAGTCTATGGTGCAGTGCTGAGTCTATGGTGTAGCAGTGCTGAGTCTATGGTATAGCAGTGTTGAGTCTATGGTGCAGTGCTGAGTCTATGGTGCAGTGTTGAGTCTGTGGTGTAGCAGTGTTGAGTCTGTGGTGTAGCAGTGCTGAGTCTATGGTGCAGCAGTGCTGAGTCTATGGTGTAGCAGTGCTGAGTCTATGGTGTAGCAGTACTGAGTCTATGGTGTAGCAGTGTTGAGTCTATAGTGTAGCAGTGTTGAGTCTATGGTGTAGCAGTGCTGAGTCTGTGGTGTAGCAGTGCTGAGTCTATGGTGTAGCAGTGCTGAGTCTATGGTGCAGTGTGGAGTCTGTGGTGTAGCAGTGCTGAGTCTATGGTGTAGCAGTGCTGAGTCTATGGTGTAGCAGTACTGAGTCTATGGTGTAGCAGTGTTGAGTCTATGGTGTAGCAGTGTTGAGTCTATGGTGTAGCAGTGCTGAGTCTGTGGTGTAGCAGTGCTGAGTCTATGGTGTAGCAGTGCTGAGTCTATGGTGCAGTGTGGAGTCTGTGGTGTAGCAGTGCTGAGTCTATGGTGTAGCAGTGCTGAGTCTATGGTGTAGCAGTGCTGAGTCTATGGTGTAGCAGTGCTGAGTCTATGGTGTAGCAGTGTTGAGTCTGTGGTGTAGCAGTGCTGAGTCTATGGTGTAGCAGTGTTGAGTCTGTGCTGTAGCAGTGCTGAGTCTATGGTGTAGCAGTGTTGAGTCTATGGTGTGGCAGTGTTGAGTCTATGGTGTAGCAGTGCTGAGTCTGTGGTGTAGCAGTGCTGAGTCTATGGTGTAGCAGTGCTGAGTCTGTGGTGTAGCAGTGTTGAGTCTATGGTGTAGCAGTGCTGAGTCTGTGGTGTAGCAGTGTTGAGTCTATGGTGTAGCAGTGCTGAGTCTGTGGTGTAGCAGTGCTGAGTCTATGGTGTAGCAGTGCTGAGTCTATGGTGTAGCAGTGCTGAGTCTATGGTGTAGCAGTGTTGAGTCTGTGGTGTAGCAGTGCTGAGTCTATGGTGTAGCAGTGTTGAGTCTATGGTGCTGTGTTGAGTCTATGGTGCAGTGTTGAGTCTATGGTGCAGTGCTGAGTCTATGGTGCAGTGTTGAGTCTATGGTATAGTGTTGAGTCTATGGTGCAGTGCTGAGTCTATGTTGCAGTGCTCAGTCTATGGTGCAGTGCTGAGTCTATGGTGTAGCAGTGTTGAGTATATGGTGTAGTGTTGAGTCTGTGGGTAGTGTTGAGTCTATGAGTAGTGTTAGTCTATGGGGCAGTGCTGAGTCTATGGTGCTGTGTTGAGTCTATGGTGCAGTGTTGAGTCTATGGTGCAGTGTTGAGACTATGGTGCAGTGTTGAGTCTATGGGCAGTGCTGAGTCTATGGTGCAGTGTTGAGTCTATGGTGCAGTGTTGAGTCTATTGTGTAGCGCTGAGTCTATGGTGTAGTGCTGAGTCTATGGTGCAGTGTTGAGTCTATGGTGTAGCAGTGCTGAGTCTATGGTATAGCAGTGCTGAGTCTATGGTGTAGCAGTGTTGAGTCTATGGTGCAGTGCTGAGTCTATGGTGCAGTGCTGAGTCTATGGTGTAGCAGTGCTGAGTCTATGGTATAGCAGTGTTGAGTCTATGGTGCAGTGCTGAGTCTATGGTGCAGTGCTGAGTCTATGGTGTAGCAGTGCTGAGTCTATGGTATAGCAGTGTTGAGTCTATGGTGCAGTGCTGAGTCTATGGTGCAGTGTTGAGTCTGTGGTGTAGCAGTGTTGAGTCTGTGGTGTAGCAGTGCTGAGTCTATGGTGTAGCAGTGCTGAGTCTATGGTGTAGCAGTGCTGAGTCTATGGTGTAGCAGTACTGAGTCTATGGTGTAGCAGTGTTGAGTCTATGGTGTAGCAGTGTTGAGTCTATGGTGTAGCAGTGCTGAGTCTGTGGTGTAGCAGTGCTGAGTCTATGGTGTAGCAGTGCTGAGTCTATGGTGCAGTGTGGAGTCTGTGGTGTAGCAGTGCTGAGTCTATGGTGTAGCAGTGCTGAGTCTATGGTGTAGCAGTGCTGAGTCTATGGTGTAGCAGTGTTGAGTCTGTGGTGTACCAGCGCTGAGTCTATGGTGTAGCAGTGTTGAGTCTGTGGTATAGCAGTGCTGAGTCTATGGTGTAGCAGTGTTGAGTCTATGGTGTAGCAGTGCTGAGTCTATGGTGTAGCAGTGTTGAGTCTGTGGTGTAGCAGTGCTGAGTCTATGGTGTAGCAGTGCTGAGTCTATGGTGTAGCAGTGCTGAGTCTGTGGTGTAGCAGTGTTGAGTCTATGGTGTAGCAGTGCTGAGTCTGTGGTGTAGCAGTGCTTAGTCTATGGTGTAGCAGTGCTGAGTCTGTGGTGTAGCAGTGTTGAGTCTATGGTGTAGCAGTGCTGAGTCTGTGGTGTAGCAGTGCTGAGTCTATGGTGTAGCAGTGCTGAGTCTATGGTGTAGCAGTGCTGAGTCTATGGTGTAGCAGTGTTGAGTCTGTGGTGTAGCAGTGCTGAGTCTATGGTGTAGCAGTGTTGAGTCTGTGGTGTAGCAGTGCTGAGTCTATGGTGTAGCAGTGTTGAGTCTATGGTGCTGTGTTGAGTCTATGGTGCAGTGTTGAGTCTATGGTGCAGTGCTGAGTCTATGGTGCAGTGTGGAGTCTGTGGTGTAGCAGTGCTGAGTCTATGGTGTAGCAGTGCTGAGTCTATGGTGTAGCAGTGCTGAGTCTATGTTGTAGCAGTGCTGAGTCTATGGTGTAGCAGTACTGAGTCTATGGTGTAGCAGTGTTGAGTCTATGGTGTAGCAGTGTTGAGTCTATGGTGTAGCAGTGTTGAGTCTATGGTGTAGCAGTGCTGAGTCTGTGGTGTAATGTGGAGTCTGTGGTGTATCAGTGCTGAGTCTATGGTGTAGCAGTGCTGAGTCTATGGTGTAGCAGTGCTGAGTCTATGGTGTAGCAGTGTTGAGTCTGTGGTGTAGCAGTGCTGAGTCTATAGTGTAGCAGTGTTGAGTCTGTGGTGTAGCAGTGCTGAGTCTATGGTGCAGTGTTGAGTCTATGGTGCAGTGTTGAGTCTATGGTGCAGTGTTGAGTCTATGGTGCAGTGCTGAGTCTATGGTGCAGTGTTGAGTCTATGGTGCAGTGCTGAGTCTATGGTGCAGTGTTGAGTCTATGGTATAGTGTTGAGTCGATGGTGCAGTGCTGAGTCTATGTTGCAGTGCTCAGTCTATGGTGCAGTGCTGAGTCTATGGTGTAGCAGTGTTGAGTATATGGTGTAATGTTGAGTCTATGGTGCAGTGTTGAGTCTATGGTGCAGTGTTGAATCTATGGTGCAGTGCTGAGTCTATGGTGCAGTGTTTAGTCTATGGGTAGTGTTGAGTCTGTGGGTAGTGTTGAGTCTATGAGTAGTGTTAGTCTATGGGGCAGTGCTGAGTCTATGGTGCTGTGTTGAGTCTATGGTGCAGTGTTGAGTCTATGGTGCAGTGCTGAGTCTATGGTTCAGTGTTGAGTCTATGGTGCAGTGTTGAGACTATGGTGCAGTATTGAGTCTATGGGCAGGGCTGAGTCTATGGTGCAGTGTTGAGTCTATGGTGCAGTGTTGAGTCTATTGTGCAGTGCTGAGTCTATGGTGCAGTGTTGAGTCTATTGTGTAGCGCTGAGTCTATGGTGCAGTGCTGAGTCTATGGTGTAGCAGTGGTGAGTCTATGGTGCAGTGCTGAGTCTATGGTGCAGTGCTGAGTCTATGGTGTAGCAGTGCTGAGTCTATGGTATAGCAGTGTTGAGTCTATGGTGCAGTGCTGAGTCTATGGTGCAGTGCTGAGTCTATGGTGTAGCAGTGCTGAGTCTATGGTATAGCAGTGTTGAGTCTATGGTGCAGTGCTGAGTCTATGGTGCAGTGTTGAGTCTGTGGTGTAGCAGTGTTGAGTCTGTGGTGTAGCAGTGCTGAGTCTATGGTGCAGCAGTGCTGAGTCTATGGTGTAGCAGTGCTGAGTCTATGGTGTAGCAGTACTGAGTCTATGGTGTAGCAGTGTTGAGTCTATGGTGTAGCAGTGTTGAGTCTATGGTGTAGCAGTGCTGAGTCTGTGGTGTAGCAGTGCTGAGTCTATGGTGTAGCAGTGCTGAGTCTATGGTGCAGTGTGGAGTCTGTGGTGTAGCAGTGCTGAGTCTATGGTGTAGCAGTGCTGAGTCTATGGTGTAGCAGTACTGAGTCTATGGTGTAGCAGTGTTGAGTCTATGGTGTAGCAGTGTTGAGTCTATGGTGTAGCAGTGCTGAGTCTGTGGTGTAGCAGTGCTGAGTCTATGGTGTAGCAGTGCTGAGTCTATGGTGCAGTGTGGAGTCTGTGGTGTAGCAGTGCTGAGTCTATGGTGTAGCAGTGCTGAGTCTATGGTGTAGCAGTGCTGAGTCTATGGTGTAGCAGTGCTGAGTCTATGGTGTAGCAGTGTTGAGTCTGTGGTGTAGCAGTGCTGAGTCTATGGTGTAGCAGTGTTGAGTCTGTGCTGTAGCAGTGCTGAGTCTATGGTGTAGCAGTGTTGAGTCTATGGTGTGGCAGTGTTGAGTCTATGGTGTAGCAGTGCTGAGTCTGTGGTGTAGCAGTGCTGAGTCTATGGTGTAGCAGTGCTGAGTCTGTGGTGTAGCAGTGTTGAGTCTATGGTGTAGCAGTGCTGAGTCTGTGGTGTAGCAGTGTTGAGTCTATGGTGTAGCAGTGCTGAGTCTGTGGTGTAGCAGTGCTGAGTCTATGGTGTAGCAGTGCTGAGTCTATGGTGTAGCAGTGCTGAGTCTATGGTGTAGCAGTGTTGAGTCTGTGGTGTAGCAGTGCTGAGTCTATGGTGTAGCAGTGTTGAGTCTATGGTGCTGTGTTGAGTCTATGGTGCAGTGTTGAGTCTATGGTGCAGTGCTGAGTCTATGGTGCAGTGTTGAGTCTATGGTATAGTGTTGAGTCTATGGTGCAGTGCTGAGTCTATGTTGCAGTGCTCAGTCTATGGTGCAGTGCTGAGTCTATGGTGTAGCAGTGTTGAGTATATGGTGTAGTGTTGAGTCTGTGGGTAGTGTTGAGTCTATGAGTAGTGTTAGTCTATGGGGCAGTGCTGAGTCTATGGTGCTGTGTTGAGTCTATGGTGCAGTGTTGAGTCTATGGTGCAGTGTTGAGACTATGGTGCAGTGTTGAGTCTATGGGCAGTGCTGAGTCTATGGTGCAGTGTTGAGTCTATGGTGCAGTGTTGAGTCTATTGTGTAGCGCTGAGTCTATGGTGTAGTGCTGAGTCTATGGTGCAGTGTTGAGTCTATGGTGTAGCAGTGCTGAGTCTATGGTATAGCAGTGCTGAGTCTATGGTGTAGCAGTGTTGAGTCTATGGTGCAGTGCTGAGTCTATGGTGCAGTGCTGAGTCTATGGTGTAGCAGTGCTGAGTCTATGGTATAGCAGTGTTGAGTCTATGGTGCAGTGCTGAGTCTATGGTGCAGTGCTGAGTCTATGGTGTAGCAGTGCTGAGTCTATGGTATAGCAGTGTTGAGTCTATGGTGCAGTGCTGAGTCTATGGTGCAGTGTTGAGTCTGTGGTGTAGCAGTGTTGAGTCTGTGGTGTAGCAGTGCTGAGTCTATGGTGTAGCAGTGCTGAGTCTATGGTGTAGCAGTGCTGAGTCTATGGTGTAGCAGTACTGAGTCTATGGTGTAGCAGTGTTGAGTCTATGGTGTAGCAGTGTTGAGTCTATGGTGTAGCAGTGCTGAGTCTGTGGTGTAGCAGTGCTGAGTCTATGGTGTAGCAGTGCTGAGTCTATGGTGCAGTGTGGAGTCTGTGGTGTAGCAGTGCTGAGTCTATGGTGTAGCAGTGCTGAGTCTATGGTGTAGCAGTGCTGAGTCTATGGTGTAGCAGTGTTGAGTCTGTGGTGTACCAGCGCTGAGTCTATGGTGTAGCAGTGTTGAGTCTGTGGTATAGCAGTGCTGAGTCTATGGTGTAGCAGTGTTGAGTCTATGGTGTAGCAGTGCTGAGTCTATGGTGTAGCAGTGTTGAGTCTGTGGTGTAGCAGTGCTGAGTCTATGGTGTAGCAGTGCTGAGTCTATGGTGTAGCAGTGCTGAGTCTGTGGTGTAGCAGTGTTGAGTCTATGGTGTAGCAGTGCTGAGTCTGTGGTGTAGCAGTGCTTAGTCTATGGTGTAGCAGTGCTGAGTCTGTGGTGTAGCAGTGTTGAGTCTATGGTGTAGCAGTGCTGAGTCTGTGGTGTAGCAGTGCTGAGTCTATGGTGTAGCAGTGCTGAGTCTATGGTGTAGCAGTGCTGAGTCTATGGTGTAGCAGTGTTGAGTCTGTGGTGTAGCAGTGCTGAGTCTATGGTGTAGCAGTGTTGAGTCTGTGGTGTAGCAGTGCTGAGTCTATGGTGTAGCAGTGTTGAGTCTATGGTGCTGTGTTGAGTCTATGGTGCAGTGTTGAGTCTATGGTGCAGTGCTGAGTCTATGGTGCAGTGTTGAGTCTATGGTGCAGTGCTGAGTCTATGTTGCAGTGCTCAGTCTATGGTGCAGTGCTGAGTCTATGGTGTAGCAGTGTTGAGTATATGGTGTAGTGTTGAGTCTATGGTGCAGTGTTGAGTCTATGGTGCAGTGTTGAATCTATGGTGCAGTGCTGAGTCTATGGTGCAGTGTTTAGTCTATGGGTAGTGTTGAGTCTGTGGGTAGTGTTGAGTCTATGAGTAGTGTTAGTCTATGGGGCAGTGCTGAGTCTATGGTGCTGTGTTGAGTCTATGGTGCAGTGTTGAGTCTATGGTGCAGTGCTGAGTCTATGGTTCAGTGTTGAGTCTATGGTGCAGTGTTGAGACTATGGTGCAGTGTTGAGTCTATGGGCAGTGCTGAGTCTATGGTGCTGTGTTGAGTCTATGGTGCAGTGTTGAGTCTATGGGCAGTGCTGAGTCTATGGTGCAGTGTTGAGTCTATGGTGTAGTGTTGAGTCTATTGTGCAGTGCTGAGTCTATGGTGCAGTGTTGAGTCTATTGTGTAGCGCTGAGTCTATGGTGCAGTGCTGAGTCTATGGTGCAGTGTTGAGTCTATGGTGTAGCAGTGCTGAGTCTATGGTATAGCAGTGCTGAGTCTATGGTGTAGCAGTGTTGAGTCTGTGGTGCAGTGCTGAGTCTATGGTGCAGTGCTGAGTCTATGGTGTAGCAGTGCTGAGTCTATGGTATAGCAGTGTTGAGTCTATGGTGCAGTGCTGAGTCTATGGTGCAGTGTTGAGTCTGTGGTGTAGCAGTGTTGAGTCTGTGGTGTAGCAGTGCTGAGTCTGTGGTGTAGCAGTGCTGAGTCTATGGTGTAGCAGTGCTGAGTCTATGGTGCAGTGTGGAGTCTGTGGTGTAGCAGTGCTGAGTCTATGGTGTAGCAGTGCTGAGTCTATGGTGTAGCAGTGCTGAGTCTATGGTGTAGCAGTGCTGAGTCTATGGTGTAGCAGTACTGAGTCTATGGTGTAGCAGTGTTGAGTCTATGGTGTAGCAGTGTTGAGTCTATGGTGTAGCAGTGTTGAGTCTATGGTGTAGCAGTGCTGAGTCTGTGGTGTAATGTGGAGTCTGTGGTGTATCAGTGCTGAGTCTATGGTGTAGCAGTGCTGAGTCTATGGTGTAGCAGTGCTGAGTCTATGGTGTAGCAGTGTTGAGTCTGTGGTGTAGCAGTGCTGAGTCTATAGTGTAGCAGTGTTGAGTCTGTGGTGTAGCAGTGCTGAGTCTATGGTGCAGTGTTGAGTCTATGGTGCAGTGTTGAGTCTATGGTGCAGTGTTGAGTCTATGGTGCAGTGCTGAGTCTATGGTGCAGTGTTGAGTCTATGGTGCAGTGCTGAGTCTATGGTGCAGTGTTGAGTCTATGGTATAGTGTTGAGTCGATGGTGCAGTGCTGAGTCTATGTTGCAGTGCTCAGTCTATGGTGCAGTGCTGAGTCTATGGTGTAGCAGTGTTGAGTATATGGTGTAATGTTGAGTCTATGGTGCAGTGTTGAGTCTATGGTGCAGTGTTGAATCTATGGTGCAGTGCTGAGTCTATGGTGCAGTGTTTAGTCTATGGGTAGTGTTGAGTCTGTGGGTAGTGTTGAGTCTATGAGTAGTGTTAGTCTATGGGGCAGTGCTGAGTCTATGGTGCTGTGTTGAGTCTATGGTGCAGTGTTGAGTCTATGGTGCAGTGCTGAGTCTATGGTTCAGTGTTGAGTCTATGGTGCAGTGTTGAGACTATGGTGCAGTATTGAGTCTATGGGCAGGGCTGAGTCTATGGTGCAGTGTTGAGTCTATGGTGCAGTGTTGAGTCTATTGTGCAGTGCTGAGTCTATGGTGCAGTGTTGAGTCTATTGTGTAGCGCTGAGTCTATGGTGCAGTGCTGAGTCTATGGTGTAGCAGTGGTGAGTCTATGGTGCAGTGCTGAGTCTATGGTGCAGTGCTGAGTCTATGGTGTAGCAGTGCTGAGTCTATGGTATAGCAGTGTTGAGTCTATGGTGCAGTGCTGAGTCTATGGTGCAGTGCTGAGTCTATGGTGTAGCAGTGCTGAGTCTATGGTATAGCAGTGTTGAGTCTATGGTGCAGTGCTGAGTCTATGGTGCAGTGTTGAGTCTGTGGTGTAGCAGTGTTGAGTCTGTGGTGTAGCAGTGCTGAGTCTATGGTGCAGCAGTGCTGAGTCTATGGTGTAGCAGTGCTGAGTCTATGGTGTAGCAGTACTGAGTCTATGGTGTAGCAGTGTTGAGTCTATGGTGTAGCAGTGTTGAGTCTATGGTGTAGCAGTGCTGAGTCTGTGGTGTAGCAGTGCTGAGTCTATGGTGTAGCAGTGCTGAGTCTATGGTGCAGTGTGGAGTCTGTGGTGTAGCAGTGCTGAGTCTATGGTGTAGCAGTGCTGAGTCTATGGTGTAGCAGTACTGAGTCTATGGTGTAGCAGTGTTGAGTCTATGGTGTAGCAGTGTTGAGTCTATGGTGTAGCAGTGCTGAGTCTGTGGTGTAGCAGTGCTGAGTCTATGGTGTAGCAGTGCTGAGTCTATGGTGCAGTGTGGAGTCTGTGGTGTAGCAGTGCTGAGTCTATGGTGTAGCAGTGCTGAGTCTATGGTGTAGCAGTGCTGAGTCTATGGTGTAGCAGTGCTGAGTCTATGGTGTAGCAGTGTTGAGTCTGTGGTGTAGCAGTGCTGAGTCTTTGGTGTAGCAGTGTTGAGTCTGTGCTGTAGCAGTGCTGAGTCTATGGTGTAGCAGTGTTGAGTCTATGGTGTGGCAGTGTTGAGTCTATGGTGTAGCAGTGCTGAGTCTGTGGTGTAGCAGTGCTGAGTCTATGGTGTAGCAGTGCTGAGTCTGTGGTGTAGCAGTGCTGAGTCTATGGTGTAGCAGTGCTGAGTCTGTGGTGTAGCAGTGTTGAGTCTATGGTGTAGCAGTGCTGAGTCTGTGGTGTAGCAGTGCTTAGTCTATGGTGTAGCAGTGCTGAGTCTGTGGTGTAGCAGTGTTGAGTCTATGGTGTAGCAGTGCTGAGTCTGTGGTGTAGCAGTGCTGAGTCTATGGTGTAGCAGTGCTGAGTCTATGGTGTAGCAGTGCTGAGTCTATGGTGTAGCAGTGTTGAGTCTGTGGTGTAGCAGTGCTGAGTCTATGGTGTAGCAGTGTTGAGTCTATGGTGCTGTGTTGAGTCTATGGTGCAGTGTTGAGTCTATGGTGCAGTGCTGAGTCTATGGTGCAGTGTTGAGTCTATGGTATAGTGTTGAGTCTATGGTGCAGTGCTGAGTCTATGTTGCAGTGCTCAGTCTATGGTGCAGTGCTGAGTCTATGGTGTAGCAGTGTTGAGTATATGGTGTAGTGTTGAGTCTGTGGGTAGTGTTGAGTCTATGAGTAGTGTTAGTCTATGGGGCAGTGCTGAGTCTATGGTGCTGTGTTGAGTCTATGGTGCAGTGTTGAGTCTATGGTGCAGTGTTGAGACTATGGTGCAGTGTTGAGTCTATGGGCAGTGCTGAGTCTATGGTGCAGTGTTGAGTCTATGGTGCAGTGTTGAGTCTATTGTGTAGCGCTGAGTCTATGGTGTAGTGCTGAGTCTATGGTGCAGTGTTGAGTCTATGGTGTAGCAGTGCTGAGTCTATGGTATAGCAGTGCTGAGTCTATGGTGTAGCAGTGTTGAGTCTATGGTGCAGTGCTGAGTCTATGGTGCAGTGCTGAGTCTATGGTGTAGCAGTGCTGAGTCTATGGTATAGCAGTGTTGAGTCTATGGTGCAGTGCTGAGTCTATGGTGCAGTGCTGAGTCTATGGTGTAGCAGTGCTGAGTCTATGGTATAGCAGTGTTGAGTCTATGGTGCAGTGCTGAGTCTATGGTGCAGTGTTGAGTCTGTGGTGTAGCAGTGTTGAGTCTGTGGTGTAGCAGTGCTGAGTCTATGGTGTAGCAGTGCTGAGTCTATGGTGTAGCAGTGCTGAGTCTATGGTGTAGCAGTACTGAGTCTATGGTGTAGCAGTGTTGAGTCTATGGTGTAGCAGTGTTGAGTCTATGGTGTAGCAGTGCTGAGTCTGTGGTGTAGCAGTGCTGAGTCTATGGTGTAGCAGTGCTGAGTCTATGGTGCAGTGTGGAGTCTGTGGTGTAGCAGTGCTGAGTCTATGGTGTAGCAGTGCTGAGTCTATGGTGTAGCAGTGCTGAGTCTATGGTGTAGCAGTGTTGAGTCTGTGGTGTACCAGCGCTGAGTCTATGGTGTAGCAGTGTTGAGTCTGTGGTATAGCAGTGCTGAGTCTATGGTGTAGCAGTGTTGAGTCTATGGTGTAGCAGTGCTGAGTCTATGGTGTAGCAGTGTTGAGTCTATGGTGTAGCAGTGCTGAGTCTATGGTGTAGCAGTGTTGAGTCTGTGGTGTAGCAGTGCTGAGTCTATGGTGTAGCAGTGCTGAGTCTATGGTGTAGCAGTGCTGAGTCTGTGGTGTAGCAGTGTTGAGTCTATGGTGTAGCAGTGCTGAGTCTGTGGTGTAGCAGTGCTTAGTCTATGGTGTAGCAGTGCTGAGTCTGTGGTGTAGCAGTGTTGAGTCTATGGTGTAGCAGTGCTGAGTCTGTGGTGTAGCAGTGCTGAGTCTATGGTGTAGCAGTGCTGAGTCTATGGTGTAGCAGTGCTGAGTCTATGGTGTAGCAGTGTTGAGTCTGTGGTGTAGCAGTGCTGAGTCTATGGTGTAGCAGTGTTGAGTCTGTGGTGTAGCAGTGCTGAGTCTATGGTGTAGCAGTGTTGAGTCTATGGTGCTGTGTTGAGTCTATGGTGCAGTGTTGAGTCTATGGTGCAGTGCTGAGTCTATGGTGCAGTGTTGAGTCTATGGTATAGTGTTGAGTCTATGGTGCAGTGCTGAGTCTATGTTGCAGTGCTCAGTCTATGGTGCAGTGCTGAGTCTATGGTGTAGCAGTGTTGAGTATATGGTGTAGTGTTGAGTCTATGGTGCAGTGTTGAGTCTATGGTGCAGTGTTGAATCTATGGTGCAGTGCTGAGTCTATGGTGCAGTGTTTAGTCTATGGGTAGTGTTGAGTCTGTGGGTAGTGTTGAGTCTATGAGTAGTGTTAGTCTATGGGGCAGTGCTGAGTCTATGGTGCTGTGTTGAGTCTATGGTGCAGTGTTGAGTCTATGGTGCAGTGTTGAGACTATGGTGCAGTGTTGAGTCTATGGGCAATGCTGAGTCTATGGTGCAGTGTTGAGTCTATGGTGCAGTGTTGAGTCTATTGTGTAGCGCTGAGTCTATGGTGCAGTGCTGAGTCTATGGTGCAGTGTTGAGTCTATGGTGTAGCAGTGCTGAGTCTATGGTATAGCAGTGCTGAGTCTATGGTGTAGCAGTGTTGAGTCTATGGTGCAGTGCTGAGTCTATGGTGCAGTGCTGAGTCTATGGTGTAGCAGTGCTGAGTCTATGGTATAGCAGTGTTGAGTCTATGGTGCAGTGCTGAGTCTATGGTGCAGTGCTGAGTCTATGGTGTAGCAGTGCTGAGTCTATGGTATAGCAGTGTTGAGTCTATGGTGCAGTGCTGAGTCTATGGTGCAGTGTTGAGTCTGTGGTGTAGCAGTGTTGAGTCTGTTGTGTAGCAGTGCTGAGTCTATGGTGTAGCAGTGCTGAGTCTATGGTGTAGCAGTGCTGAGTCTATGGTGTAGCAGTACTGAGTCTATGGTGTAGCAGTGTTGAGTCTATGGTGTAGCAGTGTTGAGTCTATGGTGTAGCAGTGCTGAGTCTGTGGTGTAGCAGTGCTGAGTCTATGGTGTAGCAGTGCTGAGTCTATGGTGCAGTGTGGAGTCTGTGGTGTAGCAGTGCTGTGTCTATGGTGTAGCAGTGCTGAGTCTATGGTGTAGCAGTGCTGAGTCTATGGTGTAGCAGTGCTGAGTCTATGGTGTAGCAGTGTTGAGTCTGTGGTGTAGCAGTGCTGAGTCTATGGTGTAGCAGTGTTGAGTCTATGGTGTAGCAGTGCTGAGTCTATGGTGTAGCAGTGTTGAGTCTGTGGTATAGCAGTGCTGAGTCTATGGTGTAGCAGTGTTGAGTCTGTGGTGTAGCAGTGCTGAGTCTATGGTGTAGCAGTGTTGAGTCTATGGTGTAGCAGTGCTGAGTCTGTGGTGTAGCAGTGTTGAGTCTATGGTGTAGCAGTGCTGAGTCTGTGGTGTAGCAGTGTTGAGTCTATGGTGTAGCAGTGCTGAGTCTGTGGTGTAGCAGTGCTTAGTCTATGGTGTAGCAGTGCTGAGTCTGTGGTGTAGCAGTGTTGAGTCTATGGTGTAGCAGTGCTGAGTCTGTGGTGTAGCAGTGCTGAGTCTATGGTGTAGCAGTGCTGAGTCTATGGTGTAGCAGTGCTGAGTCTATGGTGTAGCAGTGTTGAGTCTGTGGTGTAGCAGTGCTGAGTCTATGGTGTAGCAGTGTTGAGTCTGTGGTGTAGCAGTGCTGAGTCTATGGTGTAGCAGTGTTGAGTCTATGGTGCTGTGTTGAGTCTATGGTGCAGTGTTGAGTCTATGGTGCAGTGCTGAGTCTATGGTGCAGTGTTGAGTCTATGGTATAGTGTTGAGTCTATGGTGCAGTGCTGAGTCTATGTTGCAGTGCTCAGTCTATGGTGCAGTGCTGAGTCTATGGTGTAGCAGTGTTGAGTATATGGTGTAGTGTTGAGTCTATGGTGCAGTGTTGAGTCTATGGTGCAGTGTTGAATCTATGGTGCAGTGCTGAGTCTATGGTGCAGTGTTTAGTCTATGGGTAGTGTTGAGTCTGTGGGTAGTGTTGAGTCTATGAGTAGTGTTAGTCTATGGGGCAGTGCTGAGTCTATGGTGCTGTGTTGAGTCTATGGTGCAGTGTTGAGTCTATGGTGCAGTGTTGAGACTATGGTGCAGTGTTGAGTCTATGGGCAATGCTGAGTCTATGGTGCAGTGTTGAGTCTATGGTGCAGTGTTGAGTCTATTGTGTAGCGCTGAGTCTATGGTGCAGTGCTGAGTCTATGGTGCAGTGTTGAGTCTATGGTGTAGCAGTGCTGAGTCTATGGTATAGCAGTGCTGAGTCTATGGTGTAGCAGTGTTGAGTCTATGGTGCAGTGCTGAGTCTATGGTGCAGTGCTGAGTCTATGGTGTAGCAGTGCTGAGTCTATGGTATAGCAGTGTTGAGTCTATGGTGCAGTGCTGAGTCTATGGTGCAGTGCTGAGTCTATGGTGTAGCAGTGCTGAGTCTATGGTATAGCAGTGTTGAGTCTATGGTGCAGTGCTGAGTCTATGGTGCAGTGTTGAGTCTGTGGTGTAGCAGTGTTGAGTCTGTTGTGTAGCAGTGCTGAGTCTATGGTGTAGCAGTGCTGAGTCTATGGTGTAGCAGTGCTGAGTCTATGGTGTAGCAGTACTGAGTCTATGGTGTAGCAGTGTTGAGTCTATGGTGTAGCAGTGTTGAGTCTATGGTGTAGCAGTGCTGAGTCTGTGGTGTAGCAGTGCTGAGTCTATGGTGTAGCAGTGCTGAGTCTATGGTGCAGTGTGGAGTCTGTGGTGTAGCAGTGCTGTGTCTATGGTGTAGCAGTGCTGAGTCTATGGTGTAGCAGTGCTGAGTCTATGGTGTAGCAGTGCTGAGTCTATGGTGTAGCAGTGTTGAGTCTGTGGTGTAGCAGTGCTGAGTCTATGGTGTAGCAGTGTTGAGTCTATGGTGTAGCAGTGCTGAGTCTATGGTGTAGCAGTGTTGAGTCTGTGGTATAGCAGTGCTGAGTCTATGGTGTAGCAGTGTTGAGTCTGTGGTGTAGCAGTGCTGAGTCTATGGTGTAGCAGTGTTGAGTCTATGGTGTAGCAGTGCTGAGTCTGTGGTGTAGCAGTGTTGAGTCTATGGTGTAGCAGTGCTGAGTCTGTGGTGTAGCAGTGCTGAGTCTGTGGTGTAGCAGTGTTGAGTCTATGGTGTAGCAGTGTTGAGTCTATGGTGTACTAGTGCTGAGTCTATGGTGTAGCAGTGTTGAGTCTGTGGTGTAGCAGTGCTGAGTCTATGGTGTAGCAGTGCTGAGTCTATGGTGCAGCAGTGCTGAGTCTATGGTGTAGCGGTGCTGAGTCTATGGTGTAGCAGTGCTGAATCTATGGTGTAGCAGTGCTGAGTCTATGGTGTAGCAGTGTTGAGTCTATGGTGTGGCAGTGTTGAGTCTATGGTGTAGCAGTGCTGAGTCTATGGTGTAGCAGTGCTGAGTCTGTGGTGTAGCAGTGCTGAGTCTATGGTGTAGCAGGGCTGAGTCTATGGTGTAGCAGTGCTGAGGCTATGGTGTAGCAGTGCTGAGTCTGTGGTGTAGCAGTGTTGAGTCTGTGTTGTAGCAGTGCTGAGTCTATGGTGTAGCAGTGCTGAGTCTATGGTGTAGCAGTGCTGAGTCTGTGGTGTAGCAGTGTTGAGTCTATGGTGTAGCAGTGCTGAGTCTGTGGTGTAGCAGTGCTGAGTCTATGGTGTAGCAGTGCTGAGTCTATGGTGTAGCAGTGCTGAGTCTATGGTGTAGCAGTGTTGAGTCTGTGGTGTAGCAGTGCTGAGTCTATGGTGTAGCAGTGTTGAGTCTGTGGTGTAGCAGTGCTGAGTCTATGGTGTAGCAGTGTTGAGTCTATGGTGCTGTGTTGAGTCTATGGTGCAGTGTTGAGTCTATGGTGCAGTGCTGAGTCTATGGTGCAGTGTTGAGTCTATGGTATAGTGTTGAGTCTATGGTGCAGTGCTGAGTCTATGTTGCAGTGCTCAGTCTATGGTGCAGTGCTGAGTCTATGGTGTAGCAGTGTTGAGTATATGGTGTAGTGTTGAGTCTATGGTGCAGTGTTGAGTCTATGGTGCAGTGTTGAATCTATGGTGCAGTGCTGAGTCTATGGTGCAGTGTTTAGTCTATGGGTAGTGTTGAGTCTGTGGGTAGTGTTGAGTCTATGAGTAGTGTTAGTCTATGGGGCAGTGCTGAGTCTATGGTGCTGTGTTGAGTCTATGGTGCAGTGTTGAGTCTATGGTGCAGTGTTGAGACTATGGTGCAGTGTTGAGTCTATGGGCAGTGCTGAGTCTATGGTGCAGTGTTGAGCCTATGGTGCAGTGTTGAGTCTATTGTGTAGCGCTGAGTCTATGGTGCAGTGCTGAGTCTATGGTGCAGTGTTGAGTCTATGGTGTAGCAGTGCTGAGTCTATGGTATAGCAGTGCTGAGTCTATGGTGTAGCAGTGTTGAGTCTATGGTGCAGTGCTGAGTCTATGGTGCAGTGCTGAGTCTATGGTGTAGCAGTGCTGAGTCTATGGTATAGCAGTGTTGAGTCTATGGTGCAGTGCTGAGTCTATGGTGCAGTGCTGAGTCTATGGTGTAGCAGTGCTGAGTCTATGGTATAGCAGTGTTGAGTCTATGGTGCAGTGCTGAGTCTATGGTGCAGTGTTGAGTCTGTGGTGTAGCAGTGTTGAGTCTGTGGTGTAGCAGTGCTGAGTCTATGGTGTAGCAGTGCTGAGTCTATGGTGTAGCAGTGCTGAGTCTATGGTGTAGCAGTACTGAGTCTATGGTGTAGCAGTGTTGAGTCTATGGTGTAGCAGTGTTGAGTCTATGGTGTAGCAGTGCAGAGTCTGTGGTGTAGCAGTGCTGAGTCTATGGTGTAGCAGTGCTGAGTCTATGGTGCAGTGTGGAGTCTGTGGTGTAGCAGTGCTGAGACTATGGTGTAGCAGTGTTGAGTCTGTGGTATAGCAGTGCTGAGTCTATGGTGTAGCAGTGCTGAGTCTATGGTGCAGCAGTGCTGAGTCTATGGTGTAGCGGTGCTGAGTCTATGGTGTAGCAGTGCTGAATCTATGGTGTAGCAGTGCTGAGTCTATGGTGTAGCAGTGTTGAGTCTATGGTGTGGCAGTGTTGAGTCTATGGTGTAGCAGTGCTGAGTCTATGGTGTAGCAGTGCTGAGTCTGTGGTGTAGCAGTGCTGAGTCTATGGTGTAGCAGGGCTGAGTCTATGGTGTAGCAGTGCTGAGGCTATGGTGTAGCAGTGCTGAGTCTGTGGTGTAGCAGTGTTGAGTCTGTGGTGTAGCAGTGCTGAGTCTATGGTGTAGCAGTGCTGAGTCTATGGTGTAGCAGTGCTGAGTCTGTGGTGTAGCAGTGTTGAGTCTATGGTGTAGCAGTGTTGAGTCTGTGGTGTAGCAGTGCTGAGTCTATGGTGTAGCAGTGCTGAGTCTATGGTGTAGCAGTGCTGAGTCTATGGTGTAGCAGTGTTGAGTCTGCGGTGTAGCAGTGCTGAGTCTATGGTGTAGCAGTGTTGAGTCTGTGGTGTAGCAGTGCTGAGTCTATGGTGTAGCAGTGTTGAGTCTATGGTGCTGTGTTGAGTCTATGGTGCAGTGTTGAGTCTATGGTGCAGTGCTGAGTCTATGGTGCAGTGTTGAGTCTATGGTATAGTGTTGAGTCTATGGTGCAGTGGTGAGTCTATGTTGCAGTGCTCAGTCTATGGTGCAGTGCTGAGTCTATGGTGTAGCAGTGTTGAGTATATGGTGTAGTGTTGAGTCTATGGTGCAGTGTTGAGTCTATGGTGCAGTGTTGAATCTATGGTGCAGTGCTGAGTCTATGGTGCAGTGTTTAGTCTATGGGTAGTGTTGAGTCTGTGGGTAGTGTTGAGTCTATGAGTAGTGTTAGTCTATGGGGCAGTGCTGAGTCTATGGTGCTGTGTTGAGTCTATGGTGCAGTGTTGAGTCTATGGTGCAGTGTTGAGACTATGGTGCAGTGTTGAGTCTATGGGCAGTGCTGAGTCTATGGTGCAGTGTTGAGTCTATGGTGCAGTGTTGAGTCTATTGTGTAGCGCTGAGTCTATGGTGCAGTGCTGAGTCTATGGTGCAGTGTTGAGTCTATGGTGTAGCAGTGCTGAGTCTATGGTATAGCAGTGCTGAGTCTATGGTGTAGCAGTGTTGAGTCTATGGTGCAGTGCTGAGTCTATGGTGCAGTGCTGAGTCTATGGTGTAGCAGTGCTGAGTCTATGGTATAGCAGTGTTGAGTCTATGGTGCAGTGCTGAGTCTATGGTGCAGTGTTGAGTCTGTGGTGTAGCAGTGTTGAGTCTGTGGTGTAGCAGTTCTGAGTCTATGGTGTAGCAGTGCTGAGTCTATGGTATAGCAGTGTTGAGTCTATGGTGCAGTGCTGAGTCTATGGTGCAGTGTTGAGTCTGTGGTGTAGCAGTGTTGAGTCTGTGGTGTAGCAGTTCTGAGTCTATGGTGTAGCAGTGCTGAATCTATGGTGTAGCAGTGCTGAGTCTATGGTGTAGCAGTGTTGAGTCTATGGTGTAGCAGTGCTGAGTCTGTGGTGTAGCAGTGCTGAGTCTATGGTGTAACAGTGCTGAGTCTATGGTGCAGTGTGGAGTCTGTGGTGTAGCAGTGCTGAGTCTATGGTGTAGCAGTGCTGAGTCTATGGTGTAGCAGTGCTGAGTCTATGGTGTAGCAGTGTTGAGTCTGTGGTGTAGCAGCGCTGAGTCTATGGTGTAGCAGTGTTGAGTCTGTGGTATAGCAGTGCTGAGTCTATGGTGTAGCAGTGTTGAGTCTATGGTGTAGCAGTGCTGAGTCTATGGTGTAGCAGTGTTGAGTCTGTGGTGTAGCAGTGCTGAGTCTATGGTGTAGCAGTGTTGAGTCTATGGTGTAGCAGTGCTGAGTCTATGGTGTAGCAGTGTTGAGTCTGTGGTATAGCAGTGCTGAGTCTATGGTGTAGCAGTGTTGAGTCTGTGGTGTAGCAGTGCTGAGTCTATGGTGTAGCAGTGTTGAGTCTATGGTGTAGCAGTGCTGAGTCTGTGGTGTAGCAGTGTTGAGTCTATGGTGTAGCAGTGCTGAGTCTGTGGTGTAGCAGTGCTGAGTCTGTGGTGTAGCAGTGTTGAGTCTATGGTGTAGCAGTGTTGAGTCTATGGTGTACTAGTGCTGAGTCTATGGTGTAGCAGTTTTGAGTCTGTGGTGTAGCAGTGCTGAGTCTATGGTGTAGCAGTGCTGAGTCTATGGTGCAGCAGTGCTGAGTCTATGGTGTAGCGGTGCTGAGTCTATGGTGTAGCAGTGCTGAATCTATGGTGTAGCAGTGCTGAGTCTATGGTGTAGCAGTGTTGAGTCTATGGTGTGGCAGTGTTGAGTCTATGGTGTAGCAGTGCTGAGTCTATGGTGTAGCAGTGCTGAGTCTGTGGTGTAGCAGTGCTGAGTCTATGGTGTAGCAGGGCTGAGTCTATGGTGTAGCAGTGCTGAGGCTATGGTGTAGCAGTGCTGAGTCTGTGGTGTAGCAGTGTTGAGTCTGTGGTGTAGCAGTGCTGAGTCTATGGTGTAGCAGTGTTGAGTCTGTGGTGTAGCAGTGCTGAGTCTATGGTGTAGCAGTGTTGAGTCTGTGCTGTAGCAGTGCTGAGTCTATGGTGTAGCAGTGTTGAGTCTATGGTGTGGCAGTGTTGAGTCTATGGTGTAGCAGTGCTGAGTCTGTGGTGTAGCAGTGCTGAGTCTATGGTGTAGCAGTGCTGAGTCTGTGGTGTAGCAGTGCTGAGTCTATGGTGTAGCAGTGCTGAGTCTGTGGTGTAGCAGTGTTGAGTCTATGGTGTAGCAGTGCTGAGTCTGTGGTGTAGCAGTGCTTAGTCTATGGTGTAGCAGTGCTGAGTCTGTGGTGTAGCAGTGTTGAGTCTATGGTGTAGCAGTGCTGAGTCTGTGGTGTAGCAGTGCTTAGTCTATGGTGTAGCAGTGCTGAGTCTGTGGTGTAGCAGTGTTGAGTCTATGGTGTAGCAGTGCTGAGTCTGTGGTGTAGCAGTGCTGAGTCTATGGTGTAGCAGTGCTGAGTCTATGGTGTAGCAGTGCTGAGTCTATGGTGTAGCAGTGTTGAGTCTGTGGTGTAGCAGTGCTGAGTCTATGGTGTAGCAGTGTTGAGTCTGTGGTGTAGCAGTGCTGAGTCTATGGTGTAGCAGTGTTGAGTCTATGGTGCTGTGTTGAGTCTATGGTGCAGTGCTGAGTCTATGTTGCAGTGCTCAGTCTATGGTGCAGTGCTGAGTCTATGGTGTAGCAGTGTTGAGTATATGGTGTAGTGTTGAGTCTATGGTGCAGTGTTGAGTCTATGGTGCAGTGTTGAATCTATGGTGCAGTGCTGAGTCTATGGTGCAGTGTTTAGTCTATGGGTAGTGTTGAGTCTGTGGGTAGTGTTGAGTCTATGAGTAGTGTTAGTCTATGGGGCAGTGCTGAGTCTATGGTGCTGTGTTGAGTCTATGGTGCAGTGTTGAGTCTATGGTGCAGTGTTGAGACTATGGTGCAGTGTTGAGTCTATGGGCAATGCTGAGTCTATGGTGCAGTGTTGAGTCTATGGTGCAGTGTTGAGTCTATTGTGTAGCGCTGAGTCTATGGTGCAGTGCTGAGTCTATGGTGCAGTGTTGAGTCTATGGTGTAGCAGTGCTGAGTCTATGGTATAGCAGTGCTGAGTCTATGGTGTAGCAGTGTTGAGTCTATGGTGCAGTGCTGAGTCTATGGTGCAGTGCTGAGTCTATGGTGTAGCAGTGCTGAGTCTATGGTATAGCAGTGTTGAGTCTATGGTGCAGTGCTGAGTCTATGGTGCAGTGCTGAGTCTATGGTGTAGCAGTGCTGAGTCTATGGTATAGCAGTGTTGAGTCTATGGTGCAGTGCTGAGTCTATGGTGCAGTGTTGAGTCTGTGGTGTAGCAGTGTTGAGTCTGTTGTGTAGCAGTGCTGAGTCTATGGTGTAGCAGTGCTGAGTCTATGGTGTAGCAGTGCTGAGTCTATGGTGTAGCAGTACTGAGTCTATGGTGTAGCAGTGTTGAGTCTATGGTGTAGCAGTGTTGAGTCTATGGTGTAGCAGTGCTGAGTCTGTGGTGTAGCAGTGCTGAGTCTATGGTGTAGCAGTGCTGAGTCTATGGTGCAGTGTGGAGTCTGTGGTGTAGCAGTGCTGTGTCTATGGTGTAGCAGTGCTGAGTCTATGGTGTAGCAGTGCTGAGTCTATGGTGTAGCAGTGCTGAGTCTATGGTGTAGCAGTGTTGAGTCTGTGGTGTAGCAGTGCTGAGTCTATGGTGTAGCAGTGTTGAGTCTATGGTGTAGCAGTGCTGAGTCTATGGTGTAGCAGTGTTGAGTCTGTGGTATAGCAGTGCTGAGTCTATGGTGTAGCAGTGTTGAGTCTGTGGTGTAGCAGTGCTGAGTCTATGGTGTAGCAGTGTTGAGTCTATGGTGTAGCAGTGCTGAGTCTGTGGTGTAGCAGTGTTGAGTCTATGGTGTAGCAGTGCTGAGTCTGTGGTGTAGCAGTGCTGAGTCTGTGGTGTAGCAGTGTTGAGTCTATGGTGTAGCAGTGTTGAGTCTATGGTGTACTAGTGCTGAGTCTATGGTGTAGCAGTGTTGAGTCTGTGGTGTAGCAGTGCTGAGTCTATGGTGTAGCAGTGCTGAGTCTATGGTGCAGCAGTGCTGAGTCTATGGTGTAGCGGTGCTGAGTCTATGGTGTAGCAGTGCTGAATCTATGGTGTAGCAGTGCTGAGTCTATGGTGTAGCAGTGTTGAGTCTATGGTGTGGCAGTGTTGAGTCTATGGTGTAGCAGTGCTGAGTCTATGGTGTAGCAGTGCTGAGTCTGTGGTGTAGCAGTGCTGAGTCTATGGTGTAGCAGGGCTGAGTCTATGGTGTAGCAGTGCTGAGGCTATGGTGTAGCAGTGCTGAGTCTGTGGTGTAGCAGTGTTGAGTCTGTGTTGTAGCAGTGCTGAGTCTATGGTGTAGCAGTGCTGAGTCTATGGTGTAGCAGTGCTGAGTCTGTGGTGTAGCAGTGTTGAGTCTATGGTGTAGCAGTGCTGAGTCTGTGGTGTAGCAGTGCTGAGTCTATGGTGTAGCAGTGCTGAGTCTATGGTGTAGCAGTGCTGAGTCTATGGTGTAGCAGTGTTGAGTCTGTGGTGTAGCAGTGCTGAGTCTATGGTGTAGCAGTGTTGAGTCTGTGGTGTAGCAGTGCTGAGTCTATGGTGTAGCAGTGTTGAGTCTATGGTGCTGTGTTGAGTCTATGGTGCAGTGTTGAGTCTATGGTGCAGTGCTGAGTCTATGGTGCAGTGTTGAGTCTATGGTATAGTGTTGAGTCTATGGTGCAGTGCTGAGTCTATGTTGCAGTGCTCAGTCTATGGTGCAGTGCTGAGTCTATGGTGTAGCAGTGTTGAGTATATGGTGTAGTGTTGAGTCTATGGTGCAGTGTTGAGTCTATGGTGCAGTGTTGAATCTATGGTGCAGTGCTGAGTCTATGGTGCAGTGTTTAGTCTATGGGTAGTGTTGAGTCTGTGGGTAGTGTTGAGTCTATGAGTAGTGTTAGTCTATGGGGCAGTGCTGAGTCTATGGTGCTGTGTTGAGTCTATGGTGCAGTGTTGAGTCTATGGTGCAGTGTTGAGACTATGGTGCAGTGTTGAGTCTATGGGCAGTGCTGAGTCTATGGTGCAGTGTTGAGCCTATGGTGCAGTGTTGAGTCTATTGTGTAGCGCTGAGTCTATGGTGCAGTGCTGAGTCTATGGTGCAGTGTTGAGTCTATGGTGTAGCAGTGCTGAGTCTATGGTATAGCAGTGCTGAGTCTATGGTGTAGCAGTGTTGAGTCTATGGTGCAGTGCTGAGTCTATGGTGCAGTGCTGAGTCTATGGTGTAGCAGTGCTGAGTCTATGGTATAGCAGTGTTGAGTCTATGGTGCAGTGCTGAGTCTATGGTGCAGTGCTGAGTCTATGGTGTAGCAGTGCTGAGTCTATGGTATAGCAGTGTTGAGTCTATGGTGCAGTGCTGAGTCTATGGTGCAGTGTTGAGTCTGTGGTGTAGCAGTGTTGAGTCTGTGGTGTAGCAGTGCTGAGTCTATGGTGTAGCAGTGCTGAGTCTATGGTGTAGCAGTGCTGAGTCTATGGTGTAGCAGTACTGAGTCTATGGTGTAGCAGTGTTGAGTCTATGGTGTAGCAGTGTTGAGTCTATGGTGTAGCAGTGCAGAGTCTGTGGTGTAGCAGTGCTGAGTCTATGGTGTAGCAGTGCTGAGTCTATGGTGCAGTGTGGAGTCTGTGGTGTAGCAGTGCTGAGACTATGGTGTAGCAGTGTTGAGTCTGTGGTATAGCAGTGCTGAGTCTATGGTGTAGCAGTGCTGAGTCTATGGTGCAGCAGTGCTGAGTCTATGGTGTAGCGGTGCTGAGTCTATGGTGTAGCAGTGCTGAATCTATGGTGTAGCAGTGCTGAGTCTATGGTGTAGCAGTGTTGAGTCTATGGTGTGGCAGTGTTGAGTCTATGGTGTAGCAGTGCTGAGTCTATGGTGTAGCAGTGCTGAGTCTGTGGTGTAGCAGTGCTGAGTCTATGGTGTAGCAGGGCTGAGTCTATGGTGTAGCAGTGCTGAGGCTATGGTGTAGCAGTGCTGAGTCTGTGGTGTAGCAGTGTTGAGTCTGTGGTGTAGCAGTGCTGAGTCTATGGTGTAGCAGTGCTGAGTCTATGGTGTAGCAGTGCTGAGTCTGTGGTGTAGCAGTGTTGAGTCTATGGTGTAGCAGTGTTGAGTCTGTGGTGTAGCAGTGCTGAGTCTATGGTGTAGCAGTGCTGAGTCTATGGTGTAGCAGTGCTGAGTCTATGGTGTAGCAGTGTTGAGTCTGCGGTGTAGCAGTGCTGAGTCTATGGTGTAGCAGTGTTGAGTCTGTGGTGTAGCAGTGCTGAGTCTATGGTGTAGCAGTGTTGAGTCTATGGTGCTGTGTTGAGTCTATGGTGCAGTGTTGAGTCTATGGTGCAGTGCTGAGTCTATGGTGCAGTGTTGAGTCTATGGTATAGTGTTGAGTCTATGGTGCAGTGGTGAGTCTATGTTGCAGTGCTCAGTCTATGGTGCAGTGCTGAGTCTATGGTGTAGCAGTGTTGAGTATATGGTGTAGTGTTGAGTCTATGGTGCAGTGTTGAGTCTATGGTGCAGTGTTGAATCTATGGTGCAGTGCTGAGTCTATGGTGCAGTGTTTAGTCTATGGGTAGTGTTGAGTCTGTGGGTAGTGTTGAGTCTATGAGTAGTGTTAGTCTATGGGGCAGTGCTGAGTCTATGGTGCTGTGTTGAGTCTATGGTGCAGTGTTGAGTCTATGGTGCAGTGTTGAGACTATGGTGCAGTGTTGAGTCTATGGGCAGTGCTGAGTCTATGGTGCAGTGTTGAGTCTATGGTGCAGTGTTGAGTCTATTGTGTAGCGCTGAGTCTATGGTGCAGTGCTGAGTCTATGGTGCAGTGTTGAGTCTATGGTGTAGCAGTGCTGAGTCTATGGTATAGCAGTGCTGAGTCTATGGTGTAGCAGTGTTGAGTCTATGGTGCAGTGCTGAGTCTATGGTGCAGTGCTGAGTCTATGGTGTAGCAGTGCTGAGTCTATGGTATAGCAGTGTTGAGTCTATGGTGCAGTGCTGAGTCTATGGTGCAGTGTTGAGTCTGTGGTGTAGCAGTGTTGAGTCTGTGGTGTAGCAGTTCTGAGTCTATGGTGTAGCAGTGCTGAGTCTATGGTATAGCAGTGTTGAGTCTATGGTGCAGTGCTGAGTCTATGGTGCAGTGTTGAGTCTGTGGTGTAGCAGTGTTGAGTCTGTGGTGTAGCAGTTCTGAGTCTATGGTGTAGCAGTGCTGAATCTATGGTGTAGCAGTGCTGAGTCTATGGTGTAGCAGTGTTGAGTCTATGGTGTAGCAGTGCTGAGTCTGTGGTGTAGCAGTGCTGAGTCTATGGTGTAACAGTGCTGAGTCTATGGTGCAGTGTGGAGTCTGTGGTGTAGCAGTGCTGAGTCTATGGTGTAGCAGTGCTGAGTCTATGGTGTAGCAGTGCTGAGTCTATGGTGTAGCAGTGTTGAGTCTGTGGTGTAGCAGCGCTGAGTCTATGGTGTAGCAGTGTTGAGTCTGTGGTATAGCAGTGCTGAGTCTATGGTGTAGCAGTGTTGAGTCTATGGTGTAGCAGTGCTGAGTCTATGGTGTAGCAGTGTTGAGTCTGTGGTGTAGCAGTGCTGAGTCTATGGTGTAGCAGTGTTGAGTCTATGGTGTAGCAGTGCTGAGTCTATGGTGTAGCAGTGTTGAGTCTGTGGTATAGCAGTGCTGAGTCTATGGTGTAGCAGTGTTGAGTCTGTGGTGTAGCAGTGCTGAGTCTATGGTGTAGCAGTGTTGAGTCTATGGTGTAGCAGTGCTGAGTCTGTGGTGTAGCAGTGTTGAGTCTATGGTGTAGCAGTGCTGAGTCTGTGGTGTAGCAGTGCTGAGTCTGTGGTGTAGCAGTGTTGAGTCTATGGTGTAGCAGTGTTGAGTCTATGGTGTACTAGTGCTGAGTCTATGGTGTAGCAGTTTTGAGTCTGTGGTGTAGCAGTGCTGAGTCTATGGTGTAGCAGTGCTGAGTCTATGGTGCAGCAGTGCTGAGTCTATGGTGTAGCGGTGCTGAGTCTATGGTGTAGCAGTGCTGAATCTATGGTGTAGCAGTGCTGAGTCTATGGTGTAGCAGTGTTGAGTCTATGGTGTGGCAGTGTTGAGTCTATGGTGTAGCAGTGCTGAGTCTATGGTGTAGCAGTGCTGAGTCTGTGGTGTAGCAGTGCTGAGTCTATGGTGTAGCAGGGCTGAGTCTATGGTGTAGCAGTGCTGAGGCTATGGTGTAGCAGTGCTGAGTCTGTGGTGTAGCAGTGTTGAGTCTGTGGTGTAGCAGTGCTGAGTCTATGGTGTAGCAGTGTTGAGTCTGTGGTGTAGCAGTGCTGAGTCTATGGTGTAGCAGTGTTGAGTCTGTGCTGTAGCAGTGCTGAGTCTATGGTGTAGCAGTGTTGAGTCTATGGTGTGGCAGTGTTGAGTCTATGGTGTAGCAGTGCTGAGTCTGTGGTGTAGCAGTGCTGAGTCTATGGTGTAGCAGTGCTGAGTCTGTGGTGTAGCAGTGCTGAGTCTATGGTGTAGCAGTGCTGAGTCTGTGGTGTAGCAGTGTTGAGTCTATGGTGTAGCAGTGCTGAGTCTGTGGTGTAGCAGTGCTTAGTCTATGGTGTAGCAGTGCTGAGTCTGTGGTGTAGCAGTGTTGAGTCTATGGTGTAGCAGTGCTGAGTCTGTGGTGTAGCAGTGCTTAGTCTATGGTGTAGCAGTGCTGAGTCTGTGGTGTAGCAGTGTTGAGTCTATGGTGTAGCAGTGCTGAGTCTGTGGTGTAGCAGTGCTGAGTCTATGGTGTAGCAGTGCTGAGTCTATGGTGTAGCAGTGCTGAGTCTATGGTGTAGCAGTGTTGAGTCTGTGGTGTAGCAGTGCTGAGTCTATGGTGTAGCAGTGTTGAGTCTGTGGTGTAGCAGTGCTGAGTCTATGGTGTAGCAGTGTTGAGTCTATGGTGCTGTGTTGAGTCTATGGTGCAGTGTTGAGTCTATGGTGCAGTGCTGAGTCTATGGTGCAGTGTTGAGTCTATGGTATAGTGTTGAGTCTATGGTGCAGTGCTGAGTCTATGTTGCAGTGCTCAGTCTATGGTGCAGTGCTGAGTCTATGGTGTAGCAGTGTTGAGTATATGGTGTAGTGTTGAGTCTATGGTGCAGTGTTGAGTCTATGGTGCAGTGTTGAATCTATGGTGCAGTGCTGAGTCTTTGGTGCAGTGTTTAGTCTATGGGTAGTGTTGAGTCTGTGGGTAGTGTTGAGTCTATGAGTAGTGTTAGTCTATGGGGCAGTGCTGAGTCTATGGTGCTGTGTTGAGTCTATGGTGCAGTGTTGAGTCTATGGTGCAGTTTTGAGACTATGGTGCAGTGTTGAGTCTATGGGCAGTGCTGAGTCTATGGTGCAGTGTTGAGTCTATGGTGCAGTGTTGAGTCTATTGTGTAGCGCTGAGTCTATGGTGCAGTGCTGAGTCTATGGTGCAGTGTTGAGTCTATGGTGTAGCAGTGCTGAGTCTATGGTATAGCAGTGCTGAGTCTATGGTGTAGCAGTGTTGAGTCTATGGTGCAGTGCTGAGTCTATGGTGCAGTGCTGAGTCTATGGTGTAGCAGTGCTGAGTCTATGGTATAGCAGTGTTGAGTCTATGGTGCAGTGCTGAGTCTATGGTGCAGTGCTGAGTCTATGGTGTAGCAGTGCTGAGTCTATGGTATAGCAGTGTTGAGTCTATGGTGCAGTGCTGAGTCTATGGTGCAGTGTTGAGTCTGTGGTGTAGCAGTGTTGAGTCTGTGGTGTAGCAGTGCTGAGTCTATGGTGTAGCAGTGCTGAGTCTATGGTGTAGCAGTGCTGAGTCTATGGTGTAGCAGTACTGAGTCTATGGTGTAGCAGTGTTGAGTCTATGGTGTAGCAGTGTTGAGTCTATGGTGTAGCAGTGCTGAGTCTGTGGTGTAGCAGTGCTGAGTCTATGGTGTAGCAGTGCTGAGTCTATGGTGCAGTGTGGAGTCTGTGGTGTAGCAGTGCTGAGTCTATGGTGTAGCAGTGCTGAGTCTATGGTGTAGCAGTGCTGAGTCTATGGTGTAGCAGTGTTGAGTCTGTGGTGTACCAGCGCTGAGTCTATGGTGTAGCAGTGCTGAGTCTATGGTGTAGCAGTGTTGAGTCTATGGTGTGGCAGTGTTGAGTCTATGGTGTAGCAGTGCTGAGTCTGTGGTGTAGCAGTGCTGAGTCTATGGTGTAGCAGTGCTGAGTCTGTGGTGTAGCAGTGCTGAGTCTATGGTGTAGCAGTGCTGAGTCTGTGGTGTAGCAGTGTTGAGTCTATGGTGTAGCAGTGCTGAGTCTGTGGTGTAGCAGTGCTTAGTCTATGGTGTAGCAGTGCTGAGTCTGTGGTGTAGCAGTGTTGAGTCTATGGTGTAGCAGTGCTGAGTCTGTGGTGTAGCAGTGCTTAGTCTATGGTGTAGCAGTGCTGAGTCTGTGGTGTAGCAGTGTTGAGTCTATGGTGTAGCAGTGCTGAGTCTGTGGTGTAGCAGTGCTGAGTCTATGGTGTAGCAGTGCTGAGTCTATGGTGTAGCAGTGCTGAGTCTATGGTGTAGCAGTGTTGAGTCTGTGGTGTAGCAGTGCTGAGTCTATGGTGTAGCAGTGTTGAGTCTGTGGTGTAGCAGTGCTGAGTCTATGGTGTAGCAGTGTTGAGTCTATGGTGCTGTGTTGAGTCTATGGTGCAGTGTTGAGTCTATGGTGCAGTGCTGAGTCTATGGTATAGTGTTGAGTCTATGGTGCAGTGCTGAGTCTATGTTGCAGTGCTCAGTCTATGGTGCAGTGCTGAGTCTATGGTGTAGCAGTGTTGAGTATATGGTGTAGTGTTGAGTCTATGGTGCAGTGTTGAGTCTATGGTGCAGTGTTGAATCTATGGTGCAGTGCTGAGTCTTTGGTGCAGTGTTTAGTCTATGGGTAGTGTTGAGTCTGTGGGTAGTGTTGAGTCTATGAGTAGTGTTAGTCTATGGGGCAGTGCTGAGTCTATGGTGCTGTGTTGAGTCTATGGTGCAGTGTTGAGTCTATGGTGCAGTGTTGAGACTATGGTGCAGTGTTGAGTCTATGGGCAGTGCTGAGTCTATGGTGCAGTGTTGAGTCTATGGTGCAGTGTTGAGTCTATTGTGTAGCGCTGAGTCTATGGTGCAGTGCTGAGTCTATGGTGCAGTGTTGAGTCTATGGTGTAGCAGTGCTGAGTCTATGGTATAGCAGTGCTGAGTCTATGGTGTAGCAGTGTTGAGTCTATGGTGCAGTGCTGAGTCTATGGTGCAGTGCTGAGTCTATGGTGTAGCAGTGCTGAGTCTATGGTATAGCAGTGTTGAGTCTATGGTGCAGTGCTGAGTCTATGGTGCAGTGCTGAGTCTATGGTGTAGCAGTGCTGAGTCTATGGTATAGCAGTGTTGAGTCTATGGTGCAGTGCTGAGTCTATGGTGCAGTGTTGAGTCTGTGGTGTAGCAGTGTTGAGTCTGTGGTGTAGCAGTGCTGAGTCTATGGTGTAGCAGTGCTGAGTCTATGGTGTAGCAGTGCTGAGTCTATGGTGTAGCAGTACTGAGTCTATGGTGTAGCAGTGTTGAGTCTATGGTGTAGCAGTGTTGAGTCTATGGTGTAGCAGTGCTGAGTCTGTGGTGTAGCAGTGCTGAGTCTATGGTGTAGCAGTGCTGAGTCTATGGTGCAGTGTGGAGTCTGTGGTGTAGCAGTGCTGAGTCTATGGTGTAGCAGTGCTGAGTCTATGGTGTAGCAGTGCTGAGTCTATGGTGTAGCAGTGTTGAGTCTGTGGTGTACCAGCGCTGAGTCTATGGTGTAGCAGTATTGAGTCTGTGGTATAGCAGTGCTGAGTCTATGGTGTAGCAGTGTTGAGTCTATGGTGTAGCAGTGCTGAGTCTATGGTGTAGCAGTGTTGAGTCTGTGGTGTAGCAGTGCTGAGTCTATGGTGTAGCAGTGTTGAGTCTATGGTGTAGCAGTGCTGAGTCTATGGTGTAGCAGTGTTGAGTCTGTGGTATAGCAGTGCTGAGTCTATGGTGTAGCAGTGTTGAGTCTGTGGTGTAGCAGTGCTGAGTCTATGGTGTAGCAGTGTTGAGTCTATGGTGTAGCAGTGCTGAGTCTGTCGTGTAGCAGTGTTGAGTCTATGGTGTAGCAGTGCTGAGTCTGTGGTGTAGCAGCGCTGAGTCTATGGTGTAGCAGTGTTGAGTCTGTGGTATAGCAGTGCTGAGTCTATGGTGTAGCAGTGTTGAGTCTATGGTGTAGCAGTGCTGAGTCTATGGTGTAGCAGTGTTGAGTCTGTGGTGTAGCAGTGCTGAGTCTATGGTGTAGCAGTGTTGAGTCTATGGTGTAGCAGTGCTGAGTCTATGGTGTAGCAGTGTTGAGTCTGTGGTATAGCAGTGCTGAGTCTATGGTGTAGCAGTGTTGAGTCTGTGGTGTAGCAGTGCTGAGTCTATGGTGTAGCAGTGTTGAGTCTATGGTGTAGCAGTGCTGAGTCTGTGGTGTAGCAGTGTTGAGTCTATGGTGTAGCAGTGCTGAGTCTGTGGTGTAGCAGTGCTGAGTCTGTGGTGTAGCAGTGTTGAGTCTATGGTGTAGCAGTGTTGAGTCTATGGTGTACTAGTGCTGAGTCTATGGTGTAGCAGTGTTGAGTCTGTGGTGTAGCAGTGCTGAGTCTATGGTGTAGCAGTGCTGAGTCTATGGTGCAGCAGTGCTGAGTCTATGGTGTAGCGGTGCTGAGTCTATGGTGTAGCAGTGCTGAATCTATGGTGTAGCAGTGCTGAGTCTATGGTGTAGCAGTGTTGAGTCTATGGTGTGGCAGTGTTGAGTCTATGGTGTAGCAGTGCTGAGTCTATGGTGTAGCAGTGCTGAGTCTGTGGTGTAGCAGTGCTGAGTCTATGGTGTAGCAGGGCTGAGTCTATGGTGTAGCAGTGCTGAGGCTATGGTGTAGCAGTGCTGAGTCTGTGGTGTAGCAGTGTTGAGTCTGTGGTGTAGCAGTGCTGAGTCTATGGTGTAGCAGTGTTGAGTCTGTGGTGTAGCAGTGCTGAGTCTATGGTGTAGCAGTGTTGAGTCTGTGCTGTAGCAGTGCTGAGTCTATGGTGTAGCAGTGTTGAGTCTATGGTGTGGCAGTGTTGAGTCTATGGTGTAGCAGTGCTGAGTCTGTGGTGTAGCAGTGCTGAGTCTATGGTGTAGCAGTGCTGAGTCTGTGGTGTAGCAGTGCTGAGTCTATGGTGTAGCAGTGCTGAGTCTGTGGTGTAGCAGTGTTGAGTCTATGGTGTAGCAGTGCTGAGTCTGTGGTGTAGCAGTGCTTAGTCTATGGTGTAGCAGTGCTGAGTCTGTGGTGTAGCAGTGTTGAGTCTATGGTGTAGCAGTGCTGAGTCTGTGGTGTAGCAGTGCTGAGTCTATGGTGTAGCAGTGCTGAGTCTATGGTGTAGCAGTGCTGAGTCTATGGTGTAGCAGTGTTGAGTCTGTGGTGTAGCAGTGCTGAGTCTATGGTGTAGCAGTGTTGAGTCTGTGGTGTAGCAGTGCTGAGTCTATGGTGTAGCAGTGTTGAGTCTATGGTGCTGTGTTGAGTCTATGGTGCAGTGTTGAGTCTATGGTGCAGTGCTGAGTCTATGGTGCAGTGTTGAGTCTATGGTATAGTGTTGAGTCTATGGTGCAGTGCTGAGTCTATGTTGCAGTGCTCAGTCTATGGTGCAGTGCTGAGTCTATGGTGTAGCAGTGTTGAGTATATGGTGTAGTGTTGAGTCTATGGTGCAGTGTTGAGTCTATGGTGCAGTGTTTAATCTATTTGTGCAGTGCTGAGTCTATGGTGCAGTGTTTATTCTATGGGTAGTGTTGAGTCTGTGGGTAGTGTTGAGTCTATGAGTAGTGTTAGTCTATGGGGCAGTGCTGAGTCTATGGTGCTGTGTTGAGTTTATGGTGCAGTGTTGAGTCTATGGTGCAGTGTTGAGACTATGGTGCAGTGTTGAGTCTATGGGCAGTGCTGAGTCTATAGTGCAGTGTTGAGTCTATGGTGCAGTGTTGAGTCTATTGTGTAGCGCTGAGTCTATGGTGCAGTGCTGAGTCTATGGTGCAGTGTTGAGTCTATGGTGTAGCAGTGCTGAGTCTATGGTATAGCAGTGCTGAGTCTATGGTGTAGCAGTGTTGAGTCTATGGTGCAGTGCTGAGTCTATGGTGCAGTGCTGAGTCTATGGTGTAGCAGTGCTGAGTCTATGGTATAGCAGTGTTGAGTCTATGGTGCAGTGCTGAGTCTATGGTGCAGTGCTGAGTCTATGGTGTAGCAGTGCTGAGTCTATGGTATAGCAGTGTTGAGTCTATGGTGCAGTGCTGAGTCTATGGTGCAGTGTTGAGTCTGTGGTGTAGCAGTGTTGAGTCTGTGGTGTAGCAGTGCTGAGTCTATGGTGTAGCAGTGCTGAGTCTATGGTGTAGCAGTGCTGAGTCTATGGTGTAGCAGTACTGAGTCTATGGTGTAGCAGTGTTGAGTCTATGGTGTAGCAGTGTTGAGTCTATGGTGTAGCAGTGCTGAGTCTGTGGTGTAGCAGTGCTGAGTCTATGGTGTAGCAGTGCTGAGTCTATGGTGCAGTGTGGAGTCTGTGGTGTAGCAGTGCTGAGTCTATGGTGTAGCAGTGCTGAGTCTATGGTGTAGCAGTGCTGAGTCTATGGTGTAGCAGTGTTGAGTCTGTGGTGTACCAGCGCTGAGTCTATGGTGTAGCAGTGTTGAGTCTGTGGTATAGCAGTGCTGAGTCTATGGTGTAGCAGTGTTGAGTCTATGGTGTAGCAGTGCTGAGTCTATGGTGTAGCAGTGTTGAGTCTGTGGTGTAGCAGTGCTGAGTCTATGGTGTAGCAGTGTTGAGTCTATGGTGTAGCAGTGCTGAGTCTATGGTGTAGCAGTGTTGAGTCTGTGGTATAGCAGTGCTGAGCCTATGGTGTAGCAGTGTTGAGTCTGTGGTGTAGCAGTGCTGAGTCTATGGTGTAGCAGTGTTGAGTCTATGGTGTAGCAGTGCTGAGTCTGTGGTGTAGCAGTGTTGAGTCTATGGTGTAGCAGTGCTGAGTCTGTGGTGTAGCAGTGCTGAGTCTATGGTGTAGCAGTGTTGAGTCTGTGGTGTAGCAGCGCTGAGTCTATGGTGTAGCAGTGTTGAGTCTGTGGTATAGCAGTGCTGAGTCTATGGTGTAGCAGTGTTGAGTCTATGGTGTAGCAGTGCTGAGTCTATGGTGTAGCAGTGTTGAGTCTGTGGTGTAGCAGTGCTGAGTCTATGGTGTAGCAGTGTTGAGTCTATGGTGTAGCAGTGCTGAGTCTATGGTGTAGCAGTGTTGAGTCTGTGGTATAGCAGTGCTGAGTCTATGGTGTAGCAGTGTTGAGTCTGTGGTATAGCAGTGCTGAGTCTATGGTGTAGCAGTGTTGAGTCTATGGTGTAGCAGTGCTGAGTCTGTGGTGTAGCAGTGTTGAGTCTATGGTGTAGCAGTGCTGAGTCTGTGGTGTAGCAGTGCTGAGTCTGTGGTGTAGCAGTGTTGAGTCTATGGTGTAGCAGTGTTGAGTCTATGGTGTACTAGTGCTGAGTCTATGGTGTAGCAGTGTTGAGTCTGTGGTGTAGCAGTGCTGAGTCTATGGTGTAGCGGTGCTGAGTCTATGGTGTAGCAGTGCTGAATCTATGGTGTAGCAGTGCTGAGTCTATGGTGTAGCAGTGTTGAGTCTATGGTGTGGCAGTGTTGAGTCTATGGTGTAGCAGTGCTGAGTCTATGGTGTAGCAGTGCTGAGTCTGTGGTGTAGCAGTGCTGAGTCTATGGTGTAGCAGGGCTGAGTCTATGGTGTAGCAGTGCTGAGGCTATGGTGTAGCAGTGCTGAGTCTGTGGTGTAGCAGTGTTGAGTCTGTGGTGTAGCAGTGCTGAGTCTATGGTGTAGCAGTGTTGAGTCTGTGGTGTAGCAGTGCTGAGTCTATGGTGTAGCAGTGTTGAGTCTGTGCTGTAGCAGTGCTGAGTCTATGGTGTAGCAGTGTTGAGTCTATGGTGTGGCAGTGTTGAGTCTATGGTGTAGCAGTGCTGAGTCTGTGGTGTAGCAGTGCTGAGTCTATGGTGTAGCAGTGCTGAGTCTGTGGTGTAGCAGTGCTGAGTCTATGGTGTAGCAGTGCTGAGTCTGTGGTGTAGCAGTGTTGAGTCTATGGTGTAGCAGTGCTGAGTCTGTGGTGTAGCAGTGCTTAGTCTATGGTGTAGCAGTGCTGAGTCTGTGGTGTAGCAGTGTTGAGTCTATGGTGTAGCAGTGCTGAGTCTGTGGTGTAGCAGTGCTGAGTCTATGGTGTAGCAGTGCTGAGTCTATGGTGTAGCAGTGCTGAGTCTATGGTGTAGCAGTGTTGAGTCTGTGGTGTAGCAGTGCTGAGTCTATGGTGTAGCAGTGTTGAGTCTGTGGTGTAGCAGTGCTGAGTCTATGGTGTAGCAGTGTTGAGTCTATGGTGCTGTGTTGAGTCTATGGTGCAGTGTTGAGTCTATGGTGCAGTGCTGAGTCTATGGTGCAGTGTTGAGTCTATGGTATAGTGTTGAGTCTATGGTGCAGTGCTGAGTCTATGTTGCAGTGCTCAGTCTATGGTGCAGTGCTGAGTCTATGGTGTAGCAGTGTTGAGTATATGGTGTAGTGTTGAGTCTATGGTGCAGTGTTGAGTCTATGGTGCAGTGTTGAATCTATGGTGCAGTGCTGAGTCTATGGTGCAGTGTTTAGTCTATGGGTAGTGTTGAGTCTGTGGGTAGTGTTGAGTCTATGAGTAGTGTTAGTCTATGGGGCAGTGCTGAGTCTATGGTGCTGTGTTGAGTCTATGGTGCAGTGTTGAGTCTATGGTGCAGTGTTGAGACTATGGTGCAGTGTTGAGTCTATGGGCAGTGCTGAGTCTATGGTGCAGTGTTGAGTCTATGGTGCAGTGTTGAGTCTATTGTGTAGCGCTGAGTCTATGGTGCAGTGCTGAGTCTATGGTGCAGTGTTGAGTCTATGGTGTAGCAGTGCTGAGTCTATGGTATAGCAGTGCTGAGTCTATGGTGTAGCAGTGTTGAGTCTATGGTGCAGTGCTGAGTCTATGGTGCAGTGCTGAGTCTATGGTGTAGCAGTGCTGAGTCTATGGTATAGCAGTGTTGAGTCTATGGTGCAGTGCTGAGTCTATGGTGCAGTGCTGAGTCTATGGTGTAGCAGTGCTGAGTCCATGGTATAGCAGTGTTGAGTCTATGGTGCAGTGCTGAGTCTATGGTGCAGTGTTGAGTCTGTGGTGTAGCAGTGTTGAGTCTGTGGTGTAGCAGTGCTGAGTCTATGGTGTAGCAGTGCTGAGTCTATGGTGTAGCAGTGCTGAGTCTATGGTGTAGCAGTACTGAGTCTATGGTGTAGCAGTGTTGAGTCTATGGTGTAGCAGTGTTGAGTCTATGGTGTAGCAGTGCTGAGTCCGTGGTGTAGCAGTGCTGAGTCTATGGTGTAGCAGTGCTGAGTCTATGGTGCAGTGTGGAGTCTGTGGTGTAGCAGTGCTGAGTCTATGGTGTAGCAGTGCTGAGTCTATGGTGTAGCAGTGCTGAGTCTATGGTGTAGCAGTGTTGAGTCTGTGGTGTACCAGCGCTGAGTCTATGGTGTAGCAGTGTTGAGTCTGTGGTATAGCAGTGCTGAGTCTATGGTGTAGCAGTGTTGAGTCTATGGTGTAGCAGTGCTGAGTCTATGGTGTAGCAGTGTTGAGTCTGTGGTGTAGCAGTGCTGAGTCTATGGTGTAGCAGTGTTGAGTCTATGGTGTAGCAGTGCTGAGTCTATGGTGTAGCAGTGTTGAGTCTGTGGTATAGCAGTGCTGAGTCTATGGTGTAGCAGTGTTGAGTCTGTGGTGTAGCAGTGCTGAGTCTATGGTGTAGCAGTGTTGAGTCTATGGTGTAGCAGTGCTGAGTCTGTGGTGTAGCAGTGTTGAGTCTATGGTGTAGCAGTGCTGAGTCTGTGGTGTAGCAGTGCTGAGTCTATGGTGTAGCAGTGTTGAGTCTGTGGTGTAGCAGCGCTGAGTCTATGGTGTAGCAGTGTTGAGTCTGTGGTATAGCAGTGCTGAGTCTATGGTGTAGCAGTGTTGAGTCTATGGTGTAGCAGTGCTGAGTCTATGGTGTAGCAGTGTTGAGTCTGTGGTGTAGCAGTGCTGAGTCTATGGTGTAGCAGTGTTGAGTCTATGGTGTAGCAGTGCTGAGTCTATGGTGTAGCAGTGTTGAGTCTGTGGTATAGCAGTGCTGAGTCTATGGTGTAGCAGTGTTGAGTCTGTGGTGTAGCAGTGCTGAGTCTATGGTGTAGCAGTGTTGAGTCTATGGTGTAGCAGTGCTGAGTCTGTGGTGTAGCAGTGTTGAGTCTATGGTGTAGCAGTGCTGAGTCTGTGGTGTAGCAGTGCTGAGTCTGTGGTGTAGCAGTGTTGAGTCTATGGTGTAGCAGTGTTGAGTCTATGGTGTACTAGTGCTGAGTCTATGGTGTAGCAGTGTTGAGTCTGTGGTGTAGCAGTGCTGAGTCTATGGTGTAGCAGTGCTGAGTCTATGGTGCAGCAGTGCTGAGTCTATGGTGTAGCGGTGCTGAGTCTATGGTGTAGCAGTGCTGAATCTATGGTGTAGCAGTGCTGAGTCTATGGTGTAGCAGTGTTGAGTCTATGGTGTGGCAGTGTTGAGTCTATGGTGTAGCAGTGCTGAGTCTATGGTGTAGCAGTGCTGAGTCTGTGGTGTAGCAGTGCTGAGTCTATGGTGTAGCAGGGCTGAGTCTATGGTGTAGCAGTGCTGAGGCTATGGTGTAGCAGTGCTGAGTCTGTGGTGTAGCAGTGTTGAGTCTGTGGTGTAGCAGTGCTGAGTCTATGGTGTAGCAGTGTTGAGTCTGTGGTGTAGCAGTGCTGAGTCTATGGTGTAGCAGTGTTGAGTCTGTGCTGTAGCAGTGCTGAGTCTATGGTGTAGCAGTGTTGAGTCTATGGTGTGGCAGTGTTGAGTCTATGGTGTAGCAGTGCTGAGTCTGTGGTGTAGCAGTGCTGAGTCTATGGTGTAGCAGTGCTGAGTCTGTGGTGTAGCAGTGCTGAGTCTATGGTGTAGCAGTGCTGAGTCTGTGGTGTAGCAGTGTTGAGTCTATGGTGTAGCAGTGCTGAGTCTGTGGTGTAGCAGTGCTTAGTCTATGGTGTAGCAGTGCTGAGTCTGTGGTGTAGCAGTGTTGAGTCTATGGTGTAGCAGTGCTGAGTCTGTGGTGTAGCAGTGCTGAGTCTATGGTGTAGCAGTGCTGAGTCTATGGTGTAGCAGTGCTGAGTCTATGGTGTAGCAGTGTTGAGTCTGTGGTGTAGCAGTGCTGAGTCTATGGTGTAGCAGTGTTGAGTCTGTGGTGTAGCAGTGCTGAGTCTATGGTGTAGCAGTGTTGAGTCTATGGTGCTGTGTTGAGTCTATGGTGCAGTGTTGAGTCTATGGTGCAGTGCTGAGTCTATGGTGCAGTGTTGAGTCTATGGTATAGTGTTGAGTCTATGGTGCAGTGCTGAGTCTATGTTGCAGTGCTCAGTCTATGGTGCAGTGCTGAGTCTATGGTGTAGCAGTGTTGAGTATATGGTGTAGTGTTGAGTCTATGGTGCAGTGTTGAGTCTATGGTGCAGTGTTGAATCTATGGTGCAGTGCTGAGTCTATGGTGCAGTGTTTAGTCTATGGGTAGTGTTGAGTCTGTGGGTAGTGTTGAGTCTATGAGTAGTGTTAGTCTATGGGGCAGTGCTGAGTCTATGGTGCTGTGTTGAGTCTATGGTGCAGTGTTGAGTCTATGGTGCAGTGTTGAGACTATGGTGCAGTGTTGAGTCTATGGGCAGTGCTGAGTCTATGGTGCAGTGTTGAGTCTATGGTGCAGTGTTGAGTCTATTGTGTAGCGCTGAGTCTATGGTGCAGTGCTGAGTCTATGGTGCAGTGTTGAGTCTATGGTGTAGCAGTGCTGAGTCTATGGTATAGCAGTGCTGAGTCTATGGTGTAGCAGTGTTGAGTCTATGGTGCAGTGCTGAGTCTATGGTGCAGTGCTGAGTCTATGGTGTAGCAGTGCTGAGTCTATGGTATAGCAGTGTTGAGTCTATGGTGCAGTGCTGAGTCTATGGTGCAGTGCTGAGTCTATGGTGTAGCAGTGCTGAGTCTATGGTATAGCAGTGTTGAGTCTATGGTGCAGTGCTGAGTCTATGGTGCAGTGTTGAGTCTGTGGTGTAGCAGTGTTGAGTCTGTGGTGTAGCAGTGCTGAGTCTATGGTGTAGCAGTGCTGAGTCTATGGTGTAGCAGTGCTGAGTCTATGGTGTAGCAGTACTGAGTCTATGGTGTAGCAGTGTTGAGTCTATGGTGTAGCAGTGTTGAGTCTATGGTGTAGCAGTGCTGAGTCTGTGGTGTAGCAGTGCTGAGTCTATGGTGTAGCAGTGCTGAGTCTATGGTGCAGTGTGGAGTCTGTGGTGTAGCAGTGCTGAGTCTATGGTGTAGCAGTGCTGAGTCTATGGTGTAGCAGTGCTGAGTCTATGGTGTAGCAGTGTTGAGTCTGTGGTGTACCAGCGCTGAGTCTATGGTGTAGCAGTGTTGAGTCTGTGGTATAGCAGTGCTGAGTCTATGGTGTAGCAGTGTTGAGTCTATGGTGTAGCAGTGCTGAGTCTATGGTGTAGCAGTGTTGAGTCTGTGGTGTAGCAGTGCTGAGTCTATGGTGTAGCAGTGTTGAGTCTATGGTGTAGCAGTGCTGAGTCTATGGTGTAGCAGTGTTGAGTCTGTGGTATAGCAGTGCTGAGTCTATGGTGTAGCAGTGTTGAGTCTGTGGTGTAGCAGTGCTGAGTCTATGGTGTAGCAGTGTTGAGTCTATGGTGTAGCAGTGCTGAGTCTGTGGTGTAGCAGTGTTGAGTCTATGGTGTAGCAGTGCTGAGTCTGTGGTGTAGCAGTGCTGAGTCTATGGTGTAGCAGTGTTGAGTCTGTGGTGTAGCAGCGCTGAGTCTATGGTGTAGCAGTGTTGAGTCTGTGGTATAGCAGTGCTGAGTCTATGGTGTAGCAGTGTTGAGTCTATGGTGTAGCAGTGCTGAGTCTATGGTGTAGCAGTGTTGAGTCTGTGGTGTAGCAGTGCTGAGTCTATGGTGTAGCAGTGT
Source organism: Petromyzon marinus (assembly GCF_048934315.1). Taxonomy (NCBI): domain Eukaryota; kingdom Metazoa; phylum Chordata; class Hyperoartia; order Petromyzontiformes; family Petromyzontidae; genus Petromyzon; species Petromyzon marinus. The sequence continues at coordinate 9,202,560 of NC_133730.1, read as the reverse complement.
TGAGTCTATGGTGTAGCAGTGCTGAGTCTATGGTGTAGCAGTGTTGAGTCTGTGGTATAGCAGTGCTGAGTCTATGGTGTAGCAGTGTTGAGTCTGTGGTGTAGCAGTGCTGAGTCTATGGTGTAGCAGTGTTGAGTCTATGGTGTAGCAGTGCTGAGTCTGTGGTGTAGCAGTGTTGAGTCTATGGTGTAGCAGTGCTGAGTCTGTGGTGTAGCAGTGCTGAGTCTGTGGTGTAGCAGTGTTGAGTCTATGGTGTAGCAGTGTTGAGTCTATGGTGTACTAGTGCTGAGTCTATGGTGTAGCAGTGCTGAGTCTGTGGTGTAGCAGTGCTGAGTCTATGGTGTAGCAGTGCTGAGTCTATGGTGCAGCAGTGCTGAGTCTATGGTGTAGCGGTGCTGAGTCTATGGTGTAGCAGTGCTGAATCTATGGTGTAGCAGTGCTGAGTCTATGGTGTAGCAGTGTTGAGTCTATGGTGTGGCAGTGTTGAGTCTATGGTGTAGCAGTGCTGAGTCTATGGTGTAGCAGTGCTGAGTCTGTGGTGTAGCAGTGCTGAGTCTATGGTGTAGCAGGGCTGAGTCTATGGTGTAGCAGTGCTGAGGCTATGGTGTAGCAGTGCTGAGTCTGTGGTGTAGCAGTGTTGAGTCTGTGGTGTAGCAGTGCTGAGTCTATGGTGTAGCAGTGTTGAGTCTGTGGTGTAGCAGTGCTGAGTCTATGGTGTAGCAGTGTTGAGTCTGTGCTGTAGCAGTGCTGAGTCTATGGTGTAGCAGTGTTGAGTCTATGGTGTGGCAGTGTTGAGTCTATGGTGTAGCAGTGCTGAGTCTGTGGTGTAGCAGTGCTGAGTCTATGGTGTAGCAGTGCTGAGTCTGTGGTGTAGCAGTGCTGAGTCTATGGTGTAGCAGTGCTGAGTCTGTGGTGTAGCAGTGTTGAGTCTATGGTGTAGCAGTGCTGAGTCTGTGGTGTAGCAGTGCTTAGTCTATGGTGTAGCAGTGCTGAGTCTGTGGTGTAGCAGTGTTGAGTCTATGGTGTAGCAGTGCTGAGTCTGTGGTGTAGCAGTGCTGAGTCTATGGTGTAGCAGTGCTGAGTCTATGGTGTAGCAGTGCTGAGTCTATGGTGTAGCAGTGTTGAGTCTGTGGTGTAGCAGTGCTGAGTCTATGGTGTAGCAGTGTTGAGTCTGTGGTGTAGCAGTGCTGAGTCTATGGTGTAGCAGTGTTGAGTCTATGGTGCTGTGTTGAGTCTATGGTGCAGTGTTGAGTCTATGGTGCAGTGCTGAGTCTATGGTGCAGAGTTGAGTCTATGGTATAGTGTTGAGTCTATGGTGCAGTGCTGAGTCTATGTTGCAGTGCTCAGTCTATGGTGCAGTGCTGAGTCTATGGTGTAGCAGTGTTGAGTATATGGTGTAGTGTTGAGTCTATGGTGCAGTGTTGAGTCTATGGTGCAGTGTTGAATCTATGGTGCAGTGCTGAGTCTATGGTGCAGTGTTTAGTCTATGGGTAGTGTTGAGTCTGTGGGTAGTGTTGAGTCTATGAGTAGTGTTAGTCTATGGGGCAGTGCTGAGTCTATGGTGCTGTGTTGAGTCTATGGTGCAGTGTTGAGTCTATGGTGCAGTGTTGAGACTATGGTGCAGTGTTGAGTCTATGGGCAGTGCTGAGTCTATGGTGCAGTGTTGAGTCTATGGTGCAGTGTTGAGTCTATGTGTAGCGCTGAGTCTATGGTGCAGTGCTGAGTCTATGGTGCAGTGTTGAGTCTATGGTGTAGCAGTGCTGAGTCTATGGTATAGCAGTGCTGAGTCTATGGTGTAGCAGTGTTGAGTCTATGGTGCAGTGCTGAGTCTATGGTGCAGTGCTGAGTCTATGGTGTAGCAGTGCTGAGTCTATGGTATAGCAGTGTTGAGTCTATGGTGCAGTGCTGAGTCTATGGTGCAGTGCTGAGTCTATGGTGTAGCAGTGCTGAGTCTATGGTATAGCAGTGTTGAGTCTATGGTGCAGTGCTGAGTCTATGGTGCAGTGTTGAGTCTGTGGTGTAGCAGTGTTGAGTCTGTGGTGTAGCAGTGCTGAGTCTATGGTGTAGCAGTGCTGAGTCTATGGTGTAGCAGTGCTGAGTCTATGGTGTAGCAGTACTGAGTCTATGGTGTAGCAGTGTTGAGTCTATGGTGTAGCAGTGTTGAGTCTATGGTGTAGCAGTGCTGAGTCTGTGGTGTAGCAGTGCTGAGTCTATGGTGTAGCAGTGCTGAGTCTATGGTGCAGTGTGGAGTCTGTGGTGTAGCAGTGCTGAGTCTATGGTGTAGCAGTGCTGAGTCTATGGTGTAGCAGTGCTGAGTCTATGGTGTAGCAGTGTTGAGTCTGTGGTGTACCAGCAGTATAGCAGTGCTGAGTCTATGGTGTAGCAGTGTTGAGTCTATGGTGTAGCAGTGCTGAGTCTATGGTGTAGCAGTGTTGAGTCTGTGGTGTAGCAGTGCTGAGTCTATGGTGTAGCAGTGTTGAGTCTATGGTGTAGCAGTGCTGAGTCTATGGTGTAGCAGTGTTGAGTCTGTGGTATAGCAGTGCTGAGTCTATGGTGTAGCAGTGTTGAGTCTGTGGTGTAGCAGTGCTGAGTCTATGGTGTAGCAGTGTTGAGTCTATGGTGTAGCAGTGCTGAGTCTGTGGTGTAGCAGTGTTGAGTCTATGGTGTAGCAGTGCTGAGTCTGTGGTGTAGCAGTGCTGAGTCTGTGGTGTAGCAGTGTTGAGTCTATGGTGTAGCAGTGTTGAGTCTATGGTGTACTAGTGCTGAGTCTATGGTGTAGCAGTGTTGAGTCTGTGGTGTAGCAGTGCTGAGTCTATGGTGTAGCAGTGCTGAGTCTATGGTGCAGCAGTGCTGAGTCTATGGTGTAGCGGTGCTGAGTCTATGGTGTAGCAGTGCTGAATCTATGGTGTAGCAGTGCTGAGTCTATGGTGTAGCAGTGTTGAGTCTATGGTGTGGCAGTGTTGAGTCTATGGTGTAGCAGTGCTGAGTCTATGGTGTAGCAGTGCTGAGTCTGTGGTGTAGCAGTGCTGAGTCTATGGTGTAGCAGGGCTGAGTCTATGGTGTAGCAGTGCTGAGGCTATGGTGTAGCAGTGCTGAGTCTGTGGTGTAGCAGTGTTGAGTCTGTGGTGTAGCAGTGCTGAGTCTATGGTGTAGCAGTGCTGAGTCTATGGTGTAGCAGTGCTGAGTCTGTGGTGTAGCAGTGTTGAGTCTATAGTGTAGCAGTGCTGAGTCTGTGGTGTAGCAGTGCTGAGTCTATGGTGTAGCAGTGCTGAGTCTATGGTGTAGCAGTGCTGAGTCTATGGTGTAGCAGTGTTGAGTCTGTGGTGTAGCAGTGCTGAGTCTATGGTGTAGCAGTGTTGAGTCTGTGGTGTAGCAGTGCTGAGTCTATGGTGTAGCAGTGTTGAGTCTATGGTGCTGTGTTGAGTCTATGGTGCAGTGTTGAGTCTATGGTGCAGTGCTGAGTCTATGGTGCAGTGTTGAGTCTATGGTATAGTGTTGAGTCTATGGTGCAGTGCTGAGTCTATGTTGCAGTGCTCAGTCTATGGTGCAGTGCTGAGTCTATGGTGTAGCAGTGTTGAGTATATGGTGTAGTGTTGAGTCTATGGTGCAGTGTTGAGTCTATGGTGCAGTGTTGTATCTATGGTGCAGTGCTGAGTCTATGGTGCAGTGTTGAGACTATGGTGCAGTGTTGAGTCTATGGGCAGTGCTGAGTCTATGGTGCAGTGTTGAGTCTATGGTGCAGTGTTGAGTCTATTGTGTAGCGCTGAGTCTATGGTGCAGTGCTGAGTCTATGGTGCAGTGTTGAGTCTATGGTGTAGCAGTGCTGAGTCTATGGTATAGCAGTGCTGAGTCTATGGTGTAGCAGTGTTGAGTCTATGGTGCAGTGCTGAGTCTATGGTGCAGTGCTGAGTCTATGGTGTAGCAGTGCTGAGTCTATGGTATAGCAGTGTTGAGTCTATGGTGCAGTGCTGAGTCTATGGTGCAGTGCTGAGTCTATGGTGTAGCAGTGCTGAGTCTACGGTATAGCAGTGTTGAGTCTATGGTGCAGTGCTGAGTCTATGGTGCAGTGTTGAGTCTGTGGTGTAGCAGTGTTGAGTCTGTGGTGTAGCAGTGCTGAGTCTATGGTGTAGCAGTGCTGAGTCTATGGTGTAGCAGTGCTGAGTCTATGGTGTAGCAGTACTGAGTCTATGGTGTAGCAGTGTTGAGTCTATAGTGTAGCAGTGTTGAGTCTATGGTGTAGCAGTGCTGAGTCTGTGGTGTAGCAGTGCTGAGTCTATGGTGTAGCAGTGCTGAGTCTATGGTGCAGTGTGGAGTCTGTGGTGTAGCAGTGCTGAGTCTATGGTGTAGCAGTGCTGAGTCTATGGTGTAGCAGTGCTGAGTCTATGGTGTAGCAGTGTTGAGTCTGTGGTGTAGCAGCGCTGAGTCTATGGTGTAGCAGTGTTGAGTCTGTGGTATAGCAGTGCTGAGTCTATGGTGTAGCAGTGTTGAGTCTATGGTGTAGCAGTGCTGAGTCTATGGTGTAGCAGTGTTGAGTCTGTGGTGTAGCAGTGCTGAGTCTATGGTGTAGCAGTGTTGAGTCTATGGTGTAGCAGTGCTGAGTCTATGGTGTAGCAGTGTTGAGTCTGTGGTATAGCAGTGCTGAGTCTATGGTGTAGCAGTGTTGAGTCTGTGGTGTAGCAGTGCTGAGTCTATGGTGTAGCAGTGTTGAGTCTATGGTGTAGCAGTGCTGAGTCTGTGGTGTAGCAGTGTTGAGTCTATGGTGTAGCAGTGCTGAGTCTGTGGTGTAGCAGTGCTGAGTCTGTGGTGTAGCAGTGTTGAGTCTATGGTGTAGCAGTGTTGAGTCTATGGTGTACTAGTGCTGAGTCTATGGTGTAGCAGTGTTGAGTCTGTGGTGTAGCAGTGCTGAGTCTATGGTGTAGCAGTGCTGAGTCTATGGTGCAGCAGTGCTGAGTTTATGGTGTAGCGGTGCTGAGTCTATGGTGTAGCAGTGCTGAATCTATGGTGTAGCAGTGCTGAGTCTATGGTGTAGCAGTGTTGAGTCTATGGTGTGGCAGTGTTGAGTCTATGGTGTAGCAGTGCTGAGTCTATGGTGTAGCAGTGCTGAGTCTGTGGTGTAGCAGTGCTGAGTCTATGGTGTAGCAGGGCTGAGTCTATGGTGTAGCAGTGCTGAGGCTATGGTGTAGCAGTGCTGAGTCTGTGGTGTAGCAGTGTTGAGTCTGTGGTGTAGCGGTGCTGAGTCTATGGTGTAGCAGTGTTGAGTCTGTGGTGTAGCAGTGCTGAGTCTATGGTGTAGCAGTGTTGAGTCTATGGTGCTGTGTTGAGTCTATGGTGCAGTGTTGAGTCTATGGTGCAGTGCTGAGTCTATGGTGCAGTGTTGAGTCTATGGTATAGTGTTGAGTCTATGGTGCAGTGCTGAGTCTATGTTGCAGTGCTCAGTCTATGGTGCAGTGCTGAGTCTATGGTGTAGCAGTGTTGAGTATATGGTGTAGTGTTGAGTCTATGGTGCAGTGTTGAGTCTATGGTGCAGTGTTGAATCTATGGTGCAGTGCTGAGTCTATGGTGCAGTGTTTAGTCTATGGGTAGTGTTGAGTCTGTGGGTAGTGTTGAGTCTATGAGTACTGTTAGTCTATGGGGCAGTGCTGAGTCTATGGTGCTGTGTTGAGTCTATGGTGCAGTGTTGAGTCTATGGTGCAGTGCTGAGTCTATGGTTCAGTGTTGAGTCTATGGTGCAGTGTTGAGACTATGGTGCAGTGTTGAGTCTATGGGCAGTGCTGAGTCTATGGTGCAGTGTTGAGTCTATGGTGCAGTGTTGAGTCTATTGTGTAGCGCTGAGTCTATGGTGCAGTGCTGAGTCTATGGTGCAGTGTTGAGTCTATGGTGTAGCAGTGCTGAGTCTATGGTGTAGCAGTGCTGAGTCTATGGTGTAGCAGTACTGAGTCTATGGTGTAGCAGTGTTGAGTCTATGGTGTAGCAGTGTTGAGTCTATGGTGTAGCAGTGCTGAGTCTGTGGTGTAGCAGTACTGAGTCTATGGTGTAGCAGTGTTGAGTCTATGGTATAGCAGTGCTGAGTCTATGGTGTAGCAGTGTTGAGTCTATGGTGCAGTGCTGAGTCTATGGTGCAGTGCTGAGTCTATGGTGTAGCAGTGCTGAGTCTATGGTATAGCAGTGTTGAGTCTATGGTGCAGTGCTGAGTCTATGGTGCAGTGCTGAGTCTATGGTGTAGCAGTGCTGAGTCTATTGTATAGCAGTGTTGAGTCTATGGTGCAGTGCTGAGTCTATCGTGCAGTGTTGAGTCTGTGGTGTAGCAGTGTTGAGTCTGTGGTGTAGCAGTGTTGAGTCTATGGTATAGCAGTGCTGAGTCTATGGTGTAGCAGTGTTGAGTCTATGGTGCAGTGCTGAGTCTATGGTGCAGTGCTGAGTCTATGGTGTAGCAGTGCTGAGTCTATGGTATAGCAGTGTTGAGTCTATGGTGCAGTGCTGAGTCTATGGTGCAGTGCTGAGTCTATGGTGTAGCAGTGCTGAGTCTATGGTATAGCAGTGTTGAGTCTATGGTGCAGTGCTGAGTCTATGGTGCAGTGTTGAGTCTGTGGTGTAGCAGTGTTGAGTCTGTGGTGTAGCAGTGCTGAGTCTATGGTGTAGCAGTGCTGAGTCTATGGTGTAGCAGTGCTGAGTCTATGGTGTAGCAGTACTGAGTCTATGGTGTAGCAGTGTTGAGTCTATGGTGTAGCAGTGTTGAGTCTATGGTGTAGCAGTGCTGAGTCTGTGGTGTAGCAGTGCTGAGTCTATGGTGTAGCAGTGCTGAGTCTATGGTGCAGTGTGGAGTCTGTGGTGTAGCAGTGCTGAGTCTATGGTGTAGCAGTGCTGAGTCTATGGTGTAGCAGTGCTGAGTCTATGGTGTAGCAGTGTTGAGTCTGTGGTGTAGCAGTGCTGAGTCTATGGTGTAGCAGTGTTGAGTCTGTGGTATAGCAGTGCTGAGTCTATGGTGTAGCAGTGTTGAGTCTATGGTGTAGCAGTGCTGAGTCTGTGGTGTAGCAGTGTTGAGTCTGTGGTGTAGCATTGCTGAGTCTATGGTGTAGCAGTGTTGAGTCTATGGTGTAGCAGTGCTGAGTCTATGGTGTAGCAGTGTTGAGTCTGTGGTGTAGCAGTGCTGAGTCTATGGTGTAGCAGTGTTGAGTCTGTGGTGTAGCAGTGCTGAGTCTATGGTGTAGCAGTGTTGAGTCTATGGTGTAGCAGTGCTGAGTCTGTGGTGTACCAGTGCTGAGTCTATGGTGTAGCAGTGCTGAGTCTGTGGTGTAGCAGTGCTGAGTCTATGGTGTAGCAGTGCTGAGTCTGTGGTGTAGCAGTGTTGAGTCTATGGTGTAGCAGTGCTGAGTCTGTGGTGTAGCAGTGCTGAGTCTGTGGTGTAGCAGTGTTGAGTCTATGGTGTAGCAGTGTTGAGTCTATGGTGTACTAGTGCTGAGTCTATGGTGTAGCAGTGTTGAGTCTGTGGTGTAGCAGTGCTGAGTCTATGGTGTAGCAGTGCTGAGTCTATGGTGCAGCAGTGCTGAGTCTATGGTGTAGCGGTGCTGAGTCTATGGTGTAGCAGTGCTGAATCTATGGTGTAGCAGTGCTGAGTCTATGGTGTAGCAGTGTTGAGTCTATGGTGTGGCAGTGTTGAGTCTATGGTGTAGCAGTGCTGAGTCTATGGTGTAGCAGTGCTGAGTCTGTGGTGTAGCAGTGCTGAGTCTATGGTGTAGCAGGGCTGAGTCTATGGTGTAGCAGTGCTGAGGCTATGGTGTAGCAGTGCTGAGTCTGTGGTGTAGCAGCGTTGAGTCTGTAATGTAGCAGTGCTGAGTCTATGGTGTAGCAGTGTTGAGTCTGTGGTGTAGCAGTGCTGAGTCTATGGTGTAGCAGTGTTGAGTCTATGGTGCTGTGTTGAGTCTATGGTGCAGTGTTGAGTCTATGGTGCAGTGCTGAGTCTATGGTGCAGTGTTGAGTCTATGGTATAGTGTTGAGTCTATGGTGCAGTGCTGAGTCTATGTTGCAGTGCTCAGTCTATGGTGCAGTGCTGAGTCTATGGTGTAGCAGTGTTGAGTATATGGTGTAGTGTTGAGTCTATGGTGCAGTGTTGAGTCTATGGTGCAGTGTTGAATCTATGGTGCAGTGCTGAGTCTATGGTGCAGTGTTTAGTCTATGGGTAGTGTTGAGTCTGTGGGTAGTGTTGAGTCTATGAGTAGTGTTAGTCTATGGGGCAGTGCTGAGTCTATGGTGCTGTGTTGAGTCTATGGTGCAGTGTTGAGTCTATGGTGCAGTGCTGAGTCTATGGTTCAGTGTTGAGTCTATGGTGCAGTGTTGAGACTATGGTGCAGTGTTGAGTCTATGGGCAGTGCTGAGTCTATGGTGCAGTGTTGAGTCTATGGTGCAGTGTTGAGTCTATTGTGTAGCGCTGAGTCTATGGTGCAGTGCTGAGTCTATGGTGCAGTGTTGAGTCTATGGTGTAGCAGTGCTGAGTCTATGGTATAGCAGTGCTGAGTCTATGGTGTAGCAGTGTTGAGTCTATGGTGCAGTGCTGAGTCTATGGTGCAGTGCTAAGTCTATGGTGTAGCAGTGCTGAGTCTATGGTATAGCAGTGTTGAGTCTATGGTGCAGTGCTGAGTCTATGGTGCAGTGCTGAGTCTATGGTGTAGCAGTGCTGAGTCTATGGTATAGCAGTGTTGAGTCTATGGTGGAGTGCTGAGTCTATGGTGTAGTGTTGAGTCTGTGGTGTAGCAGTGTTGAGTCTGTGGTGTAGCAGTGCTGAGTCTATGGTGTAGCAGTGCTGAGTCTATGGTGTAGCAGTGCTGAGTCTATGGTGTAGCAGTGCTGAGTCTGTGGTGTAGCAGTGCTGAGTCTATGGTGTAGCAGTGCTGAGTCTATGGTGCAGTGTGGAGTCTGTGGTGTAGCAGTGCTGAGTCTATGGTGTAGCAGTGTTGAGTCTATGGTGTAGCAGTGTTGAGTCTATGGTGTAGCAGTGCTGAGTCTGTGGTGTAGCAGTGCTGAGTCTATGGTGTAGCAGTGCTGAGTCTATGGTGCAGTGTGGAGTCTGTGGTGTAGCAGTGCTGAGTCTATGGTGTAGCAGTGCTGAGTCTATGGTGTAGCAGTGCTGAGTCTATGGTGTAGCAGTGTTGAGTCTGTGGTGTAGCAGTGCTGAGTCTATGGTGTAGCAGTGTTGAGTCTGTGGTATAGCAGTGCTGAGTCTATGGTGTAGCAGTGTTGAGTCTATGGTGTAGCAGTGCTGAGTCTATGGTGTAGCAGTGTTGAGTCTGTGGTGTAGCAGTGCTGAGTCTATGGTGTAGCAGTGTTGAGTCTATGGTGTAGCAGTGCTGAGTCTATGGTGTAGCAGTGTTGAGTCTGTGGTGTAGCAGTGCTGAGTCTATGGTGTAGCAGTGTTGAGTCTGTGGTGTAGCAGTGCTGAGTCTATGGTGTAGCAGTGTTGAGTCTATGGTGTAGCAGTGCTGAGTCTGTGGTGTACCAGTGCTGAGTCTATGGTGTAGCAGTGCTGAGTCTGTGGTGTAGCAGTGCTGAGTCTATGGTGTAGCAGTGCTGAGTCTGTGGTGTAGCAGTGTTGAGTCTATGGTGTAGCAGTGCTGAGTCTGTGGTGTAGCAGTGCTGAGTCTGTGGTGTAGCAGTGTTGAGTCTATGGTGTAGCAGTGTTGAGTCTATGGTGTACTAGTGCTGAGTCTATGGTGTAGCAGTGTTGAGTCTGTGGTGTAGCAGTGCTGAGTCTATGGTGTAGCAGTGCTGAGGATATGGTGCAGCAGTGCTGAGTCTATGGTGTAGCGGTGCTGAGTCTATGGTGTAGCAGTGCTGAATCTATGGTGTAGCAGTGCTGAGTCTATGGTGTAGCAGTGTTGAGTCTATGGTGTGGTAGTGTTGAGTCTATGGTGTAGCAGTGCTGAGTCTATGGTGTAGCAGGGCTGAGTCTATGGTGTAGCAGTGCTGAGGCTATGGTGTAGCAGTGCTGAGTCTGTGGTGTAGCAGTGTGTAGTAAACATCGCCACTGGGGGATGTGCTCCTGGCCACTACCAACACTGCACTTGCCCCCCTACAGCCTCTGGTTGGAGGCTACCAGGGTGACCTTTATCTGTGTGTGGGTAGCACCTAGGAAGACAAAGGCGGCCGTGCCGGCCTTCTGTTGCGACTAACCAACACTGCACTTGCCCCTACAGCCGTTTCGGAGGCTACCTGGGGGACCTTTATCTTTGTGGGGTAAAATGTGGGTAACCGTCCTGACCCCCACTCCCCCTCCCCTCGAGCCCCTCCACCCCCTAGCCCCGCCACCCCTGAGCACCTCCCCCTCCACCCCCTAGCCCCTCCCCCTCCTAGCCCCCCCAGCACCCACAGCCCCCACCCGCACTCACCTGGGGCGCGCGCGAGCGGCTCTGTCACCTCCTGTCCCTCGCGATCCGATTCCCGGATCGAGACGCGCGCGTATTATAATACGTCGATTCTCACCACGCACCACGCTCCTCCCCCTCATCCTCCCTCGGATATCACGGAATCGGAATCGCATCGATTTAAAAAGATAGTAACCCGACACGAAAGAATCGATTCGGCCGGATGCGATTCTAAAATCGTAAACGATTAACCGAATGCGACGATGTCTAGAATCTGAATCGATTCAAGCGGTCCCTGGGTCTCCTCTACGTCGACTCGGCCCCAAATGACCCTGCAGGTGAGTTGACTGCAGTGCCAGGCTAGGTGCACGAGGTCACGTGACAGACCTTACAGGTGAGTTGGCTGCTGTGCCAGGCTAGGTGCACGAGGTCACGTGACAGACCCTACAGGTGAGTTGACTGCTGTGCCAGGCTAGGTGCACGAGAAGGAGGTCGTGTGACAGACCCTACAGGTGAGTTAACTGCTGTGCCAGGCTAGGTGCACGAGGTCACGTGACAGACCCTACAGGTGAGTTGACTGCTGTGCCAGGCTAGGTACACGAGGAGGTCACGTGACAGACTCTACAGGTGAGTTGGCTGCTGTGCCAGGCTAGGCGCACGAGGAGGTCACGTGACAGACCCTACAGGTGAGTTGACTGCTGTGCCAGGCTAGGTGCACGAGGAGGTCACGTGACAGACCCTGCAGGTGAGTTGGCTGCTGTGCCAGGCTAGGTGCACGAGGTCACGTGACAGACCCTACAGGTGAGTTCGGGCCGTCCATAAATGACGTCACGCACCTTTGGGGGGGGGGGGGTCAGACATTCGTGACGAGGGGGGGAGGGGGGGTTTGAGAAATGTGACGTCACATCAACTTTAAATAAATATAGACAACACGTTCTACTTAACCAAATATAATTGTTATAACAACACTAATTTTGATAAATTTTTATTCACTTTTTGATTATTTACATTTATTAAGGTCACCTTTTATTTTTTGTATAGGTTATATTATAATGTTAAACTTAAGAACCGGAAGTCAAACTACGTCACACTTTTATAGAGGATAATACTTCGTCAGGAGGAGGGAGTGCAAATAAAAATTAATGTAGTCGTTATATTAAAAACGCTTGATAGTTTCGAATAAGAATTTTAAAAACGTAAGCACTATTATTCCTGTCACATCAATCGACAGAATTTTGAAATCACACGCATTTTTTTTAAATTCAACATACATTTTTAAGATCCGTATTTAATTGTTATGCTATTATTATGTTACGACAACATTTATAATATATAGAGAAAAAAGTTTTTGGGTAGAAAGATATCAAACAGCCATTTTTGAGCATCGATGGATCATGAATAATGGAGTACCTACTAAATATACATCACTCTGCAAGGAGTACAATAGCCAACGCGTCCTCCATGATTCATTATTCCTCCATGAAATTTGAGTTCTTTGTACCCAGACAATGACGTCATTCTTCTTTTCGCCATTGTCCGACTATGAACCATGAGTGACTGAATTTAACATTCTAGGATCTTTGATTTAACTACGGAGTTCCCTTGTGGAAATGAAAAAAAATTACAACCGCTCACGATTCAGTATATCGTGTGCACGATTTAGTATTTTATGCGCAAAAAAATAATTAATTCTGCACAAGAACTAATCATTCGCACAAATAAAATAAATTGCGCGTATGATTAAAATGTAGTTTTTTGACATGTTTCTATAAAGGTGCTCCGTACTAGCTAATTTTTTAAAAAAATATTTCGTATCAGTTTCAGTTTGAGTTAATTGAGTCATCATAGTAATCAAATAATCACAGAATAGCTAATCAAAGAATTAATTAATTTAACGCTATTTTAAATATTCAAGCTGGTCATTACTTTAAACTCAAATCATAATTTAAATCTTGATTTGAAGCTTTCGTGACTGCAGGAATCCATACTCTGTGGTTCTTTCGGTAAAGTCACGTAGGTATAAAATAAAATAATTCACGACGTTTTGGGCGCAACACAAGCGTCCATCATCAGGTGGGAAAGCATGGTCTGCTGCTGAGGCAGACTGTTTTAAAAGTTTTGAAATGGGTGTAGCCCAAGGGTCATAAAGAAGTGGCCGGGGCTAGTGATGTTAATGTGAGAAATTAGCATGTAGCTGTAAGATAGGAGGAGAGCGGCCTCCTGGACGAGGGCACGGAAGTGGCTATGTTAATGTGAGAGATTAGCATGTAACTGTAAAATCGAAGTGTGGTGCAATCCACCAAAGGCATGAGTGCAACCCAACGGGTGCAATCCAAAGGGCATGTGAGCATGAGAGTGCAATCCAAAGGCATGAGAGTGCAATGCAAAGGACATGTGAGCATGAAAGTTCTAAGAGAGAGGCATAGAGACAGAGAGTCGGAAATAACAGCTGACATAGGCAGGTAAGATGGAAACATCACAGTCAGTTAAGACTTTACCTGGTTAATAACGTCCTTCCAATGATTATTCAGTTTGTACCCATCCTCTCGGTTGAAGTTGTGTTTATATATCTGGATGCCTTCATGAACAAAGCCGGTAGGTTTGCAGAGTACCTTCGTCTTGGAAAGATCAATTTCGTGTGAATCCACAGCGTTAAAACAATGATCGGCAACGACAGAGGTATTGGTCCTACCGTGTTTCAGATCTGCCTTGTGTTCACAAATGCGGTCCGAGACATGTCGTTTTGTTTACCCAATGTAACTGCTGCCGCAACCACAACTCAGTTTGTAGAGACCAGGGTATTGCATGTCAGGAATTACATCCTTTACAGATGGGATTGTCTATTTCAGGAATATTTTGATATTTTTTTCCTGTATTTTCTGTTTGCACAGTCACATAATCACTTTAAGATGTTTTCTTGTTCATGTTTTTTGTTTGTTGCGGTTGCACCCGATTCAAGAGCCGAATGGCTCACAGGGCTATACCAAATAAATGAACTATGAACTAAGTCACGGATTTTGTGTACTGTGTTGAAACGAACCTGGATCTTGTGTTTGTTTAAGATTTTGGAAATCTTTTTGGTAACCCCTGCTATGTACGGTAAAGTGATGGTTTTGGTTGGATCCTCAGAAGGTTGTTTCTGCATGGCTGGGGAGACAGCTTTGCGGATTGTACGGTCCGAGTATCCATTCATCCTGAGGGCTTGGTGTACGTGCTCCAACTCACTGGCTAGGTGGTGCTGGTCGGAGATGCAACGGGCCCTATGGTGTAGTGTTTTGATGAGGGAATTCTTCTGGGCTGGATGGTGGTGGGAGTCAGGCTTTAGATAGGCATCCGTGTGGGTGGCTTTCTTGTAGACCGAATGTCCCAACGAGCCATCAGGTCTCTTCTCAATCAAAACATCCAGGAATGGTAGCTTACAATCCTTTTCCACTTCCATGGTGAATTTGATGGATGGGTGTATGGAATTGATGTTGAGAAATTGGTTCAGTGTGGGCAGGCCATGTGGCCAGATGATGAACGTGTCATCCACGTATCTCTTACACAAGGAAGGACGTAGGGTGGATGTCTGGATGGCATCTGTTTCAAATTTCTCCATGAAAAGAGTCGCTACCACTTGCGATAAGGGAGAACCCATTGGGGTACCCTCATTTTGTTTGTAGAATGTACCATTCCAAGTCAAGTATGTGTTGGTAAGACAGTGCCTTACCAAAGTTGGTACATCTGGATTCAATTATTGCAATGGTGTCAGATACAGGTACATTTGTGAACAGAGAGACTACATCGAAACTGACAAGCAATTCATCTGGAAACAGTGAGATGTCCTTGATTAGAGAAACCAAGTGAGCTACGTTAAGTACAACTGAGGTGGTATTGCCCGTGAAAGGAAGCAGAGTCTCAGAAAGAAATCGGGCCAGTTTGTAGGTGGGTGAGTTAATGATGGAGACGATAGGACGGAGCGGGGTACCTACTTTGTGGATTTTTGGAAGGCCATAAAATCTGGGTGGTCTAGCAGCCGAAGGTTTTAGGGAGCTCTGCTTGGACTGATCAATTAGAGAAGTCGATTTAGTGATGATATTGTTGTTTTTGTACCTAGGCGGTTGGTGGGATCTCTGTTAATTTTGGTATAGCTGCCATCATTAAGGTCCTGAATTTTGTTGTTGTCAGTGGTTTTATCCATGATCACAGTGGCATTGTCCTTGTCGGCTGAGAGGATGACAATGTCATGTTTTTTTTATTTAGATAAAAACGCTCGTCCTTACTGATGTTGCTAATGGGTTTCTTAGCGTTTTTGAGGATAGCAGCGATTTCAGATCTAGCAACGTCTGCCGGGATGTGTCCCAAGCCTTGAGGGCTACCTCGACCTGGGCAATGATATCATCCACCGGGATTTGTCCGGGATGTGTTTAGGGGTGACTGCGAAATTCAACCCTTTGGCTAGTACTGATTTTAGGCTGTCGGAAATCGGGATGTTACTGTGATTGATGACAATCTTTTTAACGTGTTACTATGATTGATGACAATCTTGTTAACATGTTACTGTGATTGATGACAATCTTGTTAACATGTTACTGTGATTGATGACAATCTTGTTAACGTGTTACTATGATTGATGACAATCTTGTTAACGTGTTACTATGATTGATGACAATCTTAACATGTTACTGTGATTGATGACAATCTTGTTAACGTGTTACTATGATTGATGACAATCTTGTTAACGTGTTACTATGATTGATGACAATCTTGTTAACATGTTACTATTGTTGAGGCGTAAATGATGACTCGGAGGCAGATCTTCTGGTAGGGTCTTGCGCCAGTTGTTTTATTAAAGACTTTTCTTCACACACGACTCCGTGTACTGCATACTCACTGCCTACACTCCACACCCCAGGGGAAAGGTACTGGGGAGGTCCCTAGCACACCCACAGGCTACCCTAGTCTGGTGCCAATTTCCCCCTACCCCGGGGTCCCATCGCTCCCCCGGGGGAAGGGTACTGGGGAGGTCCCTAGCACACCCACAGGCTACCCATGCCTGGTGCCAATTTCCCCCTACCCTGAGTCCCGACTTCCACCCTTCACGTTCCCGGACTCTCCAGACGACCCTGAACCCGTGCCGGGTTCCAGCTTGATCCCCCAGGGGGACATTACGTCACCGTCCGCCCCCTGTGCATGACGTCACCATTCGTGACATCATCGTACCAGAGGCGAGCGTGACATGACGTCACTAACTCCTGCTCTACATCACCCCCCCCCCCCCCCCCCCCCCGTGAAAAAAAATCAGCCGAGCCGGCTGCAACCATTACGAGACAAGAGCCCGGCAACCCGAATGGGAAGACAACTACATCAAAAGAGTGTAAGTGACATGTGTGTGAAGAGAACAGGACCGGCTGCTAGAACACAACCCAACACTAGGGCAGCACGGTACAGGGCAACTTGGAGACTGTCCCCACACGGGACACCGGGACGTGTCCGACGAAGGCAGGGGACGAAGAAACGGCCCCACCGGCCGTCGCCGCATCCGCACGCCCTGCGACGCCGGCCGGCTCTTCCGTGCCGCGTTGGCGTCAGAATCGGCGGCGTGCTGGCAGGTGTCCGGTCCGCCGGCCAATCCGCCAGGCGAGGCGCCGCAGGTGGAATTACTGGCGGGGCTTCTGCAGGCGCGCACAAAGGCACGGCATCGCTCGCGCCATCACAACTCGTGCGGCCCGGCTCGGCGGACACAACAGACACCTGGCCCCTGAGTGGTGGAGATGAGGGGATTCCGGCCGGCACGACAGAAGAGAAGATAAAAAATAACACAAATTCAGACGCGTTGGATGCACAACCAACGCCGCGATGAACCCAAATACGGTAGAACCTCGGAGATGGAATTCACCAGAACCCAAACAAATTGGTGTTGGAACAAATCGGTGTTGGAATGGCCGTCTGGAACGAATTAAGTTTGATCTCCGGGGTACCGCTGAACGTTCACCTTCACCCACACAACACGGGTGACAGGGTTCCCCGACCCTCAGCCACCGTTCCATCCACTAGACGGTGATAGAGTGAAGACGGAAGAACCGCCTAGCACTCACTTACTGCACAACATGCACCCTAACAACGGAGGGATACAGTCTCAACGCAACAGGACAACAATGCCCGAACACCACGAATCACCAGCCCTCTGTTGCAACGCGCCTCGGAGTGTCTCGATCTCCAGGCTGGCAGGGCGAGCCTACAGCTCCAGGCGCACCATGGAGGGTCTCAACCTCCGGGCCGCCAGGTCAAGCCGTCAGCCGTAGCACGAGGGGGCCACACTCTCCGAGCCAGCCATGTGAGCGCCCAGCCCACTAGGCTATCCACACCACGGAGTGTTTCAATCTCCGGGCGGCCAGGTCAGGCCGTCAGCCATAGCATGATGGGACCACAACTGACATGTTAGGCACGTAACACCCCCTGGACCATCCTGGTCAGGATCTGCGCCCCAAGAAATTTGACAGCCAGCACCACAATTCCAAATACTGGCAGCATGTCACCATCTCAATTTAAATGCTCCGTACCCATGACGGTAGAGCCACAAACCAAGGCAATCATCCCCCGCACAATCGCGATCTCACACCCTGACAACACATACAATTTTAACCTTGCATTTCAAAATCCCCCTCAACATTTACCATGGGACTCAGGCATTCCAATTTGAGGAGCAAAAAAAAATTAATACACAAAACGCCCAATAATCGCCGAATGGGGTAATACAGTCTATGCAGTCTATGCAGTCTGCATACAGCCAACCATCTCGAGCAATGCTCCATACAGTCTATACACTGTTAACAAACACATCACAGCTATACATTTACAATGATGAACAGTTTTCCCCAGTCACAAGTTGACAACACTCACAAGCGAAGCTCCATACTGTATACCCAAAACAATCGCGACTCCGCAACGGCAACCAACAAAGTGTCAACAAATCATTAACCCGGCAATCCACTGGATCTTAAAGGAGCCCGAGACCCCCCACCTAGTCGAATTAATCATTAACCGGCTCCTTAAGATAACAATTCCGACGCCGTAATGAACCAATAATGTAACACGCGGAGGCCCGACACAACACCACGAACAGACGCAAGTTATTAAGAGCAACTGGACGCCCCGCATCCCGGCGGGAAACCAATGAACTCACAACCCGGCGCACGCAAGATGGATGAGGTGTCAACAGGGGCCAGAGTGTGTCGCGTCACACCTCACCTGGCAAGCTGTGACGAGCGGAGGACGGCAGGGTGGAGCGCTGGGATGCCCCGAAGAATCTTGTGCGCCGACCACGGACTCCTCCTGCGACTGCAGCCGCCACCCGAACGTGTGGAGCTCCGCCTCCGCAGGTGTTGACGTCGGCGGGAACGGCATTTTGGCGGGAACGGCATTTTGGCGGGAACAGCGCCCCCACCAAAATGGCGGGAACGGCGTTTTGGCGGGAACAGCATCCCGGCCAGCCGCCAAAATGGCGGCCCCACCGCGGCCCCCGCATGCCCTCCGGGCCTCCCCCGCCAGCCCCCCGCAGCGGCGACGGCGTCCTCTCCTCGCGGCTCCTTCCTGTACCACAGTTGCTTCGGCAGCAGGCTGCGCACCACGTGGCACCTCCAAATGGCCGCTCCTGACCGCTTCTCCGCCGCGATGGTCAAGATGGTGGCGGCCTGCCACGTGGTCACTGGAGGACCTGTAATGGCGGCCGCCTCCCCAGCGCGCCCGATGTTCTCCACTGGTGCTGTAGACACACCAGCCGTGGCCGCAATAACCGGGGCTACGGAGCCCGGGGTCGTCCGGTCCCGGGTCGCCGCCTCTGCGTCGTTGGAAGACGCAACAGGTGGGTTCCGCTTTTTCAAGAGCATCTCCTTGAAAAGTCCACTTCTGACGCCAGTTGTCGAGGTGTAAATGATGACTCGGAGGCAGATCTTCATGAAGGGGCTTGCGCCAGTTTTATTAAAGCCTTTTCTTCACACACGACTCCGTGTACTGCACACTCACTGCCTACACTCCACACCCCAGGGGAAGGGCACTGGGGAGGTCCCTAGCACACCCCCAGGCTACCCTAGCCTGGTGCTAATTTCCCCCTACCCCGGGGTCCCATCGCTCCCCCGGGGGAAGGGTACTGGGGAGGTCCCTAGCACCCACAGGCTACCCTAGCCTGGTGCCAATTTCCCCCTACCCTGAGCCCCGACTTCCACCCTTCACGTCCCCGGACTCTCCAGACAACCTTGAACCCGTGACGGGTTCCAGCTTAAATCCCCCAGCGGGACATGACATCACCGTCCCGCCCCCTGTGCATGATGTCACCATCCTAGATTTGAAGCTTTCGTGACTGCAAGGATCCATACTCTTTGGTTCTATTCGGTAAAGCATGTAGGTAAAAAAATAAAACAAAAATCACGATGTTTCGGCCACAACACAAGCGGCCTTCATCAGGTGAAGGGACCAGACTGTCTCGAAGACTGCGCTGGAGTGAAACACAGCCAAGCTCAGACCACGGCCTTTAAGCTGTGTGAGAGGGATTAAGGTGCCTTGACAAAGGAATTAGCATAAAAAATTAGCATTTAATTGGCGGACTTAGCATGATGAAAGGTGTAGAGAGGGTGAACATGCGTGTGCACATGCACCCGAATGTGCTGCGAAAGTTTGGGGTACCACTACTTGAATAATTGGCGGACTTAGCATGATGAAAGGTGTAGAGAGGGTGAACATGCGGGTGCAAATGCACCCGCATGTGCTGCGAACGTTTGGGGTACCACTACTTGAAAAAATATACTGTACCATTGAAAATTGGTTTAATGTTTGGTTCGATTTAGAACATCTTTCCAATGGTTGCTTAATTTGAAACCATCTTCTCGGTTGAAATTGTGTCTGTTTGTAGATCTGAATTGCCTCGTGAACAAATCTCTGATGAAAACCCGTGGGTTTGCAAAGAACCTTGGTATCGGACAAAATTATATAGTGATCACCCACAGCGTTGTAACAGTGATCAGCTACGGCGGAAGAATTCGTCCTGTCATGTTTCAAATCTGATTTGTGCTCGCGAATTCGGTCAGACATGTCGCTTCGTCTCCCCGATATAGCAATCACTGCAGGTACAACTCAATTTGTAAACCCCGGGGTACTGTAAGTCAGGAATGACATCCTTCACGGATGGGATCAGATCACGAATTTTGTGTACTGTATTGAACCGGACCTAGATCTTGTGTTTGTTTAGAATTTTGGAAATCTTTTTAGTAACGCCTGCTATATATGGTAGTATGATGGTTTTGACCGGAGTATCAAGTGGTTGTTTCTGTATGGAGGGAGAAACAGCTTGGCGGATGGTACGGTCAGAGTATCCATTCCTTTTGAGGGCCAGGTGTACATGTTTTAATTCACTGGTCAGGTGGTGTTGGTCCGAAATGCAATGAGCCCTATGGTATAAAGTTTTGATGAGATAATTATTTTGGGCTGGGTGGTGGTGGGAATCAGGTTTCAAGTAGGAATCTGTGTGGGTGGGTTTCCTGTAGACAGAATGCCCCAATGAGCCATCAGGTCTCCTCTCAAACAGAACATCTAAGAATGGTAGCTTGCCATCTTTCTCCACTTCCATGGTGAATTTGATGGCGGGATGTCTGGAATTGATGTGGTGTAGGAAAAGGTTCAGAGCTGGGAGGCCATGTGGCCAAATGACGAAAGTGTCATCCACATAACTCTTCCACAGGGAAGGTCTGAGGGTAGAAGTCTGGATGGCGTCCGATTCAAATTTCTCCATGAAAACATTGGCTATAACTGGTGACAAGGGGGAACCCATGGGAGTACCCTCATTTTGCTTGTAGAAGGAACCATTCCAGGTAAAGTAGGTGTTGGTGAGGCAGTGCCTGACCAGCGTAGGTACCTTGCGGTTTAGTCCATGTTGTACCAAATTTTCAATTATATCAATGGTATCAGGTACCGGGACCTTGGTGAACAAGGAGACCACATCGAAGCTGACAAGGATATCGTCAGGGGACAGTACAACGTCTTTGACCATAGAAACCAATTGGGCTGAGTTAAGTACTGCTGAGGAGGTCTTGCCAGTGAAAGGTAGCAAGGTATCCGACAGAAAACGTGCTAGCTTATAGCTAGCGGAGTTGATCATGGATACGATGGGTCGTAGTGGAGTGCCTTCTTTATGAATCTTGGGAAGACCATAGAATCTAGGGGGTCTTGCAGCAAAAGGTTTTAGGGGGGGACGTTTAGTTGGTTCGATTAGGGAGGTCGAACTTGTGATGATCTTGTTTGTTTTTATAGTTAGGGTATTAGTAGGGTCATTTTTAATTTTTGGGTAACTACCATCATTGAGTAGGTCCTGAATTTTATTGTTATGAGTTTTTATCCATAATTACAGTGGCATTGCCCTTGTCGGCTGAGAGGATGACTATATCATGTCTCTCTTTTAATTTCGCGAGTTCAGAGCGTTCATCTTTGCTGATGTTGCTAACGGGTTTCTTAGCATTCTTAAGAATAGTAGCTATTTCAGCTCTCGCGACGTCTGCTTGGATGTGTCCTATACCTTTGAGGGCTACATCGACCTGAGAAATGATATCATTTATCGGTATATGTCTTGGAGTGACAGCGAAATTTAGTCCTTTAGCCAATACTGTTTTCAGATTGTCCGAAATCGGGGTGCTACTCTGATTGATAACAATTTTGTTAGCGTCTAGTTTTGTGATCTGTGGAACCGGGTTTTTCTTTGATAGGTGGTTGAATTTAGCAATTAGGTTAGCTTTGCATTTGATTGAAAGTGAATCGGCAGAAGCAGTCATGTTATCTACGTGGTTCCAATCAGAAGGTGACATTTTTTGTGTTAACATTAAATGAGCTTGTAGGAGAGTCCTGTCTAAAGTATCGAGTTCAAAACGGAGTAGTCTTATCCTCTCTGAGATTAATGAGAGGCTGGCCTTAAACAGAATCTGTTTAGAATTCGGTGAGGACACAGCAGCAGAAGTGAGTGTGAAGGCGATGGGTATTACCTTGTGGTCGCGGCATCTTTTGAGGAAGGTCAGCGTCTCGATGAGCTGTGACTTCTAGTCCCGTTGTCTGTTAAAAGCTCTAACAGATAGATGAAAACCCTCCCCGTAGAGGCTATCAATTCTAGATTTGAAGCTTTCGTGACTGCAAGGATCCATACTCCTTGGTTCTATTCGGTAAAGTCACGTAGGTGACTTTACCGAAGCAGCACATGCGCGTGCATGTGCACCTGCATGTTCACCCTCTCTACACCTTTCATCATGCTAAGTCCGCCAATTATTCAAGTAGTGGTACCCCAAACTTTCGCAGCACATGCGGGTGCATGTGCACCTGCATGTTCACCCTCTCTACAACTTTCATCATGCTAAGTCCACCAATTAAATGCTAATGTTTTATGCTAATTCCTTTGTCAAGGCACCTTAATCCCTCTCACACAGCTTAAAGGCCGTGGTCTGAGCTTGGCTCTGTTTCACTCCAGCACAGTCTTCAAGACAGTCTGGTCCCGTCATCTGATGAAGGCCGCTTGTGTTGTGGCCGAAACGTCGTGATTTTTGTTGTTTTATTTTTTTACCTACGTGACTTTACCGAATAGAACCTAAGAGTATGTCACCATCCGTGACGTCATCGTTCCAGAAGCAAGCATGATATGACGTCACTAACTCCTACTCGACACTATGATTGATGACAATCTTGTTAACGTGTTACTATGATTGATGACAATCTTGTTAACGTGTTACTATGATTCATGACAATCATGTTAACGTGTTACTATGATGACAATCTTGTTAACACGTTACTATGATGACAATCTTGTTAACGTGTTACTATGATTGATGACAATCTTGTTAACATGTTACTATGATTGATGACAATCTTGTTCACGTGTTACTATGATTGATGACAATCTTGTTAACGTGTTACTATGATTGATGGCAATCTTGTTAACGTGTTACTGTGATTGATGACAATCTTGTTAACGTGTTACTATGATTGATGACAATCTTGTTAACGTGTTATTATGATTGATGACAATCTTGTTAACGTGTTACTATGATTGATGACAATCTTGTTCACGTGTTACTATGATTGATGACAATCTTATTAACGTGTTACTATGATTGATGGCAATCTTGTTAACGTGTTACTATGATTGATGACAATCTTGTTAACGTGTTACTATGATTGATGGCAATCTTGTTAACGTGTTACTATGATTGATGGCAATCTTGTTAACGTGTTACTATGATTGATGGCAATCTTGTTAACGTGTTACTATGATTGATGGCAATCTTGTTAACGTGTTACTATGATTTTTGACAATCTTGTTAACGTGTTACTATGATTGATGACAATCTTGTTAACGTGTTACTATGATTGATGACAATCTTGTTCACGTGTTACTATGATTGATGACAATCTTGTTAACGTGTTACTATGATTGATGACAATCTTGTTAATGTGTTACTATGATTGATGACAATCTTGTTAACGTGTTACTATGATTGATGACAATCTTGTTAACATGTTACTATGATGACAATCTTGTTAACGTCGAACTTTTTCACATGTGGCTCTGGTTTCTTTTTTTGACAGGAGGTTGAATTTAGCGATCAAGTTAACTTTACATTTGGTTGACATTGAAGTAGCTGAAGAAACGGTCACGTTATCTACATGGTCCCAATCAGAAGTGGACATCTTATCTGTTAATTTTAAGTGTGATTGTAAGAGTCTTGTCTACGTTCAAATCGGAGCAATGTTATTCTCTCTGAGATTAGCGATAGGCTGGCTTTAAACAAGATCCGTTTCGCGTTAGGAGCAGTGACAGCAGCAGATGTGAGTGTAAATGCGACCGGTATTATCTTGTTATCGAGGCGTCTCTTGAGAAAGGTGAGCGACTCGATCAGATGAGCCTCCTTGTCTCACAGTTTGTTAAAAGCTCTAACGGATGTGTGGAAACCCTCCCCGTAGAGGCGGTTCAATCCTGATTATCTCTCACATTAACATCACGCTAATCTCTCACATTAACATCACGCTAATCTCTCACGTTAACATCACGCTAATCTCTCACATTAACATCACGCTAATCTCTCACATTAACATCACGCTAATCTCTCACATTAACATCATGCTAATCTCTCACATTAACATCACGCTAAACTCTCACATTAACATCACGTTAATCTCTCACATTAACATCACGCTAATATCTCACATTAACATCATGCTAATCTCTCACATTAACATCACGCTAAACTCTCACATTAACATCACGCTATTCTCTCACATTAACATCACGTTAATCTCTCACATCAACATCACGCTAATCTCTCACATTAACATCACGCTAATATCTCACATTAACATCACGTTAATCTCTCACATTAACACCACGCTAATCTCTCATATTAACATCACGCTAAACTCTCACATTAACATCACGCTAATTTATCACATTAACATCACGCTAATCTCTCACATTAACATCACGCTAATCTCTCACATCAACATCACGCTAATATCTCACATTAACATCACGTTAATCTCTCACATTAACATAGCCACTTCCGTGGGAGGCCGAGAGAGCTGGGGATGCGGGGGGGGGGGGGGAGTTAACTCGGAAAAATAGACGAGTACACGGCCGATATGATCATTATAAAGCAGTCAGGGTTTTACCTGGTTAATGACATCCTTCCAATGATTGCTAAATTTGTAAAACAAAAACAAATTCTTGCAGTGGTTTTCCCATCCGATGATGATGATTGCTAGTGTTGCAATCGAAACGTCGTGATTTATTTTATTTTCTACCTATTATGTGACTTTACCGAAATAACCAGAGTATGGATCCCTGCAGTCACGAAAGCTTCAAATCGAGATAGAGCAATATTTGCTTGCATGTTCACTGCAAGTCCCCTGTGTGGTTAATGCAGAAACTTGATTCCTTTAAAAAAGAGGTGTCTATTTGGTGTTTGGACATCTTAACTCCTGTTTCATTGCCAGAAAGGGTAAAACGCTCATTTTGATTTGCCATCCAACGTTACTGAAACTCAAACTATTAAATACAGTGAGGGGAAAAAATATTTGATCGCCTGCTGATTTTGTACGTTTGCCCACTGACAAAGAAATGATCAGTCTATAATTTTAATGGTAGGTTTATTTGAACAGTGAGAGACAGAATAACAACAAAAAAATCCAGAAAAAAATGTTATCAATTGATTTGCATTTTAATGAGGGAAATAAGTATTTGACCCCTCTGCAAAACATGACTTAGTACTTGGTGGCAAAACCCTTGTTGGCAATCACAGAGGTCAGACGTTTCTTGTAGTTGGCCACCAGGTTTGCACACATCTCAGGAGGGATTTTGTCCCACTCCTCTTTGCAGATCTTCTCCAAGTCATTAAGGTTTCGAGGCTGACGTTTGGCAACTCGAACCTTCAGCTCCCTCCATAGATTTTCTATGGGATTAAGGTCTGGAGACTGGCTAGGCCACTCCAAGACCTTAATGTGCTTCTTCTTGAGCCACTCCTTTGTTGCCTTGGCCGTGTGTTTTGGGTCATTATCATGCTGGAATACCCATCCACGACCCATTTTCAATACCCTGGCTGAGGGAAGGAGGTTCTCACCCAAGATTTGACGGTACATGGCCCCGTCCATCGTCCCTTTGATGCGGTGAAGTTGTCCTGTCCCCTTAGCAGAAAAACACCCCCAAAGCATAATGTTTGCACCTCCATGTTTGACGGTGAGGATGGTGTTCTTGGGGTCATAGGCAGCATTCCTCTTCCTCCAAACACGGCGAGTTGAGTTGATGCCAAAGAGCTCCATTTTGGTCTCATCTGACCACAACACTTTCACCCAGTTGTCCTCTGAATCATTCAGATGTTCATTGGCAAACTTCAGACGGGCATGTACATGTGCTTTCTTGAGCAGGGGGACCTTGCGGGCGCTGCAGGATTTCAGTCCTTCACGGCGTAGTGTGTTATCAATTGTTTTCTTGGTGACTATGGTCCCAGCTGCCTTGAGATCATTGACAAGATCCTCCCGTGTAGTTCTGGGCTGATTCCTCACCGTTCTCATGATCATTGCAACTCCACGAGGTGAGATCTTGCATGGAGCCCCAGGCCGAGGGAGATTGACAGTTATTTTGTATTTCTTCCATTTGCGAATAATCGTACCAAATGTTGTCACCTTCTCACCAAGCTGCTTGGCAATGGTCTTGTAGCCCATTCCAGCCTTGTGTAGGTCTACAATCTTGTCCCTGACATCCTTGGAGAGCTCTTTGGTCTTGGCCATGGTGGAGAGTTTGGAATCTGATTGATTGCTTGTGGACAGGTGTCTTTTATACAGGTAACAAGTTGAGATTAGGAGCACTCCCTTTAAGAGTGTGCTCCTAATCTCAGCTCGTTACCTGTATAAAAGAAACCTGGGAGCCAGAAATCTTTCTGATTGAGAGGGGGTCAAACACTTATTTCCCTCATTAAAATGCACATCAATTTATAACATTTTTGACATGCGTTTTTCTGGATTTTGTTGGTGTTATTCTGTCTCTCACTGTTCAAATAAACCTACCATTACAATTATAGACTGATCATTTCTTTGTCAGTGGGCAAAGGTACAAAATCAGCGGGGGATCAAATACTTTTTTCCCTCACTGTATTGGTATTTTACCTGGTGAAGGCCCCCACTGAGCTACGAAGCTCGTTCTCAGAAGCGACCTAGCCGTCACAAACGTCAGCTCAAGGAAGTGGCTGATCATCATGCTCACGTGGACATGTATAACAGGAGCCAAATGACTCTTGTGGAGGGGAAAAACCGGAGGACCCAGTGAAAAATTCACGCAACCACGGGGAGAGGGACGCAAACTCCAACTATACAGCAGGCGACATTGGTCTGGATCGAACCCACGACCTCCTGCATACCAGGCGAGGGAGTCAACATCTCCTAGCCACCGTGGCGCCCCATACGCTTCCTCCGCCTGCAACTCACCCTGACCAGCGTGGTGAAGTATGGTCATATGGCCCGCAAAGGTGTGGCAATCGGTGTGTGATTAGTGCCGTGGCATAGTCCAAAAATACCGCGAGACAATGGGGGGGGGGCAGGTGGGGGGAGTGCCCCCCACCTCGAGGGTAAACCACAGGGGGCTGCTCTTAATCCAACAGCTGTTTCTACCCCCTTAGCGCACAGCCCATACCCCTAGTCCACAGCCCATACCCCTAGCCCACAGCCCATGCCCCTAGCCCACAGCCCGTATCCCCATACCCCGACATCAACCCCCTAGCCCCTGAGCCCACAGCCGCTAGCCAATGGCCCCTGGGCAGGATTTGAACTCCGAACCTTCCGATGGCCACGCGGGCCGCTCCCCACGCAGCCCCCCCCCCCCCCCCACACACCAATGGAGGCGTCCTCACCACCTCCGGGCTTCTTCTTCAACCCCACAGCTGTTTCCTGCACCCCCTGCCCCCCCCCCACCACCACCGCGGTGACCCCGCGACCCCCAAGCTCACAATCCCCGCTGGGGATTCATCGAGCAGCCGTGCTCAATCTGCTGCTGGATGAAGGACCCCACGGGTGTGGACAATCCGCCCAGGCGCCGAGGCACGCGCGGGTCTACGGCGGCGTCGCCGATGGCGCTCCGTCTCCACGGCGGAACGTCGTCCGCTCAAGACGCGTCGCTTGGCCTACGCACTCGGGCGTGGCCACGGTGGCCGGGAGATGTTGACTGCCTCGCCTGGTGTGCAGGAGGTCGTGGGTTCGATCCGGACCTGATGCCTGCCGCTGTGTATTTGGAGTTTGCCTCTCTCATCATCATCACGGTGGCTTTGAGATGTTGACTGCCTCGCCTGGTGTACAGGAGGTCGTGGGTTCGATCCAGCGCTGTCCTCCACACAGTCTCGTCCCTTCACCTGATGAAGGCCGCTTGTGTTGTGGCCGAAACGTCGTGAGAATTTTATTGTTATTTTATTTTATCAATTTATTTTATTCTCATTCTACGTGACTTTACCGAAAGAACCAAAGAAGACTACCCATAGACTCAACACTACCCATAGACTCAACACTGCCCATAGACTCAACACTGCCCATAGACTCAACACTGCCCATAGACTCAACACTACCCATAGACTCAACACTACCCATAGACTCAACACTACCCATAGACTCAACACTACCCATAGACCAACACTGCCCGTAGACCAACACTGCCCGTAGACCAACACTGCCCATAGACTCAACACTGCCCATAGACTCAACACTGCCCACAGACTCAACACTGCCCATAGACTCAAAACTACCCATAAACTCAACACTGCCCATAGACTCAACACTGCCCATAGACTCAACACTACCCATAGACTCAACACTACCCATAGACTCAACACTACCCATAGACTCAACACTACCCATAGACCAACACTGCCCGTAGACCAACACTGCCCATAGACTCAACACTGCCCATAGACTCAACACTGCCCATAGACTCAACACTACCCATAGACTCAAAACTGCCCATATACTCAACACTGCCCATAGACTAACACTGCCCACTAGACTCATCACTGCCCACAGACTCAACACTACCCAAAGACTCAACACTGCCCACAAACTCAACACTGCCCACAGACTCAACACTGACCACAGACTCAACACTACCCACAGACTCAACACTACCCACAGACTCAACACTGCCCACAGACTCAACACTGACCACAGACTCAACACTGCCCATAGACTCAACACTGCCCACAGACTCAACACTGCCCATAGACTCACTACCCACAGACTCAATACTGCCCACAGACTCAATACTTACCAGACTCAACACTGCCCATAGACTCAACACTGCCCATAGCCTTACACTGCCCATAGACTCAACACTACCCATAGACTCAACACTGCCCATAGACTCAACACTGCACATAGACTCAACACTGCCCACAGACTCAACACTACCAATAGACTCAACACTACCAATAGACTCAACACTGCCCACAGACTAAACACTGCCCACAGACTCAACACTGACCACAGACTCAACACTGCCCATAGACTCAACACTACCTATAGACTCACACCGCCCATAGACTTAACACTGCCCAGACTCAACGCTGCACCATAGACTCAACACTGCCCATAGACTCAACACTGACCACAGACTCAACACTACCCATAGACTCAACACTATCAATAGACTCAACACTGCCCACAGACTCAACACTGCCCACAGACTCAACACTGCCCACAGACTCAACACTGCCCACAGACTCAACACTACCCATAGACTCAACACTACCAATAGACTCAACACTGCCCACACAGACTCAACACTGCCCATAGACTTACACTGCCCATAGACCAACACTACCCATAGACTCAACACTGCCCACAGACTCAACACTGCCCATAGACTCCACACTGCCCATAGACTCAACACTGCCCATAGACACAACACTACCCATAGACTCAACACTGCCCATAGACTCAACACTGCCCATAGACTCAACACTACCCACAGACTCAACACTGCCCACAGACTCAACACTACCCATAGACTCAACACTGCCCACAGACTCAACACTGCCCACAGACTCAACACTACCCATAGACTCAACACTACCAATAGACTCAACACTGCCCACAGACTCAACACTGCCCATAGACTTACACTGCCCATAGACCAACACTACCCATAGACTCAACACTGCCCACAGACTCAACACTGCCCACAGACTCAACACTGCCCATAGACTCAACACTGCCCATAGACACAACACTACCCATAGACTCAACACTGCCCATAGACTCAACACTGCCCATAGACTCAACACTACCCACAGACTCAACACTGCCCACAGACTCAACACTACCCATAGACTCAACACTGCCCATAGACTCAACACTGCCCATAGACTCAACACTACCCATAGACTCCACACTGCCCATAGACTCAACACTACCCAGAGACTCAACACTGCCCATAGACTCAGCACTACCCATAGACTCAACACTGCCCATAGACTCAACACTACCCATAGACTCAACACTGCCCATAGACTCAACACTGCCCATAGACTCAACACTACCCATAGACTCAACACTACCCATAGACTAACACTGCCCATAGACTAACACTGCCCATAGACTAACACTACCCACAGACTCAACACTGCCCATAGACTAACACTACCCATAGACTCAACACTGCCCATAGACTCAACACCACCCATAGACTCAACACCGCCCATAGACTTAACACCGCCCATAGACTCAACACTACCCATAGACTCAACACTGCCCATAGACTCAACACTACCCATAGACTCCACACTGCCCATAGACTCAACACTGCCCATAGACTAACACTACCCATAGACTAACACTGCCCATAGACTCAACACTGCCCATAGACTAACACTACCCATAGACTAACACTGCCCATAGACTAACACTGCCCATAGACTAACACTACCCATAGACTAACATTACCCATAGACTCAACATTACCCATAGACTCAACACTACCCATAGACTCAACACTACCAATAGACTAACACTGCCCATAGACTAACACTGCCCATAGACTAACACTACCCACAGACTCAACACTGCCCATAGACTAACACTACCCACAGACTCAACACTGCCCACAGACTCAACACTGCCCATAGACTCAACACTGCCCATAGACTCAACACTGCCCATAGACTCAACACTACCCATCGACTCAACACTACCCACAGACTCAACACTGCTATAGACTCAACACTACCCACAGACTCAACACTGCCCATAGACTCAACACTGCACCATAGACTCAACACTGCAGCTGTTTGGCACGTTTGGCTCTGTACGGTGCGAAAGGAGTCCAACATAAGCGCGTACGCACACCTCCGCGAAAAATTACCGGGCACCTGCGTAGAAGATGAACATGTTCCGATTCGCTGGCCGGAGTCAATCCACTGCTGGATGAAGGCCTCCGCCCCGCCCACCCAGGCCGGGTTTTGCGGTAAAACTCCCAAACGCCGTGGGGTGGCAGCGTGGAAGGTGGCGTGTATCTCTGTTTTTTCAGAAGCGACCCTGCCCATCACAGATGATGGCTCAACGACAGTGACTCCTCGTCGTCGTGTGGACATGTTACAGCAGCAGCCAATGACTCTTGAACGCCGCGGCGATGTTGATCGTCGATGCGGAGGGAAAAACAAAACCGGAGGACCCGGAGAAAAATCCTCGCGACCACGGGGACAGAGAGAGAGACACGCAGACTCCAAATATACAGCAGACGTCAGGGTCGGGATCGAACCCACGACCTCCTGCACACCAGGCGAGGTAGTTAACATCTCCTAGCCACCGTGATGATGATGATGAGACGCAGACTCCAAATATACAGCAGCAGGCATCAGTGTCGAGATCAAACCCACGAGCTCCTGTATACAAGGCGAGGTCATTAACATTGCCTATGGTTACCTGTGCAAGCCTATGTGTATCACTGAGTGTATGGGGTATTTGTGCAGGTCTGTGGGTCCCTGCGTGAGTCTATGGGCACCCGTGCAAGGTCGTGGATTCGATCGCAGGGTCGGGGTCGAACCCACGACCCTCCTGTATACCAGGCGAGGTCGTTAACTTCTCGCAGCCTCACAGGGTCATGTGGCCGGAACCACATCCGGCCACCTTTGCCTCCCCGATTCTGAAGTCGACGCACACGGCACAGGTCACCTGTCCCGCACGGCGCGGTGCGCTAACCGCTCTGCCACCGCTCCCCACACAAGTCCACAAAAACACATGGGCCCGGTGTTGCGCCTTCTCCGTGCCGCGCGGTGACCAGGCGGTTACCGGTACAGCCGGTGGGGTCAGGCACCCATCTGTTGCATGGGGCCTTATACGAGCGCCCTACCGCCTCGCCGTGCGCCGGTGGGGTTTTCCTCCGGGTCCTCCGGTTTGTTCCATGCCGGCACCCTCGTGACGACAAGTCACGGGACTCAGGCGACGACTGCCGACGAGCAGTGCAAACACGATGCTTTAATCCGCAAACTCTGCCGCGACGGTGCACGGACATCTCTCCGCGCGAACGACACGCGGCCACGGTGTGGGTGCAGGCTATGGGTCAGCGTTGAGGCCCTGGGTCAGCGTTGAGGCTGTGGGTCAGCGATGGGTGTGTGGGTCAGCCTTGAGTCTGTGGGTCAGCCTTGAGGCTGTGGGTCAGCGTTGAGGCTGTGGGTCAGCGATGGGTGTGTGGATCAGCGTTGAGTCTGTGGGTCAGCGTTGAGGCTGTAGGTCAGCGTTCAGGCTGTGGGTCAGCGTTGAGGCTGTGGGTCAGCGTTGAGGCTGTGGGTCAGCGTTGGGGCTGTGGGTCAGCCTTGAGTCTGTGGGTCAGCATTGGGGCTGTGGGTCAGCGTTGAGGCTGTGGGTCAGCGTTGAGGCCGTGGGTCAGCGTTGAGTCTGTGGGTCAGCATTGAGTCTGTGGGACAGTGTTGAGTCTGTGGGTCAGCGTTGGGGCTGTGGGTCAGCGTTGAGTCTGTGGGTCAGCGTTGAGTCTGTGGGACAGCATTGGGGCTGTGGGTCAGCGGGTCAGCGTTGAGGCTGTGGATCAGCATTGAGGCTGTAGGTCAGCGTTGAGGCTGTTGGTCAGCGTTGAGGCTGTGGGTCAGCGTTGAGGCTGTGGGTCAGCGTTGGGGCTGTGGGTCAGCCTTGAGTCTGTGGGTCAGCGTTGGGGCTGTGGGTCAGCGTTGAGGCTGTGGGTCAGCGTTGAGGCCGTGGGTCAGCGTTGAGTCTGTGGGTCAGCGTTGGGGCTGTGGGTCAGCGTTGGGGCTGTGGGTCAGCGTTGAGGCTGTGGGTCAGCGTTGAGGCTGTGGGCCAGCGTTGAGTCTGTGGGTCAGCGTTGGGGCTGTGGGTCAGCGTTGAGTCTGTGGGTCAGCGTTGGGGCTGTGGGTCAGCGTTGAGTCTGTGGGTCAGCGTTGAGTCAGTGGGTCAGCGTTGGGGCTGTGGGTCAGCATTGAGTCTGTGGGTCAGCGTTGAGGCTGTGGGCCAGCGTTGAGTCTGTGGGTCAGCGTTGAGTCTGTGGGTCAGCGTTGGGGCTGTGGGTCAGCGTTGAGTCTGTGGGTCAGCGTTGGGGCTGTGGGTCAGCGGGTCAGCGTTGAGTCTATGGGTCAGCGTTGAGTCTGTGAGTGAGCGTTGAATCCGAGTCAGCATTGAGTCTGTGGCTCAGCCCATGTCATTGTACAGATGCCGTCGGTGGTGACCAAACGCGGTGCCGCGCGATCGCCAGCACTCCGGCCTGTCGGTGCCATCGCGTCGCCGAATCTTTCGACAGAGGATGCCGTGGGACGAGGGTGGGGGGGGGGGTTGATTGGCATGCAGTGGTTTTTCCCCGCGTTGCCCTCAACGGCAAGGCGGACACCGATAAGAAGAAAAAAAACATAACGCAAACAAAAAACCCTAAAAGCCACTCGATATGGCAAAAACGAAAATACCTGTCCCGGTAACACCTGAATTTTCTTGCAATTTTTGCAGCTCAGTAGCCTTGAGAATGTCCCTCATTCATTCACTCACTCGGTCTTCCAGTGGATCGTCGTTGACTTACAGCCTAATTGCTGTTTGCGAAAAAGTTGGGATGGTGGCAACCGCCTCATTCTGAGCTACGTCGGCGAGTTGACCAGCGGCGGTGTTGGGGAGTTGACCGGTGGCGGTGTTGGGGAGTTGACCAGTGGCGGTGTTGGGGAGTTGACCGGTAGCGGTGTTGGGGAGTTGACCGGTAGCGGTGTTGGGGAGTTGACCGGTGGTGGTGTTGGGGAGTTGACCGGTAGCGGTGTTGGGGAGTTGACCAGCGGTGGTGTTGGGGAGTTGACCGATAGTGGTGTTGGGGAGTTGACCGGTAGTGGTGTTGGGGAGTTGACCGGTAGCGGTTTTGGGGAGTTGACCGGTAGTGGTGTTGGGGAGTTGACCGGTAGCGGTGTTGGGGAGTTGACCGGTGGTGGTGTTGGGGAGTTGACCGGTAGCGGTGTTGGGGAGTTGACTGGTAGCGGTGTTGGGGAGTTGACTGGTGGTGGTGTTGGGGAGTTGACCAGCGGTGGTGTTGGGGAGTTGACCGGTAGCAGTGTTGGGGAGTTGACCGGTAGTGGTGTTGGGGAGTTGACCGGTAGCGGTGTTGGGGAGTTGACCGGCAGCGGTGTTGGGGAGTTGACCGGTAGCGGTGTTGTTGGGAGTTGACCGGCAGTGGTGTTGGGGAGTTGACCGGTGACGGTGTTGGGGAGTTGACCGGTGGCGGTGTTGTTGGGAGTTGACCGGTGGCGGTGTTGGGGTGTTGACCGGTGGCGGTGTTGGGGAGTTGACCGGTAGCGGTGTTGGGGAGTTGACCGGTAGTGGTATTGGGGAGTTGACCGGTAGTGGTATTGGGGAGTTGACCGGTAGTGGTATTGGGGAGTTGACCGGTAGCGGTGTTGGGGAGTTGACCGGTGGCGGTGTTGGGGTGTTGACCGGCAGTGGTGGCGGTGTCGACTTTGGCGCGTGCCTCACAGCAGCGCCGATTCATGAAGCAGGACGTCGGCTGCCGCTGGTGCCGCGTTGGCAGTGGCGCACGGTGAGCAGAACCAACTGGACCGGTGAGCGCTGCGTGGCGTCACCGGCGGCGATCGCTTCAGGCGACACACGGAGACGCCACGCTCGACCCCTCCTCGACCAGTGGCGCTCGCTGCGCCGGTCCCACGGCGGTGCCCGGCGGTCACCGGAGCGCTCGGCACCGACGGCTGCTTTGGCGAGCGTCTGGCGAACGATGGGTCGAGTCGACCTCCTCTTCTCTCTCTCTCTCTCGAGGCCTCACCTCGTCACAGAGGACCACCGCGGGAAAGTGGACGGGCGGAGGGGGCCGTGCTCGGGGCACGGTCAGCGGGGTTGGCCGTGTACGGTGGTGCGGAGTTCAACGTGCAGTGCGTACGTACGTACACATTACGCTCACAACTTTGGGGGGGGGGAGGGGGGGGCAAATTGGCTGTGCCTGGGGCGCTGATTCGAAGGTTCTGAGATGGGACGCCGACCAGGCCATCACCTTCGCCCATCATCGTCGTCATCATCGCCATCGTCATCATCGTCGTCATGACCGTCATCATTATCATCACCATCGTCGTCATCATTATCGTCATAATCACCATCATTGTCATCACCATCGTCATCATCGTCGTCATTATGGTCGTCATCATCATCACCGTCATCACCATCACCGTCGTCATCATTACCGTCGTCGTCATCGCCCTCGTTCTGGGGTGGATACAACACGAGTACCAACGTGGGATGTCAACCGATAGTCGTCATGGCTGCGGACGTCCTG
Source organism: Petromyzon marinus (assembly GCF_048934315.1). Lineage (NCBI taxonomy): Eukaryota > Metazoa > Chordata > Hyperoartia > Petromyzontiformes > Petromyzontidae > Petromyzon > Petromyzon marinus. Next base: position 9,167,898 of record NC_133730.1, on the reverse strand, counting down.
GGCCTGGCCATGGGAATAGCCGAGGGGATGGAGGTCCCGGGGCATGGCAGCATGGCAGCGCAGCAGGGGATGCGGTCGACGGACAGAGCCGGTCAACTCGTCAAAGACTGAATATGCCCGTGGATTGAATATCCATCTATGCGGCGCTTTTGGGTTCACCTCCGGATTCTCCGCTTTTCCCCGGGGCGTGAAGCCACAACTGCCGCGCGTGGGTTTGGCCAAACATCGCGATTGAGTAGCAGTCTCGCGAGGGTGTCTTGAGACTCGGCCTTGCCCCGGTAAACAACTGCCGTTGTTTTTACAATAAACTTTTTTTTATTTACTACGTTTATCAGGTGTGAGGGCCTGTGTGTAGCTCTTTTGCAGAAGCGACCGTAGCCATCACAAAATTATAGCTCGCCGTCATCGCCGTCGGCGCGTGGGAATTCAGAGCGGCCAAATACTCGATGGAAAAAAAAAACCTTAAGGGCCCAGAGAGAAAATCCACGTGACCACGGGGAGAGAGAGAGAGACACCGCAAACTCCAAATATACAGCAGCAGCAAGCAGCAGTAGGCGTCAGGGTCCAGATGGAACCCACGACCCCCTGCATACCAGGCGAGGTAGTTAACATCTCCTAGCCGCCATCCCTGGCTCACGGCCACCGAGGCCAAAGATTTCCTGTCAACCTGCAGCCCATCCCTCCATCGGGGATCAACAAAAGCGACCACTTTGTGGGGCAAGACTATAAAGTGACTTGCCCTGTTGGCGAGACTCGCCCCCGCCTAGCAAAGCGAGGGAATGAGCGCCGATGACTCTGTGACTGCCGTCCAGTGCTGTTGGCGAGCTCCACACCGGCGCGGCACATTAAACCTTTCCCATTCCGATGGCGTGTACATACGTGTACGTACACTACCACTCCCAACGTTGTCTTGTCTTAGACGCACACACCAGTACACACAATCAGGACAAAGACAATCACGTACGCAAACCTACACATACACGTACGCGTACATAATCAGAACATACGTCATAGGAACGGCAAAGGGTTAAGGTGCCGCGCTGGTCTCAGTGCGATGACGCGCGCGTTACGTACACGCACACACGCACACACGCACGCACGCACGCATCCACGCCCACCCACACCCTGCAACTTGCAGACGTCTGGGAACGGGAAAGGTGGTCAAGCGGTGGCGTGGTCCCTGTCCACACCGAGGGCTGTGATATTTGTCCTGTCCAGTGCTGACGCTTACACGCCGCACCGGGGTGCTCGTTGGGAGGCCGAGCCGACGCGGAAAATTACGATCGAGGAAAAGGTTCGGGCATCACCGGAGCGCAGCGGTGGCTGGGAATCGGAACACCGGCTTTGCCGGGTTCGTAGGCCCGAAACGTGAACCATCTCTCTCCAAAGACGAAGGTCCCCCCCGTATAGTATTAACATCTTGTTGGGGAAAGTGCTGTTGGCGAGTAGCACCGATTAAGGCCGGCACTGTGGGTGGCCAGCAGCACGCCCGGCAGCCTTTGTCTTCCCGGTGGCGATGTTTACTACACACCGCACCAGGTACTCATTTGAGGTCAAGTCGACCTAGGGGAGGAGGCCCAGGACCAGTTCAGATAATCGTCACTGGGTGTTGGCCGTGAGCGGGAATCGAACTCGGGTCGCCGGGTTCGTAGCGCAGCACCCTAATCACTACACTACCACTCCCCACGTTGTCTTGTCTTACACACACCAGCACACACATACACACACACACACGTAATTACACCCCCACACCAGTACACACACTCGTACAAAAGACAAAGATCCCCCATATAGCCTTAACAGACTATAGGAGCAAGTGCTTTTAGCGAGCACCTACGAAGGCCGGCACGGCACATGAAGGGGTGAGTGGCCAGCACCACGCCCAGCCGCCTTTGTCTCCCTAGTGGCGATATTTTACACACCGCACCAGGTACTCATTTTGAGGCTGAGTCGACCTAGGGGAGAACCAGGACCAGTTCAGGCAATCATCACCGGTGTTGGCCGTGAGCGGGAATCGAACCTCGGGTCGCCGGGTTCGTAGCGCAGCGTGCTAACTGCTGCACCACCGCTCCCCACATTACACTCCGCCACTCCCCACACACCAGTACACACAGACACACGCCCCAAAACACACACACACCAACACAGCCGCCATTCGCACTAAGTGACGGTGACGTCACCACGGAGCCTGTGCCAGGCCAGGTGCACCTTGAGGCCAAGTGAAGTGTCGAAGGCTCGCTGACAGGGAAGGTCACGGGACAGACCCAGGTGGTACCATGGGTTAGCTGACTGAGATGCCACCCAGCTGTACCCCCTACTGTGCCAACTTGCTACATTTTAGCTGCCCGGCCCTCCGCTCATTGTGAGCGTTGCTCCTCTGCCCTCAATCGGCAAGTATCAGAGTCCTTCACGAGCCTCCTCCACAGAGGCCGATCTTGACACCGCTGGTACCAGTCGTCGGCAAGTCCACTCAGCTCCACATCCTCCCATACCGCATCAGTCCATCTCTTTTCCAGCCCATGTCATGCCCGTTTAGCCCTCTCTATGCGGCCAAACAGAGGCTCCTTAGGTATGCGGTGGCTGGGCATGCGGGCAACATGAGCCAGCCAGTACACACACACACCAGTAAAAAGACAAAGATCCCACGTATAGCCTTCACCAGACTGTCGGGGCAAGTGCTGTTAGCGAGCAGCAGCTGTGAAGGCCCGCACAGCACACGAGAGGATGGGTGGCCGGCACCACGCCCAGCCGCCAGTACACACAAATGACACACACACACACATACACCGGTACACACACACAGACGCAATTAGACAGACACACACACCAGTACGCACACAGACGCAATTAGACACACACACAGACGCAATTAGACACACACACACACACCAGTACACACACAGACCATGTAAACTACTCCCCCCACACGACGAGATGAAGTGAGGGAGGTGGGGGCCCCCGTGGGTTCCGTACGTGGCCGGGGGGTGGGGGTAGTTGAGGAGGGGGGGGGGCATTATGGAGAGATAAATTGAGGGAGGGGGCCCCGGTGGGGGGGGGGAGGTAGGGAGAGAGTCGGGGGGGCGGGGGTCAGGGAGGGATGAAGTCGGGGGCCTCGTGAGGCCGCGTGGCCGCGTAGACAAACAGCGCAATGAGCAGGGCGACGGCGGCGATCGTGGGCACAGCCACGGTCAGGGCCTGCCGGCGCGCCTCCCACATGGCCTGGCGCCGCTCACGCTTGTCGCGCCAGCTCTCCTTGCGGGGCTTGCCCTTCAGCTGGCGCATCGTGCACTCTCACCTGGGGGGGGGGGGCATGGCGGAGGAGGAGGGGGGACGCGGGGGAGAGGAGGAGGAGCACAGGGATTTGTAGTTTTTGTGTAGGGCACGCAACTGTCTCACACGCAGTCTAAACGCGGGAATGCTGGCGTTCCTGAAGAATGGAAAAACCGCGTGATAATAAATTATACAGTGAGGGAAAACAGTATTTGATCCCCTGCTGATTTTGTACGTTTGCCCACTGACAAATAAATTATCAGTCTGTAATTTTAATGGTAGGTTTATTTGAACAATGAGAGACGGAATAACAACAACATCCAGAAAAACGCATGTCAAAATGTTATAAATTGATTTGCATTTTAATGAGGGAAATAAGTATTTGACTCCCTCTCAATCAGAAAGATTTCTGGCTCCCAGGTGTCTTTTATACAGGTAACGAGCTGAGATTAGGAGCACACTCTTAAAGGGAGTGCTCCTAATCTCAACTTGTTACCTGTATAAAAGACACCTGTCCACAGAAGCAATCAATCAATCAGATTCCAAACTCTCCACCATGGCCAAGACCAAAGAGCTCTCCAAGGATGTCAGGGACAATATTTTAGACCTACACAAGACTGGAATGGGCTACAAGACCATTGCCAAGCAGCTTGGTGAGAAGGTGACAACAGTTGGTGCGATTATTTGCAAATGGAAGAAACACAAAAGAACTGTCAATCTCCCTCGGCCTGGGGCTCCATGCAAGATCTCACCTCGTGGAGTTGCAATGATCATGAGAACGGTGAGGAATCAGCCCAGACCTACACGGGAGGATCTTGTCAATGATCTCAAGGCAGCTGGGACCATAGTCACCAAGAAAACAATAGGTAACACACTATGCCGTGAAGGACTGAAATCCTGCAGTGCCCGCAAGGTCCCCCTGCACAAGAAAGCACATATACATGCCTGTCTGTACCGTCAAATCTTGGGTGAGAACCTCCTTCCCTCAGCCAGGGCATTGAAAATGGGTCGTGGATGGGTATTCCAGCATGACAATGACCCAAAACACACGGCCAAGGCAACAAAGTAGTAGCTCAAGAAGAAGCACATTAAGGTCCTGGAGTGGCCTAGCCCGTCTCCAGACCTTAATCCCATAGAAAATCTGTGGAGGGAGCTGAAGGTTCGAGTTGCCAAACGTCATCCTCGAAACCTTAATGACTTGGAGAAGATCTGCAAAGAGGAGTGGGACAAAATCCCTCCTGAGATGTGTGCAAACCTGGTGGCCAACTACAGGAAACGTCTGACCTCTGTGATTGCCAACAAGGGTTTTGCCACCAAGTACTAAGACATGTTTTGCAGAGGGGTCAAATACTTATCTCCCTCATTAAAATGCAAATCAATTCATAACATTTTTTACATGCGTTTTTCTGGATTTTTGTTGTTGTTATTCTGTCTCTCACTGTTCAAATAAACCTACCGTTAAAATTATAGACTGATCATTTCTTCGTCAGTGGGCAAACGTACAAAATCAGCAGGGGATCAAATACTTTTTTCCCTCACTTTATATAACGTAGGGGGTAAAGCACAGTCCGCGATGACGCAAGAGATGCGTAACGTAGGGCCGAACAAAGACCGAGGCGCGTGGGTAGCGTCTCGAAGCATTCAGCAGCATCCCAGTGCCTCATGCGATGCTACGCCGAGGCAACCGTTTGTTCTTACACGTGCCGCCACGTAGCTCCGTTCGCTCGGTCGCGTTGTTGCCAATGCGCATTGCGCATTATGAGCAACGTGTTCCCCCATACATGTGACATGACACCGACGACTGGATAATGGGAGCCTCTTTATTTTAGACACAAAAACAACACAAGGCCCGGGCTTCGTCCTTGATCTTGAAGGTCGTCCCTTCCCTCGTTATCCTCCCCGAGCTCCCTTTCTCGAACTTTCCCTCAGTGTTTTTACCGCAGCCAATGCCCGCGATGTCTGTCTCCTCCCAACGGCTCCCAACCGTCGCCTCTGCGTTCCGCTCTGGTTCTCACTTTTTACCCGTTTAAATCTTTCCCCCGATCGTTTAGAACCCTCGCCTCTTTCCGCCAATAGGAGGCTTTGGCGAATTTTTTGAAAGACAGGTTTGACTGCACATTGGCTTGGTGTGAGTGCCTCTTAATGTCGGTCACCACATATTCTTTATAGTACACGAGGGGGTGGGTGGCCAGCACCACGCCCGACCGCCTTTGTCTCCCTAGTGGCGATGTTTACACACCGCACCAGGTACTCATTTGAGGCTGAGTCGACCTAGGGGAGGCCCGGGACCGGTTAAGATAATCGTCACTGGTGTTGGCCGTGAGCGGGAATCGAACCCGTGTCGCCGGGTTCATAGCGCAGCGCGCTAACCGCTACACTGCAATGCGTTACGCACCCACACACAGACACACACACAGATAGACACACACACAGCGCGCTAACCACTACACTACCGCTCCCCCACACACACAGACACACACAGACAAACATACAGACAGCGCGCTAACCACTACACTACAATGCGTTACGCTTCCACATGCGTGGGTCACGTGACAGATTTGACGTCACAGCTCACTTGCCGTGCAAAAAATCTCTGCATTATTGAGCTCACCCCCCCACACCCCCGCAAAAAAGTGTATTTTTATAATTTTTGCATGGTGTACAGTCTGTAAAGTACCCACATGGCAAATTTCAGGTTTGTTGCATGTCGGGAAGTACGCTAAACATTTTGAACAGACACACACAATCACAACTTTGCCTTTTTTATATATATGGAGATAACCATGTAGGCCAGGGGTCGGGAACCTTTTTGACTAAGAGAGCCATGAAAGCAAAAAATTTGGAAATTTATTTCAGTGAGAGCCATATAATATATTTTTAAAGTGAATTCAACTAAATGTCAGTATAATAAGCCTCTGAATTTATTCTTTTAAATAATGTTGTTATAACACTCACCATTAATGCGACTTCTGGTGCTGCATGGATTTGCTGATGTCTTTGTAGTCGGGTTGGTACTTGGTGAGGTTAAGCTTCATGCAAGCGTTGAGGCTTTCATCCGTTAAACGTGATCGTAGGTTGGACTTGATGTTTTTAAGATGTGAGAATGACTGCTCACATGCATACGTAGATCCAAACATGGTCAATACAGCAATACTCACACGCTGCAGTGTGTGGTATGTGACAGGAAGCGCGTTCCAAGTTTTGAGAATCAGCTGGTCTTCGGGTTGGAGTTTTTTCATTTCTGTCCACATGTGCTTGCTCGCCAACTCCGCTTTCTGTCGTGTGATTCTTTCCAAATCTTCATTCAGTGACTTGAACTTATTCACCCACATGTCTGAGGCCTTCAGGTCAGCCACTTCTGCTTCAAAATCTCTGACGGAGACACCAGGGATGTAATTCAGGTCGGCTGTGTTCAGTGAACACTCGTTTGGATGGGTGATGAACTTAAAAAGACGAGTGTGCTCACGAAATTCTCCAAAGCGTGCTTTGAAGGACTGTAGGAGACTGGATGTGCAGCCAGCTAGCTGGTGGAGATCAAGGTTTTGAATGGGCTCACTTGCTGTGCATGCATCTTTAAATTGGCTCAGTTTTTCAAAATGTAGTAAACGACCTGTTTCAAGATCCGTGATGAAAAGCTCCAGCTTGTTTTCAAAAGCAAATACAGCTTGTTGAAGGGATAACACTGTATTTCCAATGCCTTGCATTTTCACGTTGAGCTGGTTCAGATGTTCAGTCAGATCTACGAGATAGTAAAACTTGAGGAGCCACTCGGTGTCGGCTAGCTCAGGATGCCCGACGCCTTTCATTTCAAGGAAAGTCCGGATTTCGTTCAGGCAAGCCGCAAAACGGCTAAGCACCTTCCCTCTTGACAACCAACGCACATTGCTGTGCAAAAGCAGACCAGGATAGTTATTTACAACTTCATCCAGCAGTGTTTTAAACTGGCGATCATTTAAGGCTCGGGCAACAATAAAGTTGATCACACGAATGACCAGCGACATCACTTCGCCAAACTGCCTGTCACACATCTGAGCCCAAAGTGCCTCCTGGTGTATAATGCAATGGAAACTTAGGATGGGTCTATTTTCATGTTCACGGAGAAGCGCCACAAATCCTTTGTTTTTCCCCACCATACACGGAGCACCATCAGTACACACTGAGAGAAGTTTATCCATAGGTAGACTTTTTTCTTGAGCAAACTCCATGAAAGACTTGAATAAATCCTCACCTCTTGTGGACCCTTTTAATGGCAGAACAGCAAGACTTTCTTCACGCAGTGTGTCACCAACAGCATATCTTGCAATCACGCTGAACTGCGACAAATGGCTCACGTCTGTTGACTCATCCAAAGCCAGAGAAAAGAACGGCGCTGCATTTATGTCCTTCACTTGCGTTTCCTCCACTTTGTTTGCCATCACGATGGTACGATCATGAACAGTTCTTGCCGACAGAGGCATGTCTTGTATCCGTTTGATTATCTTGTCTTTGTTCGGAAGATCATCAAAAAGTTCATTGGCTACATCCAGCATGAACGTTTTAGCATACTCGCCATCTGTGAATGGTTTTCCGTTCCTCACTATTGCTAAAGAACCAGCAAAGCTAGCCGAATTATAGTCACCTTGCCGGGTCCATACGCGGAGTTGCTGCTGGCTAGCTTGCACCCTGCTCAGAAGCTCTTGGCACGCTTTCTTTCTGCTGTCTCCCGCAGGGTATTTTGATGCAAAGGTAGCGTGGCGCGTGTCGAAGTGCCGCTTTACATTCGACCGTTTCAACGATGTAATTTTGTCATTGCAAATTAGACACACCGCAGAACCCGCTCTCTCCACAAAGGCGAATTCTTCGGTCCATTCGTCCTGAAATGTACGATACTCGTCGTCTTTTTTTCTTTTCGCCATCTTCTTCGTCGAAGGGTTAGCTTTGAGCTAATGACCGAGCAGACGCAGTCTCAGACTGATTCAAAAGGGGGCGTTTACCTGTTTTACCCAGCAACGGCAAACGTAGGCCAGTATCATCCAATTAAAATAATGGACAATTGCTCCTGCAGCCCTGAACAGGACATGCGCAGTGAAAAATCGATGGATGGATTAAAACAAGTGAGAATATTTTGTTTTATCTGCGAGCCATATGCAATCATCAAAAGAGCCACATCTGGCTCGCGAGCCATAGGTTCCCGACCCCTGCTGTAGGCCATGCGGCTCTTGATTCGGGTGCAAACGCAACAAAACAAAAACATGAACAAGGAACATCTTAAAGTGACTACACGCAAAACAGACAAAATCCCAGGAAATAACAGCAAAGTCTCCCAGAAAGAAAAAAAAACACCGCATTTCAACGCTGTGCAAAAATCCCTGTGGGATGCAAGTCAAACAATAACAACCATAAGACAATGTAGATTAAAGTTATCAGGCCAACTCTGTGCCACAACGAACAAACAAACAAAATCACCAACATGAAGCCACAAAAACAATGTAACAGTGATCACGTTGGGAATGTATAGCAGTGGGCAAATACAGTAGTCTTCTAAACGCGTGATGTTGTTTATAAATGTGGAGGGGAAACCCCGGAGGAACCCGGAGACATCGATGCGAGAGAGAGAGAGGCAAACTCTAAATATACAGCAGGCATCAGGGTCGGGATCGAACCCACGACCTCCTGTACACCAGGCGAGGTAGTTAACATCTCCTAGCCACCGTGATGATGATGAGAGACACAAACTCCAAATAAACAGCAGCAGGCATCAGGGTTGGGATCGAACCCACGACCTCCTGTACACCAGGCGAGGTAGTTAACATCTCCTAGCCGCCGTGATGATGAGAAAGAGAGACACGCAGACTCCAAATATACAGTAGGCGTCAGGGCTGGGATCTAACCCACGACCTCCTGTACACCACGAGAGGTAGTTAACATCTCCTAGCCACCGTGATGATGATGATGAGAGAGACGAACTCCAAATATACAGCAGCAGGCATCAGGGTCCGGATCGAACCCACGACCTCCTGTACACCAGGCGAGGTAGTTAACATCTCCTAGCCACCGTGATGATGCTGATGAGAGAGGCGAACTTCAAATATACAGCGGCAGGCATCAGGGTCCGGATCGAACCCACGACCTCCTGTACACCGGGCGAGGTAGTTAACATCTCCTAGCCACCGTGATGATGAGAGAGGCGAACTTCAAATATACAGCGGCAGGCATCAGGGTCCGGATCGAACCCACGACCTCCTGTACACCAGGCGAGGTAGTTAACATCTCCTAGCCACCGTGATGATGATGATGAGACACCGCAAACTCCAAATATACAGCAGCAACAGGCGTCAGGGTCGGGATCGAACCCACGACCTCCTGTACACCAGGCGAGGTAGTTAACATCTCCTAGCCACCGTGATGATGATGATGAGAGAGGTGAACTCCAAATATACAGCGGCAGGCATCAGGTCCGGATCGAACCCACGAAGCACCTGTACACCAGGCGAGGTAGTTAACAACTCCTAGCCACCACGGCGTTCTGTGCCAGGCTAGGTGCACCTCGAGACCACGAGAGTGATCCAGGTGCTATGGGTCGAGGTGGCTACTGGGTCAGTTGCGAGGCAGTCGCCCTCCCAACAGCAGACTACGGCAGGGCTGAAGGAGCGACGCTCACAACAACGAGCGTGGAGCTGGGGGGGCGGCTAAAACGCGGGAGTAGTTGTCTCCAGTCGGGTGGTACGGGCTGGTTGGGGGCATCTGCAGGTCCGCGGTGGCTTGCCCGTGTAGCCAGGGGCGAGCGTGAGACGCCTCACCTTGTCAGCCTCAAAGGTGCAACTTAGCCTGGCACGACCGGATATCGTGTTGTCTTTGGTTGCGGACTCGGCCGACGAGAGCAGAGCGGACACCACCAGCCCATCATCATCATCAGCATTATCGCCGCCGCCAACTCACGAAGCGAAGGGCGATAAATGGAGTACTCAAGCGTGTTCACCTCAGCGCTGACGCCGTGACTGTCCGGGCGGAGATAGGAGAGGGGGGGTCGTGGGGGGGGGAGTCACGGGGGGGGGTCTAGGCCCTAGGGGGGTCGTGGGGAGGGGGTCTAGGCCCTAGGGGGGAGAGTCAGGGGGGTCTGGGGGGAGAGTCGCGGGGGGGGGGGGGGTCTAGGCCCTAGCGGGGAGAGTCGCGGGGGGGGGTCTGGGGGGGGGTCGCGAGGGGGACTGGGGAGAGTTGCGGGGGAGTCGCGGGGGGTGTGGGGGGGGTCGCGAGGGGGTGTGGTGAGAGTCGCGGATACTCACGAGGGGGGTCACGAGAGAGCCGCGATCGCTGCGGTGCCGTCACTGCGAGGAGGTCACGGGGGCGAGGAGGTCACGGAGGTCCCAGGGTCACGCGGGGTCGCGGCTCCTCTTAGCCGAATTAATGGATGGGGGGCCCCGGGTGGGGGGGGTGTGCCCTGGGAGGGGGGGGTCCTGAGGGTTATGACGTCACGCGCGATGTTTATAAATATGGAGGGGCGGTGGCGTCACGCGGGGACGCTATAATGACGTCACGAGGTCGCTGTCGTGCATGTTTTGCGTCACGCGTCAAAAGCGTGCGATGACGTTAACCGTTGGTTCTTCACGATGACGTCACTACCGACAAGAGGACGCCAGTCGCCTGATGACGTTGCGCTATTCGAACTATCAAAATAACGAGGTGTGTGTTTGCTGTCGCGAATAGAATGAAGGTCAACGTTCGTACAGATAAATCAGACGAAAGTTATCAGACGCATTTACGCTTCTAATCACGACTGAGTTTGTCAAATCGCCCGCTGTACATTTACGAAACGCGACGACGGAAGCCGCCGTAGGGCCTTGCGCGCGGTAACCAATCACGCGTCCCGTAACGAAAGCTGACGGGGGTTTTACGCCGCCTGCGATTGGCGGGAGTCTGGTCACGTGGTACAAATCGAACCCCCCTCCCCGTTACAGCCCTCTCCCATCTCATGGCTGCGATTGGCGGAAGTGCGGTCACGTGGAGATTCTGTGTCTCTACCCACCCCGCCTCACCCCTTTTGCGAGCCCTCTGATTGGCTCACACTAAAGACAAAGATCCTCCCCCCCACCCCACCGTGTCGCCTCTAGGAGGCTGTAGGGGCAAGTGTTGTTCGGCACACACAGAGGTGGCCAGCACCACGCCCGGCCGCCTTTGTCTCCCCAGTGGCGAAGTTTAGTGCGCACCACACCACGCTGAGTCGACCTAGGGGAGGCCCCGGGACTGGTTCAGATAATTGGCTTGCACGCGCGCACGCTGATTGGCCGCCGTTCGGTCACGTTGGTCAACAAAGACCCCCCACCCCTTTACAAAGCCTGTGATTGGCTCATATTCCGTGACGTCAATTTTCTGAATATCCGCCCATCGAGTCCCCCGCAGATGGAAGGGAGGGCACGGAGGGGTGTGGGCGGGGCCTCAGAGCAAGGGGCGCGGGTTAGCGTGGGAGGGCGTGGCCGGGTGAAAGGAGCGACGCTCACAACAACGAGCGGAGCGACGGGCGGGTAAAACGGAGCGAGTTGGCCACAGTGTTGAGCACAGGCGGTGCATCTGCTAGCCAAGTCAATCCATGGCACCACCTGGGTCTGTCCCGTGACCTGCCTGCAACGAGCATTCGACACTTCAAGTCGCACCTCAGCCTGGCCACACCCGCACGTGGTGGTGGAGTCGTCACCGGCTACTCAGTGGTGACGCGGCGACTGTTGTCGTTGAGGCTGTCAGGGGGAGAACGAGACGGCTGGGAGTGGACTGGGGGAGAGGGCGCGGTTTAGGAATGGATGGGGGGGCGGGGTTACTCGGTGGGGGCGGGTCTGGGTGGGTGTAAGGGGCGTGGTTTCTGTTTGAGGGTGGGGTCTCAGTAGGGGCGGGGCTACTGTGAGAAGGGGAGGGGTCTGTGTTCGTGCGTGAGGGCGTGGTTACTGCTGGAGGGCGAGGTCTGTGTGGGGGCGTGATTACCTCGATAGGTGGGCGGGGTTTGAGTGAGAGCGGTGGTTACTGCGGGAAGGGGCGTGGTGTGGGCGTGGTCGGGCTTGGATTTAAGTGGGCAGCCTGCAGCCTCGGTCATCGCGGGCCCGCGTAGCGCGCCGTGATCGTATAGTGGTCAGTACTCTGCGTTGTGGCCGCAGCAACCTCGGTTCGAATCCGAGTCACGGCATTGCGGCGATCAATGACACGGCATGCGGCTCCCTGTTTCTTTTGATGAAACCAATCGGCTTCGATGGTCTCCTGAATTAAAAAAAATATATTTATAAGAAATTCGTAGTGCCTAAGGGGCCGTCCATCAAATCACGTCGCGCGGTGCTGGACGATTTTTGACCCCCCCTTCGTCACACGGCGTTACAAGAAGTCAGACCCCCCCCCCCCTCAAGATATGACGTCACAAAGCTCTGCCCCCCCCCCAAAAAAATATAAAACATGCTTCAAATCGAATTTTGATTTAAAGCTTTCGTGACTGCAGGGATTCATATTCTTGGTTCTTTCGGTAAAGTCACGTCATTACTTTACCGAAAGTACCAAGAATATGCTTCAAATCGCTTTAACCTATTGTCATTGTAGTGCGTATTTAATGTGGCGCTGCACTCTGATGTTGTAGGAGAAAACATTATTTTCGTCTCCCCCTTCCTCTTTTCCGAACATAGATGGACTTATATTCTTGGTTCTTTCGGTAAAGTCACCACGTAGAAGGGAAACAAACAAAATAATAAAAATATAAAACAATAAAATTCTCGCGACGTTTCGACTGCAACACAAGCAATCATCATCAGGTGTGGAAACCACAGCAAGAAAATTTGTTTTATATTTTTATTTTTGTATTCGTTTTTGTATTGTTTTATTGTTTCCCTTCTACGTGACTTTACCAAAAGAAAGCTTTAAATCAAAATAGATGGACTCGTCCACCTGAATAATTGCCAAATCGCTCTCCGTGGTGCTAACGTAAACAAACAAACGCCACTTTTTTCAAATGTACTTGCTGTGGTTTTCACACCTGATGATGATTGCTTGTGTTGCAGTCGAAACGTGATAATTTTATTGTTTTATATTTTATTATTTTATTGTTTCCCTTCTACGTGACTTTACCGAAAGAACCAATAATATGAATCCCTGCAGTCACGAAAGCTTTAAATCAAAATGTATTAAAAAGTCTATTTAAATAAGTAGAACGTGTTGTCTATATTTATTTCAAGTTGCGCATTTTTATGTGACGTCACATTCTCAAACACCCCCCCCCCCCCATCGTCACACATCGTCACAAATGTCTGACCCCCCCCTCCCCCTAGGAGCGTGACGTCATTTATGGACGGCCCCTTACTATATCCTTAGTTTTTTTCGGTAAAGTCACGTTGAAGGGAAACAACAAAATAATAAAATATATATAAAACAATAAAAAATTATCACGACGTTTCGACCATAACTACTAGTCACTAATTGGCACGCTTTGATGTGTATATGAGGGAGTAACATGTTTATTGTTGAGTGATATATTAACAACAACAACAATCGCTCCGTGCTTACAGAGAGGCAATTCGACAAAACCCACAGCGGTTCGAGAGTTGAGGGTGTTGGGTGGGTGGGTAAACGAACAACAATAAAAAACTCTTAACTAGTTTACTTCATTGTGCCAGACACAAGCCCCGCTGCGCCATACCGCTTAGCTCTCTCTGTCAGAAGCGACCTGTCAATCACAAGTGATGGGCTCAGCGCAGCCATCATCATCATCATCGTGTGGATGTTTATATCGGCAGCCAAATAACTCTAAAACGCCGTGACGATGTCGAAGCAGGTGGTGGGGGTGGGGGGAGAAAACCCGGAGGAATCCCGAGAAAAATCCACGCGACCACGTGGGAGAGAGACACCGCTGACTCCAAATACACAGCATCAGCAGGTGTCAGGGGTCGGGGTCGGACCCACGACCTCCTGCATACCAGGCGAGGTGGTTAACATCTCCTATGTCTCGACCTCGACTCACGACCCAGTTCATCACGATGGCATCACGCGGCGTGGAGTTGGGTGTGGGGAGCGGTGGCGCAGCGGTTAGCGCAACGCCGCGCTCAGAGACCCGGTGACCCGAGTTCGATTCCCGCTCACGGCCACCAACACCGCTGACGATTATGTGAACCGGTGATGGGCCTACCCCTGGGTCGACTCAGCCTCAAATGAGTGCCTGGTGCGGTGTGCAGTAAACATCGCCACAGGGGGAGACAAAGGCGGCCGGGCGCGGTGCTGGCCACCCAGCCCCTCGTGCGCCGTGCCGGCCTTCATAGGTGCTGCTACTCGCTAACGGCACTTGCCCCTACAGCCTGTGAAGGCTACACGGGACATCTTTGCCTTTGTTTTGATGAGCGATGATGCGGTGCTGGGGATGCTGGCGATGGTGGTGACGGTGGTGCTAGTCGCGGTGGTGACGGTGGTGTTGATGGCCATGTTTGCTGTGGTGACGAGTGATAATGATGGTGATTCTCACATCGATGGTGACCTTGAAGACAATGCGGATTGTGTTGGTGACGGTGGTGGCGTTGGTGGGCGGGGGGGGTATTGAGGGGGTAGGTGGGGAGTTAGGCAGGTGGGGTAGGTGGGGAGTTAGGCAGGTGGGGTAAGTGGGGAGATAGGTAGGTGGGGTAGGTGGGGAGTTAGGTAGGTGGGGTAGGTGGGGTAGGTAGGGAGATAGGTAGGAGGGGGATATGTAGGTGGGGTAGGTGGGGAGTTAGGTAGGTGGGGTAGGTGGGGTAGGTGGGGAGATAGGTAGGAGGGGGATATGTAGGTGGGGTAGGTGAGGAGATAGGTAGGAGGGGGATATGTAGGTGGGGGGGGTAAATGGGGGGGGGGGGGGGTAGGTAGGTAGGTGGGGTAGTTAGGCGGGGAGGGGGTATGGGGATTTGTTAGGCGGGGGATAGGTAGGGGGGGTAGGTGGGGGGGTAGGTAGGTGGGGTAGGTGGGGAGATAGGTAGGAGGGGGTAGGTGGGTGGGGGGGTAAATGGGGGGGGTAGGTAGGTGGGTGGGTAGCTAGGCGGGGAGGGGTGTCACTCCTCCTGGGAGCCCGCCTCGAACCCCAGCGTGGTGGCCACTGGGAAGTGGGCCCAGTAGACGCGGGCCATGTCGCTGTGCGGGTCGTAGGCGCCCGTGGCCCGCAACTCGTGCACCCATGCCCAGAAGTCGGAGGCCGAGTAGCTCCAGTTGGGTAGCTCCCGGCGAGGCCGTGGGGACTGCAGGCGGGGCACTGCGGGAGCAACCACGGGACAATGTCGACACCATCGATGTCGTGAGCGTCACCGTCAGAATCATCGTCACTATCATCATCAGAATCAGCAGGTTGGTGGGGGGGGGGGTGCCGGGGTGGGTGAGTGGACGGGCAACCACAGGACATCATCACCACCATCGTCAGAATGAGAATCACCACCATCATCACTGTCATCATCACTATCATTATCGTCAACATCGCCTCCATCATCATCACCTTCATTATCATCATCGCCATCACCATCATCACCATCATCATCGCCATCATCACCATCATCATTGCTATCATCATCACCATCATCGCCATCGTCATCACCTTCATCATCGCCATCATCATTGCCTTCATCATCACCATCATCGCCATCATCGTCATCACCATCATTACCATTACCATCATCATCACCATCATTACCATCGTCATCATCACCATCATCACCATCATCATAATCGCCATCATCACAAGGATAGCTGTTGGCAGCCTGTAATCCAGCACTGCAGGGGCGAGGGTTAGTGGACCACGTACGGATCGTGTGTGAAACTCCCTCCTCTGCCAGGAGAAGACGGTAGAGCAGAGTGTGGGGACGAATCTCCATCTGTTTCTATCCGTACGGGCCAGAGCGTTCCCGCCCATACCACGCGTGGAGTTTCTCCCAAACCATCACCACCACCACCACCGTCATCACTCTTCTTCTTTCGTATGGCTGATGTCCATAAATGACGTCACGCGATTTTGGATGATTTTGACCCCCCCCCCCTCGTCACACGGCGTCACAAAAAGTCAGACACCCCCCCCTCAAATATGACGTCACAAAGCTGTGCCCCTCCCCCCCCCCAAAAAAAAACACGTGCTTCAAAGCGCTTTAAACTATTGTCATTGTAGTGCGTGTTTAATGTGGCGCTGCACTCTGATGTTGTAGGAGAAAACATTTATTAAAAAGTCTATTTAATTAAGTAGAACGTGTCGTCTATATTTATTTAAAGTTGCGCGTATTGATGTGACGTCACATTTCTCAAACCCCCCCCCCCTCGTCACACATCGTCACAAATGTCTGACCCCCCCCCCCCCAGGTGCGTGACGTCATTTATGGACGGCCCCCAACAGCACAACCACCGTCATACTCACACCCACCAACACAATCCTCACCCATCTTCACTATCACCATCACTATTAGAATCACCATCATTATCACTCGTCACCACAGCAACCACAATCATCACCACCACGATCACCACCATCGCCAGCCGTCCCCAGCACCGCATCATCACCATCAAAACAAAGATCCCCCGTGTAGCCTTCACGTATTGTTGAGGCAAGTGTGCTGTTAGCGAGCACCACCTACGGCACCACGCCCGGCCGCTTTTGTCTTCCTCGTGGCGATGTTTACTACACACCGCACCAGGTACTTATTTGAGGCTGAGTCGACCCAGGGGAGGCTCAAGACCGGTTTAGATACTCGTCACTGGTGGCGGCCGTGAGCTGGAATCGAACTCGGGTCGCCGGGTACACAGCGCAGCGAGCAAAACCACGACACTACCGCTCCCCATCACCATCACAGCCACCACATCAGTACCACCATCATGATCACCATCACCACCATCACCACATCAGCATCATCACCACCTTAGCACCGCCATCATGATCACCGTCACCACCATCACCACATCAGCATCATCACCACCTTAGCACCGCCATCATGATCACCGTCACCACCATCACCACATCAGCATCACCATCACCACCTTAGCACCGCCATCATGATCACCGTCACCACCATCACCACATCAGCATCACCATCACCACCGCCATCACTATCACCACCACCTTAGCACCCCCATCATGACCACCATCACCATATCAGCATCACCACATCACCATCACATCAGCACCACCATCATGATCACCGTCACCACCATCACCACATCACCATCGCTATCACCACCACCACATCACCATCACTACCACATCAGCACCACCACCACATCGTCCTGGGATGACAGGTCACGTGGTGCGCCACTCACTCGCCAGGGAGACGCAGAGGAGAGCAGCGCCCAGCAGGGCCAGGCAGGTCACGTGACGCATGGCCCGGCCTGAAACGTTGCAGGGCGGGGGCGGTGAGACACTTTCCACGTTCCTATGGCGGAGGCCAGTCGGTCCGCAGAGCGAGCCCAAAGGGATGAAGGTGGTGAGTGTGTTGATGGTGATGATGGTGCGGTGGTGTTGATGCTGATGAAGGGGTGTTGATGGTGATGGACGTTGATGATGATGGGATATGGATGATGGAGTGTTGATGATGGAGTGGTGATGATGTTGATGGGGGTGATGGTGATGGAGCGTTGATAATGGTGATGATGGAGCGTTGATGATGATGAAGTGTTGATGATGGTGATGGAGCGTTGATGATGGTGATGATGGAGCGATGATAATGCTGATGGAGTGATAATGATGATGGAGTGTTGATAATGGTGATGTGTTGATGATGGTGATGGAGTGCTGATGATGATGGGATATTTATGATGGAGTGTTGATAATGATGATGGTGTAGTATTGATGATGGAGCGTCGATGATGATGGAGTGTTGTTGATGATAATGATGATGGTGTAGTATTGATGATGGCGTGTTGATGATGATGGGATATTGATGATGATGGAGTGTTGATGATGATGGTGTAGTATTGATGATGGAGCGTTGATGATGATGGTTGTGTTGTTGATGCTGATGTAGTATTGATGATGGCGTGTTGATGATGATGATGGGATATTGATGATGGAGTGTTGATGATGATGATGGTGGTGTAGTATTTATGATGGAGTGTTGATGATGTTGATGGTGGTGTAGTATTTATGATGGAGTGTTGATGATGATGATGGAGCGTTGATGATGATGGAGTGTTGATGATGATGGTGGTGTAGTATTTATGATGAAGTGTTGATGATGATGATGGTGGTGTAGTATTTATGATGGAGTGCTGATGATGATGATGATTGGGCGTTGATGATGATGGAGTGTTGATGATGATGGTGGTGTAGTATTTATGATGGAGTGTTGATGATGATGATGGTGGTGTAGTATTTCTGAGAGAGTTTTGATGATGATGATGGAGCGTTGATCATGATGATGGTGTAGTATTGATGATAAAGTGTTGATGATGGTGATGGTGTAGTATTGATGATGGAGTGTTGATGATGATGATGGTGTAGTATTGATGATGCAGCGTTGATGATGATGGAGTGTTGATGATGATGGGATATTGATGATGGAGTGTTGATGATGATGACGGTGTAGTATTGATGATAAAGTGTTGATGATGATGGTGGTGTAGTATTTATGATGGAGTGTTGATGATGATGATGGTGTAGTATTGATTATGGAGCGTTGATGATGATGGAGTGTTGATGATGATGATGGGATATTGATGGAGTGTTGATGATGATGGTGGTGTAGTATGTATGATTCGTGATGGACTATTGATGATAATGCAGCAATGACAATAACATCGGCTGACTTGGAGAAGGAACGAATGGCGTAAGGCACTACCACGAGAGTACAGGGTTCATACAGGGTTTGCCTATCCTAGTTGGTTAGGGGAGGGGGGGATGACTCTGCCCATCATCATCATCATCGCACCCACCAGGTTCGATAAATCAGGAATGCTTTGTGGGGAAATCAACGCAAGCTGTCGCATGGAACGATTTGACCCGGACATATGAATGTGGAGTTTGCACCCCCGGTATGTGCACATCTTTAAACAGGAGATGAAGGCCAATGCTTCTGCAATCCTTACTTTGACTATTTTCACCGTGAATAGAAACCACCATTCGGTGAATAGAGATCACGAACACTACCCCTAACACCAACCCTACCCCTAACACCAACCCTACCCCTAACACTAACCCTACCCCTTACACTAACCCTACCCCTAACACTAACCCTACCCCTAACACTAACCCTACCCCTAACGCCAACCCTACCCCTAACACCAACCCTACCCCTAACACCAATCCTACCCCTAACACCAACCCTAACACTAACCATACTCCTAACACCAACCCTACCCCTAACACTAACCCTACCTCTAACACCAACCCTACCCCTAACACTAAGCCTACCCCTAACACTAACAATACCCCTAACACTAACCCTACCCCAAACACCAACCCTACCCCTAACGCCAACCCTACCCCTAACACCAACCCTACCCCTAACACCAATCCTACCCCTAACACCAACCCTAACACTAACCCTACTCCTAACACCAACCCTACCGCTAACACTAACCCTACCTCTAACACCAACCCTACCCCTAACACTAACCCTACCCCTAACACTAACGCTACCCCTAACACTAACCCTACCCCAAACACCAACCCTACACCTAACACTAACCCTACCCCTAACACTAACCCTACCCCTAACAGTAACCCTACCCCTAACGCCAATCCTACCCCTAACACTAACCCTACCCCTAACACTAACCCTACCCCTAACACTATTGCTACCCCTAACACTAACCCTACCCCTAACACCAACCCTACCCCTAACACTAACCCTACCCCTAACACTAACCCTACCCCTAACACTAACCCTACCCCTAACACTAACCCTACCCCTAACGCCAATCCTACCCCTAACACTAACCCTACCCCGAACACTAACCCGACCCATAACACTTTTGCTACCCCTAACACTAACCATACCCATAACACCAACCCTACCCTTAACACTTTTGCTACCCCTAACACTAACCCTACCCCTAACATTAACCCTACCCCTTACACTAACCCTACCCCTAACACTAACCCTACCCCTAACACTAACCCTACCCCTTACACTAACCCTACCCCTAACACCAACCCTACCCTTAACACCAACCCTACCCCTAACACCAACCCTACCCCTAACACCAACTCTAACCCTAACACTAACCCTACCCCTAACACTAACCCTACACCTAACACTAACCCTACCCCTTACACTAACCCTACCCCTAACACTAACCTTACCCCTAATACCAACACTACCCCTAATACCAACCTTACCCCTAACACCAACCCTACCCCTAACACCAACCCTACCCCTAACACCAACGCTACCCCTAACACTAACGCTACCCCTAACACTAACCCTATCCCTAACACCAACCCTACCCCTAACACCAACCCTACCCCTAACACCAACCCTACACCTAACACCAACCCTACCCCTAACACTGACCCTACGTCTAACACCAACCCTACCCCTAACACTAACCCTACCCCTAACACTAACCTTACCCCTTACACTAACCCTACCTCTAACACTAACCCTACCCCTAATACCAACCCTACCCCTAACACCAACCCTACCCCTAACACCAACGCTACCCTTAACACCAACCCTACCCCTAACACCAACGCTACCCCTAACACTAACGCTACCCCTAATACCAACCCTACCCCTAACACCAATGCTACCTCTAACACTAATCCTACCCCTAACGCTTTTGCTACCCCTAACACTACCCCTAACACTAACCCTACTCCTTACACTAACCCTACTCCTAACACCAACCCAACCCCTAACACTAACCCTACCCCTAACACTAACCCTACCCCTAACACTAACTCTACCCTTAACACTAACCCTACCACTAACACCAACCCTATTACTAACACTAACCCTACACCTAACACTAACCCTACCCCTAACACTAACCCTACCCCTTACACTAACGCTACCTCTAACACTAATCCTACCCCTAACATCAACCCTAACACCAACCCTACTCCTAACACTAACACTACCTCTAACACTAACCCTACCCCTAACACCAACCCTACCCCTAACACTAACGCTACCCCTAACACTAACCCTACCCCTAACACCAACCCTACCCCTAACACTAACCCTACCCCTAACACCAACCCTACCCCTAACACTAACCCTACCCCTAACACCAACCCTACCCCTAACACCAACCTTACCCCTAACACCAACCCTACCCCAAACATCAACCCTACCCCTAACACTAACCCTACCCCTACCCCTAATACCAACCCGACCCCTAACACCAAGCCTACCCCTAACGCTACCCCTAACACCAACCCTACTCCTAACACTAACGCTACCTCTAACACTAACCCTACCCCTAACAACAACCCTACCCCTAACACTAACCATATCCCTAACACTAACCCTACCCCTAACACTAACCCTACCCCTAACACTAACCCTACCCCTAATACCAACCCTACCCCTAACACTAACCCTACCCCTAACACCAACCATACCCCTAACACCAACCCTACCCCTAACACTAACGCTACCCCTAACACTAACCCTACCACTAACACCAACCCTACCCCTAACACTAACCCTACCCCTAACACTAACACTACCCCTAACACCAACCCTACTCCTAACACTAACGTTACCTCTAACCTTAACCCTACCCCTAACACCAACCCTACCCCTAACACCAACCTTACCCCTAACACCAACCCTACCCCTAACACCAACCCTACCCCTAATACTAACCCTACCCCTACCCCTAATACCAACCCGGCCCCTAACACCAAGCCTACCCCTAACACTAACGCTACCCCTAACACCAACCCTACTCCTAACACTAACGCTACCTCTAACACTTACCCTACCCCTAACAACAACCCTACCCCTAACACTAACCATACCCCTAACACTAACCCTACTCCTAACACTAACCCTACCCCTAACACTAACCCTACCCCTAATACCAACCCTACCCCTAGCACCAACGCTACCTCTAACACTAACCCTACCCCTTACACTAACCCTACCCCTAACACCAATCATACCCCTAACACTAACCCTACCCCTAACACTAACCCTACCCCTAACACTAACCATACCCCTAACACTAACCCTACCCCTAACAGTAACCCTACCCCTAACAAAAACCCTACCCCTAACACTAACCATACCCCTAACACTAACCCTACCCCTAACTCGAACCTTACCTGAGAGGTGTGGGACGATAGCAGTCACTGACGCTGCTGCTGCTTCCTCCCGAGGTCCCGGGAGAATGAGGCTCGCATCCAGACCATTCGTCTGTGTGTGTGAGACCCCCCCCCCCCTGTCTACCCCACCCCCCACCCCCTCCGTGTGCTCGGCCTGTCTCTCTCCCCCTGGCAGACGCGGGCTACTGGCCATGGGTGATGGTGGTCAACAGGACGGGTGGGTGACGTGGGTAGAGACATCAACCCTCCCCTCTGACCCTACACCCTCCCCTCTGACCCTACACCCTGTCATCTGACCCTACACCCTGTCCTTTGACCCTACACCCTGTCCTTTGACCCTACACCCTGCTCTTTGACCCTACACTCTTCCCTCTGACCCTACACCCTGCCCTCTGACCCTACACCCTGCC
Source organism: Petromyzon marinus (assembly GCF_048934315.1). Lineage (NCBI taxonomy): Eukaryota > Metazoa > Chordata > Hyperoartia > Petromyzontiformes > Petromyzontidae > Petromyzon > Petromyzon marinus. The sequence goes on along the minus strand of NC_133730.1, from coordinate 9,145,014 downwards.
CTCTGACCCTACACCCTGTCATCTGACCCTACACCCTGCCCTCTGACCCTATACCCTGTCATCTGACCCTACACCCTGCCCTCTGACCCTACACCCTGCTCTTTGACCCTACACTCTTCCCTCTGACCCTACACCCTGCCCTCTGACCCTACACCCTGTCATCTGACCCTACACCCTGCCCTCTGACCCTACACCCTCCCCTCTGACCCTACACCCTGCCCTCTGACCCTACACCCTGTCATCTGACCCTACACCCTGCCCTCTGACCCTACACCCTGTCATCTGACCCTACACCCTGCCCTCTGACCCTACACCCTCCCCTCTGACCCTACACCCTGCCCTCTGACCCTACACCCTGTCATCTGACCCTACACCCTGCCCTCTGACCCTATACCCTGTCATCTGACCCTACACCCTGCCCTCTGACCCTACACCCTGCTCTTTGACCCTACACTCTTCCCTCTGACCCTACACCCTGCCCTCTGACCCTACACCCTGTCATCTGACCCTACACCCTGCCCTCTGACCCTACACCCTCCCCTCTGACCCTACACCCTGCCCTCTGACCCTACACCCTGTCATCTGACCCTACACCCTGCCCTCTGACCCTACACCCTGTCATCTGACCCTACACCCTGCCCTCTGATCCTACACCCTCCCCTCTGACCCTACACCCTGCCCTTTGATCCTACATCCTCCCCTCTGACCCTACACCCTGCTCTCTGACCCTACACTCTGCCCGCTATGTATGTCTATGTAAAGTCTCTATGTGTCTCTATGTATGTCTATGTAAAGTCTCTATGTGTCTCTATGTATGGCTATGTAAAGTCTCTATGTGTCTCTATGTATGGCTATGTAAAGTCTCTATGTGTCTCTATGTATGTCTATGTAAAGTCTCTATGTGTCTCTATGTATGTCTATGTAAAGTCACTATGTGTCTCTATGTATGGCTATGTAAAGTCTCTATGTGTCTCTATGTATGTCTATGTAAAGTCTCTATGTGTCTCTATGTAAGTCTATGTAAAGTCTCTATGTGTCTCTATGTATGTCTATGTAAAGTCTCTATGTGTCTCTAAGTATGTCTCTGAATATCTGTACCATGTTAGTGACCTTGGTATCACACATAGTCCACTTGTCTTTTATGTGTCTCTATTTATGTCAATGTGTATCTATGTGTCTCCATGTGGGACTATGTGTGCCTGTGTCACTATGCGTCTCCATGTGTCTCTATTTATGTCTATGTGTCTCTATGCGTCTCCATGTGGCTCTATGTATGTCTATGTGTCTGTATGTGTCTGTATGTGTTTGTATGTGCCTGTATGTGTCGCTATATATGTCTATGAATCTCTGTGCCATGTCAGTGACCCGGGCCTCACACAGGGTCCACTTGTCTCTAAGTGTCTCTATGTATGTCTATGTGTCTCTATGTGTCTCTATGTATGTCTATGTGTCTCTATGTGTCTCTATGTATGTCTATGTGTCTCTATGTGTCTCTATGTATGTCTATGTGTCTCTATGTGTCTCTATGTATGTATATGTGTCTCTATGTGTCTCTATGTATGTCTATGTGTCTCTATGTGTCTCTATGTATGTCTATGTGTCTATATATATCTCTACGTATCTGTATGTGTCTCTATGTGTCTCTATGTGTGTCTATGTGTCTCTATATGTCTTTATGTGTGTATATGTGTCTCTATTTGTCTCTATGTATGTCTATATGTCTCTATGCATCTGTGTGTGTGTCTATGTGTCTCTATGTATGTCTATGTGTCTTTATGTGTGTCTATGTGTCTGTATGTGTGTATATGGGTGTCTATTTATATTTATGTATGTCTACTTATGCGCCCACCGAAGATGAACATCAATGGAGGGATGCAGGCAAGGCCGATGAGCCAGATGCCTGCTATGTCCTCCTACGACAGGTACTAGCTAAAGTGGTCATGATGCTGGCACCTGGTCTGGAGTGATTGGAGGGCATGGGCCAGATCAGCTCAATAACAACGGCAGGAGGCTGCTAGACTTTTGTGCAGCCCATGGGCTTGTAATTACCAACACGCTGTTCCGGCATCGGCACATCCACACAACATCATGGATGCTCGCCGGGTCCAAACAAGAACATCTGCTGGACTATTTAGTGATGGAACAGGGGATGCGGGTCCATTCTTCCACTCCAGTGGTGGGTGTACACCCAGGACCCCAAACATCTTCACCGGTTAGAAACATTAGGCTAGCCTGCCTATGATCCATCCTGGGTTTAACCCGGCTGGATTGTGCGAGGAGCTCACAAATCCTTGAAAGATCTGGACAAAGTCCCATCGGTGAGCTCCTCCGGCAGGCAAGGCTGCGTTGGCTGGGTCATGTAGCCTGCATGCCCAGCCACCGCATGCCTAAACAGCTTTTGTTTGGCCAGATGGAGGGGGTTAAACAGGCGCGGCACGGGCTAGAGAAGAGATGGAGTGATGTGGTACAATAGGATGTGGAGCTGAGTGGACTTGCCAATGACTGGTACCAGCGGTGTCAAGATCGGCCTCTGTGGAGGAGGCTCGTGAAGGACGCCGCTATTGGGCAGTTGGAGGCAGTCGCCCTCCAACAACAACGGAGGGCGGAGGAGCGACGCTCACAACAACGAGCGGAGCGCCGGGTGGCTAAAGCACAGCAGGTTGGCACAGTAGGGGGCACAGGTGGTGCACCAGCCAGTCATCTCAGTCAGTCGACCCGTGGCACCTGGGTCTGCACCGTGACCTCCTGCCAGCGGGCATTCGACATTTCATGTGGCCTCAACGTGCACACAGCCTGGCACAAGCGCCATGGTGACGTCATCACCACTTAGTGGTGAATGGCGGTGGTTGTTGTATGAATCTCTGTGCCATGTTAGTGACACGTGTCTCACAGTCCACTTTTCACTACGTGTCTCTACGTATGTCTATCTGTCTCCATGTGTCTCTATGTCTATGTGTCTCTATGTGTCTCCATGTGTCTCTATGTATGTCTATGTGTCTCTATGTGTCTCTATGTATGCCTATGTGTCTCTATGTGTCTCTATGTATGTCTATGTGTCTCTATGTGTCTCTATGTATGTCTATGTGTCTCTATGTGTCTCTATGTATGTCTATGTATCTCTATGTATCTCTACGTGTCTGTATGTGTCTCTATGTGTCTCTATGTGTGTCTGTCTCTATGTGTCTCTATGTATGTCTATGTGTCTCTATGTGTTTTTATGTGTCTCTATGTATCTCTATGTGTCTGTATGTGTCTCTATGTGTCTCTATGTGTCTCTATGTGTGTATATGGGTGTCTATGTATATTTATGCATGTCTACTTATGCGCCCACCGAAGATGAACATCAGTGAAGGGATGCAGGCAAGGCCGATGAGCCAGATTCCTGCTATGTCCTCCTTTCACAGGTACTAGCTAAAGTGGTCATGATGCTGGCACCTGGTCTGGAGTGATTGGAGGGCATGGGCCAGATCAGCTCAATAACAACGGCAGGAGGCTGCTAGACTTTTGTGCAGCCCATGGGCTTGTAATTACTAACACGCTGTTCCGGCATCGGCGCATCCACACAACATCATGGATGCTCGCCGGGTCCAAACAAGAACATCTTCTGGACTATTTAGTGACGGAACAGCGGATGCGGGCCCATGTCCTTGACACCAGGATCGACTGTGGAGCTGATCTGCCTACTGACCATCGGCTTGTGCGCCTGCCATTCTTCCACTCCAGTGGTTGGTGTACACCCAGGACCCCAAACATCTTCACCGGTTAGAAACATTACGCTGGCCTGCCTACGATCCATCCTGGGTTTAACCAGGCTGGATTGTGCGAGGAGCTCACAAATCCTTGAAAGATCTGGACAAAGTCCCATCGGTGAGCTACTCCGGCAGGCAAGGCTGCGTTGGCTGGGTCATGTAGCCTGCATGCCCAGCCACCGCATGCCTAAACAGCTTTTGTTTGGCCAGATAGAGGGGGTTAAACAGGCGCGGCACGGGCTAGAGAAGAGATGGAGTGATGTGGTGCAATAGGATGTGGAGCTGAGTGGACTTGCCAATGACCGGTAGCAGCGGTGTCAAGATCGGCCTCTGTGGAGGAGGCTCGTGAAGGACGCCGCTACTGGGCAGTTGGAGGTAGTCGCCCTCCAACAACAACGGAGGGCGGAGAAGCGACGCTCACAATAATGAGCGGAGCGCCAAGTGGCTAAAACACCGCAAGTTGGCACAGTAGGGGGCACAGGTGGTGCATCAGCCAGTCATCTCAGTCATCTCAGTCAACCCGTGGCACCTGGGTCTGCCCCGTGACCTCCTGCCAGCGAGCGTTCGACATTTCATGTGGCCTCAACGTGCACATAGCCTGGCACAAGCGCCGTGGTGACGTCATCATCATACAACAACCACCGCCACGTGTCTCACACACAGTCCACTTTTCACTACGTGTCTCTATGCATGTCTATGTATGTCTATGTATGTCTATGTATCTCTGTGCCATGTTAGTGACACGTGTCTCACACAGTCCACTTATCACTATGTGTCTCTGTGTATGTCTATGTGTGTCTATGTGTGTCTGTGTGTGTCTATGTATCTCTATGTGTGTCTGTGTATGTCTTTGTGTGTCTGTGTATGTCTGTGTATGTTTATGTATGTCTATGTATCTCTATGTGTGTCTGTGTATGTCTATGTATGTCTATGTGTGTCTGTGTGTGTCCATGTATCTGTATGTATGTCTATGTATGTCTGTGTGTGTCTATGTATCTCTATGTATTTCTATGTATGTCTATGTATGTCTGTGTCTCTACGTATGTCTATGTATGTCTATGTGTGTCTGTGTATGTCTATGTATCTCTATGTATCTCTGTGCCATGTTCATGATCCGGGTCTTAACGGCGGAATTTCGCCGATGAGGAATTTGTCGCGGGCGTGCCGCGCAATCCTCATCGCCTCCTGTGGGCGAGTCACAAAGTCTTGGTGATGTTCTGATGGTGATGGAGGGGTGATGTTGATGGGGTGTTGATGATGATGATGGAGTCTTGGTGATGTTATTGATGGTGATGGAGGGGTGATGATGATGGAGTGTTGGTGATGTTATTGATGGTGATGGAGGGGTGATATTGATGATGGGGTGTTGGTGATGTTATTGATGGTGATGGAGGGGTGATGATGATGGAGTGTTGATGATGATGATGGAGTCTTGGTGATGTTATTGATGGTGATGGAGGGGTGATGATGATGGAGTGTTGGTGATGTTATTGATGGTGATGGAGGGGTGATATTGATGATGGGGTGTTGGTGATGTTATTGATGGTGATGGAGGGGTGATGATGATGGAGTGTTGATGATGATGATGGAGTCTTGGTGATGTTATTGATGGTGATGGAGGGGTGATGATGATGGAGTGTTGGTGATGTTATTGATGGTGATGGAGGGGTGATGATGATGGAGTGTTGATGATGATGATGGAGTCTTGGTGATGTTATTGATGGTGATGGAGGGGTGATGATGATGGAGTGTTGATGATGATGATGGAGTGTTGGTGATGTTATTGATGGTGATGGAGGGGTGATGATGATGGAGTGTTGGTGATGTTATTGATGGTGATGGAGGGGTGATATTGATGGAGTCTTGGTGATGTTATTGATGGTGATGGAGGGGTGATGATGATGAGAGTGTTGGTGATGTTATTGATGGTGATGGAGGGGTGATGATGATGGAGTGTTGGTGATGTTATTGATGTGATGGAGGGGTGATATTGATGGAGTCTTGGTGATGTTATTGATGGTGATGGAGGGGTGATGATGATGGAGTGTTGGTGATGTTATTGATGGTGATGGAGGGGTGATGATGATGGAGTGTTGGTGATGTTATTGATGGTGATGGAGGGGTGATGATGATGGAGTGTTGGTGATGTTATTGATGGTGATGGAGGGGTGATGATGATGGAGTGTTGGTGATGTTATTGATGGTGATGGAGGGGTGATGGTGATGGAGTGTTGGTGATGTTATTGATGGTGATGGAGGGGTGATGATGATGGAGTGTTGATGATGATGGAGTCTTGGTGATGTTATTGATGGTGATGGAGGGGTGATGTTGATGGGGTGTTGGTGATGATGATGGAGTGTTGGTGATGTTATTGATGGTGATGGAGGGGTGATGATGATGGGGTGTTGGTGATGTTATTGATGGTGATGGAGGGGTGATGATGATGGAGTGTTGGTGATGTTATTGATGGTGATGGAGGGGTGATGATGATGGGGTGTTGGTGATGTTATTGATGGTGATGGAGGGGTGATGATGATGGAGTGTTGGTGATGTTATTGATGGTGATGGAGGGGTGATGATGATGGAGTGTTGATGATGATGATGGAGTCTTGGTGATGTTATTGATGGTGATGGAGGGGTGATGATGATGGAGTGTTGATGATGATGATGGAGTGTTGGTGATGTTATTGATGGTGATGGAGGGGTGATGATGATGGAGTGTTGGTGATGTTATTGATGGTGATGGAGGGGTGATATTGATGGAGTCTTGGTGATGTTATTGATGGTGATGGAGGGGTGATGATGATGAGAGTGTTGGTGATGTTATTGATGGTGATGGAGGGGTGATGATGATGGAGTGTTGGTGATGTTATTGATGTGATGGAGGGGTGATATTGATGGAGTCTTGGTGATGTTATTGATGGTGATGGAGGGGTGATGATGATGGAGTGTTGGTGATGTTATTGATGGTGATGGAGGGGTGATGATGATGGAGTGTTGGTGATGTTATTGATGGTGATGGAGGGGTGATGATGATGGAGTGTTGGTGATGTTATTGATGGTGATGGAGGGGTGATGATGATGGAGTGTTGGTGATGTTATTGATGGTGATGGAGGGGTGATGGTGATGGAGTGTTGGTGATGTTATTGATGGTGATGGAGGGGTGATGATGATGGAGTGTTGATGATGATGGAGTCTTGGTGATGTTATTGATGGTGATGGAGGGGTGATGTTGATGGGGTGTTGGTGATGATGATGGAGTGTTGGTGATGTTATTGATGGTGATGGAGGGGTGATGATGATGGGGTGTTGGTGATGTTATTGATGGTGATGGAGGGGTGATGATGATGGAGTGTTGGTGATGTTATTGATGGTGATGGAGGGGTGATGATGATGGGGTGTTGGTGATGTTATTGATGGTGATGGAGGGGTGATGATGATGGAGTGTTGGTGATGTTATTGATGGTGATGGAGGGGTGATGATGATGGAGTGTTGGTGATGTTATTGATGGTGATGGAGGGGTGATGATGATGGAGTGTTGGTGATGTTATTGATGGTGATGGAGGGGTGATGATGATGGAGTGTTGGTGATGTTATTGATGGTGATGGAGGGGTGATGATGATGGAGTGTTGGTGATGTTATTGATGGTGATGGAGGGGTGATGATGATGGAGTGTTGGTGATGTTATTGATGGTGATGGAGGGGTGATGATGATGGAGTGTTGGTGATGTTATTGATGGTGATGGAGGGATGATGATGATGGAGTGTTGGTGATGTTATTGATGGTGATGGAGGGGTGATGATGATGGAGTGTTGATGATGTTATTGATGGTGAAGGAGGGCTGATGATGATGGGGTGTTGGTGATGTTATTGATGGTGATGGAGGGGTGATATTGATTAAGTCTTGGTGATGTTATTGATGGCGATGGAGGGGTGATGATGATGGAGTGTTGATGATGATGATGGAGTCTTGGTGATGTTATTGATGGTGATGTAGGGGTGATGTTGATGGAGTGTTGATGATGATCATGGGGTGTTGGTGATGTTATTGATGGTGATGGAGGGGTGATGATGATGGGGTGTTGGTGATGTTATTGATGGTGATGGAGGGGTGATGATGATGGAGTGTTGATGATGATGGAGTCTTGGTGATGTTATTGATGGTGATGGAGGGGTGATGTTGATGGGGTGTTGGTGATGATGATGGAGTGTTGGTGATGTTATTGATGGTGATGGAGGGGTGATGTTGATGGGGTGTTGGTGATGTTATTGATGGTGAAGGAGGGCTGATGATGATGGGGTGTTGGTGATGTTATTGATGGTGATGATTAAGTCTTGGTGATGTTATTGATGGTGATGGAGGGGTGATGATGATAGAGTGTTGATGATGATGATGGAGTCTTGGTGATGTTATTGATGGTGATGTAGGGGTGATGTTGATGGAGTGTTGATGATGATCATGGGGTGTTGGTGATGTTATTGATGGTGATGGAGGGGTGATGATGATGGGGTGTTGGTGATGTTATTGATGGTGATGGAGGGGTGATGATGATGGGGTGTTGGTAATGTTATTAATGGTGATGGAGGGGTGATGATGATGGAGTGTTGATGATGTTATTGATGGTGATGGAGGGGTGATGATGATGGAGTGTTGGTGATGTTATTGATGGTGATGGAGCGGTGATGATGATGGAGTGTTGGTGATGTTATTGATGGTGATGGAGGGGTGATGATGATGGAATGTTGGTGATGTTATTGATGGTGATGGAGGGGTGATGATGATGGAGTGTTGGTGATGTTATTGATGGTGATGGATGGGTGATGATGATGGAGTGTTGATGATGATGGAGTCTTGGTGATGTTATTGATGGTGATGGAGGGGTGATGTTGATGGGGTGTTGGTGATGATGATGGAGTGTTGGTGATGTTATTGATGGTGATGGAGGGGTGATGATGATGGGGTGTTGGTGATGTTATTGATGGTGATGGAGGGGTGATGATGAGGGAGTGTTGGTGATGTTATTGATGGTGATGGAAGGGTGATGATGATGGGGTGTTGGTGATGTTATTGATGGTGATGGAGGGGTGATGATGATGGAGTGTTGGTGATGTTATTGATGGTGATGGAGGGGTGATGATGATGGAGTGTTGGTGATGTTATTGATGGTGATGGAGGGGTGATGATGATGGAGTATTGGTGATGTTATTGATGGTGATGGAGGGGTGATGATGATGGAGTGTTGGTGATGTTATTGATGGTGATGGAGGGATGATGATGATGGAGTGTTGGTGATGTTATTGATGGTGATCGAGGGGTGATGATGATGGAGTGTTGATGATGTTATTGATGGTGAAGGAGGGCTGATGATGATGGGGTGTTGGTGATGTTATTGATGGTGATGGAGGGGTGATATTGATTAAGTTTTGGTGATGTTATTGATGGCGATGGAGGGGTGATGATGATGGAGTGTTGATGATGATGATGATGGAGTCTTGGTGATGTTATTGATGGTGATGTAGGGGTGATGTTGATGGAGTGTTGATGATGATCATGGGGTGTTGGTGATGTTATTGATGGTGATGGAGGGGTGATGATGATGGAGTGTTGATGATGATGATGGAGTGTTGGTGATGTTATTGATGGTGATGGAGGGGTGATGATGATGGAGTGTTGGTGATGTTATTGATGGTGATGGAGGGGTGATATTGATGGAGTCTTGGTGATGTTATTGATGGTGATGGAGGGGTGATGATGATGAGAGTGTTGGTGATGTTATTGATGGTGATGGAGGGGTGATGATGATGGAGTGTTGGTGATGTTATTGATGTGATGGAGGGGTGATATTGATGGAGTCTTGGTGATGTTATTGATGGTGATGGAGGGGTGATGATGATGGAGTGTTGGTGATGTTATTGATGGTGATGGAGGGGTGATGATGATGGAGTGTTGGTGATGTTATTGATGGTGATAGAGGGGTGATGATGATGGAGTGTTGGTGATGTTATTGATGGTGATGGAGGGGTGATGATGATGGAGTGTTGGTGATGTTATTGATGGTGATGGAGGGGTGATGGTGATGGAGTGTTGGTGATGTTATTGATGGTGATGGAGGGGTGATGATGATGGAGTGTTGATGATGATGGAGTCTTGGTGATGTTATTGATGGTGATGGAGGGGTGATGTTGATGGGGTGTTGGTGATGATGATGGAGTGTTGGTGATGTTATTGATGGTGATGGAGGGGTGATGATGATGGGGTGTTGGTGATGTTATTGATGGTGATGGAGGGGTGATGATGATGGAGTGTTGGTGATGTTATTGATGGTGATGGAGGGGTGATGATGATGGGGTGTTGGTGATGTTATTGATGGTGATGGAGGGGTGATGATGATGGAGTGTTGGTGATGTTATTGATGGTGATGGAGGGGTGATGATGATGGAGTGTTGATGATGATGATGGAGTCTTGGTGATGTTATTGATGGTGATGGAGGGGTGATGATGATGGAGTGTTGATGATGGAGTGTTGGTGATGTTATTGATGGTGATGGAGGGGTGATGATGATGGAGTGTTGGTGATGTTATTGATGGTGATGGAGGGGTGATATTGATGGAGTCTTGGTGATGTTATTGATGGTGATGGAGGGGTGATGATGATGAGAGTGTTGGTGATGTTATTGATGGTGATGGAGGGGTGATGATGATGGAGTGTTGGTGATGTTATTGATGTGATGGAGGGGTGATATTGATGGAGTCTTGGTGATGTTATTGATGGTGATGGAGGGGTGATGATGATGGAGTGTTGGTGATGTTATTGATGGTGATGGAGGGGTGATGATGATGGAGTGTTGGTGATGTTATTGATGGTGATGGAGGGGTGATGATGATGGAGTGTTGGTGATGTTATTGATGGTGATGGAGGGGTGATGATGATGGAGTGTTGGTGATGTTATTGATGGTGATGGAGGGGTGATGGTGATGGAGTGTTGGTGATGTTATTGATGGTGATGGAGGGGTGATGATGATGGAGTGTTGATGATGATGGAGTCTTGGTGATGTTATTGATGGTGATGGAGGGGTGATGTTGATGGGGTGTTGGTGATGATGATGGAGTGTTGGTGATGTTATTGATGGTGATGGAGGGGTGATGATGATGGGGTGTTGGTGATGTTATTGATGGTGATGGAGGGGTGATGATGATGGAGTGTTGGTGATGTTATTGATGGTGATGGAGGGGTGATGATGATGGGGTGTTGGTGATGTTATTGATGGTGATGGAGGGGTGATGATGATGGAGTGTTGGTGATGTTATTGATGGTGATGGAGGGGTGATGATGATGGAGTGTTGGTGATGTTATTGATGGTGATGGAGGGGTGATGATGATGGAGTGTTGGTGATGTTATTGATGGTGATGGAGGGGTGATGATGATGGAGTGTTGGTGATGTTATTGATGGTGATGGAGGGGTGATGATGATGGAGTGTTGGTGATGTTATTGATGGTGATGGAGGGGTGATGATGATGGAGTGTTGGTGATGTTATTGATGGTGATGGAGGGGTGATGATGATGGAGTGTTGGTGATGTTATTGATGGTGATGGAGGGATGATGATGATGGAGTGTTGGTGATGTTATTGATGGTGATGGAGGGGTGATGATGATGGAGTGTTGATGATGTTATTGATGGTGAAGGAGGGCTGATGATGATGGGGTGTTGGTGATGTTATTGATGGTGATGGAGGGGTGATATTGATTAAGTCTTGGTGATGTTATTGATGGCGATGGAGGGGTGATGATGATGGAGTGTTGATGATGATGATGGAGTCTTGGTGATGTTATTGATGGTGATGTAGGGGTGATGTTGATGGAGTGTTGATGATGATCATGGGGTGTTGGTGATGTTATTGATGGTGATGGAGGGGTGATGATGATGGGGTGTTGGTGATGTTATTGATGGTGATGGAGGGGTGATGATGATGGAGTGTTGATGATGATGGAGTCTTGGTGATGTTATTGATGGTGATGGAGGGGTGATGTTGATGGGGTGTTGGTGATGATGATGGAGTGTTGGTGATGTTATTGATGGTGATGGAGGGGTGATGTTGATGGGGTGTTGGTGATGTTATTGATGGTGAAGGAGGGCTGATGATGATGGGGTGTTGGTGATGTTATTGATGGTGATGATTAAGTCTTGGTGATGTTATTGATGGTGATGGAGGGGTGATGATGATAGAGTGTTGATGATGATGATGGAGTCTTGGTGATGTTATTGATGGTGATGTAGGGGTGATGTTGATGGAGTGTTGATGATGATCATGGGGTGTTGGTGATGTTATTGATGGTGATGGAGGGGTGATGATGATGGGGTGTTGGTGATGTTATTGATGGTGATGGAGGGGTGATGATGATGGGGTGTTGGTAATGTTATTAATGGTGATGGAGGGGTGATGATGATGGAGTGTTGATGATGTTATTGATGGTGATGGAGGGGTGATGATGATGGAGTGTTGGTGATGTTATTGATGGTGATGGAGCGGTGATGATGATGGAGTGTTGGTGATGTTATTGATGGTGATGGAGGGGTGATGATGATGGAATGTTGGTGATGTTATTGATGGTGATGGAGGGGTGATGATGATGGAGTGTTGGTGATGTTATTGATGGTGATGGATGGGTGATGATGATGGAGTGTTGATGATGATGGAGTCTTGGTGATGTTATTGATGGTGATGGAGGGGTGATGTTGATGGGGTGTTGGTGATGATGATGGAGTGTTGGTGATGTTATTGATGGTGATGGAGGGGTGATGATGATGGGGTGTTGGTGATGTTATTGATGGTGATGGAGGGGTGATGATGAGGGAGTGTTGGTGATGTTATTGATGGTGATGGAAGGGTGATGATGATGGGGTGTTGGTGATGTTATTGATGGTGATGGAGGGGTGATGATGATGGAGTGTTGGTGATGTTATTGATGGTGATGGAGGGGTGATGATGATGGATTGTTGGTGATGTTATTGATGGTGATGGAGGGGTGATGATGATGGAGTATTGGTGATGTTATTGATGGTGATGGAGGGGTGATGATGATGGAGTGTTGGTGATGTTATTGATGGTGATGGAGGGATGATGATGATGGAGTGTTGGTGATGTTATTGATGGTGATCGAGGGGTGATGATGATGGAGTGTTGATGATGTTATTGATGGTGAAGGAGGGCTGATGATGATGGGGTGTTGGTGATGTTATTGATGGTGATGGAGGGGTGATATTGATTAAGTTTTGGTGATGTTATTGATGGCGATGGAGGGGTGATGATGATGGAGTGTTGATGATGATGATGGAGTCTTGGTGATGTTATTGATGGTGATGTAGGGGTGATGTTGATGGAGTGTTGATGATGATCATGGGGTGTTGGTGATGTTATTGATAGTGATGGAGGGGTGATGATGAGGTGTTGGTGATGTTATTGATGGTGATGGAGGGGTGATGATGATGGAGTGTTGATGATGATGGAGTCTTGGTGAAGTTATTGATGGTGATGGAGGGGTGATGTTGATGGGGTGTTGGTGATGATGATGGAGTGTTGGTGATGTTATTGATGGTGATGGAGGGGTGATGTTGATGGGGTGTTGGTGATGTTATTGATGGTGAAGGAGGGCTGATGATGATGGGATGTTGGTGATGTTATTGATGGTGATGATTAAGTCTTGGTGATGTTATTGATGGTGATGGAGTGGTGATGATGATGGAGTGTTGATGATGATGATGGAGTCTTGGTGATGTTATTGATGGTGATGTAGGGGTGATGTTGATGGAGTGTTGATGATGATCATGGGGTGTTGGTGATGTTATTGATGGTGATGGAGGGGTGATGATGATGGGGTGTTGGTGATGTTATTGATGGTGATGGAGGGGTGATGATGATGGGGTGTTGGTAATGTTATTAATGGTGATGGAGGGGTGATGATGATGGAGTGTTGATGATGTTATTGATGGTGATGAAGGGGTGATGATGATGGAGTGTTGATGGAGTCTTGGTGATGTTATTGATGGTGATGGAGGGGTGATGATGATGGAGTGTTGGTGATGTTATTGATGGTGATGGAGGGGTGATATTGATGGAGTCTTGGTGATGTTATTGATGGTGATGGAGGGGTGATGATGATGGAGTGTTGGTGATGTTATTGATGGTGATGGAGGGGTGATATTGATGGAGTCTTGGTGATGTTATTGATGGTGATGGAGGGGTGATGATGATGGAGTGTTGGTGATGTTATTGATGGTGATGGAGGGGTGATGATGATGGAGTGTTGGTGATGTTATTGATGGTGATGGAGGGGTGATGATGATGGGGTGTTGGTAATGTTATTAATGGTGATGGAGGGGTGATGATGATGGAGTGTTGATGATGTTATTGATGGTGATGGAGGGGTGATGATGATGGAGTGTTGATGATGATGATGGAGTCTTGGTGATGTTATTGATGGTGATGGAGGGGTGATGATGATGGAGTGTTTGTGATGTTATTGATGGTGATGGAGGGGTGATGATGATGGAGTGTTGATAAGGATGATGGAGTCTTGGTGATGTTATTGATGGTGATGGAGGGGTGATGATGATGGAGTGTTGATGATGATGATGGAGTGTTGGTGATGTTATTGATGGTGATGGAGGGGTGATGATGATGGAGTGTTGGTGATGTTATTGATGGTGATGGAGGGGTGATATTGATGGAGTCTTGGTGATGTTATTGATGGTGATGGAGGGGTGATGATGATGAGAGTGTTGGTGATGTTATTGATGGTGATGGAGGGGTGATGATGATGGAGTGTTGGTGATGTTATTGATGGTGATAGAGGGGTGATATTGATGGAGTCTTGGTGATGTTATTGATGGTGATGGAGGGGTGATGATGATGGAGTGTTGGTGATGTTATTGATGGTGATGGAGGGGTGATGATGATGGAGTGTTGGTGATGTTATTGATGGTGATGGAGGGGTGATGATGATGGAGTGTTGGTGATGTTATTGATGGTGATGGAGGGGTGATGATGATGGAGTGTTGGTGATGTTATTGATGGTGATGGAGGGGTGATGGTGATGGAGTGTTGGTGATGTTATTGATGGTGATGGAGGGGTGATGATGATGGAGTGTTGATGATGATGGAGTCTTGGTGATGTTATTGATGGTGATGGAGGGGTGATGTTGATGGGGTGTTGGTGATGATGGAGTGTTGGTGATGTTATTGATGGTGATGGAGGGGTGATGATGATGGGGTGTTGGTGATGTTATTGATGGTGATGGAGGGGTGATGATGATGGAGTGTTGGTGATGTTATTGATGGTGATGGAGGGGTGATGATGATGGGGTGTTGGTGATGTTATTGATGGTGATGGAGGGGTGATGATGATGGAGTGTTGGTGATGTTATTGATGGTGATGGAGGGGTGATGATGATGGAGTGTTGGTGATGTTATTGATGGTGATGGAGGGGTGATGATGATGGAGTGTTGGTGATGTTATTGATGGTGATGGAGGGGTGATGATGATGGAGTGTTGGTGATGTTATTGATGGTGATGGGGGGGTGATGATGATGGAGTGTTGATGATGTTATTGATGGTGAAGGAGGGGTGATATTGATTAAGTCTTGGTGATGTTATTGATGGCGATGGAGGGTTGATGATGATGGAGTGTTGATGATGATGATGGAGTCTTGGTGATGTTATTGATGGTGATGTAGGGGTGATGTTGATGGAGTGTTGATGATGATCATGGGGTGTTGGTGATGTTATTGATGGTGATGGAGGGGTGATGATGATGGGGTGTTGGTGATGTTATTGATGGTGATGGAGGGGTGATGATGATGGAGTGTTGATGATGATGGAGTCTTGGTGATGTTATTGATGGTGATGGAGGGGTGATGTTGATGGGGTGTTGGTGATGATGATGGAGTGTTGGTGATGTTATTGATGGTGATGGAGGGGTGATGTTGATGGGGTGTTGGTGATGTTATTGATGGTGAAGGAGGGCTGATGATGATGGGGTGTTGGTGATGTTATTGATGGTGATGATTAAGTCTTGGTGATGTTATTGATGGTGATGTAGGGGTGATGTTGATGGAGTGTTGATGATGATCATGGGGTGTTGGTGATGTTATTGATGGTGATGGAGGGGTGATGATGATGGGGTGTTGGTGATGTTATTGATGGTGATGGAGGGGTGATGATGATGGGGTGTTGGTAATGTTATTAATGGTGATGGAGGGGTGATGATGATGGAGTGTTGGTGATGTTATTGATGGTGATGGATGGGTGATGATGATGGAGTGTTGGTGATGTTATTGATGGTGATGGAGGGGTGATGATGATGGAGTGTTGGTGATGTTATTGATGGTGATGGAGGGGTGATGATGATGGAGTGTTGGTGATGTTATTGATGGTGATGGAGGGGTGATGATGATGGAGTGTTGGTGATGTTATTGATGGTGATGGAGGGGTGATGATGATGGAGTGTTGGTGATGTTATTGATGGTGATGGAGGGGTGGTGATGATGGAGTGTTGGTGATGTTATTGATGGTGATGGAGGGGTGGTGATGATGGAGTGTTGGTGATGTTATTGATGGTGATGGAGGGGTGATGATGATGGAGTGTTGGTGATGTTATTGATGGTGATGGAGGGGTGATGATGATGGGGTGTTGGAGATGTTTTTGATGGTGATGGAGGGGTGATGATGATGGGGTGTTGGTGATCATGATGGAGTGTTGATGATGGTGATAGAGGGGTGATTATGATGGGGTGTTAATGATGATGGAGTGTTGGTGATGTTATTTATGGTGATGGAGGGGTGATGATGATGGGGTGTTGGTGATGTTATTGATGGTGATGGAGGGGTGATGATGATGG
The DNA here is from genome assembly GCF_048934315.1 of Petromyzon marinus. Classification (NCBI taxonomy): domain Eukaryota; kingdom Metazoa; phylum Chordata; class Hyperoartia; order Petromyzontiformes; family Petromyzontidae; genus Petromyzon; species Petromyzon marinus. Next base: position 9,128,358 of record NC_133730.1, on the reverse strand, counting down.
AGTGTTGGTGATGTTATTGATAGTGATGGAGGGGTGATGATGATGGAGTGTTGGTGATGTTATTGGTGGTGATGGAGGGGTGATGATGATGGAGTGTTGGTGGAATTTTGGGGATAATGGAGTGTTGATGATGATGTTGATGAAGTGTTGGTAATGATGGAGCTTTGATGATGATGATTTGATCATGATGGAGTGTTGATGATGATGATGGAGTGTTGACGATGCTTTTGATGGAGTGTTGATGATGGAGTGTTGATGATGATGACGAAGTGTTGATGATGATGAAGTGTTGGTGATGATGGATCTTTGATAATGTGGATGATGATGGAGTGTTGATGATGATTTTGATGGAGTGTTGATGATGATGAAGTATTGATGATGATGGTGTTTTAATCATGATGGAGTGTTGATGATGATCGTGATGATGGAGTGTTGATGATGATGAAGTGTTGGTGATGATGGAGCTTAGATGATGATGTAGAGTTCATGATGATGATGGAGTGTTGATGATTATGGAGTGTTGATAATGATAATGGAATGTTAATGCTGATATTGATGGAGTGTTTATGATGATGATGGAGTGGTGATTATGATGATAATGATGATGGAGTTTTGATGATGATGATTTGATCATGATGGAGTGTTGATGATTATGATGGAGTGTTGACGATGATTTTGATGGAGTGGTGATGATGATGTGGTGATGATAATGATGGAGTGTTGATAATGATGGTATTTTGTTAATGATGGAGTGTTGATGATGATTTGATCATGATGGAGTGTTGATGATGATGATGGAGTATTGACGATGATAGAGCGCTGATGATGATGGAGTGTTGATGATGATTTTGATGGAGTGGTGATGATGATGGAGTGGAGATGATGATGATGAAGTGTTGATGATGGTGTTTTGTTAATGATGGAGTGTTGATGATTATTTGATCATGATGGAGTGTTGATGATGATCGTGATGATGGAGTGTTTATGATGATGATAAAGTGTTGTTGATTATGGAGCTTTGATGATGATGGTTTGATCATGATGGAGTGTTGATGATGATGATGGAGTGTTGACAATGATAGAGCACTGATGATGATGATGGAGTGTTGATGATGATTTTGATGGAGTGTTGATGATGATGAAGTGTTGTTGATGATGATGATGATGGTGTTTTTATCATGATGGAGTGTTGATGGCGATCGCGATGATGGAGTGCTGATGATGATAGTGATGATGGAGCATTGATGAGAGTCAGCATTATGAATGTATAATCCGAATAAATTGACCCATAGAGCCCTACAGCTCTTAGTCACATGCGACTCGCCCAAGCGGACAGCGAGGAGTTCAAAATAAACACGATGTGAAATTTTGATTAGAATTTTGATTTAAAGCTTTCGTGACTGCAGGGATTCATATTATTGGTTCTTTCGGTAAAGTCACCACGTAGAAGGGAAACAATAAAATAATAAAAATAGAAAAAAATTATTGCTGTGGTTTTCACACCTGATGATGATTGCTTGTGTTGCAGTCGAAACGTCGTGAGAATTTTATTGTTTTATATTTTTATTATTTTATTGTTTCCCTTATACGTGGTGACTTTACCGAAAGAACCAGGAATACAATGTGAAATGTTACAAAACAAATTTTAATCGAGTAATTACAACCCACGTGTTATTACGGAACGATAACGTACGTTCGCATTCGTATTGTTTGGACGTCAATGGGACGTGAGTTTAAAAGAATACAGAGACGAGTTTTCAATTTAAAGCTTTCGTGATGGAGTGTTGTTCACCTGATGAAGGCCGCTTGTGTTGTGGCCGAAACGTCGTGAGAATATTATTGTGTTATTTTATTTTATCAATTTTTTTTATTTTATTCTCATTCTACGTGACTTTACCGATAGAACCAAAGAAGATGAATACAGAGACGGTGGAGTTGCGATCCCCAGAGAAACACGATCAGTTCCAACAATTTGGAGCAGCAGCTCAATGAAACGCTTCTGTATGTTGTACGTATGTTGTATGTATGTTGTATGTACGTTGTATGTACTGTACGTTGTATGTATGTTGTATGTACGTTGTATGTATGTTGTATGTACGTTGTATGTACGTTGTATGTATGTTGTATGTATGTTGCATGTATGTTGTATGTATGTTGTACGTATGTTGTATGTACGTCGTATGTATGTTGTATGTACGTTGTATGTACTGTACGTTGTATGTACGTTGTATGTATGCTGTATGTACGTTGTATGTATGTTGTATGTATGTCGTATGCACGTTGTATGTACGTTGTATGTATGTTGTATGTACGTCGTATGTATGTTGTATGCATGTTGTATGTGTGTTGTGTAGAGGCGTTAACTATGCACTGTTCGGTAACCTGCATTGCCACCAGGTATCAAAGGGGCAGTGCAGCGTTACCTCTCTGTGTGAATAACGGTTGGGGTCAGACGAGGTGAAGTGGATCGTAGCCACAGTTTGGTAAGAACCAATCAAACAGTGCCACGTGGGAATGTGTGATTGGTTAGACCTGGTCACAAACGAGTATAAGAAGGTAACCCAACAGAGCTAGGGGAGTCCTCTCCTTACACGAAGACCGAAGTCCGGGCTGAAGATAGCCAGGACCCTGGACCAGCCTTCCTGCCCTTCTAAGGGCTAAGGCTCGGCGTACCCAGTGGTCAGGACCCACCGGGCCAGCGGTGGGTCAGATATCCTCCCCTAGGTCCCAGCGGAGGACTCTGGGATAGCGGTAGACGTGTGAGTCCCGCCAAGACAGGAGGCTGTACCTCCTTAGGTTAGCAAGAGATCCGTGTGTAGGTCCCGCTAAGTCCGGAGGCTGTACCTCCTTAGGTATCAAGGAGACCTGTGTGTAGGCTACGGTGAGTCCGGAGGCTGTACCTTCTTAGGGTAACGAGTGAGGGGACCATATACCCCTCTGTGTTTAGGATGGTGTAAGAGAAGAATTACAATAAACAGAGTGTGCCTCATAAGAAGTGTATTCGTCTTTATAAACACTACAGTTGTATGTACGTTGTATATATGTTGTATGCATGTTGTATGTAGGTATGTTGTATGTATGTTGTATGCATGGTGTATGTATGTTGCATGTATGTTGTATGTATGTGTGAACTACTTTCGCATCGCCGTACGTAACCGACCGTGCCAATGGAAGGTGTGCGGGGACACTGAACACAACGAGCAACTTTAAAGAAGTGACTTTGTCAACCGAGATGGTGACTCAAACAGTGCGTAGCGCCAGTGGCTTCCAAATAACGGAAGGAAAGAGCATTCCAGACGGCCGCAGAAGCGCATCTGAAAGCACCGCACGAATGCAGTGGCCGTCTTAATCAAAACTACTCAACAAATGTTTGTATTTATTTACCGGGTGAAACCCCACTGAGCTGCGTAGCTTTTTGATCAGAAATGATCTGGCTATCATTGAATGATAGCTCAACCAAGTGGGCTTATCATGGTGTGTAAATGTTAAAAGTAGCAAACAAATAACCCTAAACGCGTGGCGTTGATTCTAAATGTGGAGGGGGAAAACCGGAGAGACATCCACGCGACTACTGGAAGACAGAGAGAGACACACAGACTCCAAATATAGTGAGCGTCAGGGTTGGGATCGAACCCACGACCTCCTGTACACCAGGCGAGGTAGTCAACATCTCCTAGCCACCGTGATGATGATGAGAGAGAGACGCAGACTCCAAATATACAGCGGGCGTCAGGGTCGGGATCGAAACCACGACCTCCTGTACACCAGGCGAGGTAGTCAACATCTCCTAGCCATCGTGATGATGAGAGAGAGACGCAGACTCCAAATATACAGCGGGCGTCAGGGTCGGGATCGAAACCACGACCTCCTGTATACCAGGCGAGGTAGTTAACATCTCCTAGCCACCGTGATGATGATGAGAGAGAGACACAAACTCCAAATATACAGCAGCAGGCGTTAGGGTTGGGATCGAACCCACGACCTCCTGCACACCGGGCGAGACAATGAACTTCTAGCCATCGTGATGATGAGAGAGAGACGCAGACTCCAAATATACAGCGGGCGTTAGGGTTGGGATCGAACCCACGACCTCCTGCACACCAGGCGAGGTAGTCAACATCTCCTAGCCACCGTGATGATGATGATGAGAGAGAGAGACGCAAACTCCAAATATACAGCAGCAGCAGGCATCAGGGTCGGGATCGAACCCACGACCTCCTGCACACCAGGCGAGGGAGTTAACATCTCCTAGCCACCGTGGTGCCCCTGCGTGACGTGGCCAGCCAGAAGAACCCCGAGACGCGCCTTAGGAAATCTGGGATGGTCCGCCCACGGCATCGCTCATCCACGCGGTCCCTTGGATCCCGGTAACGGCGACTGCTCCCCCCCCCACCGGACCCTGGCGATCTGTGCCCGAGCCACGTCCACACGGGGTCACTCAGCGAGCCCAGCCAGCCCAGGCAGGCAGGCAAGGGGCAGGAGGGGCAGGAGGAGCAGGAGGGGCAGGAGGAGCAGGCAAGGGGCAGGAGGAGCAAGGCGAGGAGGAGGAGTCGCGTCTCCATTGCAAATATTTGCCAAATGTTGGAGAGTTCACAGCTCGCATTCACTTAGAGCACGACGCCTCGTGGTGACATCCACAGCAGGGAGACGTCGTGGCTCATCCCCCCCCCCCCCGCCATCTACACTCCCCGCCCCCTGCCCCCCCCCTGCCCCCCCTAGCACCCCTCCACCTGCACCCCCCTCCTTCACGTGTCTCTGTATCTCCACGTGTCTCTGTATCTCCACGTGTCATCGTATCTCCACGTGTCTCTGTGTCTCCACGTGTCTTTGTATCTCCACGTGTCTCTGTATCTCAATGTGTCTCTGTATCTCCATGTGTCTCTATCTCCGTGTGTCTCTGTATCTCCTTGTGTCTCTGTATCTCCATGTGTCTCTGTATTTCCATGTGTCTATGTATCTCCATGTGTCTCTGTATCTCCGTGTGTCTCTATCTCCATGTGTCTCTGTATCTCCTGTGTCTCTGTATCTCCACGTGTCTCTGTATCTCCGTGTGTCTCTATCTCCATGTGTCTCTGTATCTCCACGTGTCTCTGTATCTCTATGTGTCTCTGTATCTCCATGTGTCTCTGTATCTCCACGTATCTCTGTGTCTCCATGCGTCTCTGTATCTCCATGTGTCTCTGTATCTCCACGTGTTTCTCTTTCTCGATGTGTCTGTATCTCCACGTGTCTCTGTATCTCCATGTGTCTCTGTATATCCATGTGTCTCTGTATCTCCATGGGTCTCTGTATCTCCACGTGTCTCTGTGTCTCCATGCGTCTCTGTATCTCCATGTTTCTCTGTGTCTCCACATGTCTCTATCTCCAATTGTCTCTGTGTCTCCACGTGTCTCTGTATCTCAACGTGTCTCCATGTCTCCACGTGTCTCGGTATCTCCACGTGTCTCGGTGTCTCCATGCGTCTCTGTGTCTCCACGTGTCTTTGTGTCTCCACGTATCTCTGTATCTCTATGTGTCTCTCTGTCTCCATGTCTCTCTGTATCTCCACGTGTCTGTGTATCTCCACGTGTCTCTGTATCTCCACGTGTCTCTGTGTCTCCACGTGTCTATGTTTCTCCACGTGTCTCTGTGCCTCCATGTGTCTCTGTATCTCTATGTGTCTCTGTGTCCCCACGTGTCTCTGTATCTCCACGTGTCTCTGTATCTCCAGGTGTCTCTTTATCTCGACTTGTCTCTCTATCTCCACGTGTCTCTGTGTCTCCATGTGTCTCTGTATCTCCGTGTGTCTCTCTGTCTCATGTGTCTCTGTATCTCCACGTGTCTCTGGGTCTCCATGTGTCTCTGTATCTCCATGTGTCTCTGTGTCTCCACGTGTCTCTGTATCTCCACGTGTCTCTGTGTCTCCACGTGTCTCTGTATCTCCACGTGTCTCTGTATCTCGACTTGTCTCTGTATGTCCACGTGTCTCTGTATCTCCACGTGTCTCTGTATCTCCATGTGACTCTGTATATCCATGTGTCTCTGTATCTCCGTGTGTCTGTATCTCACTGTGTCTCTGTATCTCCACGTGTCTCTATCTCCATGTGTCTCTGTATCTCCACGTGTCTCTGTATCTCGACTTGTCTCTGTATCTCCACGTGTCTCTGTGTGTCCATGTGTCTCTGTATCTCCATGTGTCTCTGTATATCCACGTGTTTCTGTGTCTCCATGTGTCTCTGTATCTCTATGTGTCTTTGTATCTCCACGTGTCTCTGTATGTCCATGTGTCTCTGTATCTCCATGTGTCTCTGTATCTCCATGTGTCTCAGTATCTCCATGTGTCTCTTATTCTCCATGTATCTCTGTATCTCCACGTGTCTCTGTGTCTCCTTGTGTCTCTGTATCTCCACGTATCTCTGTATCTCCACGTGTCTCTATCTCCACGTGTCTCTGTATCTCCTTGTGTCTCTGTGTCTCCATGTGTCTCTTTATCTCCATGTGTCTCTGTATCTCCACGTGTCTCAGTATCTCCATGTGTCTCTGTATCTCCATGTGTCTCTGTATCTACACGTGTCTCTGTGTCTCCATGCGTCTCTGTGTCTCCATGTGTCTCTGTATCTCCGTGTATCTCTGTATCTCCATGTGTCTCTGTATTTCCACGTGTCCCTGTATCTTCATTTGTCTCTCTGTCTCCACGTGTCTCTGTATCTCCACGTGTCTCTGTATCTCCACGTGTCTCTGTGCCTCCACGTGTCTCTGTATCTCCACGTGTCTCTGTATCTCCACGTTTCTCTGTGTCCCCCCGTGTCTCTCTATCTCCACGGGTCTCTGTATCTCCGCGTGTCTCTGTATCTCCATGTGTCTCTGTATCTCCATGTGTCTCTGTATTTCCACGTGTCTCTGTATCTCCACGTGTCTCTGTGTCTCCATGCGTCTCTGTATCTCCATGTGTTTTTGTATCTCCACGTGTCTCTGTATCTCCACGTGTCTCTCTGTCTCCACGTGTCTCTGTGTCTCCACGTGTCTCTGTATTTCAATGTTTCTCTGTGTCTCCACATGTCTCTATCTCCACTTGTCTCTGTGTCGCCACGTATCTCTGTATCTCCACGTGTCTCTGTGTCTCCACGTGTCTCTGTATCTCCATGTGTCTCTTATTCTCCATGTGTCTCTGTATCTCCACGTGTCTCTGTGTCTTCTTGTGTCTCTGTATCTCCATGTGTCTCTGTATCCCCGTGTGTCTCTGAGTCTTCACGTGTCTCTGTGTCTCCACGTGTCTTTGTGTCTCCACGTGTCTCAGCATCTCCATTTGTCTCTGTATCTCCGTGTGTCTGTGTATCTCCATGTGTCTCAGTATCTCCATGTGTCTCTGTATCTCCATGTGTCTCTGTATCTCCATGTGTCTCTGTATCTACACGTGTCTCTGTGTCTCCATGCGTCTCTGTGTCTCCATGTGTCTCTGTATCTCCGTGTATCTCTGTATCTCCATGTGTCTCTGTATTTCCACGTGTCCCTGTATCTTCATTTGTCTCTCTGTCTCCACGTGTCTCTGTATCTCCACGTGTCTCTGTATCTCCACGTGTCTCTGTGCCTCCACGTGTCTCTGTATCTCCACGTGTCTCTGTATCTCCACGTTTCTCTGTGTCCCCTCGTGTCTCTCTATCTCCACGGGTCTCTGTATCTCCGCGTGTCTCTGTATCTCCATGTGTCTCTGTATCTCCATGTGTCTCTGTATTTCCACGTGTCTCTGTATCTCCACGTGTCTCTGTGTCTCCATGCGTCTCTGTATCTCCATGTGTTTTTGTATCTCCACGTGTCTCTGTATCTCCACGTGTCTCTCTGTCTCCACGTGTCTCTGTGTCTCCACGTGTCTCTGTATTTCAATGTTTCTCTGTGTCTCCACATGTCTCTATCTCCACTTGTCTCTGTGTCGCCACGTATCTCTGTATCTCCACGTGTCTCTGTGTCTCCACGTGTCTCTGTATCTCCATGTGTCTCTTATTCTCCATGTGTCTCTGTATCTCCACGTGTCTCTGTGTCTTCTTGTGTCTCTGTATCTCCATGTGTCTCTGTATCCCCGTGTGTCTCTGAGTCTTCACGTGTCTCTGTGTCTCCACGTGTCTTTGTGTCTCCACGTGTCTCAGCATCTCCATTTGTCTCTGTATCTCCGTGTGTCTGTGTATCTCCATGTGTCTCAGTATCTCCATGTGTCTCTGTATCTCCATGTGTCTCTGTATCTCCACGTGTCTCTGTGTCTCCATGCGTCTCTGTATCTCCCTGTGTCTCTGTATCTCCGTGTATCTCTGTATCTCCATGTGTCTCTGTATTTCCACGTGTCCCTGTATCTTTATCTGCCTCTCTGTCTCCACGTGCCTCTATCTCCACGTGTCTCTGTATCTCCACGTGTCTCTGTGTCTCCACATGTCTGTGTATCTCCACTCATCTCTGTATCTCATGTGTCTCTGTATCTCCACGTGTCTCTGTGTCTCCAAGCGTCTCTTTATCTCCATGTGTCTTTGTATCTCCACGTGTCTCTGTATCTCCATGTGTCTCTGTATCTTCATGGGTCTCTGTATCTCCATGTGTCTCTCTGTCTCCACGTGTCTCTGTATCTCCACGTGTCTCTGTATCTCCACGTGTCTCTGTGTCTCCACGTGTCTCGGTATCTCCAGGTGTCCAGGTGTCTCGGTGTCTCCATGCGTCTCTGTGTCTCCCCGTGTCTTTGTGTCTCCACGTGTCTCTGTATCTCCATGTGTCTCTCTGTCTCCATGTGTCTCTGTATCTCCACGTGTCTGTATCTCCACGAGTCTCTGTATCTCCACGTGTCTCTGTATCTCCACGTGTCTCTGTATATCCATGTGTCTCTGTATCTCCGTGTGTCTGTATCTCACTGTGTCTCTGTATCTCCACGTGTCTCTGTATCTCCATGTCTCTGTATCTCCACGTGTCTCTATATCTCTACTTGTCTCTATCTCCACGTGTCTCTGTGTCTCCACGTGTCCCTGTATCTCCATGTGTCTCTGTATATCCACGTGTCTCTGTGTCTCCATGTGTCTCTGTATCTCCATGTGTCTCTGTATCTCCACGTGTCTCTGTATCTCCATGTGTCTCTGTATCTCCACGTGTCTCTGTATCTCTACGTGTCTCTGTATCTCCACGTGTCTCTGTATCTCCACGTCTCTGTTTCTCCACGTGTCTCTGTATCTCCTTGTGTCTTTGTGTCTCCATGTGTCTCTTTATCTCCACGTGTCTCTGTATCTCCAGGTGTCTCTTTATCTCGACTTGTCTCTCTATCTCCACGTGTCTCTGTGTCTCCATGTGTCTCTGTATCTCCGTGTGTCTCTCTGTCTCCTGTGTCTCTGTATCTCCACGTGTCTATGTGTCTCCATGTGTCTCTGTATCTCCATGTGTCTCTGTGTCTCCAAGTGTCTCTGTATCTCCACGTGTCTCTGTCTCCACGTGTCTCTGTATCTTCACGTGTCTCTGTGTCTCCACGTGTCTCTGTATCTCCACGTGTCTCTGTATCTCGACTTGTCTCTGTATGTCCACGTGTCTCTGTATCTCCACGTGTCTCTGTATCTCCATGTGTCTCTGTATATCCATGTGTCTCTGTGTCTCCGTGTGTCTGTATCTCACTGTGGCTCTGTATCTCCACGTGTCTCTGTATCTCCATGTGTCTCTGTATCTCCACGTGTCTCTGTATCTCGACTTGTCTCTGTATCTCCACGTGTCTCTGTGTCTCCACGTGTCTCTGTATCTCCATGTGTCTCTGTATATCCACGTGTCTCTGTGTCTCCATGTGTCTCTGTATCTCCATGTGTCTCTGTATCTCCACGTGTCTCTGTATCTCCACGTGTCTCTGTATCTCCATGTGTCTCTGTATCTCCACGTGTGTCTGTATCTCCATGTGTCTCTGTATCTCCACGTGTCTCTGTATCTCCTTGTGTCTCTGTGTCTCCATGTGTCTCTTTATCTCCATGTGTCTCTGTGTCTCCACGTGTCTCAGTATCTCCATTTGTCTTTGTATCTCCATGTGTCTCAGTATCTCCACGTGTCTCTGTGTCTCCATGTGTCTCTGTATCTCCGTGTATCTCTGTATCTCCATGTGTCTCTGTATTTCCTCGTGTCCCTGTATCTTCATCTGTCTCTCTGTCTCCACGTGTCTCTGTATCTCCACGTGTCTCTGTGTCTCCTCGTGTCTCTGTATCTCCACGTGTCTCTGTATCTCCACGTGTCTCTGTGTCCCCTCGTGTCTCTCTATCTCCACGTGTCTCTGTATCTGCTTGTGTCTCTGTGTCTCCATGTGTCTCTTTATCTCCATGTGTCTCTGTGTCTCCACGTGTCTCAGTATCTCCATTTGTCTTTGTATCTCCATGTGTCTCAGTATCTCCACGTGTCTCAGTATCTCCATGTGTCTCTGTATCTCCATGTGTCTCTGTATCTACACGTGTCTCTGTGTCTCCATGCGTCTCTGTGTCTCCATGTGTCTCTGTATCTCCGTGTATCTCTGTATCTCCATGTGTCTCTGTATTTCCTCGTGTCCCTGTATCTTCATCTGTCTCTCTGTCTCCACGTGTCTCTGTATCTCCACGTGTCTCTGTGTCTCCTCGTGTCTCTGTATCTCCACGTGTCTCTGTATCTCCACGTGTCTCTGTGTCCCCTCGTGTCTCTCTATCTCCACGGGTCTCTGTATCTCCACGTGTCTCTGTATCTCCATGTGTCTCTCTATCTCCATGTGTCTCTGTATTTCCATGTGTCTCTGTATCTCCACGTGTCTCTGTGTCGCCATGCGTCTCTGTATCTCCATGTGTCTTTGTATCTCCACGTATTTCTGTATCTCCATGTGTCTCTGTATCTTCATTTGTCTCTGTATCTCCATGTGTCTCTCTGTCTCCAGGTGTCTCTGTGTCTCCACGTGTCTCTGTATCTCAATGTTTCTCTGTGTCTCCACATGTCTCTATCTCCACTTGTCTCTGTGTCTCCACGTGTCTCTGTATCTCCACGTGTCTCTGTGTCTCCTTGTGTCTCTGTATCTCCATGTGTCTCTGTATCCCCGTGTGTCTCTGAGTCTCCACGTGTCTCTGTGTCTCCACGTGTCTTTGTGTCTCCACGTGTCTCAGCATCTCCATTTGTCTCTGTATCTCCATGTGTCTCTGTATCTCCACGTGTCTCAGTATCTCCATGTGTCTCTGTATCTCCATGTGTCTCTGTATCTCCACGTGTCTCTGTGTCTCCATGCGTCTCTGTTTCTCCCTGTGTCTCTGTATCTCCGTGAATCTGTGTATCTCCATGTGTCTCTGTATTTCCACGTGTCCCTGTATCTTTATCTGCCTCTCTGTCTCCACGTGCCTCTATCTCCACGTGTCTCTGTATCTCCACGTGTCTCTGTGTCTCCACGTGTCTCTGTATCTCCATGTGTCTCTGTATCTCCATGTGTCTCTGTATTTCCACGTGTCTCTGTATCTCCACGTGTCTCTGTGTCTCCATGTGTCTCTGTATCTCCATGTGTTTTTGTATCTCCACGTGTCTCTCTATCTCCACGTGTCTCTCTGTCTCCACGTGTCTCTGTGTCTCCACGTGTCTCTGTATTTCAATGTTTCTCTGTGTCTCCACATGTCTCTATCTCCACTTGTCTCTGTGTCGCCACGTGTCTCTGTATCTCCACGTGTCTCTGTGTCTCCACGTGTCTCTGTATCTCCATGTGTCTCTTATTCTCCATGTGTCTCTGTATCTCCACGTGTCTCTGTGTCTCCTTGTGTCTCTGTATCTCCATGTGTCTCTGTATCCCCGTGTGTCTCTGAGTCTTCACGTGTCTCTGTGTCTCCACGTGTCTTTGTGTCTCCACGTGTCTCAGCATCTCCATTTGTCTTTGTATTTCCGTGTGTCTCTGTATCTCCATGTGTCTCAGTATCTCCATGTGTCTCTGTATCTCCATGGGTCTCTGTATCTCCACGTGTCTCTGTGTCTCCATGCGTCTCTGTATCTCCCTGTGTCTCTGTATCTCCGTGTATCTCTGTATCTCCATGTGTCTCTGTATTTCCACGTGTCCCTGGAGCTTTATCTGCCTCTCTGTCTCCACGTGCCTCTATCTCCACGTGTCTCTGTATCTCCACGTGTCTCTGTGTCTCCACATGTCTCTGTGTCTCCAAGCGTCTCTTTATCTCCATGTGTCTTTGTATCTCCACGTGTCTCTGTATCTCCATGTGTCTCTGTATCTTCATGGGTCTCTGTATCTCCATGTGTCTCGCTGTCTCCACGTGTCTCTGTATCTCCACGTGTCTCTGTATCTCCACGTGTCTCTGTGTCTCCACGTGTATCGGTATCTCCAGGTGTCCAGGTGTCTCGGTGTCTCCATGCGTCTCTGTGTCTCCCCGTGTCTTTGTGTCTCCACGTGTCTCTGTATCTCCATGTGTCTCTGTATCTCCGTGTGTCTGTATCTCACTGTGTCTCTGTATCTCCACGTGTCTCTGTATCTCCATATGTCTCTGTATCTCCACGTGTCTGTATCTCCACGAGTCTCTGTATCTCCACGTGTCTCTGTATCTCCACGTGTCTCTGTATATCCATGTGTCTCTGTATCTCCGTGTGTCTGTATCTCACTGTGTCTCTGTATCTCCACGTGTCTCTGTATCTCCATATGTCTCTGTATCTCCACGTGTCTCTATATCTCTACTTGTCTCTATCTCCACGTGTCTCTGTGTCTCCACGTGTCCCTGTATCTCCATGTGTCTCTGTATATCCACGTGTCTCTGTGTCTCCATGTGTCTCTGTATCTCCATGTGTCTCTGTATCTCCACGTGTCTCTGTATCTCCATGTGTCTCTGTATCTCAACGTGTCTCTGTATCTCTACGTGTCTCTGTATCTCCACGTGTCTCTGTATCTCCACGTCTCTGTTTCTCCACGTGTCTCTGTATCTCCTTGTGTCTTTGTGTCTCCATGTGTCTCTTTATCTCCACGTGTCTCTGTATCTCCAGGTGTCTCTTTATCTCGACTTGTCTCTCTATCTCCACGTGTCTCTGTGTCTACATGTGTCTCTGTATCTCCGTGTGTCTCTCTGTCTCCTGTGTCTCTGTATCTCCACGTGTCTCTGTGTCTCCATGTGTCTCTGTATCTCCATGTGTCTCTGTGTCTCCAAGTGTCTCTGTATCTCCACGTGTCTCTGTCTCCACGTGTCTCTGTATCTTCACGTGTCTCTGTGTCTCCACGTGTCTCTGTATCTCCACGTGTCTCTGTATCTCGACTTGTCTCTGTATGTCCACGTGTCTCTGTATCTCCACGTGTCTCTGTATCTGCATGTGTCTCTGTATATCCATGTGTCTCTGTGTCTCCGTGTGTCTGTATCTCACTGTGGCTCTGTATCTCCACGTGTCTCTGTATCTCCATGTGTCTCTGTATCTCCACGTTTCTCTGTATCTCGACTTGTCTCTGTATCTCCACGTGTCTCTGTGTCTCCACGTGTCTCTGTATCTCCATGTGTCTCTGTATCTCCACGTGTCTCTGTATCTCCACGTGTCTCTGTATCTCCATGTGTCTCTGTATCTCCACGTGTGTCTGTATCTCCATGTGTCTCTGTATCTCCACGTGTCTCTGTATCTCCTTGTGTCTCTGTGTCTCCATGTGTCTCTTTATCTCCATGTGTCTCTGTGTCTCCACGTGTCTCAGTATCTCCATTTGTCTTTGTATCTCCATGTGTCTCATTATCTCCATGTGTCTCAGTATCTCCATGTGTCTCTGTATCTCCATGTGTCTCTGTATCTACACGTGTCTCTGTGTCTCCATGCGTCTCTGTGTCTCCATGTGTCTCTGTATCTCCGTGTATCTCTGTATCTCCATGTGTCTCTGTATTTCCTCGTGTCCCTGTATCTTCATCTGTCTCTCTGTCTCCACGTGTCTCTGTATTTCCACGTGTCTCTGTATCTCCACTTGTCTCTGTTTCTCCTCGTGTCTCTGTATCTCCACGTGTCTCTGTATCTCCACGTGTCTCTGTGTCCCCTCGTGTCTCTCTATCTCCACGGGTCTCTGTATCTCCACGTGTCTCTGTATCTCCATGTGTCTCTCTATCTCCATGTGTCTCTGTATTTCCATGTGTCTCTGTATCTCCACGTGTCTCTGTGTCGCCATGCGTCTCTTTATCTCCATGTGTCTTTGTATCTCCACGTGTTTCTGTATCTCCATGTGTCTCTGTATCTTCATTTGTCTCTGTATCTCCATGTGTCTCTCTGTCTCCAGGTGTCTCTGTGTCTCCACGTGTCTCTGTATCTCAATGTTTCTCTGTGTCTCCACATGTCTCTATCTCCACTTGTCTCTGTGTCTCCACGTGTCTCTGTATCTCCACGTGTCTCTGTCTCCACGTGTCTCTGTATCTCCATGTGTCTCTTATTCTCCCTGTGTCTCTGTATCTCCGTGTATCTGTGTATCTCCATGTGTCTCTGTATTTCCACGTGTCCCTGTATCTTTATCTGCCTCTCTGTCTCCACGTGCCTCTATCTCCACGTGTCTCTGTATCTCCACGTGTCTCTGTGTCTCCACGTGTCTCTGTGTCTCCATGCGTCTCTGTATCTCCATGTGTTTTTGTATCTCCACGTGTCTCTGTATCTCCACGTGTCTCTCTGTCTCCACGTGTCTCTGTGTCTCCACGTGTCTCTGTATTTCAATGTTTCTCTGTGTCTCCACATGTCTCTATCTCCACTTGTCTCTGTGTCGCCACGTGTCTCTGTATCTCCACGTGTCTCTGTGTCTCCACGTGTCTCTGTATCTCCATGTGTCTCTTATTCTCCATGTGTCTCTGTATCTCCACGTGTCTCTGTGTCTCCTTGTGTCTCTGTATCTCCATGTGTCTCTGTATCCCCGTGTGTCTCTGTGTCTCCACGTGTCTCTGTATCTCCATGTGTCTCTGTATCTCCACGTGTCTCTGTGTCTCCATGCGTCTCTGTATCTCCCTGTGTCTCTGTATCTCCGTGTATCTCTGTATCTCCATGTGTCTCTGTATTTCCACGTGTCCCTGTATCTTTATCTGCCTCTCTGTCTCCACGTGCCTCTATCTCCACGTGTCTCTGTATCTCCACGTGTCTCTGTGTCTCCACATGTCTCTGTGTCTCCAAGCGTCTCTTTATCTCCATGTGTCTTTGTATCTCCACGTGTCTCTGTATCTCCATGTGTCTCTGTATCTTCATGGGTCTCTGTATCTCCATGTGTCTCGCTGTCTCCACGTGTCTCTGTATCTCCACGTGTCTCTGTATCTCCACGTGTCTCTGTGTCTCCACGTGTCTCAGTATCTCCAGGTGTCCAGGTGTCTCGGTGTCTCCATGCGTCTCTGTGTCTCCCCGTGTCTTTGTGTCTCCACGTGTCTCTGTATCTCCATGTGTCTCTCTGTCTCCATGTGTCTCTGTATCTCCACGTGTCTGTATCTCCACGAGTCTCTGTATCTCCACGTGTCTCTGTATCTCCACGTGTCTCTGTATATCCATGTGTCTCTGTATCTCCGTGTGTCTGTATCTCACTGTGTCTCTGTATCTCCACATGTCTCTGTATCTCCATATGTCTCTGTATCTCCACGTGTCTCTATATCTCTACTTGTCTCTATCTCCACGTGTCTCTGTGTCTCCACGTGTTCCTGTATCTCGATGTGTCTCTGTATATCCACGTGTCTCTGTGTCTCCATGTGTCTCTGTATCTCCATGTGTCTCTGTATCTCCACGTGTCTCTGTATCTCCATGTGTCTCTGTATCTCCACGTGTCTCTGTATCTCTACGTGTCTCTGTATCTCCACGTGTCTCTGTATCTCCACGTCTCTGTTTCTCCACGTGTCTCTGTATCTCCTTGTGTCTTTGTGTCTCCATGTGTCTCTTTATCTCCACGTGTCTCTGTATCTCCAGGTGTCTCTTTATCTCGACTTGTCTCTCTATCTCCACGTGTCTCTGTGTCTCCATGTGTCTCTGTATCTCCGTGTGTCTCTCTGTCTCCTGTGTCTCTGTATCTCCACGTGTCTCTGTGTCTCCATGTGTCTCTGTATCTCCATGTGTCTCTGTGTCTCCAAGTGTCTCTGTATCTTCACGTGTCTCTGTGTTTCCACGTGTCTCTGTATCTCCACGTGTCTCTGTATCTCGACTTGTCTCTGTATGTCCACGTGTCTCTGTATCTCCACGTGTCTCTGTATCTCCATGTGTCTCTGTATCTCCACGTGTCTCTGTATCTCGACTTGTCTCTGTATCTCCACGTGTCTCTGTGTCTCCACGTGTTTCTGTATCTCCATGTGTCTCTGTATCTCCACGTGTCTCTGTATCTCCACGTGTCTCTGTATCTCCATGTGTCTCTGTATCTCCACGTGTGTCTGTATCTCCATGTGTCTCTGTATCTCCACGTGTCTCTGTATCTCCTTGTGTCTCTGTGTCTCCATGTGTCTCTTTATCTCCATGTGTCTCTGTGTCTCCACGTGTCTCAGTATCTCCATTTGTCTTTGTATCTCCATGTGTCTCAGTATCTCCATGTGTCTCAGTATCTCCATGTGTCTCTGTATCTCCATGTGTCTCTGTATCTACACGTGTCTCTGTGTCTCCATGCGTCTCTGTGTCTCCATGTGTCTCTGTATCTCCGTGTATCTCTGTATCTCCATGTGTCTCTGTATTTCCTCGTGTCCCTGTATCTTCATCTGTCTCTCTGTCTCCACGTGTCTCTGTATCTCCACGTGTCTCTGTATCTCCACTTGTCTCTGTGTCTCCTCGTGTCTCTGTATCTCCACGTGTCTCTGTATCTCCACGTGTCTCTGTGTCCCCTCGTGTCTCTCTATCTCCACGGGTCTCTGTATCTCCACGTGTCTCTGTATCTCCATGTGTCTCTCTATCTCCATGTGTCTCTGTATTTCCATGTGTCTCTGTATCTCCACGTGTCTCTGTGTCGCCATGCGTCTTTGTATCTCCATGTGTCTCTGTATCCCCGTGTGTCTCTGTGTCTCCATGTGTCTCTGTATATCCATGTGTCTCTGTGTCTCCGTGTGTCTGTATCTCACTGTGGCTCTGTATCTCCACGTGTCTCTGTATCTCCATGTGTCTCTGTATCTCCACGTGTCTCTGTATCTCGACTTGTCTCTGTATCTCCACGTGTCTCTGTGTCTCCACGTGTCTCTGTATCTCCATGTGTCTCTGTATCTCCACGTGTCTCTGTATCTCCACGTGTCTCTGTATCTCCATGTGTCTCTGAATCTCCACGTGTGTCTGTATCTCCATGTGTCTCTGTATCTCCACGTGTCTCTGTATCTCCTTGTGTCTCTGTGTCTCCATGTGTCTCTTTATCTCCATGTGTCTCTGTGTCTCCACGTGTCTCAGTATCTCCATTTGTCTTTGTATCTCCATGTGTCTCAGTATCTCCATGTGTCTCAGTATCTCCATGTGTCTCTGTATCTCCATGTGTCTCTGTATCTACACGTGTCTCTGTGTCTCCATGCGTCTCTGTGTCTCCATGTGTCTCTGTATCTCCGTGTATCTCTGTATCTCCATGTGTCTCTGTATTTCCTCGTGTCCCTGTATCTTCATCTGTCTCTCTGTCTCCACGTGTCTCTGTATCTCCACGTGTCTCTGTATCTCCACTTGTCTCTGTGTCTCCTCGTGTCTCTGTATCTCCACGTGTCTCTGTATCTCCACGTGTCTCTGTGTCCCCTCGTGTCTCTCTATCTCCACGGGTCTCTGTATCTCCACGTGTCTCTGTATCTCCATGTGTCTCTCTATCTCCATGTGTCTCTGTATTTCCATGTGTCTCTGTATCTCCACGTGTCTCTGTGTCGCCATGCGTCTCTGTATCTCCATGTGTCTTTGTATCTCCACGTGTTTCTGTATCTCCATGTGTCTCTGTATCTTCATTTGTCTCTGTATCTCCATGTGTCTCTCTGTCTCCAGGTGTCTCTGTGTCTCCACGTGTCTCTGTATCTCAATGTTTCTCTGTGTCTCCACATGTCTCTATCTCCACTTGTCTCTGTGTCTCAACGTGTCTCTATATCTCCACGTGTCTCTGTCTCCACGTGTCTCTGTATCTCCATGTGTCTCTTATTCTCCATGTGTCTCTGTATCTCCACGTGTCTCTGTGTCTCCTTGTGTCTCTGTATCTGCATGTGTCTCTGTATCCCCGTGTGTCTCTGAGTCTCCACGTGTCTCTGTGTCTCCACGTGTCTTTGTGTCTCCACGTGTCTCAGCATCTCCATTTGTCTCTGTATCTCCATGTGTCTCTGTATCTCCACGTGTCTCAGTATCTCCATGTGTCTCTGTATCTCCATGTGTCTCTGTATCTCCACGTGTCTCTGTGTCTCCATGCGTCTCTGTATCTCCCTGTGTCTCTGTATCTCCGTGTATCTGTGTATCTCCATGTGTCTCTGTATTTCCACGTGTCCCTGTATCTTTATCTGCCTCTCTGTCTCCACGTGCCTCTATCTCCACGTGTCTCTGTATCTCCACCTGTCTCTGTGTCTCCATGTGTCTCTGTATCTCAACTTGTCTCTGTATCTCATGTGTCTCTGTATCTCAACGTGTCTCTGTGTCTCCAAGCGTCTCTTTATCTCCATGTGTCTTTGTATCTCCACGTGTCTCTGTATCTCCATGTGTCTCTATATCCCCGTGTGTCTCTGAGTCTCCACGTGTCTCTGTGTCTCCACGTGTCTTTGTGTCTCCACGTGTCTCAGCATCTCCATTTGTCTCTGTATCTCCATGTGTCTCTGTATCTCCACGTGTCTCAGTATCTCCATGTGTCTCTGTATCTCCATGTGTCTCTGTATCTCCACGTGTCTCTGTGTCTCCATGCATCTCTGTATCTCCCTGTGTCTCTGTATCTCCGTGTATCTGTGTATCTCCATGTGTCTCTGTATTTCCACGTGTCCCTGTATCTTTATCTGCCTCTCTGTCTCCACGTGCCTCTTTCTCCACGTGTCTCTGTATCTCCACGTGTCTCTGTGTCTCCATGTGTCTCTGTATCTCCACTTGTCTCTGTATTTCATGTGTCTCTGTATCTCCACGTGTCTCTGTGTCTCCAAGCGTCTCTTTATCTCCATGTGTCTTTGTATCTCCACGTGTCTCTGTATCTCCATGTGTCTCTGTATCCCCGTGTGTCTCTGAGTCTCCACGTGTCTCTGTGTCTCCACGTGTCTTTGTGTCTCCACGTGTCTCAGCATCTCCATTTGTCTCTGTATCTCCATGTGTCTCTGTATCTCCACGTGTCTCAGTATCTCCATGTGTCTCTGTATCTCCCTGTGTCTCTGTATCTCCGTGTATCTGTGTATCTCCATGTGTCTCTGTATTTCCATGTGTCCCTGTATCTTTATCTGCCTCTCTCTCCACGTGCCTCTATCTCCACGTGTCTCTGTATCTCCACGTGTCTCTGTGTCTCCATGTGTCTCTGTATCTCCACTTGTCTCTGTATCTCATGTGTCTCTGTATCTCCACGTGTCTCTGTGTCTCCAAGCGTCTCTTTATCTCCATGTGTCTTTGTATCTCCACGTGTCTCTGTATCTCCATGGGTCTCTGTATCTTCATGGGTCTCTTTATCTCCATGTGTCTCTCTGTCTCCACATGTCTCTGTATCTCCACGTGTCTCTGTATCTCCATGTTTCTCTATGTCTCCACATGTCTCTGTATTTCCACGTGTCTCTGTGTCTCCACGTGTCTCTGTATCTCCACGTGTCTCTGTATCTCCATGTGTCTCTGTATCTCCACGTGTCTCTGTGTCTCCTTGTGTCTCTGTATCTCCACGTGTCTCTGTGTCTCCACGTGTCTCGGTATCTCCAGGTGTCTCGGTGTCTCCATGCGTCTCTGTGTCTCCCCGTGTCTTTGTGTCTCCACGTGTCTCTGTATCTCCATGTGTCTCTCTGTCTCCATGTGTCTCTGTATCTCCACGTGTCTGTATCTCCACGAGTCTCTGTATCTCCACGTGTCTCTGTATCTCCACGTGTCTCTGTATATCCGTGTGTCTCTGTATCTCCGTGTGTCTGTATCTCACTATATCTCTCTGTCTCCTTGTGTCTCTGTATCTCCATGTGTCTCTGTATCCCCGTGTGTCTCTGTGTCTCCTGTGGCTCTGTATCTCCACGTGTCTCTGTGTCTCCACGTGTCTCGGTATATCCAGGTGTCCAGGTGTCTCGGTGTCTCCATGCGTCTCTGTGTCTCCCCGTGTCTTTGTGTCTCCACGTGTCTCTGTATCTCCATGTGTCTCTCTGTCTCCATGTGTCTCTGTATCTCCACGTGTCTGTATCTCCACGAGTCTCTGTATCTCCACGTGTCTCTGTATCTCCACGTGTCTCTGTATATCCATGTGTCTCTGTATCTCCGTGTGTCTGTATCTCACTGTGTCTCTGTATCTCCACGTGTCTCTGTATCTCCATATGTCTCTGCATCTCCACGTGTCTCTGTATCTCGACTTGTCTCTATCTCCACGTGTCTCTGTGTCTCCACGTGTCCCTGTATCTCCATGTGTCTCTGTATATCCACGTGTTTCTGTGTCTCCATGTGTCTCTGTATCTCCATGTGTCTCTGTATCTCCACGTGTCTCTGTATCTCCATGTGTCTCTGTATCTCCACGTGTCTCTGTATCTCCACGTGTCTCTGTATCTCCACGTGTCTCTGTATCTCCACGTGTCTCAGTATCTCGATGTGTCTCTTATTCTCCATGTGTCTCTGTATCTCCACGTGTCTCTGTGTCTCCTTGTGTCTCTGTATCTCCACCTGTCTCTGTGTCTCCACGCGTCTCTATCTCCACGTGTCTCTGTATCTCCTTGTGTCTCTGTGTCTCCATGTGTCTCTTTATCTCCATGTGTCTCTGTATCTCCACGTGTCTCAGTATCTCCATGTGTCTCTGTATCTCCACGTGTCTCTGTATCTCCACGTGTCTCTGTGTCCCCTCGTGTCTCTCTATCTCCACCGGTCTCTGTATCTCCACGTGTCTCTGTGTCCCCTCGTGTCTCTCTATCTCCACGGGTCTCTGTATCTCCACGTGTCTCTGTATCTCCATGTGTCTCTGTATCTCCATGTGTCTCTGTATTTCCATGTGTCTCTGTATCTCCACGTGTCTCTGTGTCTCCATGTGTCTCTGTATCTCCATGTGTCTCTGTATTTCAATGTTTCTCTGTGTCTCCACATGTCTCTATCTCCACTTGTCTCTGTGTCGCCACGTGTCTCTGTATCTCCACGTGTCTCTGTGTCTCCACGTGTCTCTGTATCTCCACGTGTCTCTGTGTCTCCACGTGTCTCTGTATCTCCACGTGTCTCTGTATCTCGACTTGTCTCTGTATGTCCACGGGTCTCTGTATCTCCACGTGTCTCTGTATCTCCATGTGTCTCTCTATCTCCATGTGTCTCTGTATTTCCATGTGTCTCTGTATCTCCACGTGTCTCTGTGTCGCCATGCGTCTCTGTATCTCCATGTGTCTTTGTATCTCCACGTGTTTCTGTATCTCCATGTGTCTCTGTATCTTCATTTGTCTCTGTATCTCCATGTGTCTCTCTGTCTCCAGGTGTCTCTGTGTCTCCACGTGTCTCTGTATCTCAATGTTTCTCTGTGTCTCCACATGTCTCTATCTCCACTTGTCTCTGTGTCTCCACGTGTCTCTGTATCTCCACGTGTCTCTGTCTCCACGTGTCTCTGTATCTCCACGTGTCTCTGTGTCTCCTTGTGTCTCTGTATCTTCATGTGTCTCTGTATCCCCGTGTGTCTCTGAGTCTCCACGTGTCTCTGTGTCTCCACGTGTCTTTGTGTCTCCACGTGTCTCAGCATCTCCATTTGTCTCTGTATCTCCATGTGTCTCTGTATCTCCACGTGTCTCAGTATCTCCATGTGTCTCTGTATCTCCATGTGTCTCTGTATCTCCACGTGTCTCTGTGTCTCCATGCATCTCTGTATCTCCCTGTGTCTCTGTATCTCCGTGTATCTGTGTATCTCCATGTGTCTCTGTATTTCCACGTGTCCCTGTATCTTTATCTGCCTCTCTGTCTCCACGTGCCTCTATCTCCACGTGTCTCTGTATCTCCACGTGTCTCTGTGTCTCCATGTGTCTCTGTATCTCCACTTGTCTCTGTATCTCATGTGTCTCTGTATCTCCACGTGTCTCTGTGTCTCCAAGCGTCTCTTTATCTCCATGTGTCTTTGTATCTCCACGTGTCTCTGTATCTCCATGTGTCTCTGTATCCCCGTGTGTCTCTGAGTCTCCACGTGTCTCTGTGTCTCCACGTGTCTTTGTGTCTCGACGTGTCTCAGCATCTCCATTTGTCTCTGTATCTCCACGTGTCTCTGTGTCGCCATGCGTCTCTGTATCTCCATGTGTCTTTGTATCTCCACGTGTTTCTGTATCTCCATGTGTCTCTATATCTTCATTTGTCTCTGTATCTCCATGTGTCTCTCTGTCTCCAGGTGTCTCTGTGTCTCCACGTGTCTCTGTATCTCAATGTTTCTCTGTGTCTCCACATGTCTCTATCTCCACTTGTCTCTGTGTCTGCACGTGTCTCTGTATCTCCACGTGTCTCTGTCTCCACGTATCTCTGTATCTCCATGTGTCTCTTATTCTCCATGTGTCTCTGTATCTCCACGTGTCTCTGTGTCTCCTTGTGTCTCTGTATCTCCATGTGTCTCTGTATCCCCGTGTGTCTCTGAGTCTCCACGTGTCTCTGTGTCTCCACATGTCTTTGTGTCTCCACGTGTCTCAGCATCTCCATTTGTCTCTGTATCTCCATGTGTCTCTGTATCTCCACGTGTCTCAGTATCTCCATGTGTCTCTGTATCTCCATGTGTCTCTGTATCTCCACGTGTCTCTGTGTCTCCATGCATCTCTGTATCTCCCTGTGTCTCTGTATCTCCGTGTATCTGTGTATCTCCATGTGTCTCTGTATTTCCACGTGTCCCTGTATCTTTATCTGCCTCTCTGTCTCCACGTGCCTCTATCTCCACGTGTCTCTGTATCTCCACGTGTCTCTGTGTCTCCATGTGTCTCTGTATCTCCACTTGTCTCTGTATTTCATGTGTCTCTGTATCTCCACGTGTCTCTGTGTCTCCAAGCGTCTCTTTATCTCCATGTGTCTTTGTATCTCCACGTGTCTCTGTATCTCCATGTGTCTCTGTATCCCCGTGTGTCTCTGAGTCTCCACGTGTCTCTGTGTCTCCACGTGTCTTTGTGTCTCCACGTGTCTCAGCATCTCCATTTGTCTCTGTATCTCCATGTGTCTCTGTATCTCCACGTGTCTCAGTATCTCCATGTGTCTATGTATCTCCATGTGTCTCTGTATCTCCACGTGTCTCTGTGTCTCCATGCGTCTCTGTATCTCCCTGTGTCTCTGTATCTCCGTGTATCTGTGTATCTCCATGTGTCTCTGTATTTCCACGTGTCCCTGTATCTTTATCTGCCTCTCTGTCTCCACGTGCCTCTATCTCCACGTGTCTCTGTATCTCCACGTGTCTCTGTGTCTCCATGTGTCTCTGTATCTCCACTTGTCTCTGTATCTCATGTGTCTCGGTATCTCCACGTGTCTCTGTGTCTCCAAGCGTCTCTTTATCTCCATGTGTCTTTGTATCTCCACGTGTCTCTGTGTCGCCATGCGTCTCTGTATCTCCATGTGTCTTTGTATCTCCACGTGTTTCTGTATCTCCATGTGTCTCTGTATCTTCATTTGTCTCTGTATCTCCATGTGTCTCTCTGTCTCCAGGTGTCTCTGTGTCTCCACGTGTCTCTGTATCTCAATGTTTCTCTGTGTCTCCACATGTCTCTATCTCCACTTGTCTCTGTGTCTCCACGTGTCTCTGTATCTCCACGTGTCTCTGTCTCCACGTGTCTCTGTATCTCCACGTGTCTCTGTGTCTCCTTGTGTCTCTGTATCTCCATGTGTCTCTGTATCCCCGTGTGTCTCTGAGTCTCCACGTGTCTCTGTGTCTCCACGTGTCTTTGTGTCTCCACGTGTCTCAGCATCTCCATTTGTCTCTGTATCTCCATGTGTCTCTGTATCTCCACGTGTCTCAGTATCTCCATGTGTCTCTGTATCTCCACGTGTCTCTGTATCTCCACGTGTCTCTGTGTCTCCATGCATCTCTGTATCTCCCTGTGTCTCTGTATCTCCGTGTATCTGTGTATCTCCATGTGTCTCTGTATTTCCACGTGTCCCTGTATCTTTATCTGCCTCTCTGTCTCCACGTGCCTCTATCTCCACGTGTCTCTGTATCTCCACGTGTCTCTGTGTCTCCATGTGTCTCTGTATCTCCACTTGTCTCTGTATCTCATGTGTCTCTGTATCTCCACGTGTCTCTGTGTCTCCAAGCGTCTCTTTATCTCCATGTGTCTTTGTATCTCCACGTGTCTCTGTATCTCCATGTGTCTCTGTATCCCCGTGTGTCTCTGAGTCTCCACGTGTCTCTGTGTCTCCACGTGTCTTTGTGTCTCGACGTGTCTCAGCATCTCCATTTGTCTCTGTATCTCCACGTGTCTCTGTGTCGCCATGCGTCTCTGTATCTCCATGTGTCTTTGTATCTCCACGTGTTTCTGTATCTCCATGTGTCTCTATATCTTCATTTGTCTCTGTATCTCCATGTGTCTCTCTGTCTCCAGGTGTCTCTGTGTCTCCACGTGTCTCTGTATCTCAATGTTTCTCTGTGTCTCCACATGTCTCTATCTCCACTTGTCTCTGTGTCTGCACGTGTCTCTGTATCTCCACGTGTCTCTGTCTCCACGTATCTCTGTATCTCCATGTGTCTCTTATTCTCCATGTGTCTCTGTATCTCCACGTGTCTCTGTGTCTCCTTGTGTCTCTGTATCTCCATGTGTCTCTGTATCCCCGTGTGTCTCTGAGTCTCCACGTGTCTCTGTGTCTCCACATGTCTTTGTGTCTCCACGTGTCTCAGCATCTCCATTTGTCTCTGTATCTCCATGTGTCTCTGTATCTCCACGTGTCTCAGTATCTCCATGTGTCTCTGTATCTCCATGTGTCTCTGTATCTCCACGTGTCTCTGTGTCTCCATGCATCTCTGTATCTCCCTGTGTCTCTGTATCTCCGTGTATCTGTGTATCTCCATGTGTCTCTGTATTTCCACGTGTCCCTGTATCTTTATCTGCCTCTCTGTCTCCACGTGCCTCTATCTCCACGTGTCTCTGTATCTCCACGTGTCTCTGTGTCTCCATGTGTCTCTGTATCTCCACTTGTCTCTGTATTTCATGTGTCTCTGTATCTCCACGTGTCTCTGTGTCTCCAAGCGTCTCTTTATCTCCATGTGTCTTTGTATCTCCACGTGTCTCTGTATCTCCATGTGTCTCTGTATCCCCGTGTGTCTCTGAGTCTCCACGTGTCTCTGTGTCTCCACGTGTCTTTGTGTCTCCACGTGTCTCAGCATCTCCATTTGTCTCTGTATCTCCATGTGTCTCTGTATCTCCACGTGTCTCAGTATCTCCATGTGTCTATGTATCTCCATGTGTCTCTGTATCTCCACGTGTCTCTGTGTCTCCATGCGTCTCTGTATCTCCCTGTGTCTCTGTATCTCCGTGTATCTGTGTATCTCCATGTGTCTCTGTATTTCCACGTGTCCCTGTATCTTTATCTGCCTCTCTGTCTCCACGTGCCTCTATCTCCACGTGTCTCTGTATCTCCACGTGTCTCTGTGTCTCCATGTGTCTCTGTATCTCCACTTGTCTCTGTATCTCATGTGTCTCGGTATCTCCACGTGTCTCTGTGTCTCCAAGCGTCTCTTTATCTCCATGTGTCTTTGTATCTCCACGTGTCTCTGTATCTCCATGTGTCTCTGTATCTTCATGGGTCTCTGTATCTCCATGTGTCTCTCTGTCTCCACGTGTCTCTGTATCTCCACGTGTCTCTGTATCTCCATGTGTCTCTATGTCTCCACATGTCTCTGTATTTCCACGTGTTTCTGTGTCTCCACGTGTCTCTGTATCTCCACGTGTCTCTGTATCTCCATGTGTCTCTGTATCTCCACGTGTCTCTGTGTCTCCTTGTGTCTCTGTATCTCCACGTGTCTCTGTGTCTCCACGTGTCTCGGTATCTCCAGGTGTCTCGGTGTCTCCATGCGTCTCTGTGTCTCCCCGTGTCTTTGTGTCTCCACGTGTCTCTGTATCTCCATGTGTCTCTCTGTCTCCACGTGTCTCTGTATCTCCACGTGTCTGTATCTCCACGAGTCTCTGTATCTCCACGTGTCTCTGTATCTCCACGTGTCTCTGTATATCCGTGTGTCTCTGTATCTCCGTGTGTCTGTATCTCACTATGTCTCTCTGTCTCCTTGTGTCTCTGTATCTCCATGTGTCTCTGTATCCCCGTGTGTCTCTGTGTCTCCTGTGGCTCTGTATCTCCACGTGTCTCTGTGTCTCCACGTGTCTCGGTATCTCCAGGTGTCCAGGTGTCTCGGTGTCTCCATGCGTCTCTGTGTCTCCCCGTGTCTTTGTGTCTCCACGTGTCTCTGTATCTCCATGTGTCTCTCTGTCTCCATGTGTCTCTGTATCTCCACGTTTCTGTATCTCCACGAGTCTCTGTATCTCCACGTGTCTCTGTATCTCCACGTGTCTCTGTATATCCATGTGTCTCTGTATCTCCGTGTGTCTGTATCTCACTGTGTCTCTGTATCTCCACGTGTCTCTGTATCTCCATATGTCTCTGCATCTCCACGTGTCTCTGTATCTCGACTTGTCTCTATCTCCACGTGTCTCTGTGTCTCCACGTGTCCCTGTATCTCCATGTGTCTCTGTATATCCACGTGTTTCTGTGTCTCCATGTGTCTCTGTATCTCCATGTGTCTCTGTATCTCCACGTGTCTCTGTATCTCCATGTGTCTCTGTATCTCCACGTGTCTCTGTATCTCCACGTGTCTCTGTATCTCCACGTGTCTCTGTATCTCCACGTGTCTCAGTATCTCCATGTGTCTCTTATTCTCCATGTGTCTCTGTATCTCCACGTGTCTCTGTGTCTCCTTGTGTCTCTGTATCTCCACGTGTCTCTGTATCTCCACGTGTCTCTATCTCCACGTGTCTCTGTATCTCCTTGTGTCTCTGTGTCTCCATGTGTCTCTTTATCTCCATGTGTCTCTGTATCTCCACGTGTCTCAGTATCTCCATGTGTCTCTGTATCTCCACGTGTCTCTGTATCTCCACGTGTCTCTGTGTCCCCTCGTGTCTCTCTATCTTCACGGGTCTCTGTATCTCCACGTGTCTCTGTGTCCCCTCGTGTCTCTCTATCTCCACGGGTCTCTGTATCTCCACGTGTCTCTGTATCTCCATGTGTCTCTGTATCTCCATGTGTCTCTGTATTTCCATGTGTCTCTGTATCTCCACGTGTCTCTGTGTCTCCATGCGTCTCTGTATCTCCATGTGTCTTTGTATCTCCACGTGTCTCTGTATCTCCACGTGTCTCTCTGTCTCCACGTGTCTCTGTGTCTCCACGTGTCTCTGTATTTCAATGTTTCTCTGTGTCTCCACATGTCTCTTTTTCCACTTGTCTCTGTGTCGCCACGTGTCTCTGTATCTCCACGTGTCTCTGTGTCTCCACATGTCTCTGTATCTCCATGTGTCACTTATTCTCCATGTGTCTCTGTATCTCCACGTGTCTCTGTGTCTCCTTGTGTCTCTGTATCTCCATGTGTCTCTGTATCCCCGTGTGTCTCTGAGTCTTCACGTGTCTCTGTGTCTCCACGTGTCTTTGTGTCTCCACGTGTCTCGGCATCTCCATTTGTCTCTGTATCTCCATGTGTCTCTGTATCTCCATGTGTCTCAGTATCTCCATGTGTCTCTGTATCTCCCTGTGTCTCTGTATCTCCGTGTATCTCTGTATCTCCATGTGTCTCTGTATCTCCACGTGTCTCTGTGTCTCCATGCGTCTCTGTATCTCCCTGTGTCTCTGTATCTCCGTGTATCTCTGTATCTCCATGTGTCTCTGTATTTCCACGTGTCCCTGTATCTTTATCTGCCTCTCTGTTTCCACGTGCCTCTATCTCCACGTGTCTCTGTATCTCCACGTGTCTCTGTGTCTCCACATGTCTCTGTATCTCCACTTGTCTCTGTATCTCATGTTTCTCTGTATCTCCACGTGTCTCTGTGTCTCCAAGCGTCTCTTTATCTCCATGTGTCTCTGTATCTCCATGTGTCTCTGTATCTTCATGGGTCTCTGTATCTCCATGTGTCTCTCTGTCTCCACGTGTCTCTGTATCTCCACGTGTCTCTGTATCTCGACTTGTCTCTATCTCCACGTGTCTCTGTGTCTCCACGTGTCCCTGTATCTCCATGTGTCTCTTTATATCCACGTGTTTCTGTGTCTCCATGTGTCTCTGTATCTCCATGTGTCTCTGTATCTCCACGTGTCTCTGTATCTCCATGTGTCTCTGTATCTCCACGTGTCTCTGTATCTCCACGTGTCTCTGTATCTCCACGTGTCTCTGTATCTCCACGTGTCTCAGTATCTCCATGTGTCTCTTATTCTCCATGTGTCTCTGTATCTCCACGTGTCTCTGTGTCTCCTTGTGTCTCTGTATCTCCACGTGTCTCTGTATCTCCACGTGTCTCTATCTCCACGTGTCTCTGTATCTCCTTGTGTCTCTGTGTCTCCATGTGTCTCTTTATCTCCATGTGTCTCTGTATCTCCACGTGTCTCAGTATCTCCACGTGTCTCTGTATCTCCATGTGTCTCTGTATCTCCACGTGTCTCTGTATCTCCACGTGTCTCTGTATCTCCACGTGTCTCTGTATCTCCACGTGGCTCTGTTTCTCCACGTGTCTCTGTATCTCCTTGTGTCTTTGTGTCTCCATGTGTCTCTTTATCTCCACGTGTCTCTGTATCTCCAGGTGTCTCTTTATCTCGACTTGTCTCTCTATCTCCACGTGTCTCTGTGTCTCCATGTGTCTCTGTATCTCCGTGTGTCTCTCTGTCTCCTGTGTCTCTGTATCTCCACGTGTCTCTGTGTCTCCATGTGTCTCTGTATCTCCATGTGTCTCTGTGTCTCCAAATGTCTCTGTATCTCCACGTGTCTCTGTCTCCACGTGTCTCTGTATCTTCACGTGTCTCTGTGTCTCCACGTGTCTCGGTATCTCCAGGTGTCCAGGTGTCTCGGTGTCTCCATGCGTCTCTGTGTCTCCCCGTGTCTTTGTGTCTCCACGTGTCTCTGTATCTCCATGTGTCTCTCTGTCTCCATGTGTCTCTGTATCTCCACGTTTCTGTATCTCCACGAGTCTCTGTATCTCCACGTGTCTCTGTATCTCCACGTGTCTCTGTATATCCATGTGTCTCTGTATCTCCGTGTGTCTGTATCTCACTGTGTCTCTGTATCTCCACGTGTCTCTGTA
This sequence comes from Petromyzon marinus, assembly GCF_048934315.1. NCBI lineage: Eukaryota > Metazoa > Chordata > Hyperoartia > Petromyzontiformes > Petromyzontidae > Petromyzon > Petromyzon marinus. Next base: position 9,099,103 of record NC_133730.1, on the reverse strand, counting down.
TCTCCATATGTCTCTGCATCTCCACGTGTCTCTGTATCTCGACTTGTCTCTATCTCCACGTGTCTCTGTGTCTCCACGTGTCCCTGTATCTCCATGTGTCTCTGTATATCCACGTGTTTCTGTGTCTCCATGTGTCTCTGTATCTCCATGTGTCTCTGTATCTCCACGTGTCTCTGTATCTCCATGTGTCTCTGTATCTCCACGTGTCTCTGTATCTCCACGTGTCTCTGTATCTCCACGTGTCTCTGTATCTCCACGTGTCTCAGTATCTCCATGTGTCTCTTATTCTCCATGTGTCTCTGTATCTCCACGTGTCTCTGTGTCTCCTTGTGTCTCTGTATCTCCACGTGTCTCTGTATCTCCACGTGTCTCTATCTCCACGTGTCTCTGTATCTCCTTGTGTCTCTGTGTCTCCATGTGTCTCTTTATCTCCATGTGTCTCTGTATCTCCACGTGTCTCAGTATCTCCATGTGTCTCTGTATCTCCACGTGTCTCTGTATCTCCACGTGTCTCTGTGTCCCCTCGTGTCTCTCTATCTTCACGGGTCTCTGTATCTCCACGTGTCTCTGTGTCCCCTCGTGTCTCTCTATCTCCACGGGTCTCTGTATCTCCACGTGTCTCTGTATCTCCATGTGTCTCTGTATCTCCATGTGTCTCTGTATTTCCATGTGTCTCTGTATCTCCACGTGTCTCTGTGTCTCCATGCGTCTCTGTATCTCCATGTGTCTTTGTATCTCCACGTGTCTCTGTATCTCCACGTGTCTCTCTGTCTCCACGTGTCTCTGTGTCTCCACGTGTCTCTGTATTTCAATGTTTCTCTGTGTCTCCACATGTCTCTTTTTCCACTTGTCTCTGTGTCGCCACGTGTCTCTGTATCTCCACGTGTCTCTGTGTCTCCACATGTCTCTGTATCTCCATGTGTCACTTATTCTCCATGTGTCTCTGTATCTCCACGTGTCTCTGTGTCTCCTTGTGTCTCTGTATCTCCATGTGTCTCTGTATCCCCGTGTGTCTCTGAGTCTTCACGTGTCTCTGTGTCTCCACGTGTCTTTGTGTCTCCACGTGTCTCGGCATCTCCATTTGTCTCTGTATCTCCATGTGTCTCTGTATCTCCATGTGTCTCAGTATCTCCATGTGTCTCTGTATCTCCCTGTGTCTCTGTATCTCCGTGTATCTCTGTATCTCCATGTGTCTCTGTATCTCCACGTGTCTCTGTGTCTCCATGCGTCTCTGTATCTCCCTGTGTCTCTGTATCTCCGTGTATCTCTGTATCTCCATGTGTCTCTGTATTTCCACGTGTCCCTGTATCTTTATCTGCCTCTCTGTTTCCACGTGCCTCTATCTCCACGTGTCTCTGTATCTCCACGTGTCTCTGTGTCTCCACATGTCTCTGTATCTCCACTTGTCTCTGTATCTCATGTTTCTCTGTATCTCCACGTGTCTCTGTGTCTCCAAGCGTCTCTTTATCTCCATGTGTCTCTGTATCTCCATGTGTCTCTGTATCTTCATGGGTCTCTGTATCTCCATGTGTCTCTCTGTCTCCACGTGTCTCTGTATCTCCACGTGTCTCTGTATCTCGACTTGTCTCTATCTCCACGTGTCTCTGTGTCTCCACGTGTCCCTGTATCTCCATGTGTCTCTTTATATCCACGTGTTTCTGTGTCTCCATGTGTCTCTGTATCTCCATGTGTCTCTGTATCTCCACGTGTCTCTGTATCTCCATGTGTCTCTGTATCTCCACGTGTCTCTGTATCTCCACGTGTCTCTGTATCTCCACGTGTCTCTGTATCTCCACGTGTCTCAGTATCTCCATGTGTCTCTTATTCTCCATGTGTCTCTGTATCTCCACGTGTCTCTGTGTCTCCTTGTGTCTCTGTATCTCCACGTGTCTCTGTATCTCCACGTGTCTCTATCTCCACGTGTCTCTGTATCTCCTTGTGTCTCTGTGTCTCCATGTGTCTCTTTATCTCCATGCGTCTCTGTATCTCCACGTGTCTCAGTATCTCCACGTGTCTCTGTATCTCCATGTGTCTCTGTATCTCCACGTGTCTCTGTATCTCCACGTGTCTCTGTATCTCCACGTGTCTCTGTATCTCCACGTGGCTCTGTTTCTCCACGTGTCTCTGTATCTCCTTGTGTCTTTGTGTCTCCATGTGTCTCTTTATCTCCACGTGTCTCTGTATCTCCAGGTGTCTCTTTATCTCGACTTGTCTCTCTATCTCCACGTGTCTCTGTGTCTCCATGTGTCTCTGTATCTCCGTGTGTCTCTCTGTCTCCTGTGTCTCTGTATCTCCACGTGTCTCTGTGTCTCCATGTGTCTCTGTATCTCCATGTGTCTCTGTGTCTCCAAATGTCTCTGTATCTCCACGTGTCTCTGTCTCCACGTGTCTCTGTATCTTCACGTGTCTCTGTATCTCCACGTGTCTCTGTATATCCATGTGTCTCTGTATCTCCGTGTGTCTGTATCTCACTGTGTCTCTGTATCTCCACGTGTCTCTGTATCTCCAAATGTCTCTGCATCTCCACGTGTTTCTGTATCTCGACTTGTCTCTATCTCCACGTGTCTCTGTGTCTCTACGTGTCCCTGTATCTCCATGTGTCTCTGTATATCCACGTGTCTCTGTGTCTCCATGTGTCTCTGTATCTCCATGTGTATCTGTATCTCCACGTGTCTCTGTATCTCCATGTGTCTCTGTATCTCCACGTGTCTCTGTATCTCCACGTGTCTCTGTATCTCCACGTGTCTCTGTATCTCCACGTGTCTCAGTATCCCAATGTGTCTCTTATTCTCCATGTGTCTCTGTATCTCCACGTGTCTCTGTGTCTCCTTGTGTCTCTGTATCTCCACGTGTCTCTGTATCTCCACGTGTCTCTATCTCCACGTGTCTCTGTATCTCCTTGTGTCTCTGTGTCTCCATGTGTCTCTTTATCTCCATGTGTCTCTGTATCTCCACGTGTCTCTGTATCTCCATGTGTCTCTGTATCTCCATGTGTCTCTGTATCTACACGTGTCTCTGTGTCTGCATGCGTATCTGTGTCTCCATGTGTCTCTGTATCTCCGTGTATCTCTGTATCTCCATGTGTCTCTGTATTTCCACGTGTCCCTGTATCTTCATGTGTCTCTGTATCCCCGTGTGTCTCTGTATCTCCACGTGTCTCTGTATCTCCACGTGTCTCAGTATCTCCATGTGTCTCTTATTCTCCATGTGTCTCTGTATCTCCACGTGTCTCTGTGTCTCCTTGTGTCTCTGTATCTCCACGTGTCTCTGTATCTCCACGTGTCTCTATCTCCACGTGTCTCTGTATCTCCTTGTGTCTCTGTGTCTCCATGTGTCTCTTTATCTCCATGCGTCTCTGTATCTCCACGTGTCTCAGTATCTCCACGTGTCTCTGTATCTCCATGTGTCTCTGTATCTCCACGTGTCTCTGTATCTCCACGTGTCTCTGTATCTCCACGTGTCTCTGTATCTCCACGTGGCTCTGTTTCTCCACGTGTCTCTGTATCTCCTTGTGTCTTTGTGTCTCCATGTGTCTCTTTATCTCCACGTGTCTCTGTATCTCCAGGTGTCTCTTTATCTCGACTTGTCTCTCTATCTCCACGTGTCTCTGTGTCTCCATGTGTCTCTGTATCTCCGTGTGTCTCTCTGTCTCCTGTGTCTCTGTATCTCCACGTGTCTCTGTGTCTCCATGTGTCTCTGTATCTCCATGTGTCTCTGTGTCTCCAAATGTCTCTGTATCTCCACGTGTCTCTGTCTCCACGTGTCTCTGTATCTTCACGTGTCTCTGTATCTCCACGTGTCTCTGTATATCCATGTGTCTCTGTATCTCCGTGTGTCTGTATCTCACTGTGTCTCTGTATCTCCACGTGTCTCTGTATCTCCAAATGTCTCTGCATCTCCACGTGTTTCTGTATCTCGACTTGTCTCTATCTCCACGTGTCTCTGTGTCTCCACGTGTCCCTGTATCTCCATGTGTCTCTGTATATCCACGTGTCTCTGTGTCTCCATGTGTCTCTGTATCTCCATGTGTATCTGTATCTCCACGTGTCTCTGTATCTCCATGTGTCTCTGTATCTCCACGTGTCTCTGTATCTCCACGTGTCTCTGTATCTCCACGTGTCTCTGTATCTCCACGTGTCTCAGTATCCCAATGTGTCTCTTATTCTCCATGTGTCTCTGTATCTCCACGTGTCTCTGTGTCTCCTTGTGTCTCTGTATCTCCACGTGTCTCTGTATCTCCACGTGTCTCTATCTCCACGTGTCTCTGTATCTCCTTGTGTCTCTGTGTCTCCATGTGTCTCTTTATCTCCATGTGTCTCTGTATCTCCACGTGTCTCTGTATCTCCATGTGTCTCTGTATCTCCATGTGTCTCTGTATCTACACGTGTCTCTGTGTCTGCATGCGTATCTGTGTCTCCATGTGTCTCTGTATCTCCGTGTATCTCTGTATCTCCATGTGTCTCTGTATTTCCACGTGTCCCTGTATCTTCATCTGTCTCTCTGTCTCCACGTGTCTCTGTATCTCCACGTGTCTCTGTATCTCCACGTGTCTCTGTGCCTCCACGTGTCTCTGTATCTCCACGTGTCTCTGTATCTCCACGTGTCTCTGTGTCCCCTCGTGTCTCTCTATCTCCACGGGTCTCTGTATCTCCACGTGTCTCTATATTTCCATGTGTCTCTGTATCTCCATGTGTCTCTGTGTCTCCATGCGTCTTTTTATCTCCATGTGTCTTTGTATCTCCACGTGTCTCTGTATCTCCACGTGTCTCTCTGTCTCCAAGTGTCTCTGTGTCTCCACGTGTCTCTGTATTTCAATGTTTCTCTGTGTCTCCACATGTCTCTATCTCCACTTGTCTCTGTGTCGCCACGTGTCTCTGTATCTCCACGTGTCTCTGTGTCTCCACGTGTCTCTGTATCTCCATGTGTCTCTTATTCTCCATGTGTCTCTGTATCTCCACGTGTCTCTGTGTCTCCTTGTGTCTCTGTATCTCCATGTGTCTCTGTATCCCCGTGTGTCTCTGAGTCTTCACGTGTCTACTGTGTCTCCACGTGTCTTTGTGTCTCCACGTGTCTCAGCATCTCCACTTGTCTCTGTATCTCATGTGTCTCTTTATCTCCATGTGTCTCTGTATCTCCACGTGTCTCTGTGTCTCCTTGTGTCTCTGTATCTCCACGTGTCTCTGTGTCTCCACGTGTCTCGGTATCTCCAGGTGTCTCGGTGTCTCCATGCGTCTCTGTGTCTCCCCGTGTCTTTGTGTCTCCACGTGTCTCTGTATCTCCATGTGTCTCTCTGTCTCCATGTGTCTCTGTATCTCCACGTGTCTGTATCTCCACGAGTCTCTGTATCTCCACGTGTCTCTGTATCTCCACGTGTCTCTGTATATCCGTGTGTCTCTGTATCTCCGTGTGTCTGTATCTCACTATGTCTCTCTGTCTCCTTGTGTCTCTGTATCTCCATGTGTCTCTGTATCCCCGTGTGTCTCTGTGTCTCCTGTGGCTCTGTATCTCCACGTGTCTCTGTGTCTCCACGTGTCTCGGTATCTCCAGGTGGCCAGGTGTCTCGGTGTCTCCATGCGTCTCTGTGTCTCCACGTGTCTTTGTGCCTCCACGTGTCTCTGTATCTCCATGTGTCTCTCTGTCTCCATGTGTCTCTGTATCTTCACGTGTCTGTATCTCCACGAGTCTCTGTATCTCCACGTGTCTCTGTATCTCCACGTGTCTCTGTATATCCATGTGTCTCTGTATCTCCGTGTGTCTGTATCTCACTGTGTCTCTGTATCTCCACGTGTCTCTGTATCTCCATATGTCTCTGCATCTCCACGTGTCTCTGTATCTCGACTTGTCTCTATCTCCACGTGTCTCTGTGTCTCCACTTGTCCCTGTATCTCCATGTGTCTCTGTATATCCACGTGTTTCTGTGTCTCCATGTGTCTCTGTATCTCCACGTGTCTCTGTATCTCCATGTGTCTCTGTATCTCCACGTGTCTCTGTATCTCCACGTGTCTCTGTATCTCCACGTGTCTCAGTATCTCCATGTGTCTCTTATTCTCCATGTGTCTCTGTATCTCCACGTGTCTCTGTGTCTCCTTGTGTCTCTTTATCTCCACGTGTCTCTGTATCTCCACGTGTCTCTATCTCCACGTGTCTCTGTATCTCCTTGTGTCTCTGTGTCTCTATGTGTCTCTTTATCTCCATGTGTCTCTGTATCTCCACGTGTCTCAGTATCTCCATGTGTCTCTGTATCTCCACGTGTCTCTGTATCTCCACGTGTCTCTGTGTCCCCTCGTGTCTCTCTATCTCCACGGGTCTCTGTATCTCCACGTGTCTCTGTGTCCCCTCGTGTCTCTCTATCTCCACGGGTCTCTGTATCTCCACGTGTCTCTGTATCTCCATGTGTCTCTGTATCTCCATGTGTCTCTGTATCTCCACGTGTGTCTGTGTCTCCATGCGTCTCTGTATCTCCATGTGTCTTTGTATCTCCACGTGTCTCTGTATCTCCACGTGTCTCTCTGTCTCCACGTGTCTCTGTGTCTCCACGTGTCTCTGTATTTCAATGTTTCTCTGTGTCTCCACATGTCTCTATCTCCACTTGTCTCTGTGTCGCCACGTGTCTCTGTATCTCCACGTGTCTCTGTGTCTCCACGTGTCTCTGTATCTCCATGTGTCTCTTATTCTCCATGTGTCTCTGTATCTCCACGTGTCTCTGTGTCTCCTTGTGTCTCTGTATCTCCATGTGTCTCTGTATCCCCGTGTGTCTCTGAGTCTTCACGTGTCTCTGTGTCTCCACGTGTCTTTGTGTCTCCACGTGTCTCAGCATCTCCATTTGTCTCTGTATCTCCATGTGTCTCTGTATCTCCATGTGTCTCAGTATCTCCATGTGTCTCTGTATCTCCATGTGTCTCTGTATCTCCACGTTTCTCTGTGTCTCCATGCGTCTCTGTATCTCCCCGTGTCTCTGTATCTCCGTGTATCTCTGTATCTCCATGTGTCTCTGAATTTCCACGTGTCCCTGTATCTTTATCTGCCTCTCTGTTTCCACGTGCCTCTATCTCCACGTGTCTCTGTATCTCCACGTGTCTCTGTGTCTCCACATGTCTCTGTATCTCCACTTGTCTCTGTATCTCATGTTTCTCTGTATCTCCACGTGTCTCTGTGTCTCCAAGCGTCTCTTTATCTCCATGTGTCTTTGTATCTCCACGTGTCTCTGTATCTCCATGTGTCTCTGTATCTTCATGGGTCTCTGTATCTCCATGTGTCTCTCTGTCTCCACGTGTCTCTGTATCTCCACGTGTCTCTGTATCTCCATGTTTCTCTATGTCTCCACATGTCTCTGTATTTCCACGTGTCTCTGTGTCTCCACATGTCTCTGTATCTCCACGTGTCTCTGTATCTCCATGTGTCTCTGTATCTCCACGTGTCTCTGTGTCTCCTTGTGTCTCTGTATCTCCATGTGTCTCTGTATCCCCGTGTGTCTCTGTGTCTCCTGTGTCTCTGTATCTCCACGTGTCTCTGTGTCTCCACGTGTCTCGGTATCTCCAGGTGTCCAGGTGTCTCGGTGTCTCCATGCGTCTCTGTGTCTCCCCGTGTCTTTGTGTCTCCACTTGTCTCTGTATCTCCATGTGTCTCTCTGTCTCCATGTGTCCCTGTATCTCCACGTGTCTGTATCTCCACGAGTCTCTGTATCTCCACGTGTCTCTGTATCTCCACGTGTCTCTGTATATCCATGTGTCTCTGTATCTCCATGTGTCTCTGTATCTCCACGTGTCTCTATATCTCTACTTGTCTCTATCTCCACGTGTCTTTGTGTCTCCACGTGTCCCTGTATCTCCATGTGTCTCTGTATATCCACGTGTCTCTGTGTCTCCATGTGTCTCTGTATCTCCATGTGTCTCTGTATCTCCACGTGTCTCTGTATCTCCATGTGTCTCTGTATCTCCACGTGTCTCTGTATCTCCACGTGTCTCTGTATCTCCACGTGTCTCTGTATCTCCACATGTCTCTGTATCTCCACGTGTCTCTGTATCTCCACGTGGCTCTGTTTCTCCAAATGTGTCTCTGTATCTCCTTGTGTCTTTGTGTCTCCATGTGTCTCTTTATCTCCACGTGTCTCTGTATCTCCAGGTGTCTCTTTATCTCGACTTGTCTCTCTATCTCCACGTGTCTCTGTGTCTCCATGTGTCTCTGTATCTCCGTGTGTCTCTCTGTCTCCTGTGTCTCTGTATCTCCACGTGTCTCTGTGTCTCCATGTGTCTCTGTATCTCCATGTGTCTCTGTGTCTCCAAATGTCTCTGTATCTCCACGTGTCTCTGTCTCCACGTGTCTCTGTATGTTCACGTGTCTCTGTATCTCCACGTGTCTCTGTATATCCATGTGTCTCTGTATCTCCGTGTGTCTGTATCTCACTGTGTCTCTGTATCTCCACGTGTCTCTGTATCTCCAAATGTCTCTGCATCTCCACGTGTTTCTGTATCTCGACTTGTCTCTATCTCCACGTGTCTCTGTGTCTCCACGTGTCCCTGTATCTCCATGTGTCTCTGTATATCCACGTGTCTCTGTGTCTCCATGTGTCTCTGTATCTCCATGTGTATCTGTATCTCCACGTGTCTCTGTATCTCCATGTGTCTCTGTATCTCCACGTGTCTCTGTATCTCCACGTGTCTCTGTATCTCCACGTGTCTCTGTATCTCCACGTGTCTCAGTATCCCAATGTGTCTCTTATTCTCCATGTGTCTCTGTATCTCCACGTGTCTCTGTGTCTCCTTGTGTCTCTGTATCTCCACGTGTCTCTGTATCTCCACGTGTCTCTATCTCCACGTGTCTCTGTATCTCCTTGTGTCTCTGTGTCTCCATGTGTCTCTTTATCTCCATGTGTCTCTGTATCTCCACGTGTCTCTGTATCTCCATGTGTCTCTGTATCTCCATGTGTCTCTGTATCTACACGTGTCTCTGTGTCTGCATGCGTATCTGTGTCTCCATGTGTCTCTGTATCTCCGTGTATCTCTGTATCTCCATGTGTCTCTGTATTTCCACGTGTCCCTGTATCTTCATCTGTCTCTCTGTCTCCACGTGTCTCTGTATCTCCACGTGTCTCTGTATCTCCACGTGTCTCTGTGCCTCCACGTGTCTCTGTATCTCCACGTGTCTCTGTATCTCCACGTGTCTCTGTGTCCCCTCGTGTCTCTCTATCTCCACGGGTCTCTGTATCTCCACGTGTCTCTATATCTCCATGTGTCTCTGTATCTCCATGTGTCTCTGTGTCTCCATGCGTCTTTTTATCTCCATGTGTCTTTGTATCTCCACGTGTCTCTGTATCTCCACGTGTCTCTCTGTCTCCAAGTGTCTCTGTGTCTCCACGTGTCTCTGTATTTCAATGTTTCTCTGTGTCTCCACATGTCTCTATCTCCACTTGTCTCTGTGTCGCCACGTGTCTCTGTATCTCCACGTGTCTCTGTGTCTCCACGTGTCTCTGTATCTCCATGTGTCTCTTATTCTCCATGTGTCTCTGTATCTCCACGTGTCTCTGTGTCTCCTTGTGTCTCTGTATCTCCATGTGTCTCTGTATCCCCGTGTGTCTCTGAGTCTTCACGTGTCTCTGTGTCTCCACGTGTCTTTGTGTCTCCACGTGTCTCAGCATCTCCACTTGTCTCTGTATCTCATGTGTCTCTTTATCTTCATGGGTCTCTGTATCTCCATGTGTCTCTCTGTCTCCACGTGTCTCTGTATCTCCACGTGTCTCTGTATCTCCATGTTTCTCTATGTCTCCACATGTCTCTGTATTTCCACGTGTCTCTGTGTCTCCACGTGTCTCTGTATCTCCACGTGTCTCTGTATCTCCATGTGTCTCTGTATCTCCACGTGTCTCTGTGTCTCCTTGTGTCTCTGTATCTCCACGTGTCTCTGTGTCTCCACGTGTCTCGGTATCTCCAGGTGTCTCGGTGTCTCCATGCGTCTCTGTGTCTCCCCGTGTCTTTGTGTCTCCACGTGTCTCTGTATCTCCATGTGTCTCTCTGTCTCCATGTGTCTCTGTATCTCCACGTGTCTGTATCTCCACGAGTCTCTGTATCTCCACGTGTCTCTGTATCTCCACGTGTCTCTGTATATCCGTGTGTCTCTGTATCTCCGTGTGTCTGTATCTCACTATGTCTCTCTGTCTCCTTGTGTCTCTGTATCTCCATGTGTCTCTGTATCCCCGTGTGTCTCTGTGTCTCCTGTGGCTCCGTATCTCCACGTGTCTCTGTGTCTCCACGTGTCTCGGTATCTCCAGGTGGCCAGGTGTCTCGGTGTCTCCATGCGTCTCTGTGTCTCCACGTGTCTTTGTGCCTCCACGTGTCTCTGTATCTCCATGTGTCTCTCTGTCTCCATGTGTCTCTGTATCTTCACGTGTCTGTATCTCCACGAGTCTCTGTATCTCCACGTGTCTCTGTATCTCCATATGTCTCTGCATCTCCACGTGTCTCTGTATCTCGACTTGTCTCTATCTCCACGTGTCTCTGTGTCTCCACTTGTCCCTGTATCTCCATGTGTCTCTGTATATCCACGTGTTTCTGTGTCTCCATGTGTCTCTGTATCTCCACGTGTCTCTGTATCTCCATGTGTCTCTGTATCTCCACGTGTCTCTGTATCTCCACGTGTCTCTGTATCTCCACGTGTCTCAGTATCTCCATGTGTCTCTTATTCTCCATGTGTCTCTGTATCTCCACGTGTCTCTGTGTCTCCTTGTGTCTCTTTATCTCCACGTGTCTCTGTATCTCCACGTGTCTCTATCTCCACGTGTCTCTGTATCTCCTTGTGTCTCTGTGTCTCTATGTGTCTCTTTATCTCCATGTGTCTCTGTATCTCCACGTGTCTCAGTATCTCCATGTGTCTCTGTATCTCCACGTGTCTCTGTATCTCCACGTGTCTCTGTGTCCCCTCGTGTCTCTCTATCTCCACGGGTCTCTGTATCTCCACGTGTCTCTGTGTCCCCTCGTGTCTCTCTATCTCCACGGGTCTCTGTATCTCCACGTGTCTCTGTATCTCCATGTGTCTCTGTATCTCCATGTGTCTCTGTATCTCCACGTGTGTCTGTGTCTCCATGCGTCTCTGTATCTCCATGTGTCTTTGTATCTCCACGTGTCTCTGTATCTCCACGTGTCTCTCTGTCTCCACGTGTCTCTGTGTCTCCAGGTGTCTCTGTATTTCAATGTTTCTCTCTGTCTCCACATGTCTCTATCTCCACTTGTCTCTGTGTCGCCACGTGTCTCTGTATCTCCACGTGTCTCTGTGTCTCCACGTGTCTCTGTATCTCCATGTGTCTCTTATTCTCCATGTGTCTCTTTATCTCCACGTGTCTCTGTGTCTCCTTGTGTCTCTGTATCTCCATGTGTCTCTGTATCCCCGTGTGTCTCTGAGTCTTCACGTGTCTCTGTGTCTCCACGTGTCTTTGTGTCTCCACGTGTCTCAGCATCTCCATTTGTCTCTGTATCTCCATGTGTCTCTGTATCTCCATGTGTCTCAGTATCTCCATGTGTCTCTGTATCTCCATGTGTCTCTGTATCTCCACGTGTCTCTGTGTCTCCATGCGTCTCTGTATCTCCCCGTGTCTCTGTATCTCCGTGTATCTCTGTATCTCCATGTGTCTCTGAATTTCCACGTGTCCCTGTATCTTTATCTGCCTCTCTGTTTCCACGTGCCTCTATCTCCACGTGTCTCTGTATCTCCACGTGTCTCTGTGTCTCCACATGTCTCTGTATCTCCACTTGTCTCTGTATCTCATGTTTCTCTGTATCTCCACGTGTCTCAGTGTCTCCAAGCGTCTCTTTATCTCCATGTGTCTTTGTATCTCCACGTGTCTCTGTATCTCCATGTGTCTCTGTATCTTCATGGGTCTCTGTATCTCCATGTGTCTCTCTGTCTCCACGTGTCTCTGTATCTCCACGTGTCTCTGTATCTCCATGTTTCTCTATGTCTCCACATGTCTCTGTATTTCCACGTGTCTCTGTGTCTCCACATGTCTCTGTATCTCCACGTGTCTCTGTATCTCCATGTGTCTCTGTATCTCCACGTGTCTCTGTGTCTCCTTGTGTCTCTGTATCTCCATGTGTCTCTGTATCCCCGTGTGTCTCTGTGTCTCCTGTGTCTCTGTATCTCCACGTGTCTCTGTGTCTCCACGTGTCTCGGTATCTCCAGGTGTCCAGGTGTCTCGGTGTCTCCATGCGTCTCTGTGTCTCCCCGTGTCTTTGTGTCTCCACTTGTCTCTGTATCTCCATGTGTCTCTCTGTCTCCATGTGTCTCTGTATCTCCACGTGTCTGTATCTCCACGAGTCTCTGTATCTCCACGTGTCTCTGTATCTCCACGTGTCTCTGTATATCCATGTGTCTCTGTATCTCCATGTGTCTCTGTATCTCCACGTGTCTCTATATCTCTACTTGTCTCTATCTCCACGTGTCTCTGTGTCTCCACGTGTCCCTGTATCTCCATGTGTCTCTGTATATCCACGGGTCTCTGTGTCTCCATGTGTCTCTGTATCTCCATGTGTCTCTGTATCTCCACGTGTCTCTGTATCTCCATGTGTCTCTGTATCTCCACGTGTCTCTGTATCTCCACGTGTCTCTGTATCTCCACGTGTCTCTGTATCTCCACGTGTCTCTGTTTCTCCACGTGTCTCTGTATCTCCTTGTGTCTTTGTGTCTCCATGTGTCTCTTTATCTCCACGTGTCTCTGTATCTCCAGGTGTCTCTTTATCTCGACTTGTCTCTCTATCTCCACGTGTCTCTGTATCTCCTTGTGTCTTTGTGTCTCCATGTGTCTCTTTATCTCCACGTGTCTCTGTATCTCCAGGTGTCTCTTTATCTCGACTTGTCTCTCTATCTCCACGTGTCTCTGTGTCTCCATGTGTCTCTGTATCTCCGTGTGTCTCTCTGTCTCCTGTGTCTCTGTATCTCCACGTGTCTCTGTGTCTCCATGTGTCTCTGTATCTCCATGTGTCTCTGTGTCTCCAAGTGTCTCTGTATCTCCACGTGTCTCTGTCTCCACGTGTCTCTGTATCTTCACGTGTCTCTGTATCTCCACGTGTCTCTGTATATCCATGTGTCTCTGTATCTCCGTGTGTCTGTATCTCACTGTGTCTCTGTATCTCCACGTGTCTCTGTATCTCCAAATGTCTCTGCATCTCCACGTGTTTCTGTATCTCGACTTGTCTCTATCTCCACGTGTCTCTGTGTCTCCACGTGTCCCTGTATCTCCATGTGTCTCTGTATATCCACGTGTCTCTGTGTCTCCATGTGTCTCTGTATCTCCATGTGTATCTGTATCTCCACGTGTCTCTGTATCTCCATGTGTCTCTGTGTCTCCACGTGTCTCTGTATCTCCACGTGTCTCTGTATCTCCACGTGTCTCTGTATCTCCACGTGTCTCAGTATCCCAATGTGTCTCTTATTCTCCATGTGTCTCTGTATCTCCACGTGTCTCTGTGTCTCCTTGTGTCTCTGTATCTCCACGTGTCTCTGTATCTCCACGTGTCTCTATCTCCACGTGTCTCTGTATCTCCTTGTGTCTCTGTGTCTCCATGTGTCTCTTTATCTCCATGTGTCTCTGTATCTCCACGTGTCTCAGTATCTCCATGTGTCTCTGTATCTCCATGTGTCTCTGTATCTACATGTGTCTCTGTGTCTGCATGCGTCTCTGTGTCTCCATGTGTCTCTGTATCTCCGTGTATCTCTGTATCTCCATGTGTCTCTTTATTTCCACGTGTCCCTGTATCTTCATCTGTCTCTCTGTCTCCACGTGTCTCTGTATCTCCACGTGTCTCTGTATCTCCACGTGTCTCTGTGCCTCCACGTGTCTCTGTATCTCCACGTGTCTCTGTATCTCCACGTGTCTCTGTGTCCCCTCGTGTCTCTCTATCTCCACGGGTCTCTGTATCTCCACGTGTCTCTGTATCTCCATGTGTCTCTGTATCTCCATGTGTCTCTGTATTTCCATGTGTCTCTGTATCTCCACGTGTCTCTGTGTCTCCATGCGTCTTTTTATCTCCATGTGTCTTTGTATCTCCACGTGTCTCTGTATCTCCACGTGTCTCTCTGTCTCCACGTGTCTCTGTGTCTCCACGTGTCTCTGTATTTCAATGTTTCTCTGTGTCTCCACATGTCTCTATCTCCACTTGTCTCTGTGTCGCCACGTGTCTCTGTATCTCCACGTGTCTCTGTGTCTCCACGTGTCTCTGTATCTCCATGTGTCTCTTATTCTCCATGTGTCTCTGTATCTCCAGGTGTCTCTGTGTCTCCTTGTGTCTCTGTATCTCCATGTGTCTCTGTATCCCCGTGTGTCTCTGAGTCTTCACGTGTCTCTGTGTCTCCACGTGTCTTTGTGTCTCTACGTGTCTCAGCATCTCCATTTGTCTCTGTATCTCCATGTGTCTCTGTATCTCCATGTGTCTCAGTATCTCCATGTGTCTCTGTATCTCCATGTGTCTCTGTATCTCCACGTGTCTCTGTGTCTCCATGCGTCTCTGTATCTCCCTGTGTCTCTGTATCTCCGTGTATCTCTGTATCTCCATGTGTCTCTGTATTTCCACGTGTCCCTGTATCTTTATCTGCCTCTCTGTCTCCACGTGCCTCTATCTCCACGTGTCTCTGTATCTCCACGTGTCTCTGTGTCTCCACATGTCTCTGTATCTCCACTTGTCTCTGTATCTCATGTATCTCTGTATCTCCACGTGTCTCTGTGTCTCCTTGTGTCTCTGTATCTCCATGTGTCTCTGTATCCCCGTGTGTCTCTGTGTCTCCTGTGTCTCTGTATCTCCACGTGTCTCTGTGTCTCCACGTGTCTCTGTATCTCCATATGTCTCTGTATCTCCACGTGTCTCTATATCTCTACTTGTCTCTATCTCCACGTGTCTCTGTGTCTCCACGTGTCCCTGTATCTCCATGTGTCTCTGTATATCCACGTGTCTCTGTGTCTCCATGTGTCTCTGTATCTCCATGTGTCTCTGTATCTCCACGTGTCTCTGTATCTCCATGTGTCTCTGTATCTCCACGTGTCTCTGTATCTCCACGTGTCTCTGTATCTCCACGTGTCTCTGTATCTCCACGTGTCTCTGTTTCTCCACGTGTCTCTGTATCTCCTTGTGTCTTTGTGTCTCCATGTGTCTCTTTATCTCCACGTGTCTCTGTATCTCCAGGTGTCTCTTTATCTCGACTTGTCTCTCTATCTCCACGTGTCTCTGTGTCTCCATGTGTCTCTGTATCTCCGTGTGTCTCTCTGTCTCCTGTGTCTCTGTATCTCCACGTGTCTCTGTGTCTCCATGTGTCTCTGTATCTCCATGTGTCTCTGTGTCTCCAAGTTTCTCTGTATCTCCACGTGTCTCTGTCTCCACGTGTCTCTGTATCTTCACGTGTCTCTGTGTCTCCACGTGTCTCTGTATCTCCACGTGTCTCTGTATCTCGACTTGTCTCTGTATGTCCACGTGTCTCTGTATCTCCACGTGTCTCTGTATCTCCATGTGTCTCTGTATATCCATGTGTCTCTGTGTCTCCGTGTGTCTGTATCTCACTGTGGCTCTGTATCTCCACGTGTCTCTGTATCTCCATGTGTCTCTGAATCTCCACGTGTCTCTGTATCTCGACTTGTCTCTGTATCTCCACGTGTCTCTGTGTCTCCACGTGTCTCTGTATCTCCATGTGTCTCCGTATATCCACGTGTCTCTGTGTCTCCATGTGTCTCTGTATCTCCATGTGTCTCTGTATCTCCACGTGTCTCTGCATCTCCACGTGTCTCTGTATCTCCATGTGTCTCTGTATCTCCACGTGTGTCTGTATCTCCATGTGTCTCTGTATCTCCACGTGTCTCTGTATCTCCTTGTGTCTCTGTTTCTCCATGTGTCTCTTTATCTCCATGTGTCTCTGTGTCTCCACGTGTCTCAGTATCTCCATTTGTCTTTGTATCTCCATGTGTCTCAGTATCTCCACGTGTCTCAGTATCTCCATGTGTCTCTGTATCTCCATGTGTCTCTGTATTTCCTCGTGTCCCTGTATCTTCATCTGTCTCTCTGTCTCCACGTGTCTCTGTATCTCCACGTGTCTCTGTATCTCCACTTGTCTCTGTGTCTCCTCGTGTCTCTGTATCTCCACGTGTCTCTGTATCTCCACGTGTCTCTGTGTCCCCTCGTGTCTCTCTATCTCCACGGGTCTCTGTATCTCCACGATTCTCTGTATCTCCATGTGTCTCTCTATCTCCATGTGTCTCTGTATTTCCATGTGTCTCTGTATCTCCACCTGTCTCTGTGTCTCCATGCGTCTCTGTATCTCCATGTGTCTTTGTATCTCCACGTGTTTCTGTATCTCCATGTGTCTCTGTATCTTCCTTTGTCTCTGTATCTCCATGTATCTCTCTGTCTCCAGGTGTCTCTGTGTCTCCACGTGTCTCTGTATCTCAATGTTTCTCTGTGTCTCCACATGTCTCTATCTCCACTTGTCTCTGTGTCTCCACGTGTCTCTGTATCTCCACGTGTCTCTGTCTCCACGTGTCTCTGTCTCTCCATGTGTCTCTTATTCTCCATGTATCTCTGTATCTCCACGTGTCTCTGTGTCTCCTTGTGTCTCTGTATCTCCATGTGTCTCTGTATCCCCGTGTGTCTCTGAGTCTCCACGTGTCTCTGTGTCTCCACGTGTCTTTGTGTCTCCACGTGTCTCAGCATCTCCATTTGTCTCTGTATCTCCATGTGTCTCTGTATCTCCACGTGTCTCAGTATCTCCATGTGTCTCTGTATCTCCATGTGTCTCTGTATCTCCACGTGTCTCTGTGTCTCCATGCGTCTTTGTATCTCCCTGTGTCTCTGTATCTCCGTGTATCTGTGTATCTCCATGTGTCTCTGTATTTCCACGTGTCCCTGTATCTTTATCTGCCTCCCTGTCTCCACGTGCCGCTATCTCCACGTGTCTCTGTATCTCCACGTGTCTCTGTGTCTCCATGTGTCTCTGTATCTCCACTTGTCTCTGTGTCTCCAAGCGTCTCTTTATATCCATGTGTCTTTGTATCTCCACGTGTCTCTGTATCTCCATGTGTCTCTGTATCTTCATGGGTCTCTGTATCTCCATGTGTCTCTCTGTCTCCACGTGTCTCTGTATCTCCACGTGTCTCTGTATCTCCATGTTTCTCTATGTCTCCACATGTCTCTGTATTTCCACGTGTCTCTGTGTCTCCACGTGTCTCTGTATCTCCACGTGTCTCTGTATCTCCATGTGTCTCTGTATCTCCACGTGTCTCTGTGTCTCCTTGTGTCTCTGTATCTCCACGTGTCTCTGTGTCTCCACGTGTCTCGGTATCTCCAGGTGTCTCGGTGTCTCCATGCGTCTCTGTGTCTCCCCGTGTCTTTGTGTCTCCACGTGTCTCTGTATCTCCATGTGTCTCTCTGTCTCCATGTGTCTCTGTATCTCCACGTGTCTGTATCTCCACGAGTCTCTGTATCTCCACGTTTCTCTGTATCTCCACGTGTCTATGTATATCCATGTGTCTCTGTATCTCCGTGTGTCTGTATCTCACTATGTCTCTGTGTCTCCTTGTGTCTCTGTATCTCCATGTGTCTCTGTATCCCCGTGTGTCTCTGTGTCTCCTGTGGCTCTGTATCTCCACGTGTCTCTGTGTCTCCACGTGTCTCGGTATCTCCAGGTGTCCAGGTGTCTCGGTGTCTCCATGCGTCTCTGTGTCTCCCCGTGTCTTTGTGTCTCCACGTGTCTCTGTATCTCCATGTGTCTCTCTGTCTCCATGTGTCTCTGTATCTCCACGTGTCTGTATCTCCACGAGTCTCTGTATCTCCACGTGTCTCTGTATCTCCATGTGTCTCTGTATCTCCACTTGTCTCTGTGTCTCCAAGCGTCTCTTTATATCCATGTGTCTTTGTATCTCCACGTGTCTCTGTATCTCCATGTGTCTCTGTATCTTCATGGGTCTCTGTATCTCCATGTGTCTCTCTGTCTCCACGTGTCTCTGTATCTCCACGTGTCTCTGTATCTCCATGTTTCTCTATGTCTCCACATGTCTCTGTATTTCCACGTGTCTCTGAGTCTCCACGTGTCTCTGTATCTCCACGTGTCTCTGTATCTCCATGTGTCTCTGTATCTCCACGTGTCTCTGTGTCTCCTTGTGTCTCTGTATCTCCACGTGTCTCTGTGTCTCCACGTGTCTCGGTATCTCCAGGTGTCTCGGTGTCTCCATGCGTCTCTGTGTCTCCCCGTGTCTTTGTGTCTCCACGTGTCTCTGTATCTCCATGTGTCTCTCTGTCTCCATGTGTCTCTGTATCTCCACGTGTCTGTATCTCCACGAGTCTCTGTATCTCCACGTGTCTCTGTATCTCCACGTGTCTCTGTATATCCATGTGTCTCTGTATCTCCGTGTGTCTGTATCTCACTATGTCTCTGTGTCTCCTTGTGTCTCTGTATCTCCATGTGTCTCTGTATCCCCGTGTGTCTCTGTGTCTCCTGTGGCTCTGTATCTCCACGTGTCTCTGTGTCTCCACGTGTCTCGGTATCTCCAGGTGTCCAGGTGTCTCGGTGTCTCCATGCGTCTCTGTGTCTCCCCGTGTCTTTGTGTCTCCACGTGTCTCTGTATCTCCATGTGTCTCTCTGTCTCCATGTGTCTCTGTATCTCCACGTGTCTGTATCTCCACGAGTCTCTGTATCTCCACGTGTCTCTGTATCTCCACGTGTCTCTGTATATCCATGTGTCTCTGTATCTCCGTGTGTCTGTATCTCAATGTGTCTCTGTATCTCCACGTGTCTCTGTATCTCCATATGTCTCTGCATCTCCACGTGTCTCTGTATCTCGACTTGTCTCTATCTCCACGTGTCTCTGTGTCTCCACGTGTCCCTGTATCTCCATGTGTCTCTGTATATCCATGTGTCTCTGTGTCTCCATGTGTCTCTGTATCTCCATGTGTCTCTGTATCTCCACTTATCTCTGTATCTCCATGTGTCTCTGTATCTCCACGTGTCTCTGTATCTCCACGGGTCTCTGTATCTCCACGTGTCTCTGTATCTCCACGTGTCTCTGTTTCTCCACGTGTCTCTGTACCTCCTTGTGTCTCTGTGTCTCCATGTGTCTCTTTATCTCCACGTGTCTCTGTATCTCCAGGTGTCTCTTTATCTCGACTTGTCTCTCTATCTCCACGTGTCTCTGTGTCTCCATGCGTCTCTGTATCTCCATGTGTCTTTGTATCTCCACGTGTCTCAGTATCTCCATGTGTCTCTGTATCTCCATGTGTCTCTGTATCTACATGTGTCTCTGTGTCTGCATGCGTCTCTGTGTCTCCATGTGTCTCTGTATCTCCGTGTATCTCTGTATCCCCATGTGTCTCTGTATTTCCACGTGTCCCTGTATCTTCATCTGTCTCTCTGTCTCCACATGTCTCTGTATCTCCACGTGTCTCTGTATCTCCACGTGTCTCTGTGCCTCCACGTGTCTCTGTATCTCCACGTGTCTCTGTATCTCCACGTGTCTCTGTGTCCCCTCGTGTCTCTCTATCTCCACGGGTCTCTGTATCTCCACGTGTCTCTGTATCTCCATGTGTCTCTGTATCTCCATGTGTCTCTGTATTTCCATGTGTCTCTGTATCTCCACGTGTCTCTGTGTCTCCATGCGTCTTTTTATCTCCATGTGTCTTTGTATCTCCACGTGTCTCTGTATCTCCACGTGTCTCTCTGTCTCCACGTGTCTCTGTATCTCCACGTGTCTCTGTATTTCAATGTTTCTCTGTGTCTCCACATGTCTCTATCTCCACTTGTCTCTGTGTCGCCACGTGTCTCTGTATCTCCACGTGTCTCTGTGTCTCCACGTGTCTCTGTATCTCCATGTGTCTCTTATTCTCCATGTGTCTCTGTATCTCCACGTGTCTCTGTGTCTCCTTGTGTCTCTGTATCTCCATGTGTCTCTGTATCCCCGTGTGTCTCTGAGTCTTCACGTGTCTCTGTGTCTCCACGTGTCTTTGTGTCTCTACGTGTCTCAGCATCTCCATTTGTCTCTGTATCTCCATGTGTCTCTGTATCTCCATGTGTCTCAGTATCTCCATGTGTCTCTGTATCTCCATGTGTCTCTGTATCTCCACGTGTCTCTGTGTCTCCATGCGTCTCTGTATCTCCCTGTGTCTCTGTATCTCCGTGTATCTCTGTATCTCCATGTGTCTCTGTATTTCCACGTGTCCCTGTATCTTTATCTGCCTCTCTGTCTCCACGTGCCTCTATCTCCACGTGTCTCTGTATCTCCACGTGTCTCTGTGTCTCCACATGTCTCTGTATCTCCACTTGTCTCTGTATCTCATGTGTCTCTGTATCTCCACGTGTCTCTGTGTCTCCTTGTGTCTCTGTATCTCCATGTGTCTCTGTATCCCCGTGTGTCTCTGTGTCTCCTGTGTCTCTGTATCTCCACGTGTCTCTGTGTCTCCACGTGTCTCGGTATCTCCAGGTGTCCAGGTGTCTCGGTGTCTCCATGCGTCTCTGTGTCTCCCCGTGTCTTTGTGTCTCCATGTGTCTCTGTATCTCCATGTGTCTCTCTGTCTCTATGTGTCTCTGTATCTCCACGTGTCTGTATCTCCACGAGTCTCTGTATCTCACTGTGTCTCTGTATCTCCACGTGTCTCTGTATCTCCATATGTCTCTGTATCTCCACGTGTCTCTATATCTCTACTTGTCTCTATCTCCACGTGTCTCTGTGTCTCCACGTGTCCCTGTATCTCCATGTGTCTCTGTATATCCACGTGTCTCTGTGTCTCCATGTGTCTCTGTATCTCCATGTGTCTCTGTATCTCCACGTGTCTCTGTATCTCCATGTGTCTCTGTATCTCCACGTGTCTATGTATCTCCACGTGTCTCTGTATCTCCACGTGTCTCTGTATCTCCACGTGTCTCTGTTTCTCCACGTGTCTCTGTATCTCCTTGTGTCTTTGTGTCTCCATGTGTCTCTTTATCTCCACGTGTCTCTGTATCTCCAGGTGTCTCTTTATCTCGACTTGTCTCTCTATCTCCACGTGTCTCTGTGTCTCCATGTGTCTCTGTATATCCGTGTGTCTATCTGTCTCCTGTGTCTCTGTATCTTCACGTGTCTCTGTGTCTCCACGTGTCTCTGTATCTCCACGTGTCTCTGTATCTCGACTTGTCTCTGTATGTCCACGTGTCTCTGTATCTCCATGTGTCTCTGTATATCCATGTGTCTCTGTGTCTCCGTGTGTCTGTATCTCACTGTGGCTCTGTATCTCCACGTGTCTCTGTATCTTCACGTGTCTCTGTGTCTCCACGTGTCTCTGTATCTCCACGTGTCTCTGTATCTCGACTTGTCTCTGTATCTCCACGTGTCTCTGTATCTCCATGTGTCTCTGTATATCCATGTGTCTCTGTGTCTCCGTGTGTCTGTATCTCACTGTGGCTCTGTATCTCCACGTGTCTCTGTATCTCCATGTGTCTCTGAATCTCCACGTGTCTCTGTATCTCGACTTGTCTCTGTATCTCCACGTGTCTCTGTGTCTCCACGTGTCTCTGTATCTCCATGTGTCTCCGTATATCCACGTGTCTCTGTGTCTCCATGTGTCTCTGTATCTCCATGTGTCTCTGTATCTCCACGTGTCTCTGCATCTCCACGTGTCTCTGTATCTCCATGTGTCTCTGTATCTCCACGTGTGTCTGTATCTCCATGTGTCTCTGTATCTCCACGTGTCTCTGTATCTCCTTGTGTCTCTGTTTCTCCATGTGTCTCTTTATCTCCATGTGTCTCTGTGTCTCCACGTGTCTCAGTATCTCCATTTGTCTTTGTATCTCCATGTGTCTCAGTATCTCCACGTGTCTCAGTATCTCCATGTGTCTCTGTATCTCCATGTGTCTCTGTATTTCCTCGTGTCCCTGTATCTTCATCTGTCTCTCTGTCTCCACGTGTCTCTGTATCTCCACGTGTCTCTGTATCTCCACTTGTCTCTGTGTCTCCTCGTGTCTCTGTATCTCCACGTGTCTCTGTATCTCCACGTGTCTCTGTGTCCCCTCGTGTCTCTCTATCTCCACGGGTCTCTGTATCTCCACGATTCTCTGTATCTCCATGTGTCTCTCTATCTCCATGTGTCTCTGTATTTCCATGTGTCTCTGTATCTCCACCTGTCTCTGTGTCTCCATGCGTCTCTGTATCTCCATGTGTCTTTGTATCTCCACGTGATTCTGTATCTCCATGTGTCTCTGTATCTTCCTTTGTCTCTGTATCTCCATGTATCTCTCTGTCTCCAGGTGTCTCTGTGTCTCCACGTGTCTCTGTATCTCAATGTTTCTCTGTGTCTCCACATGTCTCTATCTCCACTTGTCTCTGTGTCTCCACGTGTCTCTGTATCTCCACGTGTCTCTGTCTCCACGTGTCTCTGTCTCTCCATGTGTCTCTTATTCTCCATGTATCTCTGTATCTCCACGTGTCTCTGTGTCTCCTTGTGTCTCTGTATCTCCATGTGTCTCTGTATCCCCGTGTGTCTCTGAGTCTCCACGTGTCTCTGTGTCTCCACGTGTCTTTGTGTCTCCACGTGTCTCAGCATCTCCATTTGTCTCTGTATCTCCATGTGTCTCTGTATCTCCACGTGTCTCAGTATCTCCATGTGTCTCTGTATCTCCATGTGTCTCTGTATCTCCACGTGTCTCTGTGTCTCCATGCGTCTTTGTATCTCCCTGTGTCTCTGTATCTCCGTGTATCTGTGTATCTCCATGTGTCTCTGTATTTCCACGTGTCCCTGTATCTTTATCTGCCTCCCTGTCTCCACGTGCCTCTATCTCCACGTGTCTCTGTATCTCCACGTGTCTCTGTGTCTCCATGTGTCTCTGTATCTCCACTTGTCTCTGTGTCTCCAAGCGTCTCTTTATATCCATGTGTCTTTGTATCTCCACGTGTCTCTGTATCTCCATGTGTCTCTGTATCTTCATGGGTCTCTGTATCTCCATGTGTCTCTCTGTCTCCACGTGTCTCTGTATCTCCACGTGTCTCTGTATCTCCATGTTTCTCTATGTCTCCACATGTCTCTGTATTTCCACGTGTCTCTGTGTCTCCACGTGTCTCTGTATCTCCACGTGTCTCTGTATCTCCATGTGTCTCTGTATCTCCACGTGTCTCTGTGTCTCCTTGTGTCTCTGTATCTCCACGTGTCTCTGTGTCTCCACGTGTCTCGGTATCTCCAGGTGTCTCGGTGTCTCCATGCGTCTCTGTGTCTCCCCGTGTCTTTGTGTCTCCACGTGTCTCTGTATCTCCATGTGTCTCTCTGTCTCCATGTGTCTCTGTATCTCCGTGTGTCTGTATCTCAATGTGTCTCTGTATCTCCACGTGTCTCTGTATCTCCATATGTCTCTGCATCTCCACGTGTCTCTGTATCTCGACTTGTCTCTATCTCCACGTGTCTCTGTGTCTCCACGTGTCCCTGTATCTCCATGTGTCTCTGTATATCCACGTGTCTCTGTGTCTCCATGTGTCTCTGTATCTCCATGTGTCTCTGTATCTCCACTTATCTCTGTATCTCCATGTGTCTCTGTATCTCCACGTGTCTCTGTATCTCCACGGGTCTCTGTATCTCCACGTGTCTCTGTATCTCCACGTGTCTCTGTTTCTCCACGTGTCTCTGTACCTCCTTGTGTCTCTGTGTCTCCATGTGTCTCTTTATCTCCACGTGTCTCTGTATCTCCAGGTGTCTCTTTATCTCGACTTGTCTCTCTATCTCCACGTGTCTCTGTGTCTCCATGCGTCTCTGTATCTCCATGTGTCTTTGTATCTCCACGTGTTTCTGTATCTCCATGTGTCTCTGTATCTTAATTTGTCTCTGTATCTCCATGTGTCTCTCTGTCTCCAGGTGTCTCTGTGTCTCCACGTGTCTCTGTATCTCAATGTTTCTCTGTGTCTCCACATGTCTCTATCTCCACTTGTCTCTGTGTCTCCACGTGTCTCTGTATCTCCACGTGTCTCTGTCTCCACGTGTCTCTGTATCTCCATGTGTCTCTTATTCTCCATGTGTCTCTGTATCTCCACGTGTCTCTGTGTCTCCTTGTGTCTCTGTATCTCCATGTGTCACTGTATCCCCGTGTGTCTCTGAGTCTCCACGTGTCTCTGTGTCTCCACGTGTCTTTGTGTCTCCACGTGTCTCAGCATCTCCATTTGTCTCTGTATCTCCATGTGTCTCTGTATCTCCACGTTTCTCAGTATCTCCATGTGTCTCTGTATCTCCATGTGTCTCTGTATCTCCACGTGTCTCTGTGTCTCCATGCATCTCTGTATCTCCCTGTGTCTCTGTATCTCCGTGTATCTGTGTATCTCCATGTGTCTCTGTATTTCCACGTGTCCCTGTATCTTTATCTGCCTCTCTGTCTCCACGTGCCTCTATCTCCACGTGTCTCTGTATCTCCACGTGTCTCTGTATCTCATGTGTCTCTGTATCTCCACGTGTCTCTGTGTCTCCAAGCGTCTCTTTATCTCCATGTGTCTTTGTATCTCCACGTGTCTCTGTATCTCCATGTGTCTCTCTGTCTCCACGTGTCTCTGTATCTCCACGTGTCTCTGTATCTCCACGTGTCTCTGTATATCCATGTGTCTCTGTATCTCCGTGTGTCTGTATCTCACTGTGTCTCTGTATCTCCACGTGTCTCTGTATCTCCATATGTCTCTGCATCTCCACGTGTCTCTGTATCTCGACTTGTCTCTATCTCCACGTGTCTCTGTGTCTCCACGTGTCCCTGTATCTCCATGTGTCTCTGTATATCCACGTGTCTCTGTGTCTCCATGTGTCTCTGTATCTCCATGTGTCTCTGTATCTCCACTTATCTCTGTATCTCCATGTGTCTCTGTATCTCCACGTGTGTCTGTATCTCCACGGATCTCTGTATCTCCACGTCTCTCTGTATCTCCACGTGTCTCTGTTTCTCCACGTGTCTCTGTACCTCCTTGTGTCTCTGTGTCTCCATGTGTCTCTTTATCTCCACGTGTCTCTGTATCTCCAGGTGTCTCTTTATCTCGACTTGTCTCTCTATCTCCACGTGTCTCTGTGTCTCCATGCGTCTCTGTATCTCCATGTGTCTTTGTATCTCCACGTGTTTCTGTATCTCCATGTGTCTCTGTATCTTCATTTGTCTCTGTATCTCCATGTGTCTCTCTGTCTCCAGGTGTCTCTGTGTCTCCACGTGTCTCTGTATCTCAATGTTTCTCTGTGTCTCCACATGTCTCTATCTCCACTTGTCTCTGTGTCTCCACGTGTCTCTGTATCTCCACGTGTCTCTGTCTCCACGTGTCTCTGTATCTCCATGTGTCTCTTATTCTCCATGTGTCTCAGTATCTCCACGTGTCTCTGTGTCTCCTTGTGTCTCTGTATCTCCATGTGTCTCTGTATCCCCGTGTGTCTCTGAGTCTCCACGTGTCTCTGTGTCTCCACGTGTCTTTGTGTCTCCACGTGTCTCAGCATCTCCATTTGTCTCTGTATCTCCATGTGTCTCTGTATCTCCACGTGTCTCAGTATCTCCATGTGTCTCTGTATCTCCATGTGTCTCTGTATCTCCACGTGTCTCTGTGTCTCCATGCGTCTTTGTATCTCCCTGTGTCTCTGTATCTCCGTGTATCTGTGTATCTCCATGTGTCTCTGTATTTCCACGTGTCCCTGTATCTTTATCTGCCTCCCTGTCTCCACGTGCCTCTATCTCCACGTGTCTCTGTATCTCCACGTGTCTCTGTGTCTCCATGTGTCTCTGTATCTCCACTTGTCTCTGTCTCCAAGCGTCTCTTTATATCCATGTGTCTTTGTATCTCCACGTGTCTCTGTATCTCCATGTGTCTCTGTATCTTCATGGGTCTCTGTATCTCCATGTGTCTCTCAGTCTCCACGTGTCTCTGTATCTCCACGTGTCTCTGTATCTCCATGTTTCTCTATGTCTCCACATGTCTCTGTATTTCCACGTGTCTCTGTGTCTCCACGTGTCTCTGTATCTCCACGTGTCTCTGTATCTCCATGTGTCTCTGTATCTCCACGTGTCTCTGTGTCTCCTTGTGTCTCTGTATCTCCACGTGTCTCTGTGTCTCCACGTGTCTCGGTATCTCCAGGTGTCTCGGTGTCTCCATGCGTCTCTGTGTCTCCCCGTGTCTTTGTGTCTCCACGTGTCTCTGTATCTCCATGTGTCTCTCTGTCTCCATGTGTCTCTGTATCTCCACGTGTCTGTATCTCCACGAGTCTCTGTATCTCCACGTGTCTCTGTATATCCATGTGTCTCTGTATCTCCGTGTGTCTGTATCTCACTATGTCTATGTGTCTCCTTGTGTCTCTGTATCTCCATGTGTCTCTGTATCCCCGTGTGTCTCTGTGTCTCCTGTGGCTCTGTATCTCCACGTGTCTCTGTGTCTCCACGTGTCTCGGTATCTCCAGGTGTCCAGGTGTCTCGGTGTCTCCATGCGTCTCTGTGTCTCCCCGTGTCTTTGTGTCTCCACGTGTCTCTGTATCTCCATGTGTCTCTCTCTCTCCATGTGTCTCTGTATCTCCACGTGTCTGTATCTCCACGAGTCTCTGTATCTCCACGTGTCTCTGTATCTCCACGTGTCTCTGTATATCCATGTGTCTCTGTATCTCCGTGTGTCTGTATCTCAATGTGTCTCTGTATCTCCACGTGTCTCTGTATCTCCATATGTCTCTGCATCTCCACGTGTCTCTGTATCTCGACTTGTCTCTATCTCCACGTGTCTCTGTGTCTCCACGTGTTCCTGTATCTCCATGTGTCTCTGTATATCCACGTGTCTCTGTGTCTCCATGTGTCTCTGTATCTCCATGTGTCTCTGTATCTCCACTTATCTCTGTATCTCCATGTGTCTCTGTATCTCCACGTGTCTCTGTATCTCCACGGGTCTCTGTATCTCCACGTGTCTCTGTATCTCCACGTGTCTCTGTTTCTCCACGTGTCTCTGTACCTCCTTGTGTCTATGTGTCTCCATGTGTCTCTTTATCTCCACGTGTCTCTGTATCTCCAGGTGTCTCTTTATCTCGACTTGTCTCTCTATCTCCACGTGTCTCTGTGTCTCCATGCGTCTCTGTATCTCCATGTGTCTTTGTATCTCCACGTGTTTCTGTATCTCCATGTGTCTCTGTATCTTCATTTGTCTCTGTATCTCCATGTGTCTCTCTGTCTCCAGGTGTCTCTGTGTCTCCACGTGTCTCTGTATCTCAATGTTTCTCTGTGTCTCCACATGTCTCTATCTCCACTTGTCTCTGTGTCTCCACGTGTCTCTGTATCTCCACGTGTCTCTGTCTCCACGTGTCTCTGTATCTCCATGTGTCTCTTATTCTCCATGTGTCTCTGTATCTCCACGTGTCTCTGTGTCTCCTTGTGTCTCTGTATCTCCATGTGTCACTGTATCCCCGTGTGTCTCTGAGTCTCCACGTGTCTCTGTGTCTCCACGTGTCTTTGTGTCTCCACGTGTCTCAGCATCTCCATTTGTCTCTGTATCTCCATGTGTCTCTGTATCTCCACGTTTCTCAGTATCTCCATGTGTCTCTGTATCTCCATGTGTCTCTGTATCTCCACGTGTCTCTGTGTCTCCATGCATCTCTGTATCTCCCTGTGTCTCTGTATCTCCGTGTATCTGTGTATCTCCATGTGTCTCTGTATTTCCACGTGTCCCTGTATCTTTATCTGCCTCTCTGTCTCCACGTGCCTCTATCTCCACGTGTCTCTGTATCTCCACGTGTCTCTGTATCTCATGTGTCTCTGTATCTCCACGTGTCTCTGTGTCTCCAAGCGTCTCTTTATCTCCATGTGTCTTTGTATCTCCACGTGTCTCTGTATCTCCATGTGTCTCTCTGTCTCCACGTGTCTCTGTATCTCCACGTGTCTCTGTATCTCCACGTGTCTCTGTATATCCATGTGTCTCTGTATCTCCGTGTGTCTGTATCTCACTGTGTCTCTGTATCTCCACGTGTCTCTGTATCTCCATATGTCTCTGCATCTCCACGTGTCTCTGTATCTCGACTTGTCTCTATCTCCACGTGTCTCTGTGTCTCCACGTGTCCCTGTATCTCCATGTGTCTCTGTATATCCACGTGTCTCTGTGTCTCCATGTGTCTCTGTATCTCCATGTGTCTCTGTATCTCCACTTATCTCTGTATCTCCATGTGTCTCTGTATCTCCACGTGTGTCTGTATCTCCACGGGTCTCTGTATCTCCACGTGTCTCTGTATCTCCACGTGTCTCTGTTTCTCCACGTGTCTCTGTACCTCCTTGTGTCTCTGTGTCTCCATGTGTCTCTTTATCTCCACGTGTCTCTGTATCTCCAGGTGTCTCTTTATCTCGACTTGTCTCTCTATCTCCACGTGTCTCTGTGTCTCCATGCGTCTCTGTATCTCCATGTGTCTTTGTATCTCCACGTGTTTCTGTATCTCCATGTGTCTCTGTATCTTCATTTGTCTCTGTATCTCCACGTGTCTCTCTGTCTCCAGGTGTCTCTGTGTCTCCACGTGTCTCTGTATCTCAATGTTTCTCTGTGTCTCCACATGTCTCTATCTCCACTTGTCTCTGTGTCTCCACGTGTCTCTGTATCTCCACGTGTCTCTGTCTCCACGTGTCTCTGTATCTCCATGTGTCTCTTATTCTCCATGTGTCTCTGTATCTCCACGTGTCTCTGTGTCTCCTTGTGTCTCTGTATCTCCATGTGTCTCTGTATCCCCGTGTGTCTTTGAGTCTCCACGTGTCTCTGTGTCTCCACGTGTCTTTGTGTCTCCACGTGTCTCAGCATCTCCATTTGTCTCTGTATCTCCATGTGTCTCTGTATCTCCACGTGTCTCAGTATCTCCATGTGTCTCTGTATCTCCATGTGTCTCTGTATCTCCACGTGTCTCTGTGTCTCCATGCGTCTCTGTATCTCCCTGTGTCTCTGTATCTCCGTGTATCTGTGTATCTCCATGTGTCTCTGTATTTCCACGTGTCCCTGTATCTTTATCTGCCTCTCTGTCTCCACGTGCCTCTATCTCCACGTGTCTCTGTATCTCCACGTGTCTCTGTATCTCATGTGTCTCTGTATCTCCACGTGTCTCTGTGTCTCCAAGCGTCTCTTTATCTCCATGTGTCTTTGTATCTCCACGTGTCTCTGTATCTCCATGTGTCTCTGTATCCCCGTGTGTCTCTGAGTCTCCACGTGTCTCTGTGTCTCCACGTGTCTTTGTGTCTCCACGTGTCTCAGCATCTCCATTTGTCTCTGTATCTCCATGTGTCTCTGTATCTCCACGTGTCTCAGTATCTCCATGTGTCTCTGTATCTCCATGTGTCTCTGTATCTCCACGTGTCTCTGTGTCTCCATGCGTCTCTGTATCTCCCTGTGTCTCTGTATCTCCGTGTATCTGTGTATCTCCATGTGTCTCTGTATTTCCACGTGTCCCTGTATCTTTATCTGCCTCTCTGTCTCCACGTGCCTCTATCTCCACGTGTCTCTGTATCTCCACGTGTCTCTGTATCTCATGTGTCTCTGTATCTCCACGTGTCTCTGTGTCTCCAAGCGTCTCTTTATCTCCATGTGTCTTTGTATCTCCACGTGTCTCTGTATCTCCATGTGTCTCTGTGTCTTCATGGGTCTCTGTATCTCCATGTGTCTCTCTGTCTCCACGTGTCTCTGTATCTCCACGTGTCTCTGTATCTCCATGTTTCTCTATGTCTCCACATGTCTCTGTATTTCCACGTGTCTCTGTGTCTCCACGTGTCTCTGTATCTCCACGTGTCTCTGTATCTCCATGTGTCTCTGTATCTCCACTTGTCTCTGTGTCTCCTTGTGTCTCTGTATATCCACGTGTCTCTGTGTCTCCACGTGTCTCGGTATCTCCAGGTGTCTCGGTGTCTCCATGCGTCTCTGTGTCTCCCCGTGTCTTTGTGTCTCCACGTATCTCTGTATCTCCATGTGTCTCTCTGTCTCCATGTGTCTCTGTATCTCCACGTGTCTGTATCTCCACGAGTCTCTGTATCTCCACGTGTCTCTGTATCTCCACGTGTCTCTGTATATCCATGTGTCTCTGTATCTCCGTGTGTCTGTATCTCACTATGTCTCTGTGTCTCCTTGTGTCTCTGTATCTCCATGTGTCTCTGTATCCCCGTGTGTCTCTGTGTCTCCTGTGGCTCTGTATCTCCACGTGTCTCTGTGTCTCCACGTGTCTCGGTATCTCCAGGTGTCCAGGTGTCTCGGTGTCTCCATGCGTCTCTGTGTCTCCCCGTGTCTTTGTGTCTCCACGTGTCTCTGTATACCCATGTGTCTCTCTGTCTCCATGTGTCTCTGTATCTCCACGGGTCTGTATCTCCACGTGTCTCTGTATCTCCACGTGTCTCTGTATCTCCACGTGTCTCTGTATATCCATGTGTCTCTGTATCTCCGTGTGTCTGTATCTCACTGTGTCTCTGTATCTCCACGTGTCTCTGTATCTCCATATGTCTCTGCATCTCCACGTGTCTCTGTATCTCGACTTGTCTCTATCTCCACGTGTCTCTGTGTCTCCACGTGTCCCTGTATCTCCATGTGTCTCTGTATATCCACGTGTCTCTGTGTCTCCATGTGTCTCTGTATCTCCATGTGTCTCTGTATCTCCACTTATCTCTGTATCTCCATGTGTCTCTGTATCTCCACGTGTGTCTGTATCTCCACGGGTCTCTGTATCTCCACGTGTCTCTGTATCTCCACGTGTCTCTGTTTCTCCACGTGTCTCTGTACCTCCTTGTGTCTCTGTGTCTCCATGTGTCTCTTTATCTCCACGTGTCTCTGTATCTCCAGGTGTCTCTTTATCTCGACTTGTCTCTCTATCTCCACGTGTCTCTGTGTCTCCATGCGTCTCTGTATCTCCATGTGTCTTTGTATCTCCACGTGTTTCTGTATCTCCATGTGTCTCTGTATCTTCATTTGTCTCTGTATCTCCACGCGTCTCTCTGTCTCCAGGTGTCTCTGTGTCTCCACGTGTCTCTGTATCTCAATGTTTCTCTGTGTCTCCACATGTCTCTATCTCCACTTGTCTCTGTGTCTCCACGTGTCTCTGTATCTCCACGTGTCTCTGTCTCCACGTGTCTCTGTATCTCCATGTGTCTCTTATTCTCCATGTGTCTCTGTATCTCCACGTGTCTCTGTGTCTCCTTGTGTCTCTGTATCTCCATGTGTCTCTGTATCCCCGTGTGTCTTTGAGTCTCCACGTGTCTCTGTGTCTCCACGTGTCTTTGTGTCTCCACGTGTCTCAGCATCTCCATTTGTCTCTGTATCTCCATGTGTCTCTGTATCTCCACGTGTCTCAGTATCTCCATGTGTCTCTGTATCTCCATGTGTCTCTGTATCTCCACGTGTCTCTGTGTCTCCATGCGTCTCTGTATCTCCCTGTGTCTCTGTATCTCCGTGTATCTGTGTATCTCCATGTGTCTCTGTATTTCCACGTGTCCCTGTATCTTTATCTGCCTCTCTGTCTCCACGTGCCTCTATCTCCACGTGTCTCTGTATCTCCACGTGTCTCTGTATCTCATGTGTCTCTGTATCTCCACGTGTCTCTGTGTCTCCAAGCGTCTCTTTATCTCCATGTGTCTTTGTATCTCCACGTGTCTCTGTATCTCCATGTGTCTCTGTATCCCCGTGTGTCTCTGAGTCTCCACGTGTCTCTGTGTCTCCACGTGTCTTTGTGTCTCCACGTGTCTCAGCATCTCCATTTGTCTCTGTATCTCCATGTGTCTCTGTATCTCCACGTGTCTCAGTATCTCCATGTGTCTCTGTATCTCCATGTGTCTCTGTATCTCCACGTGTCTCTGTGTCTCCATGCGTCTCTGTATCTCCCTGTGTCTCTGTATCTCCGTGTATCTGTGTATCTCCATGTGTCTCTGTATTTCCACGTGTCCCTGTATCTTTATCTGCCTCTCTGTCTCCACGTGCCTCTATCTCCACGTGTCTCTGTATCTCCACGTGTCTCTGTATCTCATGTGTCTCTGTATCTCCACGTGTCTCTGTGTCTCCAAGCGTCTCTTTATCTCCATGTGTCTTTGTATCTCCACGTGTCTCTGTATCTCCATGTGTCTCTGTGTCTTCATGGGTCTCTGTATCTCCATGTGTCTCTCTGTCTCCACGTGTCTCTGTATCTCCACGTGTCTCTGTATCTCCATGTTTCTCTATGTCTCCACATGTCTCTGTATTTCCACGTGTCTCTGTGTCTCCACGTGTCTCTGTATCTCCACGTGTCTCTGTATCTCCATGTGTCTCTGTATCTCCACTTGTCTCTGTGTCTCCTTGTGTCTCTGTATATCCACGTGTCTCTGTGTCTCCACGTGTCTCGGTATCTCCAGGTGTCTCGGTGTCTCCATGCGTCTCTGTGTCTCCCCGTGTCTTTGTGTCTCCACGTATCTCTGTATCTCCATGTGTCTCTCTGTCTCCATGTGTCTCTGTATCTCCACGTGTCTGTATCTCCACGAGTCTCTGTATCTCCACGTGTCTCTGTATCTCCACGTGTCTCTGTATATCCATGTGTCTCTGTATCTCCGTGTGTCTGTATCTCACTATGTCTCTGTGTCTCCTTGTGTCTCTGTATCTCCATGTGTCTCTGTATCCCCGTGTGTCTCTGTGTCTCCTGTGGCTCTGTATCTCCACGTGTCTCTGTGTCTCCACGTGTCTCGGTATCTCCAGGTGTCCAGGTGTCTCGGTGTCTCCATGCGTCTCTGTGTCTCCCCGTGTCTTTGTGTCTCCACGTGTCTCTGTATACCCATGTGTCTCTCTGTCTCCATGTGTCTCTGTATCTCCACGGGTCTGTATCTCCACGAGTCTCTGTATCTCCACGTGTCTCTGTATCTCCACGTGTCTCTGTATATCCATGTGTCTCTGTATCTCCGTGTGTCTGTATCTCACTGTGTCTCTGTATCTCCACGTGTCTCTGTATCTCCATATGTCTCTGCATCTCCACGTGTCTCTGTATCTCGACTTTTCTCTATCTCCACGTGTCTCTGTGTCTCCACGTGTCCCTGTATCTCCATGTGTCTCTGTATATCCACGTGTCTCTCTGTCTCCATGTGTCTCTGTATCTCCATGTGTCTCTGTATCTCCACGTGTCTCTGTATCTCCATGTGTCTCTGTATCTCCACGTGTCTCTGTATCTCCACGTGTCTCTGTATCTCCACGTGTCTCTGTATCTCCACGTGTCTCTGTTTCTCCACGTGTCTCTGTACCTCCTTGTGTCTCTGTGTCTCCATGTGTCTCTTTATCTCCACGTGTCTCTGTATCTCCAGGTGTCTCTTTATCTCGACTTGTCTCTCTATCTCCACGTGTCTCTGTGTCTCCATGTGATTCTGTATCTCCGTGTGTCTCTCTGTCTCCACGTGTCTCTGTATCTCCACGTGTCTCTGTCTCCACGTGTCTCTGTATCTCCATGTGTCTCTTATTCTCCATGTGTCTCTGTATCTCCACGTGTCTCTGTGTCTCCTTGTGTCTCTGTATCTCCATGTGTCACTGTATCCCCGTGTGTCTCTGAGTCTCCACGTGTCTCTGTGTCTCCACGTGTCTTTGTGTCTCCACGTGTCTCAGCATCTCCATTTGTCTCTGTATCTGCATGTGTCTCTGTATCTCCACGTTTCTCAGTATCTCCATGTGTCTCTGTATCTCCATGTGTCTCTGTATCTCCACGTGTCTCTGTGTCTCCATGCATCTCTGTATCTCCCTGTGTCTCTGTATCTCCGTGTATCTGTGTATCTCCATGTGTCTCTGTATTTCCACGTGTCCCTGTATCTTTATCTGCCTCTCTGTCTCCACGTGCCTCTATCTCCACGTGTCTCTGTATCTCCACGTGTCTCTGTATCTCATGTGTCTCTGTATCTCCACGTGTCTCTGTGTCTCCAAGCGTCTCTTTATCTCCATGTGTCTTTGTATCTCCACGTGTCTCTGTATCTCCATGTGTCTCTCTGTCTCCACGTGTCTCTGTATCTCCACGTGTCTCTGTATCTCCACGTGTCTCTGTATATCCATGTGTCTCTGTATCTCCGTGTGTCTGTATCTCACTGTGTCTCTGTATCTCCACGTGTCTCTGTATCTCCATATGTCTCTGCATCTCCACGTGTCTCTGTATCTCGACTTGTCTCTATCTCCACGTGTCTCTGTGTCTCCACGTGTCCCTGTATCTCCATGTGTCTCTGTATATCCACGTGTCTCTGTGTCTCCATGTGTCTCTGTATCTCCATGTGTCTCTGTATCTCCACTTATCTCTGTATCTCCATGTGTCTCTGTATCTCCACGTGTGTCTGTATCTCCACGGGTCTCTGTATCTCCACGTGTCTCTGTATCTCCACGTGTCTCTGTTTCTCCACGTGTCTCTGTACCTCCTTGTGTCTCTGTGTCTCCATGTGTCTCTTTATCTCCACGTGTCTCTGTATCTCCAGGTGTCTCTTTATCTCGACTTGTCTCTCTATCTCCACGTGTCTCTGTGTCTCCATGCGTCTCTGTATCTCCATGTGTCTTTGTATCTCCACGTGTTTCTGTATCTCCATGTGTCTCTGTATCTTCATTTGTCTCTGTATCTCCACGTGTCTCTCTGTCTCCAGGTGTCTCTGTGTCTCCACGTGTCTCTGTATCTCAATGTTTCTCTGTGTCTCCACATGTCTCTATCTCCACTTGTCTCTGTGTCTCCACGTGTCTCTGTATCTCCACGTGTCTCTGTCTCCACGTGTCTCTGTATCTCCATGTGTCTCTTATTCTCCATGTGTCTCTGTATCTCCACGTGTCTCTGTGTCTCCTTGTGTCTCTGTATCTCCATGTGTCTCTGTATCCCCGTGTGTCTCTGAGTCTCCACTTGTCTCTGTGTCTCCACGTGTCTTTGTGTCTCCACGTGTCTCAGCATCTCCATTTGTCTCTGTATCTCCATGTGTCTCTGTATCTCCACGTGTCTCAGTATCTCCATGTGTCTCTGTATCTCCATGTGTCTCTGTATCTCCACGTGTCTCTGTGTCTCCATGCGTCTCTGTATCTCCCTGTGTCTCTGTATCTCCGTGTATCTGTGTATCTCCATGTGTCTCTGTATTTCCACGTGTCCCTGTATCTTTATCTGCCTCTCTGTCTCCACGTGCCTCTATCTCCACGTGTCTCTGTATCTCCACGTGTCTCTGTATCTCATGTGTCTCTGTATCTCCACGTGTCTCTGTGTCTCCAAGCGTCTCTTTATCTCCATGTGTCTTTGTATCTCCACGTGTCTCTGTATCTCCATGTGTCTCTGTGTCTTCATGGGTCTCTGTATCTCCATGTGTCTCTCTGTCTCCACGTGTCTCTGTATCTCCACGTGTCTCTGTATCTCCATGTTTCTCTATGTCTCCACATGTCTCTGTATTTCCACGTGTCTCTGTGTCTCCACGTGTCTCTGTGTCTCCACGTGTCTCTGTATCTCCACGTGTCTCTGTATCTCCATGTGTCTCTGTATCTCCACTTGCCTCTGTGTCTCCTTGTGTCTCTGTATATCCACGTGTCTCTGTGTCTCCACGTGTCTCGGTATCTCCAGGTGTCTCGGTGTCTCCATGCGTCTCTGTGTCTCCCCGTGTCTTTGTGTCTCCACGTATCTCTGTATCTCCATGTGTCTCTCTGTCTCCATGAGTCTCTGTATCTCCACGTGTCTCTGTATCTCCACGTGTCTCTGTATATCCATGTGTCTCTGTATCTCCGTGTGTCTGTATCTCACTATGTCTCTGTGTCTCCTTGTGTCTCTGTATCTCTATGTGTCTCTGTATCCCCGTGTGTCTCTGTGTCTCCTGTGGCTCTGTATCTCCACGTGTCTCTGTGTCTCCACGTGTCTCGGTATCTCCAGGTGTCCAGGTGTCTCGGTGTCTCCATGCGTCTCTGTGTCTCCCCGTGTCTTTGTGTCTCCACGTGTCTCTGTATCTCCATGTGTCTCTCTGTCTCCATGTGTCTCTGTATCTCCACGGGTCTGTATCTCCACGAGTCTCTGTATCTCCACGTGTCTCTGTATCTCCACGTGTCTCTGTATATCCATGTGTCTCTGTATCTCCGTGTGTCTGTATCTCACTGTGTCTCTGTATCTCCACGTGTCTCTGTATCTCCATATGTCTCTGCATCTCCACGTGTCTCTGTATCTCGACTTGTCTCTATCTCCACGTGTCTCTGTGTCTCCACGTGTCCCTGTATCTCCATGTGTCTCTGTATATCCACGTGTCTCTCTGTCTCCATGTGTCTCTGTATCTCCATGTGTCTCTGTATCTCCACGTGTCTCTGTATCTCCATGTGTCTCTGTATCTCCACGTGTCTCTGTATCTCCACGTGTCTCTGTATCTCCACGTGTCTCTGTATCTCCACGTGTCTCTGTTTCTCCACGTGTCTCTGTACCTCCTTGTGTCTCTGTGTCTCCATGTGTCTCTTTATCTCCACGTGTCTCTGTATCTCCAGGTGTCTCTTTATCTCGACTTGTCTCTCTATCTCCACGTGTCTCTGTGTCTCCATGTGATTCTGTATCTCCGTGTGTCTCTCTGTCTCCTGTGTCTCTGTATCTCCACGTGTCTCTGTATCTCCACGTGTCTCTGTATCTCCACGTGTCTCTGTATCTCCCCATGTCTCTGTATCTCCATGTGTCTCTGTGTCTTCATGGGTCTCTGTATCTCCATGTGTCTCTCTGTCTCCACGTGTCTCTGTATCTCCACGTGTCTCTGTATCTCCATGTTTCTCTATGTCTCCACATGTCTCTGTATTTCCACGTGTCTCTGTGTCTCCACGTGTCTCTGTGTCTCCACGTGTCTCTGTATCTCCACGTGTCTCTGTATCTCCATGTGTCTCTGTATCTCCACTTGCCTCTGTGTCTCCTTGTGTCTCTGTATATCCACGTGTCTCTGTGTCTCCACGTGTCTCGGTATCTCCAGGTGTCTCGGTGTCTCCATGCGTCTCTGTGTCTCCCCGTGTCTTTGTGTCTCCACGTATCTCTGTATCTCCATGTGTCTCTCTGTCTCCATGAGTCTCTGTATCTCCACGTGTCTCTGTATCTCCACGTGTCTCTGTATATCCATGTGTCTCTGTATCTCCGTGTGTCTGTATCTCACTATGTCTCTGTGTCTCCTTGTGTCTCTGTATCTCTATGTGTCTCTGTATCCCCGTGTGTCTCTGTGTCTCCTGTGGCTCTGTATCTCCACGTGTCTCTGTGTCTCCACGTGTCTCGGTATCTCCAGGTGTCCAGGTGTCTCGGTGTCTCCATGCGTCTCTGTGTCTCCCCGTGTCTTTGTGTCTCCACGTGTCTCTGTATCTCCATGTGTCTCTCTGTCTCCATGTGTCTCTGTATCTCCACGGGTCTGTATCTCCACGAGTCTCTGTATCTCCACGTGTCTCTGTATCTCCACGTGTCTCTGTATATCCATGTGTCTCTGTATCTCCCTGTGTCTGTATCTCACTGTGTCTCTGTATCTCCACGTGTCTCTGTATCTCCATATGTCTCTGCATCTCCACGTGTCTCTGTATCTCGACTTGTCTCTATCTCCACGTGTCTCTGTGTCTCCACGTGTCCCTGTATCTCCATGTGTCTCTGTATATCCACGTGTCTCTCTGTCTCCATGTGTCTCTGTATCTCCATGTGTCTCTGTATCTCCACGTGTCTCTGTATCTCCATGTGTCTCTGTATCTCCACGTGTCTCTGTATCTCCACGTGTCTCTGTATCTCCACGTGTCTCTGTATCTCCACGTGTCTCTGTTTCTCCACGTGTCTCTGTACCTCCTTGTGTCTCTGTGTCTCCATGTGTCTCTTTATCTCCACGTGTCTCTGTATCTCCAGGTGTCTCTTTATCTCGACTTGTCTCTCTATCTCCACGTGTCTCTGTGTCTCCATGTGATTCTGTATCTCCGTGTGTCTCTCTGTCTCCTGTGTCTCTGTATCTCCACGTGTCTCTGTATCTCCACGTGTCTCTGTATCTCCACGTGTCTCTGTATCTCCCCATGTCTCTGTATCTCCTTGTGTCTCTGTGTCTCCATGTGTCTCTTATCTCCATGTGTCTCTCTGTCTCCACGTGTCTGTGTCTCCACGTGTCTCTGTATCTCCATGTTTCTCTGTCTCCACATGTATCTATCTCCACTTGTCTCTGTGTCTCCACGTGTCTCTGTATCTCCACGTGTCTCTGTGTCTTCACCTGTCTTTGTATCTCCATGTGTCTCTGTATCTCCACGTGTCTCTGTGTCTCCATGTGTCTCTGTGTCTCTACGTGTCTCTCTATCTCCACGTGTCTCTGTGTCTCCACGTGTCTCTGTGTCTCCACGTGTCTCTGTATCTCCATGTATCTCTGTATCTCCATGTGTCTCTGTATCTCCACTTATCTCTGTATCTCCATGTGTCTCTGTATCTCCACGTGTGTCTGTATCTCCACGGGTCTCTGTATCTCCACGTGTCTCTGTATCTCCACGTGTCTCTCTTTCTCCACGTGTCTCTGTACCTCCTTGTGTCTCTGTGTCTCCATGTGTCTCTTTATCTCCACGTGTCTCTGTATCTCCAGGTGTCTCTTTATCTCGACTTGTCTCTCTATCTCCACGTGTCTCTGTGTCTCCATGCGTCTCTGTATCTCCATGTGTCTTTGTATCTCCACGTGTTTCTGTATCTCCATGTGTCTCTGTATCTTCATTTGTCTCTGTATCTCCATGTGTCTCTCTGTCTCCAGGTGTCTCTGTGTCTCCACGTGTCTCTGTATCTCAATGTTTCTCTGTGTCTCCACATGTCTCTATCTCCACTTGT
The DNA here is from genome assembly GCF_048934315.1 of Petromyzon marinus. Taxonomy (NCBI): domain Eukaryota; kingdom Metazoa; phylum Chordata; class Hyperoartia; order Petromyzontiformes; family Petromyzontidae; genus Petromyzon; species Petromyzon marinus. The sequence goes on along the minus strand of NC_133730.1, from coordinate 9,060,422 downwards.
CTCTGTGTCTCCACGTGTCTCTGTATCTCCACGTGTCTCTGTCTCCACGTGTCTCTGTATCTCCATGTGTCTCTTATTCTCCATGTGTCTCTGTATCTCCACGTGTCTCTGTGTCTCCTTGTGTCTCTGTATCTCCATGTGTCTCTGTATCCCCGTGTGTCTCTGAGTCTCCACGTGTCTCTGTGTCTCCACGTGTCTTTGTGTCTCCACGTGTCTCAGCATCTCCATTTGTCTCTGTATCTCCATGTGTCTCTATATCTCCACGTGTCTCAGTATCTCCATGTGTCTCTGTATCTCCATGTGTCTCTGTATCTCCACGTGTCTCTGTGTCTCCATGCGTCTCTGTATCTCCCTGTGTCTCTGTATCTCCGTGTATCTGTGTATCTCCATGTGTCTCTGTATTTCCACGTGTCCCTGTATCTTTATCTGCCTCTCTGTCTCCACGTGCCTCTATCTCCACGTGTCTCTGTATCTCCACGTGTCTCTGTATCTCATGTGTCTCTGTATCTCCACGTGTCTCTGTGTCTCCAAGCGTCTCTTTATCTCCATGTGTCTTTGTATCTCCACGTGTCTCTGTATCTCCATGTGTCTCTGTGTCTTCATGGGTCTCTGTATCTCCATGTGTCTCTCTGTCTCCACGTGTCTCTGTATCTCCACGTGTCTCTGTATCTCCATGTTTCTCTATGTCTCCACATGTCTCTGTATTTCCACGTGTCTCTGTGTCTCCACGTGTCTCTGTATCTCCACGTGTCTCTGTATCTCCATGTGTCTCTATATCTCCACTTGTCTCTGTGTCTCCTTGTGTCTCTGTATATCCACGTGTCTCTGTGTCTCCACGTGTCTCGGTATCTCCAGGTGTCTCGGTGTCTCCATGCGTCTCTGTGTCTCCCCGTGTCTTTGTGTCTCCACGTATCTCTGTATCTCCATGTGTCTCTCTGTCTCCATGTGTCTCTGTATCTCCACGTGTCTGTATCTCCACAAGTCTCTGTATCTCCACGTGTCTCTGTATCTCCACGTGTCTCTGTATATCCATGTGTCTCTGTATCTCCGTGTGTCTGTATCTCACTATGTCTCTGTGTCTCCTTGTGTCTCTGTATCTCCATGTGTCTCTGTATCCCCGTGTGTCTCTGTGTCTCCTGTGGCTCTGTATCTCCACGTGTCTCTGTGTCTCCACGTGTCTCGGTATCTCCAGGTGTCCAGGTGTCTCGGTGTCTCCATGCGTCTCTGTGTCTCCCCGTGTCTTTGTGTCTCCACGTGTCTCTGTATCTCCATGTGTCTCTCTGTCTCCATGTGTCTCTGTATCTCCACGGGTCTGTATCTCCACGAGTCTCTGTATCTCCACGTGTCTCTGTATCTCCACGTGTCTCTGTATATCCATGTGTCTCTGTATCTCCGTGTGTCTGTATCTCACTGTGTCTCTGTATCTCCACGTGTCTCTGTATCTCCAAATGTCTCTGCATCTCCACGTGTCTCTGTTCTCGACTTGTCTCTATCTCCACGTGTCTCTGTGTCTCCACGTGTCCCTGTATCTCCATGTGTCTCTGTATATCCACGTGTCTCTCTGTCTCCATGTGTCTCTGTATCTCCATGTGTCTCTGTATCTCCACGTGTCTCTGTATCTCCATGTGTCTCTGTATCTCCACGTGTCTCTGTATCTCCACGTGTCTCTGTATCTCCACGTGTCTCTGTATCTCCACGTGTCTCTGTTTCTCCACGTGTCTCTGTACCTCCTTGTGTCTCTGTGTCTCCATGTGTCTCTTTATCTCCACGTGTCTCTGTATCTCCAGGTGTCTCTTTATCTCGACTTGTCTCTCTATCTCCACGTGTCTCTGTGTCTCCATGTGATTCTGTATCTCCGTGTGTCTCTCTGTCTCCTGTGTCTCTGTATCTCCACGTGTCTCTGTGTCTCCATGTGTCTCTGTATCTCCATGTGTCTCTGTGTCTCCAAGTGTCTCTGTATCTCCATGTTTCTCTATGTCTCCACATGTCTCTGTATTTCCACGTGTCTCTGTGTCTCCACGTGTCTCTGTATATCCACGTGTCTCTGTATCTCCATGTGTCTCTGTATCTCCACTTGTCTCTGTGTCTCCTTGTGTCTCTGTATATCCACGTGTCTCTGTGTCTCCACGTGTCTCTGTATCTCCACGTGTCTCTGTGTCTCCTTGTGTCTCTGTATCTCCATGTGTCACTGTATCCCCGTGTGTCTCTGAGTCTCCACGTGTCTCTGTGTCTCCACGTGTCTTTGTGTCTCCACGTGTCTCAGCATCTCCATTTGTCTCTGTATCTCCATGTGTCTCTGTATCTCCACGTGTCTCAGTATCTCCATGTGTCTCTGTATCTCCATGTGTCTCTGTATCTCCACGTGTCTCTGTGTCTCCATGCATCTCTGTATCTCCCTGTGTCTCTGTATCTCCGTGTATCTGTGTATCTCCATGTGTCTCTGTATTTCCACGTGTCCCTGTATCTTTATCTGCCTCTCTGTCTCCACGTGCCTCTATCTCCACGTGTCTCTGTATCTCCACGTGTTTCTGTATCTCATGTGTCTCTGTATCTCCACGTGTCTCTGTGTCTCCAAGCGTCTCTTTATCTCCATGTGTCTTTGTATCTCCACGTGTCTCTGTATCTCCATGTGTCTCTCTGTCTCCACGTGTCTCTGTATCTCCACGTGTCTCTGTATCTCCACGTGTCTCTGTATATCCATGTGTCTCTGTATCTCCGTGTGTCTGTATCTCACTGTGTCTCTGTATCTCCACGTGTCTCTGTATCTCCATATGTCTCTGCATCTCCACGTGTCTCTGTATCTCGACTTGTCTCTATCTCCACGTGTCTCTGTGTCTCCACGTGTCCCTGTATCTCCATGTGTCTCTGTATATCCACGTGTCTCTGTGTCTCCATGTGTCTCTGTATCTCCATGTGTCTCTGTATCTCCACTTATCTCTGTATCTCCATGTGTCTCTGTATCTCCACGTGTGTCTGTATCTCCACGGGTCTCTGTATCTCCACGTGTCTCTGTATCTCCACGTGTCTCTGTTTCTCCACGTGTCTCTGTACCTCCTTGTGTCTCTGAGTCTCCATGTGTCTCTTTATCTCCACGTGTCTCTGTATCTCCAGGTGTCTCTTTATCTCGACTTGTCTCTCTATCTCCACGTGTCTCTGTGTCTCCATGCGTCTCTGTATCTCCATGTGTCTTTGTATCTCCACGTGTTTCTGTATCTCCATGTGTCTCTGTATCTTCATTTGTCTCTGTATCTCCATGTGTCTCTCTGTCTCCAGGTGTCTCTGTGTCTCCACGTGTCTCTGTATCTCAATGTTTCTCTGTGTCTCCACATGTCTCTATCTCCACTTGTCTCTGTGTCTCCACGTGTCTCTGTATCTCCACGTGTCTCTGTCTCCACGTGTCTCTGTATCTCCATGTGTCTCTTATTCTCCATGTGTCTCTGTATCTCCACGTGTCTCTGTGTCTCCTTGTGTCTCTGTATCTCCATGTGTCTCTGTATCCCCGTGTGTCTCTGAGTCTCCACATGTCTCTGTGTCTCCACGTGTCTTTGTGTCTCCACGTGTCTCAGCATCTCCATTTGTCTCTGTATCTCCATGTGTCTCTGTATCTCCACGTGTCTCAGTATCTCCATGTGTCTCTGTATCTCCATGTGTCTCTGTATCTCCACGTGTCTCTGTGTCTCCATGCGTCTCTGTATCTCCCTGTGTCTCTGTATCTCCGTGTATCTGTGTATCTCCATGTGTCTCTGTATTTCCACGTGTCCCTGTATCTTTATCTGCCTCTCTGTCTCCACGTGCCTCTATCTCCACGTGTCTCTGTATCTCCACGTGTCTCTGTATCTCATGTGTCTCTGTATCTCCACGTGTCTCTGTGTCTCCAAGCGTCTCTTTATCTCCATGTGTCTTTGTATCTCCACGTGTCTCTGTATCTCCATGTGTCTCTGTGTCTTCATGGGTCTCTGCATCTCCATGTGTCTCTCTGTCTCCACGTGTCTCTGTATCTCCACGTGTCTCTGTATCTCCATGTTTCTCTATGTCTCCACATGTCTCTGTATTTCCACGTGTCTCTGTGTCTCCACGTGTCTCTGTATCTCCACGTGTCTCTGTATCTCCATGTGTCTCTGTATCTCCACTTGTCTCTGTGTCTCCTTGTGTCTCTGTATATCCACGTGTCTCTGTGTCTCCACGTGTCTCGGTATCTCCAGGTGTCTCGGTGTCTCCATGCGTCTCTGTGTCTCCCCGTGTCTTTGTGTCTCCACGTATCTCTGTATCTCCATGTGTCTCTCTGTCTCCATGTGTCTCTGTATCTCCACGTGTCTGTATCTCCACGAGTCTCTGTATCTCCACGTGTCTCTGTATCTCCACGTGTCTCTGTATATGCATGTGTCTCTGTATCTCCGTGAGTCTGTATCTCACTATGTCTCTGTGTCTCCTTGTGTCTCTGTATCTCCATGTGTCTCTGTATCCCCGTGTGTCTCTGTGTCTCCTGTGGCTCTGTATCTCCACGTGTCTCTGTGTCTCCACGTGTCTCGGTATCTCCAGGTGTCCAGGTGTCTCGGTGTCTCCATGCGTCTCTGTGTCTCCCCGTGTCTTTGTGTCTCCACGTGTCTCTGTATCTCCATGTGTCTCTCTGTCTCCATGTGTCTCTGTATCTCCACGGGTCTGTATCTCCACGAGTCTCTGTATCTCCACGTGTCTCTGTATCTCCACGTGTCTCTGTATATCCATGTGTCTCTGTATCTCCGTGTGTCTGTATCTCACTGTGTCTCTGTATCTCCACGTGTCTCTGTATCTCCATATGTCTCTGCATCTCCACGTGTCTCTGTATCTCGACTTGTCTCTATCTCCACGTGTCTCTGTGTCTCCACGTGTCCCTGTATCTCCATGTGTCTCTGTATATCCACGTGTCTCTCTGTCTCCATGTGTCTCTGTATCTCCATGTGTCTCTGTATCTCCACGTGTCTCTGTATCTCCATGTGTCTCTGTATCTCCACGTGTCTCTGTATCTCCACGTGTCTCTGTATCTCCACGTGTCTCTGTATCTCCACGTGTCTCTGTTTCTCCCCTTGTCTCTGTACCTCCTTGTGTCTCTGTGTCTCCATGTGTCTCTTTATCTCCACGTGTCTCTGTATCTCCAGGTGTCTCTTTATCTCGACTAGTCTCTCTATCTCCACGTGTCTCTGTGTCTCCATGTGATTCTGTATCTCCGTGTGTCTCTCTGTCTCCTGTGTCTCTGTATCTCCACGTGTCTCTGTATCTCCACGTGTCTCTGTATCTCCACGTGTCTCTGTATCTCCCCATGTCTCTGTATCTCCTTGTGTCTCTGTGTCTCCATGTGTCTCTTATCTCCATGTGTCTCTCTGTCTCCACGTGTCTGTGTCTCCACGTGTCTCTGTATCTCCATGTTTCTCTGTCTCCACATGTATCTATCTCCACTTGTCTCTGTGTCTCCACGTGTCTCTGTATCTCCACGTGTCTCTGTGTCTTCACCTGTCTTTGTATCTCCATGTGTCTCTGTATCTCCACGTGTCTCTGTGTCTCCATGTGTCTCTGTGTCTCTACGTGTCTCTCTATCTCCACGTGTCTCTGTGTCTCCACGTGTCTCTGTGTCTCCACGTGTCTCTGTATCTCCATGTATCTCTGTATCTCCATGTGTCTCTGTATCTCCACTTATCTCTGTATCTCCATGTGTCTCTGTATCTCCACGTGTGTCTGTATCTCCACGGGTCTCTGTATCTCCACGTGTCTCTGTATCTCCACGTGTCTCTGTTTATCCACGTGTCTCTGTACCTCCTTGTGTCTCTGTGTCTCCATGTGTCTCTTTATCTCCACGTGTCTCTGTATCTCCAGGTGTCTCTTTATCTCGACTTGTCTCTCTATCTCCACGTGTCTCTGTGTCTCCATGCGTCTCTGTATCTCCATGTGTCTTTGTATCTCCACGTGTTTCTGTATCTCCATGTGTCTCTGTATCTTCATTTGTCTCTGTATCTCCATGTGTCTCTGTATCTCCAGGTGTCTCTTTATCTCGACTTGTCTCTCTATCTCCACGTGTCTATGTGTCTCCATGCGTCTCTGTATCTCCATGTGTCTTTGTATCTCCACGTGTTTCTGTATCTCCATGTGTCTCTGTATCTTCATTTGTCTCTGTATCTCCATGTGTCTCTCTGTCTCCAGGTGTCTCTGTGTCTCCACGTGTCTCTGTATCTCAATGTTTCTCTGTGTCTCCACATGTCTCTATCTCCACTTGTCTCTGTGTCTCCACGTGTCTCTGTATCTCCACGTGTCTCTGTCTCCACGTGTCTCTGTATCTCCATGTGTCTCTGTATCCCCGTGTGTCTCTGAGTCTCCAAGTGTCTCTGTGTCTCCACGTGTCTTTGTGTCTCCACGTGTCTCAGCATCTCCATTTGTCTCTGTATCTCCATGTGTCTCTGTATCTCCACGTGTCTCAGTATCTCCATGTGTCTCTGTATCTCCATGTGTCTCTGTATCTCCACGTGTCTCTGTGTCTCCATGCGTCTCTGTATCTCCCTGTGTCTCTGTATCTCCGTGTATCTGTGTATCTCCATGTGTCTCTGTATTTCCACGTGTCCCTGTATCTTTATCTGCCTCTCTGTCTCCACGTGCCTCTATCTCCACGTGTCTCTGTATCTCCACGTGTCTCTGTATCTCATGTGTCTCTGTATCTCCACGTGTCTCTGTGTCTCCAAGCGTCTCTTTATCTCCATGTGTCTTTGTATCTCCACGTGTCTCTGTATCTCCATGTGTCTCTGTGTCTTCATGGGTCTCTGTATCTCCATGTGTCTCTCTGTCTCCACGTGTCTCTGTATCTCCACGTGTCTCTGTATCTCCATGTTTCTCTATGTCTCCACATGTCTCTGTATTTCCACGTGTCTCTGTGTCTCCACGTGTCTCTGTATCTCCACGTGTCTCTGTATCTCCATGTGTCTCTGTATCTCCACTTGTCTCTGTGTCTCCTTGTGTCTCTGTATATCCACGTGTCTCTGTGTCTCCACGTGTCTCGGTATCTCCAGGTGTCTCGGTGTCTCCATGCGTCTCTGTGTCTCCCCGTGTCTTTGTGTCTCCACGTATCTCTGTATCTCCATGTGTCTCTCTGTCTCCATGTGTCTCTGTATCTCCACGTGTCTGTATCTCCACGAGTCTCTGTATCTCCACGTGTCTCTGTATCTCCACGTGTCTCTGTATATCCATGTGTCTCTGTATCTCCGTGTGTCTGTATCTCACTATGTCTCTGTGTCTCCTTGTGTCTCTGTATCTCCATTTGTCTCTGTATCCCCGTGTGTCTCTGTGTCTCCTGTGGCTCTGTATCTCCACGTGTCTCTGTGTCTCCACGTGTCTCGGTATCTCCAGGTGTCCAGGTGTCTCGGTGTCTCCATGCGTCTCTGTGTCTCCCCGTGTCTTTGTGTCTCCACGTGTCTCTGTATCTCCATGTGTCTCTCTGTCTCCATGTGTCTCTGTATCTCCACGGGTCTGTATCTCCACGAGTCTCTGTATCTCCACGTGTCTCTGTATCTCCACGTGTCTCTGTATATCCATGTGTCTCTGTATCTCCGTGTGTCTGTATCTCACTGTGTCTCTGTATCTCCACGTGTCTCTGTATCTCCAAATGTCTCTGCATCTCCACGTGTCTCTGTTCTCGACTTGTCTCTATCTCCACGTGTCTCTGTGTCTCCACGTGTCCCTGTATCTCCATGTGTCTCTGTATATCCACGTGTCTCTCTGTCTCCATGTGTCTCTGTATCTCCATGTGTCTCTGTATCTCCACGTGTCTCTGTATCTCCATGTGTCTCTGTATCTCCACGTGTCTCTGTATCTCCACGTGTCTCTGTATCTCCACGTGTCTCTGTATCTCCACGTGTCTCTGTTTCTCCACGTGTCTCTGTACCTCCTTGTGTCTCTGTGTCTCCATGTGTCTCTTTATCTCCACGTGTCTCTGTATCTCCAGGTGTCTCTTTATCTCGACTTGTCTCTCTATCTCCACGTGTCTCTGTGTCTCCATGTGATTCTGTATCTCCGTGTGTCTCTCTGTCTCCTGTGTCTCTGTATCTCCACGTGTCTCTGTGTCTCCATGTGTCTCTGTATCTCCATGTGTCTCTGTGTCTCCAAGTGTCTCTGTATCTCCATGTTTCTCTATGTCTCCACATGTCTCTGTATTTCCACGTGTCTCTGTGTCTCCACGTGTCTCTGTATCTCCACGTGTCTCTGTATCTCCATGTGTCTCTGTATCTCCACTTGTCTCTGTGTCTCCTTGTGTCTCTGTATATCCACGTGTCTCTGTGTCTCCACGTGTCTCTGTATCTCCACGTGTCTCTGTGTCTCCTTGTGTCTCTGTATCTCCATGTGTCACTGTATCCCCGTGTGTCTCTGAGTCTCCACGTGTCTCTGTGTCTCCACGTGTCTTTGTGTCTCCACGTGTCTCAGCATCTCCATTTGTCTCTGTATCTCCATGTGTCTCTGTATCTCCACGTGTCTCAGTATCTCCATGTGTCTCTGTATCTCCATGTGTCTCTGTATCTCCACGTGTCTCTGTGTCTCCATGCATCTCTGTATCTCCCTGTGTCTCTGTATCTCCGTGTATCTGTGTATCTCCATGTGTCTCTGTATTTCCACGTGTCCCTGTATCTTTATCTGCCTCTCTGTCTCCACGTGCCTCTATCTCCACGTGTCTCTGTATCTCCACGTGTTTCTGTATCTCATGTGTCTCTGTATCTCCACGTGTCTCTGTGTCTCCAAGCGTCTCTTTATCTCCATGTGTCTTTGTATCTCCACGTGTCTCTGTATCTCCATGTGTCTCTCTGTCTCCACGTGTCTCTGTATCTCCACGTGTCTCTGTATCTCCACGTGTCTCTGTATATCCATGTGTCTCTGTATCTCCGTGTGTCTGTATCTCACTGTGTCTCTGTATCTCCACGTGTCTCTGTATCTCCATATGTCTCTGCATCTCCACGTGTCTCTGTATCTCGACTTGTCTCTATCTCCACGTGTCTCTGTGTCTCCACGTGTCCCTGTATCTCCATGTGTCTCTGTATATCCACGTGTCTCTGTGTCTCCATGTGTCTCTGTATCTCCATGTGTCTCTGTATCTCCACTTATCTCTGTATCTCCATGTGTCTCTGTATCTCCACGTGTCTCTGTATCTCCACGGGTCTGTGTATCTCCACGTGTCTCTGTATCTCCACGTGTCTCTGTTTCTCCACGTGTCTCTGTACCTCCTTGTGTCTCTGTGTCTCCATGTGTCTCTTTATCTCCACGTGTCTCTGTATCTCCAGGTGTCTCTTTATCTCGACTTGTCTCTCTATCTCCACGTGTCTCTGTGTCTCCATGCGTCTCTGTATCTCCATGTGTCTTTGTATCTCCACGTGTTTCTGTATCTCCATGTGTCTCTGTATCTTCATTTGTCTCTGTATCTCCATGTGTCTCTCTGTCTCCAGGTGTCTCTGTGTGTCCACGTGTATCTGTATCTCAATGTTTCTCTGTGTCTCCACATGTCTCTATCTCCACTTGTCTCTGTGTCTCCACGTGTCTCTGTATCTCCACGTGTCTCTGTCTCCACGTGTCTCTGTATCTCCATGTGTCTCTTATTCTCCATGTGTCTCTGTATCTCCACGTGTCTCTGTGTCTCCTTGTGTCTCTGTATCTCCATGTGTCTCTGTATCCCCGTGTGTCTCTGAGTCTCCACGTGTCTCTGTGTCTCCACGTGTCTTTGTGTCTCCATGTGTCTCAGCATCTCCATTTGTCTCTGTATCTCCATGTGTCTCTGTATCTCCACGTGTCTCAGTATCTCCATGTGTCTCTGTATCTCCATGTGTCTCTGTATCTCCACGTGTCTCTGTGTCTCCATGCGTCTCTGTATCTCCCTGTGTCTCTGTATATCCGTGTATCTGTGTATCTCCATGTGTCTCTGTATTTCCACGTGTCCCTGTATCTTTATCTGCCTCTCTGTCTCCACGTGCCTCTATCTCCACGTGTCTCTGTATCTCCACGTGTCTCTGTATCTCATGTGTCTCTGTATCTCCACGTGTCTCTGTGTCTCCAAGCGTCTCTTTATCTCCATGTGTCTTTGTATCTCCACGTGTCTCTGTATCTCCATGTGTCTCTGTGTCTTCATGGGTCTCTGTATCTCCATGTGTCTCTCTGTCTCCACGTGTCTCTGTATCTCCACGTGTCTCTGTATCTCCATGTTTCTCTATGTCTCCACATGTCTCTGTATTTCCACGTGTCTCTGTGTCTCCACGTGTCTCTGTATCTCCACGTGTCTCTGTATCTCCATATGTCTCTGTATCTCCACTTGTCTCTGTGTCTCCTTGTGTCTCTGTATCTCCACGTGTCTCTGTGTCTCCACGTGTCTCGGTATCTCCAGGTGTCTCGGTGTCTCCATGCGTCTCTGTGTCTCCCCGTGTCTTTGTGTCTCCACGTATCTCTGTATCTCCATGTGTCTCTCTGTATATCCATGTGTCTCTGTATCTCCGTGTGTCTGTATCTCACTATGTCTCTGTGTCTCCATGTGTCTCTGTATCTCCATGTGTCTCTGTATCCCCGTGTGTCTCTGTGTCTCCTGTGGCTCTGTATCTCCACGTGTCTCTGTGTCTCCACGTGTCTCGGTATCTCCAGGTGTCCAGGTGTCTCGGTGTCTCCATGCGTCTCTGTGTCTCCCCGTGTCTTTGTGTCTCCACGTGTCTCTGTATCTCCATGTGTCTCTCTGTCTCCATGTGTCTCTGTATCTCCACGGGTCTGTATCTCCACGAGTCTCTGTATCTCCACGTGTCTCTGTATCTCCACGTGTCTCTGTATATCCATGTGTCTCTGTATCTCCGTGTGTCTGTATCTCACTGTGTCTCTGTATCTCCACGTGTCTCTGTATCTCCATATGTCTCTGCATCTCCACGTGTCTCTGTATCTCGACTTGTCTCTATCTCCACGTGTCTCTGTGTCTCCACGTGTCCCTGTATCTCCATGTGTCTCTGTATATCCACGTGTCTCTGTATCTCCATGTGTCTCTTTATCTCCATGTGTCTCTGTATCTCCACGTGTCTCTGTATCTCCATGTGTCTCTGTATCTCCACGTGTCTCTGTATCTCCACGTGTCTCTGTATCTCCACGTGTCTCTGTATCTCCACGTGTCTCTGTTTCTCCACGTGTCTCTGTACCTCCTTGTGTCTCTGTGTCTCCATGTGTCTCTTTATCTCCACGTGTCTCTGTATCTCCAGGTGTCTCTTTATCTCGACTTGTCTCTCTATCTCCACGTGTCTCTGTGTCTCCATGTGATTCTGTATCTCCGTGTGTCTCTCTGTCTCCTGTGTCTCTGTATCTCCACGTGTCTCTGTGTCTCCATGTGTCTCTGTATCTCCATGTGTCTCTGTGTCTCCAAGTGTCTCAGGAAACTCCACGTGTCTCTGTGTCTCCACGTGTCTCTGTATCTTCACGTGTCTCTGTGTCTCCACTTGTCTCTGTATCTCCACGTGTCTCTGTATCTCGACTTGTCTCTGTATGTCCACGTGTCTCTGTATCTCCACGTGTCTCTGTATCTCCATGTGTCTCTGTATATCCATGTGTCTCTGTGTCTCCGTGTGTCTGTATCTCACTGTGGCTCTGTATCTCAACGTGTCTCTGTATCTCCATGTGTCTCTGTATCTCCATGTGCCTCTGTATCTCCACGTGTCTCTGTATCTCCACGTGTCTCTGTATCTCCATGTGTCTCTGTATCTCCATGAGTCTCTGTATCTCCATGTGTCTCTGTATCTCCACGTGTCTCTGTATCTCCACGTGTCTCTGTATCTCCCCATGTCTCTGTATCTCCTTGTGTCTCTGTGTCTCCATGTGTCTCTTATCTCCATGTGTCTCTCTGTCTCCACGTGTCTCTGTGTCTCCACGTGTCTCTGTATCTCCATGTTTCTCTGTCTCCACATGTATCTATCTCCACTTGTCTCTGTGTTTCCACGTGTCTCTGTATCTCCACGTGTCTCTGTGTCTTCACCTGTCTTTGTATCTCCATGTGTCTCTGTATCTCCACGTGTCTGTATCTCCACGAGTCTCTGTATCTCCACGTGTCTCTGTATCTCCACGTGTCTCTGTATATCCATGTGTCTCTGTATCTCCGTGTGTCTGTATCTCACTGTGTCTCTGTATCTCCACGTGTCTCTGTATCTCCATATGTCTCTGCATCTCCACGTGTCTCTGTATCTCGACTTGTCTCTATCTCCACGTGTCTCTGTGTCTCCACGTGTCCCTGTATCTCCATGTGTCTCTGTATATCCACGTGTCTCTGTGTCTCCATGTGTCTCTGTACCTCCTTGTGTCTCTGTGTCTCCATGTGTCTCTTTATCTCCACGTGTCTCTGTATCTCCAGGTGTCTCTTTATCTCGACTTGTCTCTCTATCTCCACGTGTCTCTGTGTCTCCATGTGGCTCTGTATCTCCGTGTGTCTCTCTGTCTCCTGTGTCTCTGTATCTCCACGTGTCTCTGTGTCTCCATGTGTCTCTGTATCTCCATGTGTCTCTGTGTCTCCAAGTGACTCAGGAAACTCCACGTGTCTCTGTGTCTCCACATGTCTCTGTATCTTCACGTGTCTCTGTGTCTCCACGTGTCTCTGTATCTCCACGTGTCTCTGTATCTCGACTTGTCTCTGTATGTCCACGTGTCTCTGTATCTCCACGTGTCTCTGTATCTCCATGTGTCTCTGTATATCCATGTGTCTCTGTGTCTCCGTGTGTCTGTATCTCACTGTGGCTCTGTATCTCCACATGTCTCTGTATCTCCATGTGTCTCTGTATCTCCATGTGCCTCTGTATCTCCACGTGTCTCTGTATCTCCACGTGTCTCTGTATCTCCATGTGTCTCTGTATCTCCATGTGTCTCTGTATCTCCACGTGTCTCTGTATCTCCACGTGTCTCTGTATCTCCACGTGTCTCTGTATCTCCCCATGTCTCTGTATCTCCTTGTGTCTCTGTGTCTCCATGTGTCTCTTATCTCCATGTGTCTCTCTGTCTCCACGTGTCTGTGTCTCCACGTGTCTCTGTATCTCCATGTTTCTCTGTCTCCACATGTATCTATCTCCACTTGTCTCTGTGTCTCCACGTGTCTCTGTATCTCCACGTGTCTCTGTGTCTTCACCTGTCTTTGTATCTCCATGTGTCTCTGTATCTCCACGTGTCTCTGTGTCTCCATGTGTCTCTGTGTCTCTACGTGTCTCTCTATCTCCACGTGTCTCTGTGTCTCCACGTGTCTCTGTGTCTCCACGTGTCTCTGTATCTCCATGTATCTCTGTATCTCCATGTGTCTCTGTATTTCCGCGTGTCCCTGTATCTTCATCTGTCTCTCTGTCTCCGCGTGTCTCTGTATCTACACGTGTCTCTGTATCTCCACGTGTCTCTGTGTCTCCACGTGTCTCTGTATCTCCACGTGTCTCTGTATCTCCACGTGTCTCTGTGTCCCCTCGTGTCTCTGTATCTCCACGTGTCTCTGTATCTCCGTGTATCTCTGTATCTCCATGTGTCTCTGTATTTCCATGTGTCCCTGTATCTTCATCTGTCTCTCTGTCTCCACGTGTCTCTGTATCTCCACGTGTCTCTGTATCTCCACGTGTCTCTGTGTCCCCTCGTGTCTCTGTATCTCCACGTGTCTTTGTATCTCCACGTGTCTCAGTATCTCCATGTGTCTCTGTATCTCCATGTGTCTCTGTATCTCCACGTGTCTCTGTGTCTCCATGCGTCTCTGTATCTCCCTGTGTCTCTGTATCTCCTTGTATCTCTGTATCTCCATGTGTCTCTGTATATCCACGTGTCTCTGTGTCTCCATGTGTCTCTGTATCTCCACGTGTCTCTGTTTCTCCACGTGTCTCTGTACCTCCTTGTGTCTCTGTGTCTCCATGTGTCTTTGTATCTCCACGTGTTTCTGTATCTCCATGTGTCTCTGTATCTTCATTTGTCTCTGTATCTCCATGTGTCTCTCTGTCTCCAGGTGTCTCTGTGTCTCCACGTGTCTCTGTATCTCAATGTTTCTCTGTGTCTCCACATGTCTCTATCTCCACTTGTCTCTGTGTCTCCACGTGTCTCTGTATCTCCATGTGTCTCTGTCTCCACGTGTCTCTGTATCTCCATGTGTCTCTTATTCTCCATGTGACTCTGTATCTCCACGTGTCTCTGTGTCTCCTTGTGTCTCTGTATCTCCATGTGTCTCTGTATCCCCGTGTGTCTCTGAGTCTCCACGTGTCTCTGTGTCTCCACGTGTCTTTGTGTCTCCACGTGTCTCAGCATCTCCATTTGTCTCTGTATCTCCATGTGTCTCTGTATCTCCACGTGTCTCAGTATCTCCATGTGTCTCTGTATCTCCATGTGTCTCTGTATCTCCACGTGTCTCTGTGTCTCCATGCGTCTCTGTATCTCCCTGTGTCTCTGTATCTCCGTGTATCTGTGTATCTCCATGTGTCTCTGTATTTCCACGTGTCCCTGTATCTTTATCTGCCTCTCTGTCTCCACGTGCCTCTATCTCCACGTGTCTCTGTATCTCCACGTGTCTCTGTATCTCCACGTGTCTCTGTGTCTCCAAGCGTCTCTTTATCTCCATGTGTCTTTGTATCTCCACGTGTCTCTGTATCTCCATGTGTCTCTGTGTCTTCATGGGTCTCTGTATCTCCATGTGTCTCTCTGTCTCCACGTGTCTCTGTATCTCCACGTGTCTCTGTATCTCCATGTTTCTCTATGTCTCCACATGTCTCTGTATTTCCACGTGTCTCTGTGTCTCCACGTGTGTCTGTATCTCCACGTGTCTCTGTATCTCCATGTGTCTCTGTATCTCCACTTGTCTCTGTGTCTCCTTGTGTCTCTGTATCTCCACGTGTCTCTGTGTCTCCACGTGTCTCGGTATCTCCAGGTGTCTCGGTGTCTCCATGCGTCTCTGTGTCTCCCCGTGTCTTTGTGTCTCCACGTGTCTCTGTATCTCCAAGTGTCTCTCTGTCTCCATGTGTCTCTGTATCTCCACGTGTCTGTATCTCCACGAGTCTCTGTATCTCCACGTGTCTCTGTATCTCCACGTGTCTCTGTATATCCATGTGTCTCTGTATCTCCGTGTGTCTGTATCTCACTATGTCTCTGTGTCTCCTTGTGTCTCTGTATCTCCACGTGTCTCTGTATATCCATGTGTCTCTGTATCTCCGTGTGTCTGTATCTCACTGTGTCTCTGTATCTCCACGTGTCTCTGTATCTCCATATGTCTCTGCATCTCCACGTGTCTCTGTATCTCGACTTGTCTCTATCTCCACGTGTCTCTGTGTCTCCACGTGTCCCTATATCTCCATGTGTCTCTGTATATCCACGTGTCTCTGTGTCTCCATGTGTCTCTGTACCTCCTTGTGTCTCTGTGTCTCCATGTGTCTCTCTATCTCCACGTGTCTCTGTGTCTCCATGTGGCTCTGTATCTCCGTGTGTCTCTCTGTCTCCTGTGTCTCTGTATCTCCACGTGTCTCTGTGTCTCCATGTGTCTCTGTATCTCCATGTGTCTCTGTGTCTCCAAGTGACTCAGGAAACTCCACGTGTCTCTGTGTCTCCACGTGTCTCTGTATCTTCACGTGTCTCTGTGTCTCCACGTGTCTCTGTATCTCCACGTGTCTCTGTATCTCGACTTGTCTCTGTATGTCCACGTGTCTCTGTATCTCCACGTGTCTCTGTATCTCCATGTGTCTCTGTATATCCATGTGTCTCTGTGTCTCCGTGTGTCTGTATCTCACTGTGGCTCTGTATCTCCACGTGTCTCTGTATCTCCATGTGTCTCTGTATCTCCATGTGCCTCTGTATCTCCACGTGTCTCTGTATCTCCACGTGTCTCTGTATCTCCATGTGTCTCTGTATCTCCATGTGTCTCTGTATCTCCACGTGTCTCTGTATCTCCACGTGTCTCTGTATCTCCACGTGTCTCTGTATCTCCCCATGTCTCTGTATCTCCTTGTGTCTCTGTGTCTCCATGTGTCTCTTATCTCCATGTGTCTCTCTGTCTCCACGTGTCTGTGTCTCCACGTGTCTCTGTATCTCCATGTTTCTCTGTCTCCACATGTATCTATCTCCACTTGTCTCTGTGTCTCCACGTGTCTCTGTATCTCCACGTGTCTCTGTGTCTTCACCTGTCTTTGTATCTCCATGTGTCTCTGTATCTCCACGTGTCTCTGTGTCTCCATGTGTCTCTGTGTCTCTACGTGTCTCTCTATCTCCACGTGTCTCTGTGTCTCCACGTGTCTCTGTGTCTCCACGTGTCTCTGTATCTCCATGTATCTCTGTATCTCCATGTGTCTCTGTATTTCCACGTGTCCCTGTATCTTCATCTGTCTCTCTGTCTCCGCGTGTCTCTGTATCTACACGTGTCTCTGTATCTCCACGTGTCTCTGTGTCTCCACGTGTCTCTGTATCTCCACGTGTCTCTGTATCTCCACGTGTCTCTGTGTCCCCTCGTGTCTCTGTATCTCCACGTGTCTCTGTATCTCCGTGTATCTCTGTATCTCCATGTGTCTCTGTATTTCCATGTGTCCCTGTATCTTCATCTGTCTCTCTGTCTCCACGTGTCTCTGTATCTCCACGTGTCTCTGTATCTCCACGTGTCTCTGTGTCCCCTCGTGTCTCTGTATCTCCACGTGTCTTTGTATCTCCACGTGTCTCAGTATCTCCATGTGTCTCTGTATCTCCATGTGTCTCTGTATCTCCACGTGTCTCTGTGTCTCCATGCGTCTCTGTATCTCCCTGTGTCTCTGTATCTCCTTGTATCTCTGTATCTCCATGTGTCTCTGTATATCCACGTGTCTCTGTGTCTCCATGTGTCTCTGTATCTCCATGTGTCTCTGTATCTCCACTTATCTCTGTATCTCCATGTGTCTCTGTATCTCCACGTGTCTCTGTATCTCCACGGGTCTCTGTATCTCCACGTGTCTCTGTATCTCCACGTGTCTCTGTTTCTCCACGTGTCTCTGTACCTCCTTGTGTCTCTGTGTCTCCATGTGTCTTTGTATCTCCACGTGTTTCTGTATCTCCATGTGTCTCTGTATCTTCATTTGTCTCTGTATCTCCATGTGTCTCTCTGTCTCCAGGTGTCTCTGTGTCTCCACGTGTCTCTGTATCTCAATGTTTCTCTGTGTCTCCACATGTCTCTATCTCCACTTGTCTCTGTGTCTCCACGTGTCTCTGTATCTCCATGTGTCTCTGTCTCCACGTGTCTCTGTATCTCCATGTGTCTCTTATTCTCCATGTGACTCTGTATCTCCACGTGTCTCTGTGTCTCCTTGTGTCTCTGTATCTCCATGTGTCTCTGTATCCCCGTGTGTCTCTGAGTCTCCACGTGTCTCTGTGTCTCCACGTGTCTTTGTGTCTCCATGTGTCTCAGCATCTCCATTTGTCTCTGTATCTCCATGTGTCTCTGTATCTCCACGTGTCTCAGTATCTCCATGTGTCTCTGTATCTCCATGTGTCTCTGTATCTCCGTGTGTCTGTATCTCACTGTGTCTCTGTATCTCCACGTGTCTCTGTATCTCCAAATGTCTCTGCATCTCCACGTGTCTCTGTTCTCGACTTGTCTCTATCTCCACGTGTCTCTGTGTCTCCACGTGTCCCTGTATCTCCATGTGTCTCTGTATCTCCATGTGTCTCTGTATCTCCACGTGTCTCTGTATCTCCATGTGTCTCTGTATCTCCACGTGTCTCTGTATCTCCACGTGTCTCTGTATCTCCACGTGTCTCTGTATCTCCACGTGTCTCTGTTTCTCCACGTGTCTCTGTACCTCCTTGTGTCTCTGTGTCTCCATGTGTCTCTTTATCTCCACGTGTCTCTGTATCTCCAGGTGTCTCTTTATCTCGACTTGTCTCTCTATCTCCACGTGTCTCTGTGTCTCCATGTGATTCTGTATCTCCGTGTGTCTCTCTGTCTCCTGTGTCTCTGTATCTCCACGTGTCTCTGTGTCTCCATGTGTCTCTGTATCTCCATGTGTCTCTGTGTCTCCAAGTGTCTCTGTATCTCCATGTTTCTCTATGTCTCCACATGTCTCTGTATTTCCACGTGTCTCTGTGTCTCCACGTGTCTCTGTATCTCCACGTGTCTCTGTATCTCCATGTGTCTCTGTATCTCCACTTGTCTCTGTGTCTCCTTGTGTCTCTGTATATCCACGTGTCTCTGTGTCTCCACGTGTCTCTGTATCTCCACGTGTCTCTGTGTCTCCTTGTGTCTCTGTATCTCCATGTGTCACTGTATCCCCGTGTGTCTCTGAGTCTCCACGTGTCTCTGTGTCTCCACGTGTCTTTGTGTCTCCACGTGTCTCAGCATCTCCATTTGTCTCTGTATCTCCATGTGTCTCTGTATCTCCACGTGTCTCAGTATCTCCATGTGTCTCTGTATCTCCATGTGTCTCTGTATCTCCACGTGTCTCTGTGTCTCCATGCATCTCTGTATCTCCCTGTGTCTCTGTATCTCCGTGTATCTGTGTATCTCCATGTGTCTCTGTATTTCCACGTGTCCCTGTATCTTTATCTGCCTCTCTGTCTCCACGTGCCTCTATCTCCACGTGTCTCTGTATCTCCACGTGTTTCTGTATCTCATGTGTCTCTGTATCTCCACGTGTCTCTGTGTCTCCAAGCGTCTCTTTATCTCCATGTGTCTTTGTATCTCCACGTGTCTCTGTATCTCCATGTGTCTCTCTGTCTCCACGTGTCTCTGTATCTCCACGTGTCTCTGTATCTCCACGTGTCTCTGTATATCCATGTGTCTCTGTATCTCCGTGTGTCTGTATCTCACTGTGTCTCTGTATCTCCACGTGTCTCTGTATCTCCATATGTCTCTGCATCTCCACGTGTCTCTGTATCTCGACTTGTCTCTATCTCCACGTGTCTCTGTGTCTCCACGTGTCCCTGTATCTCCATGTGTCTCTGTATATCCACGTGTCTCTGTGTCTCCATGTGTCTCTGTATCTCCATGTGTCTCTGTATCTCCACTTATCTCTGTATCTCCATGTGTCTCTGTATCTCCACGTGTCTCTGTATCTCCACGGGTCTCTGTATCTCCACGTGTCTCTGTATCTCCACGTGTCTCTGTTTCTCCACGTGTCTCTGTACCTCCTTGTGTCTCTGTGTCTCCATGTGTCTCTTTATCTCCACGTGTCTCTGTATCTCCAGGTGTCTCTTTATCTCGACTTGTCTCTCTATCTCCACGTGTCTCTGTGTCTCCATGCGTCTCTGTATCTCCATGTGTCTTTGTATCTCCACGTGTTTCTGTATCTCCATGTGTCTCTGTATCTTCATTTGTCTCTGTATCTCCATGTGTCTCTCTGTCTCCAGGTGTCTCTGTGTGTCCACGTGTATCTGTATCTCAATGTTTCTCTGTGTCTCCACATGTCTCTATCTCCACTTGTCTCTGTGTCTCCACGTGTCTCTGTATCTCCACGTGTCTCTGTCTCCACGTGTCTCTGTATCTCCATGTGTCTCTTATTCTCCATGTGTCTCTGTATCTCCACGTGTCTCTGTGTCTCCTTGTGTCTCTGTATCTCCATGTGTCTCTGTATCCCCGTGTGTCTCTGAGTCTCCACGTGTCTCTGTGTCTCCACGTGTCTTTGTGTCTCCATGTGTCTCAGCATCTCCATTTGTCTCTGTATCTCCATGTGTCTCTGTATCTCCACGTGTCTCAGTATCTCCATGTGTCTCTGTATCTCCATGTGTCTCTGTATCTCCACGTGTCTCTGTGTCTCCATGCGTCTCTGTATCTCCCTGTGTCTCTGTATATCCGTGTATCTGTGTATCTCCATGTGTCTCTGTATTTCCACGTGTCCCTGTATCTTTATCTGCCTCTCTGTCTCCACGTGCCTCTATCTCCACGTGT
Source organism: Petromyzon marinus (assembly GCF_048934315.1). NCBI lineage: Eukaryota > Metazoa > Chordata > Hyperoartia > Petromyzontiformes > Petromyzontidae > Petromyzon > Petromyzon marinus. Next base: position 9,040,570 of record NC_133730.1, on the reverse strand, counting down.
CTCTGTATCTCCACGTGTCTCTGTATCTCATGTGTCTCTGTATCTCCACGTGTCTCTGTGTCTCCAAGCGTCTCTTTATCTCCATGTGTCTTTGTATCTCCACGTGTCTCTGTATCTCCATGTGTCTCTGTGTCTTCATGGGTCTCTGTATCTCCATGTGTCTCTCTGTCTCCACGTGTCTCTGTATCTCCACGTGTCTCTGTATCTCCATGTTTCTCTATGTCTCCACATGTCTCTGTATTTCCACGTGTCTCTGTGTCTCCACGTGTCTCTGTATCTCCACGTGTCTCTGTATCTCCATATGTCTCTGTATCTCCACTTGTCTCTGTGTCTCCTTGTGTCTCTGTATCTCCACGTGTCTCTGTGTCTCCACGTGTCTCGGTATCTCCAGGTGTCTCGGTGTCTCCATGCGTCTCTGTGTCTCCCCGTGTCTTTGTGTCTCCACGTGTCTCTGTGTCTCCACGTGTCTCGGTATCTCCAGGTGTCCAGGTGTCTCGGTGTCTCCATGCGTCTCTGTGTCTCCCCGTGTCTTTGTGTCTCCACGTGTCTCTGTATCTCCATGTGTCTCTCTGTCTCCATGTGTCTCTGTATCTCCACGGGTCTGTATCTCCACGAGTCTCTGTATCTCCACGTGTCTCTGTATCTCCACGTGTCTCTGTATATCCATGTGTCTCTGTATCTCCGTGTGTCTGTATCTCACTGTGTCTCTGTATCTCCACGTGTCTCTGTATCTCCATATGTCTCTGCATCTCCACGTGTCTCTGTATCTCGACTTGTCTCTATCTCCACGTGTCTCTGTGTCTCCACGTGTCCCTGTATCTCCATGTGTCTCTGTATATCCACGTGTCTCTGTATCTCCATGTGTCTCTTTATCTCCATGTGTCTCTGTATCTCCACGTGTCTCTGTATCTCCATGTGTCTCTGTATCTCCACGTGTCTCTGTATCTCCACGTGTCTCTGTATCTCCACGTGTCTCTGTATCTCCACGTGTCTCTGTTTCTCCACGTGTCTCTGTACCTCCTTGTGTCTCTGTGTCTCCATGTGTCTCTTTATCTCCACGTGTCTCTGTATCTCCAGGTGTCTCTTTATCTCGACTTGTCTCTCTATCTCCACGTGTCTCTGTGTCTCCATGTGATTCTGTATCTCCGTGTGTCTCTCTGTCTCCTGTGTCTCTGTATCTCCACGTGTCTCTGTGTCTCCATGTGTCTCTGTATCTCCATGTGTCTCTGTGTCTCCAAGTGTCTCAGGAAACTCCACGTGTCTCTGTGTCTCCACGTGTCTCTGTATCTTCACGTGTCTCTGTGTCTCCACTTGTCTCTGTATCTCCACGTGTCTCTGTATCTCGACTTGTCTCTGTATGTCCACGTGTCTCTGTATCTCCACGTGTCTCTGTATCTCCATGTGTCTCTGTATATCCATGTGTCTCTGTGTCTCCGTGTGTCTGTATCTCACTGTGGCTCTGTATCTCAACGTGTCTCTGTATCTCCATGTGTCTCTGTATCTCCATGTGCCTCTGTATCTCCACGTGTCTCTGTATCTCCACGTGTCTCTGTATCTCCATGTGTCTCTGTATCTCCATGAGTCTCTGTATCTCCATGTGTCTCTGTATCTCCACGTGTCTCTGTATCTCCACGTGTCTCTGTATCTCCCCATGTCTCTGTATCTCCTTGTGTCTCTGTGTCTCCATGTGTCTCTTATCTCCATGTGTCTCTCTGTCTCCACGTGTCTCTGTGTCTCCACGTGTCTCTGTATCTCCATGTTTCTCTGTCTCCACATGTATCTATCTCCACTTGTCTCTGTGTTTCCACGTGTCTCTGTATCTCCACGTGTCTCTGTGTCTTCACCTGTCTTTGTATCTCCATGTGTCTCTGTATCTCCACGTGTCTGTATCTCCACGAGTCTCTGTATCTCCACGTGTCTCTGTATCTCCACGTGTCTCTGTATATCCATGTGTCTCTGTATCTCCGTGTGTCTGTATCTCACTGTGTCTCTGTATCTCCACGTGTCTCTGTATCTCCATATGTCTCTGCATCTCCACGTGTCTCTGTATCTCGACTTGTCTCTATCTCCACGTGTCTCTGTGTCTCCACGTGTCCCTGTATCTCCATGTGTCTCTGTATATCCACGTGTCTCTGTGTCTCCATGTGTCTCTGTACCTCCTTGTGTCTCTGTGTCTCCATGTGTCTCTTTATCTCCACGTGTCTCTGTATCTCCAGGTGTCTCTTTATCTCGACTTGTCTCTCTATCTCCACGTGTCTCTGTGTCTCCATGTGGCTCTGTATCTCCGTGTGTCTCTCTGTCTCCTGTGTCTCTGTATCTCCACGTGTCTCTGTGTCTCCATGTGTCTCTGTATCTCCATGTGTCTCTGTGTCTCCAAGTGACTCAGGAAACTCCACGTGTCTCTGTGTCTCCACGTGTCTCTGTATCTTCACGTGTCTCTGTGTCTCCACGTGTCTCTGTATCTCCACGTGTCTCTGTATCTCGACTTGTCTCTGTATGTCCACGTGTCTCTGTATCTCCACGTGTCTCTGTATCTCCATGTGTCTCTGTATATCCATGTGTCTCTGTGTCTCCGTGTGTCTGTATCTCACTGTGGCTCTGTATCTCCACGTGTCTCTGTATCTCCATGTGTCTCTGTATCTCCATGTGCCTCTGTATCTCCACGTGTCTCTGTATCTCCACGTGTCTCTGTATCTCCATGTGTCTCTGTATCTCCATGTGTCTCTGTATCTCCACGTGTCTCTGTATCTCCACGTGTCTCTGTATCTCCACGTGTCTCTGTATCTCCCCATGTCTCTGTATCTCCTTGTGTCTCTGTGTCTCCATGTGTCTCTTATCTCCATGTGTCTCTCTGTCTCCACGTGTCTGTGTCTCCACGTGTCTCTGTATCTCCATGTTTCTCTGTCTCCACATGTATCTATCTCCACTTGTCTCTGTGTCTCCACGTGTCTCTGTATCTCCACGTGTCTCTGTGTCTTCACCTGTCTTTGTATCTCCATGTGTCTCTGTATCTCCACGTGTCTCTGTGTCTCCATGTGTCTCTGTGTCTCTACGTGTCTCTCTATCTCCACGTGTCTCTGTGTCTCCACGTGTCTCTGTGTCTCCACGTGTCTCTGTATCTCCATGTATCTCTGTATCTCCATGTGTCTCTGTATTTCCGCGTGTCCCTGTATCTTCATCTGTCTCTCTGTCTCCGCGTGTCTCTGTATCTACACGTGTCTCTGTATCTCCACGTGTCTCTGTGTCTCCACGTGTCTCTGTATCTCCACGTGTCTCTGTATCTCCACGTGTCTCTGTGTCCCCTCGTGTCTCTGTATCTCCACGTGTCTCTGTATCTCCGTGTATCTCTGTATCTCCATGTGTCTCTGTATTTCCATGTGTCCCTGTATCTTCATCTGTCTCTCTGTCTCCACGTGTCTCTGTATCTCCACGTGTCTCTGTATCTCCACGTGTCTCTGTGTCCCCTCGTGTCTCTGTATCTCCACGTGTCTTTGTATCTCCACGTGTCTCAGTATCTCCATGTGTCTCTGTATCTCCATGTGTCTCTGTATCTCCACGTGTCTCTGTGTCTCCATGCGTCTCTGTATCTCCCTGTGTCTCTGTATCTCCTTGTATCTCTGTATCTCCATGTGTCTCTGTATATCCACGTGTCTCTGTGTCTCCATGTGTCTCTGTATCTCCACGTGTCTCTGTTTCTCCACGTGTCTCTGTACCTCCTTGTGTCTCTGTGTCTCCATGTGTCTTTGTATCTCCACATGTTTCTGTATCTCCATGTGTCTCTGTATCTTCATATTGTCTCTGTATCTCCATGTGTCTCTCTGTCTCCAGGTGTCTCTGTGTCTCCACGTGTCTCTGTATCTCAATGTTTCTCTGTGTCTCCACATGTCTCTATCTCCACTTGTCTCTGTGTCTCCACGTGTCTCTGTATCTCCATGTGTCTCTGTCTCCACGTGTCTCTGTATCTCCATGTGTCTCTTATTCTCCATGTGACTCTGTATCTCCACGTGTCTCTGTGTCTCCTTGTGTCTCTGTATCTCCATGTGTCTCTGTATCCCCGTGTGTCTCTGAGTCTCCACGTGTCTCTGTGTCTCCACGTGTCTTTGTGTCTCCACGTGTCTCAGCATCTCCATTTGTCTCTGTATCTCCATGTGTCTCTGTATCTCCACGTGTCTCAGTATCTCCATGTGTCTCTGTATCTCCATGTGTCTCTGTATCTCCACGTGTCTCTGTGTCTCCATGCGTCTCTGTATCTCCCTGTGTCTCTGTATCTCCGTGTATCTGTGTATCTCCATGTGTCTCTGTATTTCCACGTGTCCCTGTATCTTTATCTGCCTCTCTGTCTCCACGTGCCTCTATCTCCACGTGTCTCTGTATCTCCACGTGTCTCTGTATCTCCACGTGTCTCTGTGTCTCCAAGCGTCTCTTTATCTCCATGTGTCTTTGTATCTCCACGTGTCTCTGTATCTCCATGTGTCTCTGTGTCTTCATGGGTCTCTGTATCTCCATGTGTCTCTCTGTCTCCACGTGTCTCTGTATCTCCACGTGTCTCTGTATCTCCATGTTTCTCTATGTCTCCACATGTCTCTGTATTTCCACGTGTCTCTGTGTCTCCACGTGTGTCTGTATCTCCACGTGTCTCTGTATCTCCATGTGTCTCTGTATCTCCACTTGTCTCTGTGTCTCCTTGTGTCTCTGTATCTCCACGTGTCTCTGTGTCTCCACGTGTCTCGGTATCTCCAGGTGTCTCGGTGTCTCCATGCGTCTCTGTGTCTCCCCGTGTCTTTGTGTCTCCACGTGTCTCTGTATCTCCAAGTGTCTCTCTGTCTCCATGTGTCTCTGTATCTCCACGTGTCTGTATCTCCACGAGTCTCTGTATCTCCACGTGTCTCTGTATCTCCACGTGTCTCTGTATATCCATGTGTCTCTGTATCTCCGTGTGTCTGTATCTCACTATGTCTCTGTGTCTCCTTGTGTCTCTGTATCTCCATGTGTCTCTGTATCCCCGTGTGTCTCTGTGTCTCCTGTGGCTCTGTATCTCCACGTGTCTCTGTGTCGCCACGTGTCTCGGTATCTCCAGGTGTCCAGGTGTCTCGGTGTCTCCATGCGTCTCTGTGTCTCCCCGTGTCTTTGTGTCTCCACGTGTCTCTGTATCTCCATGTGTCTCTCTGTATCTATGTGTCTCTGTATCTCCACGTGTCTGTATCTCCACGAGTCTCTGTATCTCCACGTGTCTCTGTATCTCCACGTGTCTCTGTATATCCATGTGTCTCTGTATCTCCGTGTGTCTGTATCTCACTGTGTCTCTGTATCTCCACGTGTCTCTGTATCTCCATATATCTCTGCATCTCCACGTGTCTCTGTATCTCGACTTGTCTCTATCTCCACGTGTCTCTGTGTCTCCACGTGTCCCTGTATCTCCATGTGTCTCTGTATATCCACGTGTCTCTGTGTCTCCATGTGTCTCTGTATCTCCATGTGTCTCTGTATCTCCACGTGTCTCTGTATCTCCATGTGTCTCTGTATCTCCACGTGTCTCTGTATCTCCACGTGTCTCTGTATCTCCACGTGTCTCTGTATCTCCACGTGTCTCTGTTTCTCCACGTGTCTCTGTACCTCCTTGTGTCTCTGTGTCTCCATGTGTCTCTTTATCTCCACGTGTCTCTGTATCTCTAGGTGTCTCTTTATCTCGACTTGTCTCTCTATCTCCACGTGTCTCTGTGTCTCCATGTGATTCTGTATCTCCGTGTGTCTCTCTGTCTCCTGTGTCTCTGTATCTCCACGTGTCTCTGTGTCTCCATGTGTCTCTGTGTCTCCAAGTGTCTCAGGAAACTCCACGTGTCTCTGTGTCTCCACGTGTCTCTGTATCTTCACGTGTCTCTGTGTCTCCACGTGTCTCTGTATCTCCACGTCTCTCTGTATCTCGACTTGTCTCTGTATGTCCATGTGTCTCTGTATCTCCACGTGTCTCTGTATCGCCATGTGTCTCTGTATATCCATGTGTCTCTGTGTCTCCGTGTGTCTGTATCTCACTGTGGCTCTGTATCTCAACGTGTCTCTGTATCTCCATGTGTCTCTGTATCTCCATGTGCCTCTGTATCTCCATGTGTCTCTGTATCTCCACGTGTCTCTGTATCTCCATGTGTCTCTGTATCTCCATGTGTCTCTGTATCTCCATGTGTCTCTGTATCTCCACGTGTCTCTGTGTCTCCATGCGTCTCTGTATCTCCCTGTGTCTCTGTATCTCCGTGTATCTCTGTATCTACATGTGTTTCTGTTTTTCTACGTGTCCCTGTATCTTCACCTGTCTCTCTGTCTCCACGTGCCTCTGTATCTCCACTTGTCTCTGTGTCTCCACGTGTCTCTGTATCTCCACGTGTCTCTTTGTCTCCACGTGTCTCTGTATCTCTACGTGTCTCTGTATCTCAATGTGTCTCTGTATCTCCACGTATCTCTGTGTCTCCTTGTGTCTCTGTATCTCCTTGTGTCTCTGTATCCACGTGTGTCTCTGTGTCTCCACGTGTCTCTGAATCTCTATGTTTCTCTGTGTCTCCACATGTCTCTATCTCCACTTGTCTCTGTGTCTCCACGTGTCTCTGTATCTCCACGTGTCTCTGTGTCTCCACGTGTCTCGGTATCTCCACATGTCTTGGTGTCTCCATGCGTCTCTGTGTCTCCACGTGTCTTTGTGTCTCCACGTGTCTCTGTATCTCCACGTGTCTCTGTGTCCCCTCGTGTCTCTGTATCTCCACGTGTCTCTGTATCTCCGTGTATTTCTGTATCTCCATGTGTCTCTGTATTTCCATGTGTCCCTGTATCTTCATTTGTCTCTCTGTCTCCACGTGTCTCTGTATCTCCACGTGTCTCTGTATCTCCACGTATCTCTGTGTCCCCTCGTGTCTCTGTATCTCCACGTGTCTCTGTATCTCCACGTGTCTCTGTATCTCCATGTGCCTCTGTATCTCCACGTGTCTCTGTATCTCCATGTGTCTCTGTATCTCCATGTGTCTATGTATCTCCATGTGTCTCTGTATCTCCATGTGTCTCTGTATCTCCACGTGTCTGTGTATCTCCACGTGTCTCTGTATCTCCCCATGTCTCTGTATCTCCTTGTGTCTCTGTGTCTCCATGTGTCTCTTATCTCCATGTGTCTCTCTGTCTCCACGTGTCTCTGTGTCTCCACGTGTCTCTGTATCTCCATGTTTCTCTGTCTCCACATGTATCTATCTCCACTTGTCTCTGTGTCTCCACGTGTCTCTGTATCTCCACGTGTTTCTGTGTCTTCACCTGTCTTTGTATCTCCATGTGTCTCTGTATCTCCACGTGTCTGTATCTCCACGAGTCTCTGTATCTCCACGTGTCTCTGTATCTCCACGTGTCTCTGTATATCCATGTGTCTCTGTATCTCCGTGTGTCTGTATCTCACTGTGTCTCTGTATCTCCACGTGTCTCTGTATCTCCATATGTCTCTGCATCTCCACGTGTCTCTGTGTCTCCACGTGTCCCTGTATCTCCATGTGTCTCTGTATATCCACGTGTCTCTGTGTCTCCATGTGTCTCTGTACCTCCTTGTGTCTGTGTCTCCATGTGTCTCTTTATCTCCACGTGTCTCTGTATCTCCAGGTGTCTCTTTATCTCGACTTGTCTCTCTATCTCCACGTGTCTCTGTGTCTCCATGTGGCTCTGTATCTCCGTGTGTCTCTCTGTCTCCTGTGTCTCTGTATCTCCACGCGTCTCTGTGTCTCCATGTGTCTCTGTATCTCCATGTGTCTCTGTGTCTCCAAGTGTCTCAGGAAACTCCACGTGTCTCTGTGTCTCCACGTGTCTCTGTATCTTCATGTGTCTCTGTGTCTCCACGTGTCTCTGTATCTCCACGTGTCTCTGTATCTCGACTTGTCTCTGTATGTCCACGTGTCTCTGTATCTCCACGTGTCTCTGTATCTCCATGTGTCTCTGTATATCCATGTGTCTCTGTGTCTCCGTGTGTCTGTATCTCACTGTGGCTCTGTATCTCCACGTTTCTCTGTATCTCCATATGTCTCTGTATCTCCATGTGCCTCTGTATCTCCACGTGTCTCTGTATCTCCACGTGTCTCTGTATCTCCATGTGTCTCTGTATCTCCATGTGTCTCTGTATCTCCACGTGTCTCTGTATCTCCACGTGTCTCTGTATCTCCACGTGTCTCTGTATCTCCCCATGTCTCTGTATCTCCTTGTGTCTCTGTGTCTCCATGTGTCTCTTATCTCCATGTGTCTCTCTGTCTCCACGTGTCTCTGTGTCTCCACATGTCTCTGTATCTCCATGTTTCTCTGTCTCCACATGTATCTATCTCCACTTGTCTCTGTTTCTCCACGTGTCTCTGTATCTCCACGTGTCTCTGTGTCTTCACCTGTCTTTGTATCTCCATGTGTCTCTGTATCTCCACGTGTCTCTGTGTCTCCATGTGTCTCTGTGTCTCTACGTGTCTCTCTATCTCCACGTGTCTCTGTGTCTCCACGTGTCTCTGTGTCTCCACGTGTCTCTGTATCTCCATGTATCTCTGTATCTCCATGTGTCTCTGTATTTACACGTGTCCCTGTATCTTCATCTGTCTCTCTGTCTCCGCGTGTCTCTGTATCTACACGTGTCTCTGTATCTCCACGTGTCTCTGTGTCTCCACGTGTCTCTGTATCTCCACGTGTCTCTGTATCTCCACGTGTCTCTGTGTCCCCTCGTGTCTCTGTATCTCCACGTGTATATGTATCTCCGTGTATCTCTGTATCTCCATGTGTCTCTGTATTTCCATGTGTCCCTGTATCTTCATCTGTCTCTCTGTCTCCACGTGTCTCTGTATCTCCACGTGTCTCTGTATCTCCACGTGTCTCTGTGTCCCCTCGTGTCTCTGTATCTCCACGTGTCTCTGTATCTCCACGTGTCTCAGTATCTCCATGTGTCTATGTATCTCCATGTGTCTCTGTATCTCCACGTGTCTCTGTATCTCCATGTGTCTCTGTATCTCCACGTGTCTCTGTGTCTCCATGCGTCTCTGTATCTCCCTGTGTCTCTGTATCTCCGTGTATCTCTGTATCTCCATGTGTCTGTTTTTCTACGTGTCCCTGTATCTTCACCTGTCTCTCTGTCTCCACGTGCCTCTGTATCTCCACGTGTCTCTGTGTCTCCATTTGTCTCTGTATCTCCATATTTCTCTGTCTCCACATGTCTCTATCTCCACTTGTCTCTGTGTCTCCACGTGTCTCTGTATCTCCACGTGTCTCTTTGTCTCCACGTGTCTCTGTATCTCTACGTGTCTCTGTATCTCAATGTGTCTCTGTATCTCCACGTATCTCTGTGTCTCCTTGTGTCTCTGTATCTCCTTGTGTCTCTGTATCCACGTGTGTCTCTGTGTCTCCACGTGTCTCTGAATCTCTATGTTTCTCTGTGTGTCCACATGTCTCTATCTCCACTTGTCTTTGTGTCTCCACGTGTCTCTGTATCTCCACGTGTCTCTGTGTCCCCTCGTGTCTCTGTATCTCCACGTGTCTCTGTATCTCCGTGTATCTCTGTATCTCCATGTGTCTCTGTATTTCCATGTGTCCCTGTATCTTCATCTGTCTCTCTGTCTCCACGTGTCTCTGTATCTCCACGTGTCTCTGTATCTCCACGTATCTCTGTGTCCCCTCGTGTCTCTGTATCTCCACGTGTCTCTGTATCTCCACGTGTCTCTGTATCTCCATGTGCCTCTGTATCTCCACGTGTCTCTGTATCTCCATTTGTCTCTGTATCTCCATGTGTCTATGTATCTCCATGTGTCTCTGTCTCTCCATGTGTCTCTGTATCTCCACGTGTCTCTGTATCTCCTTGTGTCTCTGTGTCTCCATGTGTCTCTTATCTCCATGTGTCTCTCTGTCTCCACGTGTCTCTGTGTCTCCACGTGTCTCTGTATCTCCATGTTTCTCTGTCTCCACATGTATCTATCTCCACTTGTCTCTGTGTCTCCACGTGTCTCTGTATCTCCACGTGTCTCTGTGTCTTCACCTGTCTTTGTATCTCCATGTGTCTCTGTATCTCCACGTGTCTGTATCTCCACGAGTCTCTGTATCTCCACGTGTCTCTGTATCTCCACGTGTCTCTGTATATCCATGTGTCTCTGTATCTCCGTGTGTCTGTATCTCACTGTGTCTCTGTATCTCCACGTGTCTCTGTATCTCCATATGTCTCTGCATCTCCACGTGTCTCTGTATCTCGACTTGTCTCTATCTCCACGTGTCTCTGTGTCTCCACGAGTCCCTGTATCTCCATGTGTCTCTGTATATCCACGTGTCTCTGTGTCTCCATGTGTCTCTGTACCTCCTTGTGTCTCTGTGTCTCCATGTGTCTCTTTATCTCCACGTGTCTCTGTATCTCCAGGTGTCTCTTTATCTCGACTTGTCTCTCTATCTCCACGTGTCTCTGTGTCTCCATGTGGCTCTGTATCTCCGTGTGTCTCTCTGTCTCCTGTGTCTCTGTATCTCCACGTGTCTCTGTGTCTCCATGTGTCTCTGTATCTCCATGTGTCTCTGTGTCTCCAAGTGTCTCAGGAAACTCCACGTGTCTCTGTGTCTCCACGTGTCTCTGTATCTTCACGTGTCTCTGTGTCTCCACGTGTCTCTGTATCTCCACATGTCTCTGTATCTCGACTTGTCTCTGTATGTCCACGTGTCTCTGTATCTCCACGTGTCTCTGTATCTCCATGTGTCTCTGTATATCCATGTGTCTCTGTGTCTCCGTGTGTCTGTATCTCACTGTGGCTCTGTATCTCCACGTGTCTCTGTATCTCCATGTGTCTCTGTATCTCCACATGTCTCTGTATCTCCATGTGTCTCTGTATCTCCATGTGTCTCTGTATCTCCACGTGTCTCTGTATCTCCACGTGTCTCTGTATCTCCACGTGTCTCTGTATCTCCCCATGTCTCTGTATCTCCTTGTGTCTCTGTGTCTCCATGTGTCTCTTATCTCCATGTGTCTCTCTGTCTCCACGTGTCTCTGTGTCTCCACGTGTCTCTGTATCTCCATGTTTCTCTGTCTCCACATGTATCTATCTCCACTTGTCTCTGTGTCTCCACGTGTCTCTGTATCTCCACGTGTCTCTGTGTCTTCACCTGTCTTTGTATCTACATGTGTCTCTGTATCTCCACGTGTCTCTGTGTCTCCATGTGTCTCTGTGTCTCTACGTGTCTCTCTATCTCCACGTGTCTCTGTGTCTCCACGTGTCTCTGTGTCTCCACGTGTCTCTGTATCTCCATGTATCTCTGTATCTCCATGTGTCTCTGTATTTCCACGTGTCCCTGTATCTTCATCTGTCTCTCTGTCTCCGCGTGTCTCTGTATCTACACGTGTCTCTGTATCTCCACGTGTCTCTGTGTCTCCACGTGTCTCTGTATCTCCACGTGTCTCTGTATCTCCACGTGTCTCTGTGTCCCCTCGTGTCTCTGTATCTCCACGTGTATCTGTATCTCCGTGTATCTCTGTATCTCCATGTGTCTCTGTATTTCCATGTGTCCCTGTATCTTCATCTGTCTCTCTGTCTCCACGTGTCTCTGTATCTCCACGTGTCTCTGTATCTCCACGTTTCTCTGTGTCCCCTCGTGTCTCTGTATCTCCACGTGTCTCTGTATCTCCACGTGTCTCAGTATCTCCATGTGTCTCTGTATCTCCATGTGTCTCTGTATTTGAAAGGGGCTCTGTATCTCCATGTGTCTCTGTATCTCCACGTGTCTCTGTGTCTCCATGCGTCTCTGTATCTCCCTGTGTCTCTGTATCTCCGTGTATCTCTGTATCTCCATGTGTGTCTGTTTTTCTACGTGTCCCTGTATCTTCACCTGTCTCTCTGTCTCCACGTGCCTCTGTATCTCCACGTGTCTCTGTGTCTCCACTTGTCTCTGTATCTCCATATTTCTCTGTCTCCACATGTCTCTATCTCCACTTGTCTCTGTGTCTCCACGTGTCTCTGTATCTCCACGTGTCTCTTTGCCTCCACGTGTCTCTGTATCTCTACGTGTCTCTGTATCTCAATGTGTCTCTGTATCTCCACGTATCTCTGTGTCTCCTTGTGTCTCTGTATCTCCTTGTGTCTCTGTATCCACGTGTGTCTCTGTGTCTCCACGTGTCTCTGAATCTCTATGTTTCTCTGTGTCTCCACATGTCTCTATCTCCACTTGTCTCTGTGTCTCCACGTGTCTCTGTATCTCCACGTGTCTCTGTGTCTCCACGTGTCTCGGTATCTCCACATGTCTTGGTTTCTCCATGCGTCTCTGTGTCTCCACGTGTCTTTGTGTCTCCACGTGTCTCTGTATCTCCACGTGTCTCTGTATCTCCGTGTATCTCTGTATCTCCATGTGTCTCTGTATTTCCATGTGTCCCTGTATCTTCATCTGTCTCTCTGTCTCCACGTGTCTCTGTATCTCCACGTGTCTCTGTATCTCCACGTATCTCTGTGTCCCCTCGTGTCTCTGTATCTCCACGTGTCTCTGTATCTCCACGTGTCTCTGTATCTCCATGTGTCTCTGTATCTCCAGGTGTCTCTGTATCTCCACTTGTCTCTGTATCTCCATATTTCTCTGTGTCTCCACATGTCTCTATCTCCACTTGTCTCTGTGTCTCCACGTGTCTCTGTATCTCCATGTGTCTCTTTGTCTCCACGTGTCTCTGTATCTCTACGTGTCTCTGTATCTCCATGTGTCTCTGTATCTCCATGTGTCTCTGTATCCACGTGTGTCTCTGTGTCTCCACGTGTCTCTGTATCTCCACGTGTCTCTGTGTCTCCACGTGTCTCGGTACCTCCACATGTCTTGGTGTCTCCATGCTTCTCTGTGTCTCCACGTGTCTTTGTGTCTCCACGTGTCTCTGTATCTCCACGTGTCTCTGTGTCCCCTCGTGTCTCTGTATCTCCACGTGTCTCTGTATCTCCGTGTATCTCTGTATCTCCATGTGTCTCTGTATTTCCATGTGTCCCTGTATCTTCATCTGTCTCTCTGTCTCCACGTTTCTCTGTATCTCCACGTGTCTCTGTATCTCCACGTATCTCTGTGTCCCCTCGTGTCTCTGTATCTCCACGTGTCTCTGTATCTCCACGTGTCTCTGTATCTCCATGTGTCTCTGTATCTCCAGGTGTCTCTGCATCTCCATGTTTCTCTGTATCTCCACGTGTCTCTGTATCTCCACGTATCTCTGTGTCCCCTCGTGTCTCTGTATCTCCACGTGTCTCTGTATCTCCACGTGTCTCTGTATCTCCATGTGTCTCTGTATCTCCAGGTGTCTCTGTATCTCCATGTGTCTCTGTATATCCACGTGTCTCTGTGTCTCCATGTGTCTCTCTGTCTCCACGTGCCTCTGTATCTCCACGTGTCTCTGTATCTCCACGTGTCTCTGTGTCTCCACGTGTCTCAGTATCTCCACGTGTCTCTGTATCTCCACGTGTCTCTGTGTCTCCACGTGTCTCTGTATCTCCACGTGTCTCTGTATCTCCACTTGTTTCTGTATCTCCATGTGTCTCTGTATCTCCATGTGTCTCTGTATCTCCATGTGTCTCTGTATCTCCAGGTGTCTCTTTTTCTCGAATTGTCTCTCTATCTGCACGTGTCTCTGTGTCTCCATGTGTCTCTGTATCTCCGTGTGTCTCTCTGTCTCCTGTGTCTCTGTATCTCCATGTGTCTCTGTGTCTACATGTGTCTCTGTATCTCCATGTGTCTCTGTGTCTCCACGTGTCTCTGTATCTCCACGTGTCTCTGTGTCTCCACGTGTCTCTGTATCTTCACGTGTCTCTGTATCTCGACTTGTCTCTGTATGTCCACGTGTCTCTGTATCTCCACGTGTCTCTGTATATCCATGTGTCTCTGTATATACATGTGTCTCTGTATCTCCGTGTGTCTATATCTCACTGTGTCTCTGTATCTCCACGTGTCTCTGTATCTCCATGTGTCTCTGTATCTCCACGTGTCTCTGTATCTCGACTTGTCTCTGTATCTCCACGTGTCTCTGTGTCTCCACGTGTCTCTGTATCTCCATGTGTCTCTGTATATCCACGTGTCTCTGTGTCTCCATGTGTCTCTGTATCTACATGTGCCTCTGTATCTCCACGTGTCTCTGTATCTCCACGTGTCTCTGTATCTCCATGTGTCTCTGTATCTCCACGTGTCTCTGTATCTCCACGTGTCTCTGTATCTCCACGTGTCTCTGTATCTCCACGTGTCTCTGTATCTCCTTGTGTCTCTGTGTCTCCATGTGTCTCTTTATCTCCATGTGTCTCTCTGTCCCCACGTGTCTCTGTGTCTCCACGTGTCTCTGTATCTCCATGTTTCTCTGTGTCTCCACATGTATCTATCTCCACTTGTCTCTGTGTTTCCACGTGTCTCTGTATCTCCACGTGTCTCTGTGTCTTCACGTGTCTTTGTATCTCCATGTGTCTCTGTATCTCCACGTGTCTCTGTGTCTCCATGTGTCTCTGTGTCTCTACGTGTCTCTCTATCTCCACGTGTCTCTGTGTCTCCACGTGTCTCTGTGTCTCCTCGTGTCTCTGTATCTCCATGTATCTCTGTAACTCCATGTGTCTCTATATTTCCACGTGTCCCTGTATCTTCATCTGTCTCTCTGTCTCCGCGTGTCTCTGTATCTACACGTGTCTCTGTATCTCCACGTGTCTCTGTGTCTCCACGTGTCTCTGTATCTCCCCGTGTCTCTGTATCTCCACGTGTCTCTGTGTCCCATCGTGTCTCTGTATCTCCACGTGTCTCTGTATCTCCGTGTATCTCTGTATCTACATGTGTCTCTGTATTTCCATGTGTCCCTGTATCTTCATCTGTCTCTCTGTCTCCACCTGTCTCTGTATCTCCACGTGTCTCTGTATCTCCACGTGTCTCTGTGTCCCCTCGTGTCTCTGTATCTCCACGTGTCTCTGTATCTCCACGTGTCTCAGTATCTCCATGTGTCTCTGTATCTCCATGTGTCTCTGTATCTCCACGTGTCTCTGTGTCTCCATGCGTCTCTGTATCTCCCTGTGTCTCTGTATCTCCGTGTATCTCTGTATCTCCATGTGTCTCTGTATATCCACGTGTCCCTGTATCTTCACCTGTCTCTCTGTCTCCACGTGCCTCTGTATCTCCACGTGTCTCTGTGTCTCCACTTGTCTCTGTATCTCCATATTTCTCTGTGTCTCCACATGTCTCTATCTCCACTTGTCTCTGTGTCTCCACGTGTCTCTGTATCTCCACGTGTCTCTTTGTCTCCACGTGTCTGTGTATCTCCACGTCTTTGTATCTCCATGTGTCTCTGTATCTCCACGTATCTCTGTGTCTCCTTGTGTCTCTGTATCTCCATGTGTCTCTGTATCCCCGTGTGTCTCTGTGTCTCCACGTGTCTCTGTATCTCCATGTTTTTCTGTCTCCACATGTCTCTATCTCTACTTGTCTCTGTGTCTCCACGTGTCTCTGTATCTCCACGTGTCTCTGTGTCTCCACGTGTCTCGGTATCTCCACATGTCTTGGTGTCTCCATGCGTCTCTGTGTCTCCACGTGTCTTTGTATCTCCACGTGTCTCTGTGTCTCCATGCGTCTCTGTATCTCCCTGTGTCTCTGTATCTCCGTGTATCTCTGTATCTCCATGTGTCTCTGTATTTCCACGTGTCCCTGTATCTTCACCTGTCTCTCTGTCTCCACGTGCCTCTGTATCTCCACGTGTCTCTGTGTCTCCACGTGTCTCTGTATCTTCACGTGTCTCTGTATCTCCACGTGTCTCTGTTTCTCCACGTGTCTCTGTGTCTCCACGTGTCTCTGTATCTCCACCTGTCTCTGTATCTCGACTTGTCTCTGTATGTCCACGTGTCTCTGTATCTCCACGTGTCTCTGTATATCCATGTGTCTCTGTATATACATGTGTCTCTGTATCTCCGTGTGTCTATATCTCACTGTGTCTCTGTATCTCCACGTGTCTCTGTATCTCCATGTGTCTCTGTATCTCCACGTGTCTCTGTATCTCGACTTGTCTCTGTATCTCCACTTGTCTCTGTGTCTCCACGTGTCTCTGTATCTCCATGTGTCTCTGTATCTACATGTGCCTCTGTATCTCCACGTGTCTCTGTATCTCCACGTGTCTCTGTATCTCCTTGTGTCTCTGTGTCTCCATGTGTCTCTTTATCTCCATGTGTCTCTCTGTCCCCACGTGTCTCTGTGTCTCCACGTGTCTCTGTATCTCCATGTTTCTCTGTGTCTCCACATGTATCTATCTCCACTTGTCTCTGTGTTTCCACGTGTCTCTTTATCTCCACGTGTCTCTGTGTCTTCACGTGTCTTTGTATTTCCATGTGTCTCTGTATCTCCACGTGTCTCTGTGTCTCCATGTGTTTCTGTGTCTCTACGTGTCTCTCTATCTCCACGTGTCTCTGTGTCTCCACGTGTCTCTGTGTCTCCTCGTGTCTCTGTATCTCCATGTATCTCTGTAACTCCATGTGTCTCTATATTTCCACGTGTCCCTGTATCTTCATTTGTCTCTCTGTCTCCGCGTGTCTCTGTATCTACACGTGTCTCTGTATCTCCACGTGTCTCTGTGTCTCCACGTGTCTCTGTATCTCCCCGTGTCTCTGTATCTCCACGTGTCTCTGTGTCCCCTCGTGTCTCTGTATCTCCACGTGTCTCTGTATCTCCGTGTATCTCTGTATCTCCATGTGTCTCTGTATTTCCATGTGTCCCTGTATCTTCATCTGTCTCTCTGTCTCCACCTGTTTCTGTATCTCCACGTGTCTCTGTGTCTCCACGTGTCTCTGTGTCCCCTCGTGTCTCTGTATCTCCACGTGTCTCTGTATCTCCACGTGTCTCAGTATCTCCATGTGTCTCTGTATCTCCATGTGTCTCTGTATCTCCACGTGTCTATGTGTCTCCATGTGTCTCTGTATCTCCCTGTGTCTCTGTATCTCCGTGTATCTCTGTATCTCCATGTGTCTCTGTATATCCACGTGTCCCTGTATCTTCACCTGTCTCTCTGTCTCCACGTGCCTCTGTATCTCCACGTGTCTCTGTGTCTCCACTTGTCTCTGTATCTCCATATTTCTCTGTGTCTCCACATGTCTCTATCTCCACTTGTCTCTGTGTCTCCACGTGTCTCTGTATCTCCACGTGTCTCTTTGTCTCCACGTGTCTGTGTATCTCCACGTGTCTCTGTATCTCCATGTGTCTCTGTATCTCCACGTATCTCTGTGTCTCCTTGTGTCTCTGTATCTCCATGTGTCTCTGTATCTCCATGTTTCTCTGTGTCTCCACATGTCTCTATCTCCACTTGTCTCTGTGTCTCCACGTGTCTCTGTATCTCCACGTGTCTCTGTGTCTCCACGTGTCTCGGTATCTCCACATGTCTTGGTGTCTCCATGCGTCTCTGTGTCTCCACGTGTCTTTGTGTCTCCATGTGTCTCTGTATCTCCACGTGTCTCTGTGTCTCCATGCGTCTCTGTATCTCCCTGTGTCTCTGTATCTCCGTGTATCTCTGTATCTCCATGTGTCTCTGTATTTTCACGTGTCCCTGTATCTTCACCTGTCTCTCTGTCTCCACGTGCCTCTGTATCTCCACGTGTCTCTGTGTCTCCACTTGTCTCTGTATCTCCATATTTCTCTGTGTATCCACATGTCTCTATCTCCACTTGTCTCTGTGTCTCCACGTGTCTCTGTATCTCCACGTGTCTCTTTGTCTCCACGTGTCTCTGTATCTCCACGTGTCTCTGTATCTCCATGTGTCTCTGTATCTCCACGTATCTCTGTCTCCTTGTGTCTCTGTATCTCCATGTTTCTCTGTGTCTCCACATGTTTCTATCTCCACTTGTCTCTGTGTCTCCACGTGTCTCTGTATCTCCACGTGTCTCTGTGTCTCCACGTGTCTCTGTATCTCCACGTGTCTCTGTATCTCCATGTGTTTCTGTATCTCCACGTATCTCTGTCTCCTTGTGTCTCTGTATCTCCATGTTTCTCTGTGTCTCCACATGTTTCTATCTCCACTTGTCTCTGTGTCTCCACGTGTCTTTGTGTCTCCACGTGTCTCTGTATCTCCACGTGTCTCTGTGTCCCCTCGTGTCTCTGTATCTCCACGTGTCTCTGTATCTCCGTGTATCTCTGTATCTCCATGTGTCTCTGTATTTCCATGTGTCCCTGTACCTTCATCTGTCTCTCTGTCTCCACGTGTCTCTGTATCTCCACGTGTCTCTGTATCTCCACGTATCTCTGTGTCCCCTCGTGTCTCTGTATCTCCACGTGTCTCTGTATCTCCACATGTCTCAGTATCTCCATGTGTCTCTGTATCTCCATGTGTCTCTGTATCTCCACGTGTCTCTGTATCTCCATGTGTCTCTGGATCTCCAGGTGTCTCTGTATCTCCATGTGTCTCTGTATATCCAAGTGTCTCTGTGTCTCCATGTGTCTCTCTGTCTCCACGTGCCTCTGTATCTCCACGTTTCTCTGTATGTCCACGTGTCTCTGTATCTCCACGTGTCTCTGTGCCTCCATGTGTCTCTGTATCTCTATGTGTCTCTGTGTCTCCACGTGTCTCTGTATCTCCACGTGTCTCTGTATCTCCAGGTGTCTCTTTATCTCGACTTGTCTTTCTATCTGCACGTGTCTCTGTGTCTCCATGTGTCTCTGTATCTCCGTGTGTCTTTCTGTCTCCTGTGTCTCTGTATCTCCATGTGTCTCTGTGTCTACATGTGTCTCTGTATCTCCATGTGTCTCTGTGTCTCCACGTGTCTCTGTATTTCCACGTGTCTCTGTGTCTCCACGTGTCTCTGTGTCTCCACGTGTCTCTGTATCTCCACGTGTCTCTGTATCTCGACTTGTCTCTGTATGTCCACGTGTCTCTGTATCTCCACGTGTCTCTGTATCTCCATGTGTCTCTGTATCTCCGTGTGTCTGTATCTCACTGTGTCTCTGTATCTCCACGTGTCTCTGTATCTCCATGTGTCTCTGTATCTCCATGTGTCTCTGTATCTCGACTTGTCTCTGTATCTCCACGTGTCTCTGTGTCTCCACGTGTCTTTGTGTCTCCATGTGTCTCTGTATATCCACGTGTCTCTGTGTCTCCATGTGTCTCTGTATCTCCATGTGCCTCTGTATCTCCACGTGTCTCTGTATCTCCACGTGTCTCTGTATCTCCATGTGTCTCTGTATTTCGACTTGTCTCTGTATGTCCACGTGTCTCTGTATCTCCACGTGTCTCTGTATATCCATGTGTCTCTGTATATACATGTGTCTCTGTATCTCCGTGTGTCTATATCTCACTGTGTCTCTGTATCTCCACGTGTCTCTGTATCTTCATGTGTCTCTGTATCTCCACGTGTCTCTGTATCTCGACTTGTCTCTGTATCTCCACGTGTCTCTGTGTCTCCACGTGTCTCTGTATCTCCATGTGTCTCTGTATATCCACGTGTCTCTGTGTCTCCATGTGTCTCTGTATCTACATGTGCCTCTGTATCTCCACGTGTCTCTGTATCTCCACGTGTCTCTGTATCTCCATGTGTCTCTGTATCTCCACGTGACTCTGTATCTACACGTGTCTCTGTATCTCCATGTGTCTCTGTATCTCCACGTGTCTCTGTATCTCCTTGTGTCTCTGTGTCTCCATGTGTCTCTTTATCTCCATGTGTCTCTCTGTCCCCACGTGTCTCTGTGTCTCCACGTGTCTCTGTATCTCCATGTTTCTCTGTGTCTCCACATGTATCTATCTCCACTTGTCTCTGTGTTTCCACGTGTCTCTGTATCTCCACGTGTCTCTGTGTCTTCACGTGTCTTTGTATCTCCATGTGTCTCTGTATCTCCACGTGTCTCTGTGTCTCCATGTGTCTCTGTGTCTCTACGTGTCTCTCTATCTCCACGTGTCTCTGTGTCTCCACGTGTCTCTGTGTCTCCTCGTGTCTCTGTATCTCCATGTATCTCTGTAACTCCATGTGTCTCTATATTTCCACGTGTCCCTGTATCTTCATCTGTCTCTCTGTCTCCGCGTGTCTCTGTATCTGCACGTGTCTCTGTATCTCCACGTGTCTCTGGGTCTCCACGTGTCTCTGTATCTCCCCGTGTCTCTGTATCTCCACGTGTCTCTGTGTCCCATCGTGTCTCTGTATCTCCACGTGTCTCTGTATCTCCGTGTATCTCTGTATCTACATGTGTCTCTGTATTTCCATGTGTCCCTGTATCTTCATCTGTCTCTCTGTCTCCACCTGTCTCTGTATCTCCACGTGTCTCTGTATCTCCACGTGTCTCTGTGTCCCCTCGTGTCTCTGTATCTCCACGTGTCTCTGTATCTCCACGTGTCTCAGTATCTCCATGTGTCTCTGTATCTCCATGTGTCTCTGTATCTCCACGTGTCTCTGTGTCTCCATGCGTCTCTGTATCTCCCTGTGTCTCTGTATCTCCGTGTATCTCTGTATCTCCATGTGTCTCTGTATATCCACGTGTCCCTGTATCTTCACCTGTCTCTCTGTCTCCACGTGCCTCTGTATCTCCACGTGTCTCTGTGTCTCCACTTGTCTCTGTATCTCCATATTTCTCTGTGTCTCCACATGTCTCTATCTCCACTTGTCTCTGTGTCTTCACGTGTCTCTGTATCTCCACGTGTCTCTTTGTCTCCACGTGTCTGTGTATCTCCACGTCTTTGTATCTCCATGTGTCTCTGTATCTCCACGTATCTCTGTGTCTCCTTGTGTCTCTGTATCTCCATGTGTCTCTGTATCCCCGTGTGTCTCTGTGTCTCCACGTGTCTCTGTATCTCCATGTTTTTCTGTCTCCACATGTCTCTATCTCCACTTGTCTCTGTGTCTCCACGTGTCTCTGTATCTCCACGTGTCTCTGTGTCTCCACGTGTCTCGGTATCTCCACATGTCTTGGTGTCTCCATGCGTCTCTGTGTCTCCACGTGTCTTTGTATCTCCACGTGTCTCTGTGTCTCCATGCGTCTCTGTATCTCCCTGTGTCTCTGTATCTCCGTGTATCTCAGTATCTCCATGTGTCTCTGTATTTCCACGTGTCCCTGTATCTTCACCTGTCTCTCTGTCTCCACGTGCCTCTGTATCTCCACGTGTCTCTGTGTCTCCACGTGTCTCTGTATCTTCACGTGTCTCTGTATCTCCACGTGTCTCTGTTTCTCCACGTGTCTCTGTGTCTCCACGTGTCTCTGTATCTCCACCTGTCTCTGTATCTCGACTTGTCTCTGTATGTCCACGTGTCTCTGTATCTCCACGTGTCTCTGTATATCCATGTGTCTCTGTATATACATGTGTCTCTGTATCTCCGTGTGTCTATATCTCACTGTGTCTCTGTATCTCCACGTGTCTCTGTATCTCCATGTGTCTCTGTATCTCCACGTGTCTCTGTATCTCGACTTGTCTCTGTATCGCCACTTGTCTCTGTGTCTCCACGTGTCTCTGTATCTCCATGTGTCTCTGTATCTACATGTGCCTCTGTATCTCCACGTGTCTCTGTATCTCCATGTGTCTCTGTATCTCCTTGTGTCTCTGTGTCTCCATGTGTCTCTTTATCTCCATGTGTCTCTCTGTCCCCACGTGTCTCTGTGTCTCCACGTGTCTCTGTATCTCCATGTTTCTCTGTGTCTCCACATGTATCTATCTCCACTTGTCTCTGTGTTTCCACGTGTCTCTTTATCTCCACGTGTCTCTGTGTCTTCACGTGTCTTTGTATTTCCATGTGTCTCTGTATCTCCACGTGTCTCTGTGTCTCCATGTGTCTCTGTGTCTCTACGTGTCTCTCTATCTCCACGTGTCTCTGTGTCTCCACGTGTCTCTGTGTCTCCTCGTGTCTCTGTATCTCCATGTATCTCTGTAACTCCATGTGTCTCTATATTTCCACGTGTCCCTGTATCTTCATTTGTCTCTCTGTCTCCGCGTGTCTCTGTATCTACACGTGTCTCTGTATCTCCACGTGTCTCTGTGTCTCCACGTGTCTCTGTATCTCCCCGTGTCTCTGTATCTCCACGTGTCTCTGTGTCCCCTCGTGTCTCTGTATCTCCACGTGTCTCTGTATCTCCGTGTATCTCTGTATCTCCATGTGTCTCTGTATTTCCATGTGTCCCTGTATCTTCATCTGTCTCTCTGTCTCCACCTGTCTCTGTATCTCCACGTGTCTCTGTATCTCCACGTGTCTCTGTGTCCCCTCGTGTCTCTGTATCTCCACGTGTCTCTGTATCTCCACGTGTCTCAGTATCTCCATGTGTCTCTGTATCTCCATGTGTCTCTGTATCTCCACGTGTCTCTGTGTCTCCATGTGTCTCTGTATCTCCCTGTGTCTCTGTATCTCCGTGTATCTCTGTATCTCCATGTGTCTCTGTATATCCACGTGTCCCTGTATCTTCACCTGTCTCTCTGTCTCCACGTGCCTCTGTATCTCCACGTGTCTCTGTGTCTCCACTTGTCTCTGTATCTCCATATTTCTCTGTGTCTCCACATGTCTCTATCTCCACTTGTCTCTGTGTCTCCACGTGTCTCTGTATCTCCACGTGTCTCTTTGTCTCCACGTGTCTGTGTATCTCCACGTGTCTCTGTATCTCCATGTGTCTCTGTATCTCCACGTATCTCTGTGTCTCCTTGTGTCTCTGTATCTCCATGTGTCTCTGTATCCCCGTGTGTCTCTGTGTCTCCACGTGTCTCTGTATCTCCATGTTTCTCTGTGTCTCCACATGTCTCTATCTCCACTTGTCTCTGTGTCTCCACGTGTCTCTGTATCTCCACGTGTCTCTGTGTCTCCACGTGTCTCGGTATCTCCACATGTCTTGGTGTCTCCATGCGTCTCTGTGTCTCCACGTGCCTTTGTGTCTCCATGTGTCTCTGTATCTCCACGTGTCTCTGTGTCTCCATGCGTCTCTGTATCTCCCTGTGTCTCTGTATCTCCGTGTATCTCTGTATCTCCATGTGTCTCTGTATTTTCACGTGTCCCTGTATCTTCACCTGTCTCTCTGTCTCCACGTGCCTCTGTATCTCCACGTGTCTCTGTGTCTCCACTTGTCTCTGTATCTCCATATTTCTCTGTGTCTCCACATGTCTCTATCTCCACTTGTCTCTGTGTCTCCACGTGTCTCTGTATCTCCACGTGTCTCTTTGTCTCCACGTGTCTCTGTATCTCCACGTGTCTCTGTATCTCCATGTGTCTCTGTATCTCCACGTATCTCTGTCTCCTTGTGTCTCTGTATCTCCATGTTTCTCTGTGTCTCCACATGTTTCTATCTCCACTTGTCTCTGTGTCTCCACGTGTCTCTGTATCTCCACGTGTCTCTGTGTCTCCACGTGTCTCTGTATCTCCACGTGTCTCTGTATCTCCATGTGTTTCTGTATCTCCACGTATCTCTGTCTCCTTGTGTCTCTGTATCTCCATGTTTCTCTGTGTCTCACATGTTTCTATCTCCACTTGTCTCTGTGTCTCCACGTGTCTTTGTGTCTCCACGTGTCTCTGTATCTCCACGTGTCTCTGTGTCCCCTAGTGTCTCTGTATCTCCACGTGTCTCTGTATCTCCGTGTATCTCTGTATCTCCATGTGTCTCTGTATTTCCATGTGTCCCTGTACCTTCATCTGTCTCTCTGTCTCCACGTGTCTCTGTATCTCCACGTGTCTCTGTATCTCCACGTATCTCTGTGTCCCCTCGTGTCTCTGTATCTCCACGTGTCTCTGTATCTCCACATGTCTCAGTATCTCCATGTGTCTCTGTATCTCCATGTGTCTCTGTATCTCCACGTGTCTCTGTATCTCCATGTGTCTCTGGATCTCCAGGTGTCTCTGTATCTCCATGTGTCTCTGTATATCCAAGTGTCTCTGTGTCTCCATGTGTCTCTCTGTCTCCACGTGCCTCTGTATCTCCACGTTTCTCTGTATGTCCACGTGTCTCTGTATCTCCACGTGTCTCTGTGCCTCCATGTGTCTCTGTATCTCTATGTGTCTCTGTGTCTCCACGTGTCTGTGTATCTCCACGTGTCTCTGTATCTCCAGGTGTCTCTTTATCTCGACTTGTCTTTCTATCTGCACGTGTCTCTGTGTCTCCATGTGTCTCTGTATCTCCGTGTGTCTTTCTGTCTCCTGTGTCTCTGTATCTCCATGTGTCTCTGTGTCTACATGTGTCTCTGTATCTCCATGTGTCTCTGTGTCTCCACGTGTCTCTGTATTTCCACGTGTCTCTGTGTCTCCACGTGTCTCTGTGTCTCCACGTGTCTCTGTATCTCCACGTGTCTCTGTATCTCGACTTGTCTCTGTATGTCCACGTGTCTCTGTATCTCCACGTGTCTCTGTATCTCCATGTGTCTCTGTATCTCCGTGTGTCTGTATCTCACTGTGTCTCTGTATCTCCACGTGTCTCTGTATCTCCATGTGTCTCTGTATCTCCATGTGTCTCTGTATCTCGACTTGTCTCTGTATCTCCACGTGTCTCTGTGTCTCCACGTGTCTCTGTATCTCCATGTGTCTCTGTATCTCCAGGTGTATCTGTATCTCCACGTGTCTCTGTATCTTCACGAGTCTCTGTATCTCCTTGTGTCTCTGTGTCTCCATGTGTCTCTTTATCTCCATGTATCTCTGTATCTCCACGTGTCTCAGTATCTCCACGTGTCTCAGTATCACCATGTGTCTCTGTATCTCCATGTGTCTCTGTATCTACACGTGTCTCTGTATCTCCATGCGTCTCTGTATCTCCATGTGTCTCTGTATCTCCGTGTATTTCTGTATCTCCACGTGTCTCTGTGTCTCCATGTGTCTCTGTATCTCCACGTGTCTCTGTATCCCCACGTGTCTCTGTGTCCCCTCATGTCTCTGTATCACCACGTGTCTCTGTATCTCCACGTGTCTCTGTATCTCCATGTGTCTCTTTATCTCCATGTGTCTCTGTATCTCCACGTGTCTCAGTATCTCCATTTGTCTCTGTATCTCCATGTGTCTCAGTATCTCCACGTGTCTCAGTATCTCCTTGTGTCTCTGTATCTCCATGTGTCTCTGTATCCCCGTGTGTCTCTGTGTCTCCACGTGGCTCAGTATCTCCTTGTGTCTCTGTATCTCCTTGTGTCTCTCTATCACCATGTGTCTCTGTATCTCGACGTGTATCTGTGTCTCCATGCGTTTCTGTGTCTCCATGCGTCTCGGTGTCTCCATGTGTCTCTGTATCTCCCTGTGTACCTGTATCTCAATGTTTCTCTGTATCTCCACCTGTCTCTGTATCTCCACGTGTCTCTGTATCTCCATGTGTCTCTGTATCTCCGTGTATCTCTGTATCTCCACGTGTCTCTGTGTCTCCATGTGTCTCTGTATCTCCACGTGTCTCTGTATCTCCACGTGTCTCTGTGTCCCCTCATGTCTCTGTATCACCACGTGTCTCAGTATCTCCTTGTGTCTCTGTATCTCCATGTGTCTCTGTATCCCCGTGTGTCTCTGTGTCTCCACGTGGCTCAGTATCTCCTTGTGTCTCTGTATCTCCTTGTGTCTCTCTATCACCATGTGTCTCTGTATCTCGACGTGTATCTGTGTCTCCATGCGTTTCTGTGTCTCCATGCGTCTCGGAGTCTCCATGTGTCTCTGTATCTCCCTGTGTACCTGTATCTCAATGTTTCTCTGTATCTCAAAGTGTCTCTGTATCTCCATGTGTCTCTGTATCTCCACGTGTCCCTGTGTCTCCATGTGTCTCTGTATCTCCATGTGTCTCTGTATCTCCATGTGTCTCTGTATCTCCACGTGTCTCTGTGTCTCCATGTGTCTTTGTATCTCCGTGTGTCTCTCTGTCTCCTGTGTCTCTGTATCTCCACCTGTCTCTGTATCTCCACGTGTCTCTGTATCTCCCTGTGTCTCTGTTTCTCCACGTGTCTCTGTGTCTGCACGTGTCTCTGTGTCTACACGTGTCTCTGTATTTCCACGTGTCTCTGTATCTCCACGTGTCTCTGTGTATCCACGTGACTCTGTATCTCCATGTGTCTATGTATCTTCACGTGTCTCTGTATCTCCATGTGTCTATTATCTCCATGTGTCTCTATCTCCACGTGTCTCTGTATCTCCACGTGTCTCTGTATCTCCACGTGTCTCTGTGTCTCCACGTGACTCTGTATCTCAATGTGTCTCTATGACCATGTGTCTCTGTATCTCCACGGGTCTTTGTGTCTCCATGTGTCTCTGTATCTCCCTGTGTCTCTGTGTCTCCACGTGTCTCTGTATCTCCATGTGTCTCTGTATCTCCACTTGTCTCTGTGTCTCCATGTGTCTCTGTATCTCCACGTGTCTCTTTGTCTCCACGTGTTTGTGTATCTCCACGTGTCTCTGTATCTCCATGTGTCTCTGTATCTCCACGTATCTCTGTGTCTCCTTGTGTCTCTGTATCTCCATGTGTCTCTGTATCCCCGTGTGTCTCTGTGTCTCCACGTGTCTCTGTATCTCCATGTTTCTCTGTGTCTCCACATGTCTCTATCTCCACTTGTCTCTGTGTCTCCACGTGTCTCTGTATCTCCACGTGTCTCTGTGTCTCCACGTGTCTCGGTATCTCCACATGTCTTGGTGTCTCCATGCGTCTCTGTGTCTCCACGTGTCTTTGTGTCTCCATGTGTCTCTGTATCTCCACGTGTCTCTGTGTCTCCATGCGTCTCTGTATTTCCCTGTGTCTCTGTATCTCCGTGTATCTCTGTATCTCCATGTGTCTCTGTATTTTCACGTGTCCCTGTATCTTCACCTGTCTCTCTGTCTCCACGTGCCTCTGTATCTCCACGTGTCTCTGTGTCTCCACTTGTCTCTGTATCTCCATATTTCTCTGTGTCTCCACATGTCTCTATCTCCACTTGTCTCTGTGTCTCCACGTGTCTCTGTATCTCCACGTGTCTCTTTGTCTCCACGTGTCTCTGTATTTCCACGTGTCTCTGTATCTCCATGTGTCTCTGTATCTCCACGTATCTCTGTCTCCTTGTGTCTCTGTATCTCCATGTGTCTCTGTATCCCCGTGTGTCTCTGTGTCTCCACGTGTCTCTGAATCTCCATGTTTCTATGTGTCTCCACATGTTTCTATCTCCACTTGTCTCTGTGTCTCCACGTGTCTCTGTATCTCCACGTGTCTCTGTGTCTCCACGTGTCTCGGTATCTCCACATGTCTTGGTGTCTCCATGCGTCTCTGTTTCTCCACGTGTCTTTGTGTCTCCACGTGTCTCTGTATCTCCACGTGTCTCTGTGTCCCCTCGTGTCTCTGTATCTCCACGTGTCTCTGTATCTCCGTGTATCTCTGTATCTCCATGTGTCTCTGTATTTCCATGTGTCCCTGTATCTTCATCTGTCTCTCTGTCTCCACGTGTCTCTGTATCTCCACGTGTCTCTGTATCTCCACGTATCTCTGTGTCCCCTCGTGTCTCTGTATCTCCACGTGTCTCTGTATCTCCACGTATCTCTGTGCCTCCATGTGTCTCTGTATCTGTATGTGTCTCTGTGTCTCCACGTGTCTCTGTATCTTCACGTGTCTCTGTATCTCCAGGTGTCTCTTTATCTCGACTTGTCTTTCTATCTGCACGTGTCTCTGTGTCTCCATGTGTCTCTGTATCTCCGTGTGTCTTTCTGTCTCCTGTGTCTCTGTATCTCCATGTGTCTCTGTGTCTACATGTGTCTCTGTATCTCCATGTGTCTCTGTGTCTCCACGTGTCTCTGTATTTCCACGTGTCTCTGTGTCTCCAAGTGTCTCTGTATCTCCA
This sequence comes from Petromyzon marinus, assembly GCF_048934315.1. Taxonomy (NCBI): domain Eukaryota; kingdom Metazoa; phylum Chordata; class Hyperoartia; order Petromyzontiformes; family Petromyzontidae; genus Petromyzon; species Petromyzon marinus. The sequence goes on along the minus strand of NC_133730.1, from coordinate 9,012,897 downwards.
CGTGTCTCTGTGTCTCCACGTGTCTCGGTATCTCCACATGTCTTGGTGTCTCCATGCGTCTCTGTTTCTCCACGTGTCTTTGTGTCTCCACGTGTCTCTGTATCTCCACGTGTCTCTGTGTCCCCTCGTGTCTCTGTATCTCCACGTGTCTCTGTATCTCCGTGTATCTCTGTATCTCCATGTGTCTCTGTATTTCCATGTGTCCCTGTATCTTCATCTGTCTCTCTGTCTCCACGTGTCTCTGTATCTCCACGTGTCTCAGTATCTCCATGTGTCTCTGTATATCCATGTGTCTCTGTATCTCCACGTGTCTCTGTATCTCCATGTGTCTCTGGATCTCCAGGTGTCTCTGTATCTCCATGTATCTCTGTATATCCAAGTGTCTCTGTGTCTCCATGTGTCTCTCTGTCTCCACGTGCCTCGGTATCTCCACGTTTCTCTGTATGTCCACGTGTCTCTGTATCTCCACGTGTCTCTGTGCCTCCATGTGTCTCTGTATCTGTATGTGTCTCTGTGTCTCCACGTGTCTCTGTATCTTCACGTGTCTCTGTATCTCCAGGTGTCTCTTTATCTCGACTTGTCTTTCTATCTGCACGTGTCTCTGTGTCTCCATGTGTCTCTGTATCTCCGTGTGTCTTTCTGTCTCCTGTGTCTCTGTATCTCCATGTGTCTCTGTGTCTACATGTGTCTCTGTATCTCCATGTGTCTCTGTGTCTCCACGTGTCTCTGTATTTCCACGTGTCTCTGTGTCTCCAAGTGTCTCTGTGTCTCCACGTGTCTCTGTATCTCCACGTGTCTCTGTATCTCGACTTGTCTCTGTATGTCCACGTGTCTCTGTATCTCCACGTGTCTCTGTATCTCCATGTGTCTCTGTATCTCCGTGTGTCTGTATCTCACTGTGTCTCTGTATCTCCACGTGTCTCTGTATCTCCATGTGTCTCTGTATCTCCACGTGTCTCTGTATCTCGACTTGTCTCTGTATCTCCACGTGTCTCTGTGTCTCCACGTGTCTTTGTGTCTCCATGTGTCTCTGTATATCCACGTGTCTCTGTGTCTCCATGTGTCTCTGTATCTCCATGTGCCTCTGTATCTCCACGTGTCTCTGTATCTCCACGTGTCTCTGTATCTCCATGTGTCTCTGTATCTCCACGTGTTTCTGTATCTCCACGTGTCTCTGTGTCCCCTCGTGTCTCTGTATCTCCACGTGTCTCTGTATCTCCACGTGTCTCTGTATCTCCACGTGTATCTGTATCTCCACGTGTCTCTGTATCTCCACGTGTCTCTGTATCTCCTTGTGTCTCTGTGTCTCCATGAGTCTCTTTATCTCCATGTATCTCTGTATCTCCACGTGTCTCAGTATCTCCACGTGTCTCAGTATCACCATGTGTCTCTGTATCTCCATGTGTCTCTGTATCTACAAGTGTCTCTGTATCTCCATGCGTCTCTGTATCTCCATGTGTCTCTGTATCTCCGTGTATCTCTGTATCTCCACGTGTCTCTGTATCTCCATGTGTCTCTTTATCTCCATGTGTCTCTGTATCTCCACGTGTCTCTGTGTCCCCTGATGTCTCTGTATCACCACGTGTCTCTGTATCTCCACGTGTCTCTGTATCACCATGTGTTTCTGTGTCTCCATGTGTCTCTGTATCTCCACGTGTCTCTGTATCTCCACGTGTCTCTGTGTCCCCTGATGTCTCTGTATCACCACGTGTCTCTGTATCTCCACGTGTCTCTGTATCTCCATGTGTCTCTTTATCTCCATGTGTCTCTGTATCTCCACGTGTCTCAGTATCTCCATTTGTCTCTGTATCTCCATGTGTCTCAGTATCTCCACGTGTCTCAGTATCTCCTTGTGTCTCTGTATCTCCATGTGTCTCTGTATCCCCGTGTGTCTCTGTGTCTCCACGTGGCTCAGTATCTAATTGTGTCTCTGTATCTCCTTGTGTCTCTCTATCACCATGTGTCTCTGTATCTCGACGTGTATCTGTGTCTCCATGCGTTTCTGTGTCTCCATGCGTCTCGGTGTCTCCATGTGTCTCTGTATCTCCCTGTGTACCTGTATCTCAATGTTTCACTGTATCTCAAAGTGTCTCTGTATCTCCATGTGTCTCTGTATCTCCACGTGTCCCTGTGTCTCCATGTGTCTCTGTATCTCCACGTTTCTCTGTGTCTCCACGTGTCTCTGTGTCTCCATGTGTCTCTGTATCTCCATGTGTCTCTGTATCTCCACGTGTCTCTGTGTCTCCATGTGTCTTTGTATCTCCGTGTGTCTCTCTGTCTCCTGTGCCTCTGTATCTCCACCTGTCTCTGTATCTCCACGTGTCTCTGTATCTCCCTGTGTCTCTGTTTCTCCACGTGTCTCTGTGTCTGCACGTGTCTCTGTGTCTACACGTGTCTCTGTATTTCCACGTGTCTCTGTATCTCCATGTGTCTCTGTGTATCCACGTGACTCTGTATCTCCATGTGTCTATGTATCTTAACGTGTCTCTGTATCTCCATGTGTCTATTATCTCCATGTGTCTCTATCTCCACGTGTCTCTGTATCTCCACGTGTCTCTGTATCTCCACGTGTCTCTGTGTCTCCACGTGACTCTGTATCTCAATGTGTCTCTATGACCATGTGTCTCTGTATCTCCACGGGTCTTTGTGTCTCCATGTGTCTCTGTATCTCCCTGTGTCTCTGTGTCTCCACGTGTCTCTGTATCTCCATGTGTCTCTGTATCTCCACTTGTCTCTGTGTCTCCATGTGTCTCTGTATCTCCACGTGTCTCTTTGTCTCCACGTGTTTGTGTATCTCCACGTGTCTCTGTATCTCCATGTGTCTCTGTATCTCCACGTATCTCTGTGTCTCCTTGTGTCTCTGTATCTCCATGTGTCTCTGTATCCCCGTGTGTCTCTGTGTCTCCACGTGTCTCTGTATCTCCATGTTTCTCTGTGTCTCCACATGTCTCTATCTCCACTTGTCTCTGTGTCTCCACGTGTCTCTGTATCTCCACGTGTCTCTGTGTCTCCACGTGTCTCGGTATCTCCACATGTCTTGGTGTCTCCATGCGTCTCTGTGTCTCCACGTGTCTTTGTGTCTCCATGTGTCTCTGTATCTCCACGTGTCTCTGTGTCTCCATGCGTCTCTGTATTTCCCTGTGTCTCTGTATCTCCGTGTATCTCTGTATCTCCATGTGTCTCTGTATTTTCACGTGTCCCTGTATCTTCACCTGTCTCTCTGTCTCCACGTGCCTCTGTATCTCCACGTGTCTCTGTGTCTCCACTTGTCTCTGTATCTCCATATTTCTCTGTGTCTCCACATGTCTCTATCTCCACTTGTCTCTGTGTCTCCACGTGTCTCTGTATCTCCACGTGTCTCTTTGTCTCCACGTGTCTCTGTATTTCCACGTGTCTCTGTATCTCCATGTGTCTCTGTATCTCCACGTATCTCTGTCTCCTTGTGTCTCTGTATCTCCATGTGTCTCTGTATCCCCGTGTGTCTCTGTGTCTCCACGTGTCTCTGAATCTCCATGTTTCTATGTGTCTCCACATGTTTCTATCTCCACTTGTCTCTGTGTCTCCACGTGTCTCTGTATCTCCACGTGTCTCTGTGTCTCCACGTGTCTCGGTATCTCCACATGTCTTGGTGTCTCCATGCGTCTCTGTTTCTCCACGTGTCTTTGTGTCTCCACGTGTCTCTGTATCTCCACGTGTCTCTGTGTCCCCTCGTGTCTCTGTATCTCCACGTGTCTCTGTATCTCCGTGTATCTCTGTATCTCCATGTGTCTCTGTATTTCCATGTGTCCCTGTATCTTCATCTGTCTCTCTGTCTCCACGTGTCTCTGTATCTCCACGTGTCTCTGTATCTCCACGTATCTCTGTGTCCCCTCGTGTCTCTGTATCTCCACGTGTCTCTGTATCTCCACGTATCTCTGTGCCTCCATGTGTCTCTGTATCTGTATGTGTCTCTGTGTCTCCACGTGTCTCTGTATCTTCACGTGTCTCTGTATCTCCAGGTGTCTCTTTATCTCGACTTGTCTTTCTATCTGCACGTGTCTCTGTGTCTCCATGTGTCTCTGTATCTCCGTGTGTCTTTCTGTCTCCTGTGTCTCTGTATCTCCATGTGTCTCTGTGTCTACATGTGTCTCTGTATCTCCATGTGTCTCTGTGTCTCCACGTGTCTCTGTATTTCCACGTGTCTCTGTGTCTCCAAGTGTCTCTGTATCTCCACGTGTCTCTGTGTCTCCACGTGTCTCGGTATCTCCACATGTCTTGGTGTCTCCATGCGTCTCTGTTTCTCCACGTGTCTTTGTGTCTCCACGTGTCTCTGTATCTCCACGTGTCTCTGTGTCCCCTCGTGTCTCTGTATCTCCACGTGTCTCTGTATCTCCGTGTATCTCTGTATCTCCATGTGTCTCTGTATTTCCATGTGTCCCTGTATCTTCATCTGTCTCTCTGTCTCCACGTGTCTCTGTATCTCCACGTGTCTCAGTATCTCCATGTGTCTCTGTATATCCATGTGTCTCTGTATCTCCACGTGTCTCTGTATCTCCATGTGTCTCTGGATCTCCAGGTGTCTCTGTATCTCCATGTATCTCTGTATATCCAAGTGTCTCTGTGTCTCCATGTGTCTCTCTGTCTCCACGTGCCTCGGTATCTCCACGTTTCTCTGTATGTCCACGTGTCTCTGTATCTCCACGTGTCTCTGTGCCTCCATGTGTCTCTGTATCTGTATGTGTCTCTGTGTCTCCACGTGTCTCTGTATCTTCACGTGTCTCTGTATCTCCAGGTGTCTCTTTATCTCGACTTGTCTTTCTATCTGCACGTGTCTCTGTGTCTCCATGTGTCTCTGTATCTCCGTGTGTCTTTCTGTCTCCTGTGTCTCTGTATCTCCATGTGTCTCTGTGTCTACATGTGTCTCTGTATCTCCATGTGTCTCTGTGTCTCCACGTGTCTCTGTATTTCCACGTGTCTCTGTGTCTCCAAGTGTCTCTGTGTCTCCACGTGTCTCTGTATCTCCACGTGTCTCTGTATCTCGACTTGTCTCTGTATGTCCACGTGTCTCTGTATCTCCACGTGTCTCTGTATCTCCATGTGTCTCTGTATCTCCGTGTGTCTGTATCTCACTGTGTCTCTGTATCTCCACGTGTCTCTGTATCTCCATGTGTCTCTGTATCTCCACGTGTCTCTGTATCTCGACTTGTCTCTGTATCTCCACGTGTCTCTGTGTCTCCACGTGTCTTTGTGTCTCCATGTGTCTCTGTATATCCACGTGTCTCTGTGTCTCCATGTGTCTCTGTATCTCCATGTGCCTCTGTATCTCCACGTGTCTCTGTATCTCCACGTGTCTCTGTATCTCCATGTGTCTCTGTATCTCCACGTGTTTCTGTATCTCCACGTGTCTCTGTGTCCCCTCGTGTCTCTGTATCTCCACGTGTCTCTGTATCTCCACGTGTCTCTGTATCTCCACGTGTATCTGTATCTCCACGTGTCTCTGTATCTCCACGTGTCTCTGTATCTCCTTGTGTCTCTGTGTCTCCATGTGTCTCTTTATCTCCATGTATCTCTGTATCTCCACGTGTCTCAGTATCTCCACGTGTCTCAGTATCACCATGTGTCTCTGTATCTCCATGTGTCTCTGTATCTACACGTGTCTCTGTATCTCCATGCGTCTCTGTATCTCCATGTGTCTCTGTATCTCCGTGTATCTCTGTATCTCCACGTGTCTCTGTATCTCCATGTGTCTCTTTATCTCCATGTGTCTCTGTATCTCCACGTGTCTCTGTGTCCCCTGATGTCTCTGTATCACCACGTGTCTCTGTATCTCCACGTGTCTCTGTATCACCATGTGTTTCTGTGTCTCCATGTGTCTCTGTATCTCCACGTGTCTCTGTATCTCCACGTGTCTCTGTGTCCCCTGATGTCTCTGTATCACCACGTGTCTCTGTATCTCCACGTGTCTCTGTATCTCCATGTGTCTCTTTATCTCCATGTGTCTCTGTATCTCCACGTGTCTCAGTATCTCCATTTGTCTCTGTATCTCCATGTGTCTCAGTATCTCCACGTGTCTCAGTATCTCCTTGTGTCTCTGTATCTCCATGTGTCTCTGTATCCCCGTGTGTCTCTGTGTCTCCACGTGGCTCAGTATCTAATTGTGTCTCTGTATCTCCTTGTGTCTCTCTATCACCATGTGTCTCTGTATCTCGACGTGTATCTGTGTCTCCATGCGTTTCTGTGTCTCCATGCGTCTCGGTGTCTCCATGTGTCTCTGTATCTCCCTGTGTACCTGTATCTCAATGTTTCACTGTATCTCAAAGTGTCTCTGTATCTCCATGTGTCTCTGTATCTCCACGTGTCCCTGTGTCTCCATGTGTCTCTGTATCTCCACGTTTCTCTGTGTCTCCACGTGTCTCTGTGTCTCCATGTGTCTCTGTATCTCCATGTGTCTCTGTATCTCCACGTGTCTCTGTGTCTCCATGTGTCTTTGTATCTCCGTGTGTCTCTCTGTCTCCTGTGCCTCTGTATCTCCACCTGTCTCTGTATCTCCACGTGTCTCTGTATCTCCCTGTGTCTCTGTTTCTCCACGTGTCTCTGTGTCTGCACGTGTCTCTGTGTCTACACGTGTCTCTGTATTTCCACGTGTCTCTGTATCTCCATGTGTCTCTGTGTATCCACGTGACTCTGTATCTCCATGTGTCTATGTATCTTAACGTGTCTCTGTATCTCCATGTGTCTATTATCTCCATGTGTCTCTGTATCTCCACGGGTCTTTGTGTCTCCATGTGTCTCTGTATCTCCCTGTGTCTCTGTGTCTACACGTGTCTCTGTATCTCCATGTGTCTCTGTATCTCCACGTGTCTCTGTGTCTCCACGTGACTCTGTATCTCAATGTGTCTCTATGACCATGTGTCTCTGTATCTCCACGGGTCTTTGTGTCTCCATGTGTCTCTGTATCTCCCTGTGTCTCTGTGTCTCCACGTGTCTCTGTATCTCCATGTGTCTCTGTATCTCCACGTGTCTCTGTATCTCGACTTGTCTCTGTATGTCCACGTGTCTCTGTATCTCAACGTGTCTCTGTATCTCCATGTGTCTCTGTATATCCATGTCTCTGTATCTCCGTGTGTCTGTATCTCACTGTGTCTCTGTATCTCCACGTGTCTCTGTGTCTCCACGTGTCTCTGTGTCTCCACGTGTCTCTGTATCTCCACGTGTCTCTGTATCTCGATTTGTCTCTGTATGTCCACGTGTCTCTGTATCTCCACGTGTCTCTGTATCTCCATGTGTCTCTGTATATCCATGTGTCTCTGTATCTCCGTGTGTCTGTATCTCACTGTGTCTCTGTATCTCCACGTGTCTCTGTATCTCCACGTGTCTCTGTATCTCGACTTGTCTCTGTATCTCCACGTGTCTCTGTGTCTCCACGTGTCTCTGTATCTCCATGTGTCTCTGTATATCCACGTGTCTCTGTGTCTCCATGTGTCTCTGTATCTCCATGTGCCTCTGTATCTCCACGTGTCTCTGTATCTCCACGTGTCTCTGTATCTCCACGTGTCTCTGTGTCTCCACGTGTCTATGTATCTACACGTGTCTCTGTGCCTCCATGTGTCTCTGTATCTCTATGTGTCTCTGTGTCTCCACGTGTCTCTGTATCTCCACGTGTCTCTGTATCTCCAGGTGTCTCTTTATCTCGACTTGTCTTTCTATCTGCACGTGTCTCTGTGTCTCCATGTGTCTCTGTATCTCCGTGTGTCTTTCTGTCTCCTGTGTCTCTGTATCTCCATGTGTCTCTGTGTCTACATGTGTCTCTGTATCTCCATGTGTCTCTGTGTCTCCACGTGTCTCTGTATTTCCACGTGTCTCTGTGTCTCCACGTGTCTCTGTATCTCCACGTGTCTCTGTTTCTCCACGTGTCTCTGTGTCTCCACGTGTCTCTGTGTCTCCACGTGTCTCTGTATCTCCACGTGTCTCTGTATCTCGACTTGTCTCTGTATGTCCACGTGTCTCTGTATCTCCACGTGTCTCTGTATCTCCATGTGTCTCTGTATCTCCGTGTGTCTGTATCTCACTGTGTCTCTGTATCTCCACGTGTCTCTGTATCTCCACGTGTCTCTGTATCTCGACATGTCTCTGTATCTCCACGTGTCTCTGTGTCTCCACGTGTCTTTGTGTCTCCATGTGTCTCTGTATATCCACGTGTCTCTGTGTCTCCATGTGTCTCTGTATCTCCATGTGCCTCTGTATCTCCACGTGTCTCTGTATCTCCACGTGTCTCTGTATCTCCATGTGTCTCTGTATCTCCACGTGTCTCTGTATCTCCTTGTGTCTCTGTATCTCCACGTGTCTCTGTATCTCCACGTGTCTCTGTATCTCCACGTGTCTCTGTATCTCCACGTGTCTCTGTATCTCCTTGTGTCTCTGTGTCTCCATGTATCTCTGTATCTCCACGTGTCTCAGTATCTCCATTTGTCTCTGTATCTCCATGTGTCTCAGTATCTCCACGTGTCTCACTATCTCCATGTGTCTCTGTATCTCCATGTGTCTCTGTATCTACACGTGTCTCTGTGTCTCCATGCGTCTCTGTATCTCCATGTGTCTCTGTATCTCCGTGTATCTCTGTATCTCCACGTGTCTCTGTGTCTCCATGTGTCTCTGTATCTCCACGTGTCTCTGTATCTCCACGTGTCTCTGTGTCCCCTCATGTCTCTGTATCACCACGTGTCTCTGTATCTCCACGTGTCTCTGTATCTCCATGTGTTTCTTTATCTCCATGTGTCTCTGTATCTCCACGTGTCTCAGTATCTCCATTTGTCTCTGTATCTCCATGTGTCTCAGTATCTCCACGTGTCTCAGTATCTCCTTGTCTCTGTATCTCCATGTGTCTCTGTATCCCCGTGTGTCTCTGTGTCTCCACGTGGCTCAGTATCCCCATGTATCTCTGTATCTCCTTGTGTCTCTCTATCACCATGTGTCTCTGTATCTCGACGTGTATCTGTGTCTCCATGCGTTTCTGTGTATCCATGCGTCTCGGTGTCTCCATGTGTCTCTGTATCTCCCTGTGTACCTGTATCTCAATGTTTCTCTGTATCTCAAAGTGTCTCTGTATCTCCATGTATCTCTGTATATCCACGTGTCCCTGTGTCTCCATGTGTATCTCTATCTCCACGTTTCTCTGTGTCTCCACGTGTCTCTGTATCTCCATGTGTCTCTGTATCTCCATGTGTCTCTGTATCTCCACGTGTCTCTGTGTCTCCATGTGTCTTTGTATCTCCGTGTGTCTCTCTGTCTCCTGTGTCTCTGTATCTCCACCTGTCTCTGTATCTCCACGTGTCTCTGTATCTCCCTGTGTCTTTGTTTCTCCACGTGTCTCTGTGTCTGCACGTGTCTCTGTGTCTACACGTGTCTCTGTATTTCCACGTGTCTCTGTATCTCCACGTGTCTCTGTGCATCCACGTGACTCTGTATCTCAATGTGTCTCTATGACCATGTGTCTCTGTATATCCACGGGTCTTTGTGTCTCCATGTGTCTCTGTATCTCCCTGTGTCTATGTGTCTCCACGTGTCTCTGTATCTCCATGTGTCTCTGTATCTCCACGTGTCTCTGTGTCTCCACGCAATTCTGTGTCTCCATGCGTCTCGGTGTCTCCATCTGTCTCTGTATCTCCCTGTGTCCCTGTATCTCAATGTGCTTCTGTCTCTCAATGTGTCTCTGTATCTCCATGTGTCTCTGTATCTCCACGTTTCTCTGTGTCTCCACGTGTCTCTGTATCCCCATGTGTCTCTGTATTTCCATGTGTCTCTGTATCTCCACGTGTCTCTAAGTCTCCATGTGTTTATGTATCTCCGTGTGTCTCTCTGTCTCCTGTGTCTCTGTATCTCCACGTGTCTCTGTGTCTCCACATGTCTCTGTATCTCCACGTGTCTCCACGTGTCTCTGTATCTCCACGTGTCTCTGTATCTCCACGTGTCTCTGTATCTCCCTGTGTCTCTGTTTCTCCACGTGTCTCTGTGTCTCCACGTGTCTCTGTGTCTCCACGTGTCTCTGTATTTCCACGTGTCTCTGTATCTCCACGTGTATCTGTGTCTCCTGTATCTCTGTATCTCCACGTGTCTCTGTGTCTCCACGTGTCTTTGTATCTCGACTTGTCTCTGTAAGTCCACGTGTCTCTGTATCTCCACGTGTCTCTGTATCTCCATGTGTCTCTGTATATCCATGTGTCTCTGTATCTCCGTGTGTCTGTATCTCACTGTGTCTCTGTATCTCCACGTGTCTCTGTATCTCCATGTGTCTTTGTATCTCCACGTGTCTCTGTATCTCGACTTGTCTCTGTATCTCCACGTGTCTCTGTGTCTCCACGTGTTTCTGTATCTCCATGTGTCTCTGTATATCCACGTGTCTCTGTGTCTCCATGTGTCTCTGTATCTCCATGTGCCTCTGTATCTCCACGTGTCTCTGTATCTCCACGTGTCTCTGTATCTCCATGTGTCTCTGTAACTCCACGTGTCTCTGTATCTCCATGTGTCTCTGTATCTCCACGTGTCTCTGTATCTCCACGTGTTTCCTTGTCTCCACGTGTCTCTGTATCTCTACGTGTCTCTGTATCTCCATGTGTCTCTGTATCTCCACGTGTCTCTGTGTCTCCTTGTGTCTCTGTATCTCCATCTGTCTCTGTATCCCCGTGTGTCTCTGTGTCTCCACGTGTCTCTGTATCTCCATGTTTCTCTGTGTCTCCACATTTCTCTATCTCCATGTGTCTCTGTATCTTCACGTGTCTGTGTATCTCCACGTGTCTCTGCATCTCCACGTGTCTCTGTCTCCACGTGTCTATGTATCTACACGTGTCTCTGTGCCTCCATGTGTCTCTGTATCTCTATGTGTCTCTGTGTCTCCACGTGTCTCTGTATCTCCACGTGTCTCTGTATCTCCAGGTGTCTCTTTGTCTCGACTTGTCTTTCTATCTTCACGTGTCTCTGTGTCTCCATGTGTCTCTGTATCTCCGTATGTCTTTCTGTCTCCTGTGTCTCTGTATCTCCATGTGTCTCTGTGTCTACATGTGTCTCTGTATCTCCATGTGTCTCTGTGTCTCCACGTGTCTCTGTATCTCCACGTGTCTCTGTGTCTCCACGTGTCTCTGTATCTCCACGTGTCTCTGTTTCTCCACGTGTCTCTGTGTCTCCACGTGTCTCTGTGTCTCCACTTGTCTCTGTATCTCCACGTGTCTCTGTATCTCGAATTGTCTCTGTATGTCCACGTGTCTCTGTATCTCCACGTGTCTCTGTATCTCCATGTGTCTCTGTATCTCCGTGTGTCTGTATCTCACTGTGTCTCTGTATCTCCACGTGTCTCTGTATCTCCATGTGTCTCTGTATCTCCACGTGTCTCTGTATCTCGACTTGTCTCTGTATCTCCACGTGTCTCTGTGTCTCCACGTGTCTCTGTGTCTCCATGTGTCTCTGTATATCCACGTGTCTTTGTGTCTCCATGTGTCTCTGTATCTCCATGTGCCACTGTATCTCCACGCGTCTCTGTATCTCCACGTGTCTCTGTATCTCCATGTGTCTCTGTATCTCCACGTGTCTCTGTATCTCCACGTGTCTCTGTATCTCCATGTGTCTCTGTATCTCCACGTGTCTCTGTATCTCCATGTGTCTCTGTATCTCCACGTGTCTCTGTATCTCCACGTGTTTCCTTGTCTCCACGTGTCTCTGTATCTCTACGTGTCTCTGTATCTCCATGTGTCTCTGTATCTCCACGTGTCTCTGTGTCTCCTTGTGTCTCTGTATCTCCATCTGTCTCTGTATCCCCGTGTGTCTCTGTGTCTCCACGTGTCTCTGTATCTCCATGTTTCTCTGTGTCTCCACATTTCTCTATCTCCATGTGTCTCTGTATCTTCACGTGTCTGTGTATCTCCACGTGTCTCTGTATCTCCACGTGTCTCTGTCTCCACGTGTCTATGTATCTACACGTGTCTCTGTGCCTCCATGTGTCTCTGTATCTCTATGTGTCTCTGTGTCTCCACGTGTCTCTGTATCTCCACGTGTCTCTGTATCTCCAGGTGTCTCTTTGTCTCGACTTGTCTTTCTATCTTCACGTGTCTCTGTGTCTCCATGTGTCTCTGTATTTCCGTATGTCTTTCTGTCTCCTGTGTCTCTGTATCTCCATGTGTCTCTGTGTCTACATGTGTCTCTGTATCTCCATGTGTCTCTGTGTCTCCACGTGTCTCTGTATCTCCACGTGTCTCTGTGTCTCCACGTGTCTCTGTATCTCCACGTGTCTCTGTTTCTCCACGTGTCTCTGTGTCTCCACGTGTCTCTGTGTCTCCATTTGTCTCTGTATCTCCACGTGTCTCTGTATCTCGAATTGTCTCTGTATGTCCACGTGTCTCTGTATCTCCACGTGTCTCTGTATCTCCATGTGTCTCTGTATCTCCGTGTGTCTGTATCTCACTGTGTCTCTGTATCTCCACGTGTCTCTGTATCTCCATGTGTCTCTGTATCTCCACGTGTCTCTGTATCTCGACTTGTCTCTGTATCTCCACGTGTCTCTGTGTCTCCACGTGTCTCTGTGTCTCCATGTGTCTCTGTATATCCACGTGTCTTTGTGTCTCCATGTGTCTCTGTATCTCCATGTGCCACTGTATCTCCACGTGTCTCTGTATCTCCATGTGTCTCAGTATCTCCACGTGTCTCAGTATCTCCATGTGTCTCTGTATCTCCATGTGTCTCTGTATCTACACGTGTCTCTGTGTCTCCATGCGTCTCTGTATCTCCACGTGTCTCTGTGTCTCCATGTGTCTCTGTATCTCCAAGTGTCTCTGTATCTCCACGTGTCTCTGTGTCCCCTCATGTCTCTGTATCGCCACGTGTCTCTGTCTCTCCACGTGTCTCGGTATCTCCATGTGTCTCTTTATCTCCATGTGTCTCTGTATCTCCACGTGTCTCAGTATCTCCATTTGTCTCTGTATCTCCATGTGTCTCAGTATCTCCACGTGTCTCAGTATCTCCTTGTGTCTCTGTATCTCCACGTGTCTCTGTATCTCGACTTGACTCTGTATCTCCACGTGTCTCTGTGTCTCCACGTGTCTCTGTGTCTCCATGTGTCTCTGTATATCCACGTGTCTTTGTGTCTCCATGTGTCTCTGTATCTCCATGTGCCACTGTATCTCCACGTGTCTCTTATCTCCATGTGTCTCTATCTCCACGTGTCTCTGTATCTCCACGTGTCTCTGTATCTCCATGTGTCTCTGTATCTCCACGTGTCTCTGTATCTCCATGTGTCTCTGTATCTCCACGAGTCTTTGTGTCTCCATGTGTCTCTGTATCTCCCTGTGTCTCTGTGTCTCCACGTGTCTCTGTATCTCTATGTGTCTCTGTATCTCCACGTGTCTCTGTATCTCGACTTGTCTCTGTATCTCCACGTGTCTCTGTGTCTCCACGTGTCTCTGTGTCTCCATGTGTCTCTGTATATCCACGTGTCTTTGTGTCTCCATGTGTCTCTGTATCTCCATGTGCCACTGTATCTCCACGTGTCTCTGTATCTCCATGTGTCTCAGTATCTCCACGTGTCTCAGTATCTCCATGTGTCTCTGTATCTCCATGTGTCTCTGTATCTACACGTGTCTCTGTGTCTCCATGCGTCTCTGTATCTCCACGTGTCTCTGTGTCTCCATGTGTCTCTGTATCTCCAAGTGTCTCTGTATCTCCACGTGTCTCTGTGTCCCCTCATGTCTCTGTATCGCCACGTGTCTCTGTCTCTCCACGTGTCTCGGTATCTCCATGTGTCTCTTTATCTCCATGTGTCTCTGTATCTCCACGTGTCTCAGTATCTCCATTTGTCTCTGTATCTCCATGTGTCTCAGTATCTCCACGTGTCTCAGTATCTCCTTGTGTCTCTGTATCTCCACGTGTCTCTGTATCTCGACTTGACTCTGTATCTCCACGTGTCTCTGTGTCTCCACGTGTCTCTGTGTCTCCATGTGTCTCTGTATATCCACGTGTCTTTGTGTCTCCATGTGTCTCTGTATCTCCATGTGCCACTGTATCTCCACGTGTCTCTTATCTCCATGTGTCTCTATCTCCACGTGTCTCTGTATCTCCACGTGTCTCTGTATCTCCATGTGTCTCTGTATCTCCACGTGTCTCTGTATCTCCATGTGTCTCTGTATCTCCACGAGTCTTTGTGTCTCCATGTGTCTCTGTATCTCCCTGTGTCTCTGTGTCTCCACGTGTCTCTGTATCTCTATGTGTCTCTGTATCTCCACGTGTCTCTGTGTCTCCACGCGATTCTGTGTCTCCATGCGTATCGGTGTCTCCGTCTGTCTCTGTATCTCCCTGTGTCCCTGTATCTCAATGTGTCTCTGTCTCTCAATGTTTCTCTGTATCTCCATGTGTCTCTGTATCTCCACGTGTCCCTGTGTCTCCATGTGTCTCTGTATCTCCATGTGTCTCTGTATTTCCATGTGTCTCTGTATCTCCAAGTTTCTCTGTGTCTCCACGTGTCTCTGTATCTCTATGTGTCTCTGTATTTCCATGTGTCTCTGTATCTCCACGTGTCTCTGTGTCTCCATGTGTATATGTATCTCCGTGTGTCTCTCTGTCTCCTGTGTCTCTGTATCTCCACGTGTCTCTGTGTCCCCACATGTCTCTGTATCTCCACGTGTCTCTGTATCTCCGCGTGTCTCTGTATCTCCACGTGTCTCTGTATCTCCCTGTGTCTCTGTTTCTCCACGTGTCTCTGTGTCTCCACGTGTCTCTGTGTCTCCACGTGTCTCTGTATTTCCACGTGTCTCTGTATCTCCACGTGTATCTGTGTCTCTGGTGTCTCTGTATCTCCACGTGTCTCTGTGTCTCCACGTGACTCTGTATCTCAATGTGTCTATGTATCTTCACGTGTCTCTGTATCTCCATGTGTCTCTTGTCTCCATGTGTCTCTATCTCCACGTGTCTCTGTATCTCCACGTGTCTCTGTATCTCCATGTGTCTCTGTATCTCCCTGTGTCTCTGTATCACCATGTGTCTCTGTATCTCCACGGGTCTTGTGTCTCCATGTGTCTCTGTATCTCCCTGTGTCTCTGTGTCTCCACGTGTCTCTGTATCTCCATGTGTCTCTGCATCTCCACGTGTCTCTGTCTCTCGACGTGTCTGTATATCCATGTGTCTCTGTATCTCCACGTGGCTCAGTATCTCCATGTGTCTCTTTATCTCCCTGTGTCTTTCTATCACCATGTGTCTCTGTATCTCCACGTGTCTCTGTGTCTCCATGCGTTTCTGTGTCTCCATGCGTCTCGGTGTCTCCATGTGTCTCTGTATCTCCCTGTGTCCCTGTATCTCAATGTGTCTCTGTATCTCCCTGTGTCTCTGTATCTCCACGTGTCTCTGTGTCTCCACATGTCTCTGTATCTCCACGTGTCTCTGTGTCTCAACGCGTCTCTGTATCTCCATGTGTCTCTGTATCTCCACGTGTCTCTGTATCTCCCTGTGTCTCTGTTTCTCCACGTGTCTCTGTCTCCACGTGTCTCTGTGTCTCCTGTGTCTCTGTATCTCCACGTGTCTCTGTGTCTCCACGTGACTCTGTATCTCCATGTGTCTATGTATCTTCACGTGTCTCTGTATCTCCATGTGTCTCTTGTCTCCATGTGTCTCTATCTCCACGTGTTTTTGTATCTCCACGTGTCTCTGTATCTCCCTGTGTCTCTGTATAACCATGTGTCTCTGTATCTCCACGGGTCTTTGTGTCTCCATGTGTCTCTGTATCTCCCTGTGTCTCTGTGTCTCCACGTGTCTCTGTATCTCCATGTGTCTCTGTATCTCCCTGAGTCTCTGTATCACCACGTGTCTCTGCATCTCCACGTGTCTCTGTATCTCGACGTGTCTGTATATCCATGTGTCTCTGTATCTCCACGTGGCTCAGTATCTCCATGTGACTCTTTATCTCCCTGTGTCTTTCTATCACCTTGTGCCTCTGTATCTCCACGTGTCTCTGTGTCTCCATGCGTTTCTGTGTCTCCATGCGTCTCGGTGTCTCCATGTGTCTCTGTATCTCCCTGTGTCCCTGTATCTCAATGTGTCTCTGTATCTCAATGTGTCTCTGTATCTCCCTGTGTCTCTGTATCTCCACGTGTCCCTGTGTCTCCATGTGTCTCTGTATCTCCATGTGTCTCTGTATCTCCATGTGTCACTGTATCTCCACGTGTCTCTGTCTCTCAATGTGTCTCTGTATCTCCATGTGTCTCTGTATCGCCACGTTTCTCTGTCTCCACGTGTCTCTGTATCTCCATATGTCTCTGTATCTCCATGTGTCTCTGTATCTCCACGTGTCTCTGTGACTCCATGTGTCTCTGTATCTCCGTGTGTCTCTCTGTCTCCTGTGTCTCTGTATCTCCACGTGTCTCTGTGTCTCCACATGTCTCTGTATCTCCACGTGTCTGTGTCTCCACGTGTCTCTGTATCTCCACGTGTCTCTGTAACTACACGTGTCTCTGTATCTCCCTGTGTCTCTGTGTCTCCACGTGTCTCTGTGTCTCCACGTGTCTCTGTATTTCCACGTGTCTCTGTATCTCCACGTGTCTCTGTATCTCCACGTGTATCTGTGTCTCCTGTGTCTCTGTATCTCCACGTGTCTCTGTGTCTCCACGTGACTCTGTATCTCTATGTGTCTATGTATCTTCACGTGTCTCTGTATCTCCACGTGTCTCTGTATCTCCATGTGTCTCTGTATCTCCACGTGTCTCTGTGTCTCCATTTGTCTCTGTATCTCCGTGTGTATCTCTGTCTCCTGTGTCTCTGTATCTCCACGTGTCTCCACATCTCTCTGTATCTCCACGTGTCTCTGTATCTCCACGTTTCTCTGTATCTCCCTGTGTCTCTGTGTCTCCACGTGTCTCTGTGTCTCCACGTGTCTCTGTATTTCCACGTGTCTTTGTATCTCCACGTGTCTCTGTATCTCCATGTGTATCTGTGTCTCCTGTGTCTCTGTATCTCCATGTGTCTCTTATCTCCATGTGTCTCTATCTCCACGTGTCTCTGTATCTCCACGTGTCTCTGTATCTCCACGTGTCTCTGTATCTCCATGTGTCTCTGTATCTCCACTTGTCTCTTTATCTCAATGTGTCTCTATATCTCCACGTGTCTCTGTATCTCCACGTGTCTCTGTGTCTCCACGTTTCTCTGTATCTCCACGTGTCTCTGTATCTCCACGTGTCCCTGTGTCTCTATGTGTCTATGTTTCTCCATGTGTCTCTGTATCTCCATGTGTCTCTGTATTTCCACGTGTCTTTGTATCTCCACGTGTCTCTGTATCTCCATGTGTATCTGTGTCTCCTGTGTCTCTGTATCTCCATGTGTCTCTTATCTCCATGTGTCTCTATCTCCACGTGTCTCTGTATCTCCACGTGTCTCTGTATCTCCACGTGTCTCTGTATCTCCACGTGTCTCTGTATCTCCACTTGTCTCTTTATCTCAATGTGTCTCTATATCTCCACGTGTCTCTGTATCTCCACGTGTCTCTGTGTCTCCACGTTTCTCTGTATCTCCACGTGTCTCTGTATCTCCATGTGTCTCTGTATCTCCACGTGTCTCTGTGACTCCATGTGTCTCTGTATCTCCGTGTGTCTCTCTGTCTCCTGTGTCTCTGTATCTCCACGTGTCTCTGTGTCTCCACATGTCTCTGTATCTCCACGTGTCTGTGTCTCCACGTGTCTCTGTATCTCCACGTGTCTCTGTAACTACACGTGTCTCTGTATCTCCCTGTGTCTCTGTGTCTCCACGTGTCTCTGTGTCTCCACGTGTCTCTGTATTTCCACGTGTCTCTGTATCTCCACGTGTCTCTGTATCTCCACGTGTATCTGTGTCTCCTGTGTCTCTGTATCTCCACGTGTCTCTGTGTCTCCACGTGACTCTGTATCTCTATGTGTCTATGTATCTTCACGTGTCTCTGTATCTCCACGTGTCTCTGTATCTCCATGTGTCTCTGTATCTCCACGTGTCTCTGTGTCTCCATTTGTCTCTGTATCTCCGTGTGTATCTCTGTCTCCTGTGTCTCTGTATCTCCACGTGTCTCCACATCTCTCTGTATCTCCACGTGTCTCTGTATCTCCACGTTTCTCTGTATCTCCCTGTGTCTCTGTGTCTCCACGTGTCTCTGTGTCTCCACGTGTCTCTGTATTTCCACGTGTCTTTGTATCTCCACGTGTCTCTGTATCTCCATGTGTATCTGTGTCTCCTGTGTCTCTGTATCTCCATGTGTCTCTTATCTCCATGTGTCTCTATCTCCACGTGTCTCTGTATCTCCACGTGTCTCTGTATCTCCACGTGTCTCTGTATCTCCATGTGTCTCTGTATCTCCACTTGTCTCTTTATCTCAATGTGTCTCTATATCTCCACGTGTCTCTGTATCTCCACGTGTCTCTGTGTCTCCACGTTTCTCTGTATCTCCACGTGTCTCTGTATCTCCACGTGTCCCTGTGTCTCTATGTGTCTATGTTTCTCCATGTGTCTCTGTATCTCCATGTGTCTCTGTATATCCACGTGTCTCTTTATCTCAATGTGTCTCTGTATCTCCACGTGTCTCTGTATCTCGACGTGTCTCTGTGTCTCCACGTGTCTCTGTATCTCCACGTGACTCTGTATCTCCATGTGTCTCTTGTCTCCATGTGTCTCTATCTCCACGTGTTTTTGTATCTCAATGTGTCTCTGTATCTCAATGTGTATCTGTATCACCATGTGTCTCTGTGTCTCCACGTGTCTCTGTGTCTCCACGTGTCTCTGTATTTCCACGTGTCTTTGTATCTCCACGTGTCTCTGTATCTCCATGTGTATCTGTGTCTCCTGTGTCTCTGTATCTCCATGTGTCTCTTATCTCCATGTGTCTCTATCTCCACGTGTCTCTGTATCTCCACGTGTCTCTGTATCTCCACGTGTCTCTGTATCTCCACGTGTCTCTGTATCTCCACTTGTCTCTTTATCTCAATGTGTCTCTATATCTCCACGTGTCTCTGTATCTCCACGTGTCTCTGTGTCTCCACGTTTCTCTGTATCTCCACGTGTCTCTGTATCTCCACGTGTCCCTGTGTCTCTATGTGTCTATGTTTCTCCATGTGTCTCTGTATCTCCATGTGTCTCTGTATCGCCACGTTTCTCTGTCTCCACGTGTCTCTGTATCTCCATATGTCTCTGTATCTCCATGTGTCTCTGTATCTCCACGTGTCTCTGTGTCTCCATGTGTCTCTGTATCTCCGTGTGTCTCTCTGTCTCCTGCGTCTCTGTATCTCCACGTGTCTCTGTGTCTCCACATGTTTCTGTATCTCCACGTGTCTGTGTCTCCACGTGTCTCTGTATCGCCACGTGTCTCTGTAACTACACGTGTCTCTGTATCTCCCTGTGTCTCTGTGTCTCCACGTGTCTCTGTGTCTCCACGTGTCTCTGTATTTCCACGTGTCTCTGTATCTCCACGTGTCTCTGTATCTCCACGTGTATCTGTGTCTCCTGTGTCTCTGTATCTCCACGTGTCTCTGTGTCTCCACGTGACTCTGTATCTCCACGTGTCTCTGTATCTCGACTTATCTCTGTATCTCCACGTGTCTCTGTGTCTCCACGTGTCTCTGTGTCTCCATGTGTCTCTGTATATCCACGTGTCTTTGTGTCTCCATGTGTCTCTGTATCTCCATGTGCCACTGTATCTCCACGTGTCTCTGTATCTCCACGTGTCTCTGTATCTCCATGTGTCTCTGTATCTCCACGTGTCTCTGTATCTCCACGTGTCTCTGTATCTCCATGTGTCTCTGTATCTCCACGTGTCTCTGTATCTCCATGTGTCTCTGTATCTCCACGTGTCTCTGTATCTCCACGTGTTTCCTTGTCTCCACGTGTCTCTGTATCTCTACGTGTCTCAGTATCTCCATGTGTCTCTGTATCTCCACGTGTCTCTGTGTCTCCTTGTGTCTCTGTATCTCCATCTGTCTCTGTATCCCCGTGTGTCTCTGTGTCTCCACGTGTCTCTGTATCTCCATGTTTCTCTGTGTCTCCACATTTCTCTATCTCCATGTGTCTCTGTATCTTCACGTGACTGTGTATCTCCACGTGTCTCTGTATCTCCACGTGTCTCTGTCTCCACGTGTCTATGTATCCACACGTGTCTCTGTGCCTCCATGTGTCTCTGTATCTCTATGTGTCTCTGTGTCTCCACGTGTCTCTGTATCTCCACGTGTCTCTGTATCTCCAGGTGTCTCTTTGTCTCGACTTGTCTTTCTATCTTCACGTGTCTCTGTGTCTCCATATGTCTCTGTATCTCCGTATGTCTTTCTGTCTCCTGTGTCTCTGTATCTCCATGTGTCTCTGTGTCTACATGTGTCTCTGTATCTCCATGTGTCTCTGTGTCTCCACGTGTCTCTGTATCTCCACGTGTCTCTGCGTCTCCACGTGTCTCTGTATCTCCACGTGTCTCTGTTTCTCCACGTGTCTCTGTGTCTCCACGTGTCTCTGTGTCTCCACTTGTCTCTGTATCTCCACGTGTCTCTGTATCTCGAATTGTCTCTGTATGTCCACGTGTCTCTGTATCTCCACGTGTCTCTGTATCTCCATGTGTCTCTGTATCTCCGTGTGTCTGTATCTCACTGTGTCTCTGTATCTCCACGTGTCTCTGTATCTCCATGTGTCTGTGTATCTCCACGTGTCTCTGTATCTCGACTTGTCTCTGTATCTCCACGTGTCTCTGTGTCTCCACGTGTCTCTGTGTCTCCATGTGTCTCTGTATATCCACGTGTCTTTGTGTCTCCATGTGTCTCTGTATCTCCATGTGCCACTGTATCTCCACGTGTCTCTGTATCTCCATGTGTCTCAGTATCTCCACGTGTCTCAGTATCTCCATGTGTCTCTGTATCTCCATGTGTCTCTGTATCTACACGTGTCTCTGTGTCTCCATGCGTCTCTGTATCTCCACGTGTCTCTGTGTCTCCATGTGTCTCTGTATCTCCACGTGTCTCTGTATCTCCACGTGTCTCTGTGTCCCCTCATGTCTCTGTATCGCCACGTGTCTCTGTCTCTCCACGTGTCTCGGTATCTCCATGTGTCTCTTTATCTCCATGTGTCTCTGTATCTCCACGTGTCTCAGTATCTCCATTTGTCTCTGTATCTCCATGTGTCTCAGTATCTCCACGTGTCTCAGTATCTCCTTGTGTCTCTGTATCTCCACGTGTCTCTGTATCTCGACTTGTCTCTGTATCTCCACGTGTCTCTGTGTCTCCACGTGTCTCTGTGTCTCCATGTGTCTCTGTATATCCACGTTTCTTTGTGTCTCCATGTGTCTCTGTATCTCCATGTGCCACTGTATCTCCACGTGTCTCTTATCTCCATGTGTCTCTATCTCCACGTGTCTCTGTATCTCCACGTGTCTCTGTATCTCCATGTGTCTCTGTATCTCCACGTGTCTCTGTATCTCCATGTGTCTCTGTATATCCACGTGTCTTTGTGTCTCCATGTGTCTCTGTATCTCCATGTGTCTCTGCATCTCCACGTGTCTCTGTCTCTCGACGTGTCTGTATATCCATGTGTCTCTGTATCTCCACGTGGCTCAGTATCTCCATGTGTCTCTTTATCTCCCTGTGTCTTTCTATCACCATGTGTCTCTGTGTCTCCATGCGTTTCTGTGTCTCCATGCGTCTCGGTGTCTCCATGTGTCTCTGTATCTCCCTGTGTCCCTGTATCTCAATGTGTCTCTGTATCTCCCTGTGTCTCTGTATCTCCACGTGTCTCTGTGTCTCCACATGTCTCTGTATCTCCACGTGTCTCTGTGTCTCCACGCGTCTCTGTATCTCCATGTGTCTCTGTATCTCCACGTGTCTCTGTATCTCCCTGTGTCTCTGTTTCTCCACGTGTCTCTGTCTCCACGTGTCTCTGTGTCTCCTGTGTCTCTGTATCTCCACGTGTCTCTGTGTCTCCACGTGACTCTGTATCTCCATGTGTCTATGTATCTTCACGTGTCTCTGTATCTCCATGTGTCTCTTGTCTCCATGTGTCTCTATCTCCACGTGTTTTTGTATCTCCACGTGTCTCTGTATCTCCCTGTGTCTCTGTATAACCATGTGTCTCTGTATCTCCACGGGTCTTTGTGTCTCCATGTGTCTCTGTATCTCCCTGTGTCTCTGTGTCTCCACGTGTCTCTGTATCTCCATGTGTCTCTGTATCTCCCTGAGTCTCTGTATCACCACGTGTCTCTGCATCTCCACGTGTCTCTGTATCTCGACGTGTCTGTATATCCATGTGTCTCTGTATCTCCACGTGGCTCAGTATCTCCATGTGTCTCTTTATCTCCCTGTGTCTTTCTATCACCTTGTGCCTCTGTATCTCCACGTGTCTCTGTGTCTCCATGCGTTTCTGTGTCTCCATGCGTCTCGGTGTCTCCATGTGTCTCTGTATCTCCCTGTGTCCCTGTATCTCAATGTTTCTCTGTATCTCAATGTGTCTCTGTATCTCCCTGTGTCTCTGTATCTCAACGTGTCCCTGTGTCTCCATGTGTCTCTGTATCTCCATGTGTCTCTGTATCTCCATGTGTCACTGTATCTCCACGTGTCTCTGTCTCTCAATGTGTCTCTGTATCTCCATGTGTCTCTGTATCGCCACGTTTCTCTGTCTCCACGTGTCTCTGTATCTCCATATGTCTCTGTATCTCCATGTGTCTCTGTATCTCCACGTGTCTCTGTGTCTCCATGTGTCTCTTATCTCCATGTGTCTCTATCTCCACGTGTCTCTGTATCTCCACGTGTCTCTGTATCTCCATGTGTCTCTGTATCTCCACGTGTCTCTGTATCTCCATGTGTCTCTGTATATCCACGTGTCTTTGTGTCTCCATGTGTCTCTGTATCTCCATGTGTCTCTGCATCTCCACGTGTCTCTGTCTCTCGACGTGTCTGTATATCCATGTGTCTCTGTATCTCCACGTGGCTCAGTATCTCCATGTGTCTCTTTATCTCCCTGTGTCTTTCTATCACCATGTGTCTCTGTATCTCCACGTGTCTCTGTGTCTCCATGCGTTTCTGTGTCTCCATGCGTCTCGGTGTCTCCATGTGTCTCTGTATCTCCCTGTGTCCCTGTATCTCAATGTGTCTCTGTATCTCCCTGTGTCTCTGTATCTCCACGTGTCTCTGTGTCTCCACATGTCTCTGTATCTCCACGTGTCTCTGTGTCTCCACGCGTCTCTGTATCTCCATGTGTCTCTGTATCTCCACGTGTCTCTGTATCTCCCTGTGTCTCTGTTTCTCCACGTGTCTCTGTCTCCACGTGTCTCTGTGTCTCCTGTGTCTCTGTATCTCCACGTGTCTCTGTGTCTCCACGTGACTCTGTATCTCCATGTGTCTATGTATCTTCACGTGTCTCTGTATCTCCATGTGTCTCTTGTCTCCATGTGTCTCTATCTCCACGTGTTTTTGTATCTCCACGTGTCTCTGTATCTCCCTGTGTCTCTGTATAACCATGTGTCTCTGTATCTCCACGGGTCTTTGTGTCTCCATGTGTCTCTGTATCTCCCTGTGTCTCTGTGTCTCCACGTGTCTCTGTATCTCCATGTGTCTCTGTATCTCCCTGAGTCTCTGTATCACCACGTGTCTCTGCATCTCCACGTGTCTCTGTATCTCGACGTGTCTGTATATCCATGTGTCTCTGTATCTCCACGTGGCTCAGTATCTCCATGTGTCTCTTTATCTCCCTGTGTCTTTCTATCACCTTGTGCCTCTGTATCTCCACGTGTCTCTGTGTCTCCATGCGTTTCTGTGTCTCCATGCGTCTCGGTGTCTCCATGTGTCTCTGTATCTCCCTGTGTCCCTGTATCTCAATGTGTCTCTGTATCTCAATGTGTCTCTGTATCTCCCTGTGTCTCTGTATCTCCACGTGTCCCTGTGTCTCCATGTGTCTCTGTATCTCCATGTGCCTCTGTATCTCCATGTGTCACTGTATCTCCACGTGTCTCTGTCTCTCAATGTGTCTCTGTATCTCCATGTGTCTCTGTATCGCCACGTTTCTCTGTCTCCACGTGTCTCTGTATCTCCATATGTCTCTGTATCTCCATGTGTCTCTGTATCTCCACGTGTCTCTGTGTCTCCATGTGTCTCTGTATCTCCGTGTGTCTCTCTGTCTCCTGTGTCTCTGTATCTCCACGTGTCTCTGTGTCTCCACATGTCTCTGTATCTCCACGTGTCTGTGTCTCCACGTGTCTCTGTATCTCCACGTGTCTCTGTAACTACACGTGTCTCTGTATCTCCCTGTGTCTCTGTGTCTCCACGTGTCTCTGTGTCTCCACGTGTCTCTGTATTTCCACGTGTCTCTGTATCTCCACTTGTCTCTGTATCTCCACGTGTATCTGTGTCTCCTGTGTCTCTGTATCTCCACGTGTCTCTGTGTCTCCACGTGACTCTGTATCTCTATGTGTCTATGTATCTTCACGTGTCTCTGTATCTCCACGTGTCTCTGTATCTCCACGTTTCTCTGTATCTCCCTGTGTCTCTGTGTCTCCACGTGTCTCTGTGTCTCCACGTGTCTCTGTATTTCCACGTGTCTTTGTATCTCCACGTGTCTCTGTATCTCCATGTGTATCTGTGTCTCCTGTGTCTCTGTATCTCCATGTGTCTCTTATCTCCATGTGTCTCTATCTCCACGTGTCTCTGTATCTCCACGTGTCTCTGTATCTCCACGTGTCTCTGTATCTCCATGTGTCTCTGTATCTCCACTTGTCTCTTTATCTCAATGTGTCTCTATATCTCCACGTGTCTCTGTATCTCCACGTGTCTCTGTGTCTCCACGTTTCTCTGTATCTCCACGTGTCTCTGTATCTCCACGTGTCCCTGTGTCTCTATGTGTCTATGTTTCTCCATGTGTCTCTGTATCTCCATGTGTCTCTGTATATCCACGTGTCTCTTTATCTCAATGTGTCTCTGTATCTCCACGTGTCTCTGTATCTCCACGTGTCTCTGTATCTCCACGTGTATTTGTGTCTCCTGTGTCTCTGTATCTCCACGTGTCTCTGTGTCTCCACGTGACTCTGTATCTCTATGTGTCTATGTATCTTCACGTGTCTCTGTATCTCCACGTGTCTCTGTATCTCCATGTGTCTCTGTATCTCCACGTGTCTCTGTGTCTCCATTTGTCTCTGTATCTCCGTGTGTATCTCTGTCTCCTGTGTCTCTGTATCTCCACGTGTCTCTGTGTCTCCACATCTCTCTGTATCTCCACGTGTCTCTGTATCTCTACGTTTCTCTGTATCTCCCTGTGTCTCTGTGTCTCCACGTGTCTTTGTGTCTCCACGTGTCTCTGTATTTCCACGTGTCTTTGTATCTCCACGTGTCTCTGTATCTCCATGTGTATCTGTGTCTCCTGTGTCTCTGTATCTCCATGTGTCTCTTATCTCCATGTGTCTCTATCTCCACGTGTCTCTGTATCTCCACGTGTCTCTGTATCTCCACGTGTCTCTGTATCTCCATGTGTCTCTGTATCTCCACTTGTCTCTTTATCTCAATGTGTCTCTATATCTCCACGTGTCTCTGTATCTCCACGTGTCTCTGTGTCTCCACGTTTCTCTGTATCTCCACGTGTCTCTTTATCTCCACGTGTCCCTGTGTCTCTATGTGTCTATGTTTCTCCATGTGTCTCTGTATCTCCATGTGTCTCTGTATATCCACGTGTCTCTTTATCTCAATGTGTCTATGTATCTCCACGTGTCTCTGTGTCTCCATGTGTCTCTGTATCTCCGTGTGTCTCTCTGTCTCCTGTGTCTCTGTATCTCCACGTGTCTCTGTGTCTCCACATGTCTCTGTATCTCCACGTGTCTGTGTCTCCACGTGTCTCTGTATCTCCACGTGTCTCTGTAACTACACGTGTCTCTGTATCTCCCTGTGTCTCTGTGTCTCCACGTGTCTCTGTGTCTCCACGTGTCTCTGTATTTCCACGTGTCTCTGTATCTCCACGTGTCTCTGTATCTCCACGTGTATCTGTGTCTCCTGTGTCTCTGTATCTCCACGTGTCTCTGTGTCTCCACGTGACTCTGTATCTCTATGTGTCTATGTATCTTCACGTGTCTCTGTATCTCCACGTGTCTCTGTATCTCCATGTGTCTCTGTATCTCCACGTGTCTCTGTGTCTCCATTTGTCTCTGTATCTCCGTGTGTATCTCTGTCTCCTGTGTCTCTGTATCTCCACGTGTCTCTGTGTCTCCACATCTCTCTGTATCTCCACGTGTCTCTGTATCTCCACGTTTCTCTGTATCTCCCTGTGTCTCTGTGTCTCCACGTGTCTCTGTGTCTCCACGTGTCTCTGTATTTCCACGTGTCTTTGTATCTCCACGTGTCTCTGTATCTCCACGTGTCTCTGTATCTCCACGTGTCTCTGTATCTCCATGTGTCTCTGTATCTCCACTTGTCTCTTTATCTCAATGTGTCTCTATATCTCCACGTGTCTCTGTATCTCCACGTGTCTCTGTGTCTCCACGTTTCTCTGTATCTCCACGTGTCTCTGTATCTCCACGTGTCCCTGTGTCTCTATGTGTCTATGTTTCTCCATGTGTCTCTGTATCTCCATGTGTCTCTGTATATCCACGTGTCTCTTTATCTCAATGTGTCTCTGTATCTCCACGTGTCTCTGTATCTCTACGTGACTCTGTATCTCCATGTGTCTCTTGTCTCCATGTGTCTCTATCTCCACGTGTTTTTGTATCTCAATGTGTCTCTGTATCTCAATGTGTCTCTGTATCACCATGTGTCTCTGTGTCTCCACGTGTCTCTGTGTCTCCACGTGTCTCTGTATTTCCACGTGTCTTTGTATCTCCACGTGTCTCTGTATCTCCATGTGTATCTGTGTCTCCTGTGTCTCTGTATCTCCATGTGTCTCTTATCTCCATGTGTCTCTATCTCCACGTGTCTCTGTATCTCCACGTGTCTCTGTATCTCCACGTGTCTCTGTATCTCCATGTGTCTCTGTATCTCCACTTGTCTCTTTATCTCAATGTGTCTCTATATCTCCACGTGTCTCTGTATCTCCACGTGTCTCTGTGTCTCCACGTTTCTCTGTATCTCCACGTGTCTCTGTATCTCCACGTGTCCCTGT
Source organism: Petromyzon marinus (assembly GCF_048934315.1). Lineage (NCBI taxonomy): Eukaryota > Metazoa > Chordata > Hyperoartia > Petromyzontiformes > Petromyzontidae > Petromyzon > Petromyzon marinus. The sequence continues at coordinate 8,985,837 of NC_133730.1, read as the reverse complement.
GTCTCTATGTGTCTATGTTTCTCCATGTGTCTCCGTATCTCCATGTGTCTCTGTATCGCCACGTTTCTCTGTCTCCACGTGTCTCTGTATCTCCATATGTCTCTGTATCTCCATGTTTCTCTGTATCTCCACGTGTCTCTGTGTCTCCATGTGTCTCTGTATCTCCGTGTGTCTCTCTGTCTCCTGTGTCTCTGTATCTCCACGTGTCTCTGTGTCTCCACATGTTTCTGTATCTCCACGTGTCTGTGTCTCCACGTGTCTCTGTATCTCCACGTGTCTCTGTAACTACACGTGTCTCTGTATCTCCCTGTGTCTCTGTGTCTCCACGTGTCTCTGTGTCTCCACGTGTCTCTGTATTTCCACGTGTCTCTGTATCTCCACGTGTCTCTGTATCTCCACGTGTATCTGTGTCTCCTGTGTCTCTGTATCTCCACGTGTCTCTGTGTCTCCACGTGACTCTGTATCTCTATGTGTCTATGTATCTTCACGTGTCTCTGTATCTCCACGTGTCTCTGTATCTCCATGTGTCTCTGTATCTCCACGTGTCTCTGTGTCTCCATTTGTCTCTGTATCTCCGTGTGTATCTCTGTCTCCTGTGTCTCTGTATCTCCACGTGTCTCTGTGTCTCCACATCTCTCTGTATCTCCACGTGTCTCTGTTTCTCCACGTTTCTCTGTATCTCCCTGTGTCTCTGTGTCTCCACGTGTCTCTGTGTCTCCACGTGTCTCTGTATTTCCACGTGTCTTTGTATCTCCACGTGTCTGTGTCTCCACGTGTCTCTGTATCTCCACGTGTCTCTGTAACTACACGTGTCTCTGTATCTCCCTGTGTCTCTGTGTCTCCACGTGTCTCTGTGTCTCCACGTGTCTCTGTATTTCCACGTGTCTCTGTATCTCCACGTGTCTCTGTATCTCCACGTGTATCTGTGTCTCCTGTGTCTCTGTATCTCCACGTGTCTCTGTGTCTCCACGTGACTCTGTATCTCTATGTGTCTATGTATCTTCACGTGTCTCTGTATCTCCACGTGTCTCTGTATCTCCATGTGTCTCTGTATCTCCACGTGTCTCTGTGTCTCCATTTGTCTCTGTATCTCCGTGTGTATCTCTGTCTCCTGTGTCTCTGTATCTCCACGTGTCTCTGTGTCTCCACATCTCTCTGTATCTCCACGTGTCTCTGTATCTCCACGTTTCTCTGTATCTCCCTGTGTCTCTGTGTCTCCACGTGTCTCTGTGTCTCCACGTGTCTCTGTATTTCCACGTGTCTTTGTATCTCCACGTGTCTCTGTATCTCCATGTGTATCTGTGTCTCCTGTGTCTCTGTATCTCCATGTGTCTCTTATCTCCATGTGTCTCTATCTCCACGTGTCTCTGTATCTCCACGTGTCTCTGTATCTCCATGTGTCTCTGTATCTCCACTTGTCTCTTTATCTCAATGTGTCTCTATATCTCCACGTGTCTCTGTATCTCCACGTGTCTCTGTGTCTCCACGTTTCTCTGTATCTCCACGTGTCTCTTATCTCCATGTGTCTCTATCTCCACGTGTCTCTGTATCTCCACGTGTCTCTGTATCTCCACGTGTCTCTGTATCTCCATGTGTCTCTGTATCTCCACTTGTCTCTTTATCTCAATGTGTCTCTATATCTCCACGTGTCTCTGTATCTCCACGTGTCTCTGTGTCTCCACGTTTCTCTGTATCTCCACGTGTCTCTGTATCTCCACGTGTCCCTGTGTCTCTATGTGTCTATGTTTCTCCATGTGTCTCCGTATCTCCATGTGTCTCTGTATCGCCACGTTTCTCTGTCTCCACGTGTCTCTGTATCTCCATATGTCTCTGTATCTCCATGTTTCTCTGTATCTCCACGTGTCTCTGTGTCTCCATGTGTCTCTGTATCTCCGTGTGTCTCTCTGTCTCCTGTGTCTCTGTATCTCCACGTGTCTCTGTGTCTCCACATGTTTCTGTATCTCCACGTGTCTGTGTCTCCACGTGTCTCTGTATCTCCACGTGTCTCTGTAACTACACGTGTCTCTGTATCTCCCTGTGTCTCTGTGTCTCCACGTGTCTCTGTGTCTCCACGTGTCTCTGTATTTCCACGTGTCTCTGTATCTCCACGTGTCTCTGTATCTCCACGTGTATCTGTGTCTCCTGTGTCTCTGTATCTCCACGTGTCTCTGTGTCTCCACGTGACTCTGTATCTCTATGTGTCTATGTATCTTCACGTGTCTCTGTATCTCCACGTGTCTCTGTATCTCCATGTGTCTCTGTATCTCCACGTGTCTCTGTGTCTCCATTTGTCTCTGTATCTCCGTGTGTATCTCTGTCTCCTGTGTCTCTGTATCTCCACGTGTCTCTGTGTCTCCACATCTCTCTGTATCTCCACGTGTCTCTGTTTCTCCACGTTTCTCTGTATCTCCCTGTGTCTCTGTGTCTCCACGTGTCTCTGTGTCTCCACGTGTCTCTGTATTTCCACGTGTCTTTGTATCTCCACGTGTCTGTGTCTCCACGTGTCTCTGTATCTCCACGTGTCTCTGTAACTACACGTGTCTCTGTATCTCCCTGTGTCTCTGTGTCTCCACGTGTCTCTGTGTCTCCACGTGTCTCTGTATTTCCACGTGTCTCTGTATCTCCACGTGTCTCTGTATCTCCACGTGTATCTGTGTCTCCTGTGTCTCTGTATCTCCACGTGTCTCTGTGTCTCCACGTGACTCTGTATCTCTATGTGTCTATGTATCTTCACGTGTCTCTGTATCTCCACGTGTCTCTGTATCTCCATGTGTCTCTGTATCTCCACGTGTCTCTGTGTCTCCATTTGTCTCTGTATCTCCGTGTGTATCTCTGTCTCCTGTGTCTCTGTATCTCCACGTGTCTCTGTGTCTCCACATCTCTCTGTATCTCCACGTGTCTCTGTATCTCCACGTTTCTCTGTATCTCCCTGTGTCTCTGTGTCTCCACGTGTCTCTGTGTCTCCACGTGTCTCTGTATTTCCACGTGTCTTTGTATCTCCACGTGTCTCTGTATCTCCATGTGTATCTGTGTCTCCTGTGTCTCTGTATCTCCATGTGTCTCTTATCTCCATGTGTCTCTATCTCCACGTGTCTCTGTATCTCCACGTGTCTCTGTATCTCCATGTGTCTCTGTATCTCCACTTGTCTCTTTATCTCAATGTGTCTCTATATCTCCACGTGTCTCTGTATCTCCACGTGTCTCTGTGTCTCCACGTTTCTCTGTATCTCCACGTGTCTCTGTATCTCCACGTGTCCCTGTGTCTCTATGTGTCTATGTTTCTCCATGTGTCTCTGTATCTCCATGTGTCTCTGTATATCCACGTGTCTCTTTATCTCAATGTGTCTCTGTATCTCCACGTGTCTCTGTATCTCGACGTGTCTCTGTGTCTCCACGTGTCTCTGTATCTCCACGTGACTCTGTATCTCCATGTGTCTCTTGTCTCCATGTGTCTCTATCTCCACGTGTTTTTGTATCTCAATGTGTCTCTGTATCTCAATGTGTCTCTGTATCACCATGTGTCTCTGTGTCTCCACGTGTCTCTGTGTCTCCACGTGTCTCTGTATTTCCACGTGTCTTTGTATCTCCACGTGTCTCTGTATCTCCATGTGTATCTGTGTCTCCTGTGTCTCTGTATCTCCATGTGTCTCTTATCTCCATGTGTCTCTATCTCCACGTGTCTCTGTATCTCCACGTGTCTCTGTATCTCCACGTGTCTCTGTATCTCCATGTGTCTCTGTATCTCCACTTGTCTCTTTATCTCAATGTGTCTCTATATCTCCACGTGTCTCTGTATCTCCACGTGTCTCTGTGTCTCCACGTTTCTCTGTATCTCCACGTGTCTCTGTATCTCCACGTGTCCCTGTGTCTCTATGTGTCTATGTTTCTCCATGTGTCTCTGTATCTCCATGTGTCTCTGTATCGCCACGTTTCTCTGTCTCCACGTGTCTCTGTATCTCCATATGTCTCTGTATCTCCATGTGTCTCTGTATCTCCACGTGTCTCTGTGTCTCCATGTGTCTCTGTATCTCCGTGTGTCTCTCTGTCTCCTGTGTCTCTGTATCTCCACGTGTCTCTGTGTCTCCACATGTTTCTGTATCTCCACGTGTCTGTGTCTCCACGTGTCTCTGTATCTCCACGTGTCTCTGTAACTACACGTGTCTCTGTATCTCCCTGTGTCTCTGTGTCTCCACGTGTCTCTGTGTCTCCACGTGTCTCTGTATTTCCACGTGTCTCTGTATCTCCACGTGTCTCTGTATCTCCACGTGTATCTGTGTCTCCTGTGTCTCTGTATCTCCACGTGTCTCTGTGTCTCCACGTGACTCTGTATCTCTATGTGTCTAGGTATCTTCACGTGTCTCTGTATCTCCACGTGTCTCTGTATCTCCATGTGTCTCTGTATCTCCACGTGTCTCTGTGTCTCCATTTGTCTCTGTATCTCCGTGTGTATCTCTGTCTCCTGTGTCTCTGTATCTCCACGTGTCTCTGTGTCTCCACATCTCTCTGTATCTCCACGTGTCTCTGTATCTCCACGTTTCTCTGTATCTCCCTGTGTCTCCACGTGTCTCTGTGTCTCCACGTGTCTCTGTATTTCCACGTGTCTTTGTATCTCCACGTGTCTCTGTATCTCCATGTGTATCTGTGTCTCCTGTGTCTCTGTATCTCCATGTGTCTCTTATCTCCATGTGTCTCTATCTCCACGTGTCTCTGTATCTCCACGTGTCTCTGTATCTCCACGTGTCTCTGTATCTCCATGTGTCTCTGTATCTCCACTTGTCTCTTTATCTCAATGTGTCTCTATATCTCCACGTGTCTCTGTATCTCCACGTGTCTCTGTGTCTCCACGTTTCTCTGTATCTCCACGTGTCTCTGTATCTCCACGTGTCCCTGTGTCTCTATGTGTCTATGTTTCTCCATGTGTCTCTGTATCTCCATGTGTCTCTGTATATCCACGTGTCTCTTTATCTCAATGTGTCTCTGTATCTCCACGTGTCTCTGTATCTCGACGTGTCTCTGTGTCTCCACGTGTCTCTGTATCTCCACGTGACTCTGTATCTCCATGTGTCTCTTGTCTCCATGTGCCTCTATCTCCACGTGTTTTTGTATCTCAATGTGTCTCTGTATCTCAATGTGTCTCTGTATCACCATGTGTCTCTGTGTCTCCACGTGTCTCTGTGTCTCCGCGTGTCTCTGTATTTCCACGTGTCTTTGTATCTCCACGTGTCTCTGTATCTCCATGTGTATCTGTGTCTCCTGTGTCTCTGTATCTCCATGTGTCTCTTATCTCCATGTGTCTCTATCTCCACGTGTCTCTGTATCTCCACGTGTCTCTGTATCTCCACGTGTCTCTGTATCTCCATGTGTCTCTGTATCTCCACTTGTCTCTTTATCTCAATGTGTCTCTATATCTCCACGTGTCTCTGTATCTCCACGTGTCTCTGTGTCTCCACGTTTCTCTGTATCTCCACGTGTCTCTGTATCTCCACGTGTCCCTGTGTCTCTATGTGTCTATGTTTCTCCATGTGTCTCTGTATCTCCATGTGTCTCTGTATCGCCACGTTTCTCTGTCTCCACGTGTCTCTGTATCTCCATATGTCTCTGTATCTCCATGTGTCTCTGTATCTCCACGTGTCTCTGTGTCTCCATGTGTCTCTGTATCTCCGTGTGTCTCTCTGTCTCCTGTGTCTCTGTATCTCCACGTGTCTCTGTGTCTCCACATGTTTCTGTATCTCCACGTGTCTGTGTCTCCACGTGTCTCTGTATCTCCACGTGTCTCTGTAACTACACGTGTCTCTGTATCTCCCTGTGTCTCTGTGTCTCCACGTGTCTCTGTGTCTCCACGTGTCTCTGCATTTCCACGTGTCTCTGTATCTCCACGTGTCTCTGTATCTCCACGTGTATCTGTGTCTCCTGTGTCTCTGTATCTCCACGTGTCTCTGTGTCTCCACGTGACTCTGTATCTCTATGTGTCTAGGTATCTTCACGTGTCTCTGTATCTCCACGTGTCTCTGTATCTCCATGTGTCTCTGTATCTCCACGTGTCTCTGTGTCTCCATTTGTCTCTGTATCTCCGTGTGTATCTCTGTCTCCTGTGTCTCTGTATCTCCACGTGTCTCTGTGTCTCCACATCTCTCTGTATCTCCTACGTGTCTCTGTATCTCCACGTTTCTCTGTATCTCCCTGTGTCTCTGTGTCTCCACGTGTCTCTGTGTCTCCACGTGTCTCTGTATTTCCACGTGTCTTTGTATCTCCACGTGTCTCTGTATCTCCATGTGTATCTGTGTCTCCTGTGTCTCTGTATCTCCATGTGTCTCTTATCTCCATGTGTCTCTATCTCCACGTGTCTCTGTATCTCCACGTGTCTCTGTATCTCCACGTGTCTCTGTATCTCCATGTGTCTCTGTATCTCCACTTGTCTCTTTATCTCAATGTGTCTCTATATCTCCACGTGTCTCTGTATCTCCACGTGTCTCTGTGTCTCCACGTTTCTCTGTATCTCCACGTGTCTCTGTATCTCCACGTGTCCCTGTGTCTCTATGTGTCTATGTTTCTCCATGTGTCTCTGTATCTCCATGTGTCTCTGTATATCCACGTGTCTCTTTATCTCAATGTGTCTCTGTATCTCCACGTGTCTCTGTATCTCGACGTGTCTCTGTGTCTCCACGTGTCTCTGTATCTCCACGTCACTCTGTATCTCCATGTGTCTCTTGTCTCCATGTGCCTCTATCTCCACGTGTTTTTGTATCTCAATGTGTCTCTGTATCTCAATGTGTCTCTGTATCTCCAAGGGTCTTTGTGTCTCCATGTGTCTCTGTATCTCCCTGTGTCTCTGTGTCTCCACGTGTCTCTGTATCTCCATGTGTCTCTGTATCTCTCTGAGTCTCTGTATCACCACGTGTCTCTGTATCTCCGTGTGTCTCTGCATCTCCACGTGTCTCTGTATCTCGACGTGTCTGTATATCCATGTGTCTCTGTATCTCCACGTGGCTCAGTATATCCATGTGTCTCTTTATCTCCCTGTGTCTTTCTATCACCATGTGTCTCTGTATCTCCACGTGTCTCTGTGTCTCCATGCGTTTCTGTGTCTCCATGCGTCTCGGTGTCTCCATGTGTCTCTGTACCTCCCTGTGTCCCTGTATCTCAATGTGTCTCTGTATCTCCCTGTGTCTCTGTATCTCCACGTGTCTCTGTGTCTCCACATGTCTCTGTATCTCCACGTGTCTCTGTGTCTCCACGCGTCTCTGTATCTCCATGTGTCTCTGTATCTCCACGTGTCTCTGTATCTCCCTGTGTCTCTGTTTCTCCACGTGTCTCTGTCTCCACGTGTCTCTGTGTCTCCTGTGTCTCTGTATCTCCACGTGGCTCTGTGTCTCCACGTGACTCTGTATCTCCATGTGTCTATGTATCTTCACGTGTCTCTGTATCTCCATGTGTCTCTTGTCTCCATGTGTCTCTATCTCCACGTGTTTTTGTATCTCCACGTGTTTTTGTATCTCCATGTGTCTCTGTATCTCCCTGTGTCTCTGTATAACCATGTGTCTCTGTATCTCCACGGGTCTTTGTGTCTCCATGTGTCTCTGTATCTCCCTGTGTCTCTGTGTCTCCTCGTGTCTCTGTATCTCCATGTGTCTCTGTATCTCCCTGAGTCTCTGTATCACCACGTGTCTCTGCATCTCCACGTGTCTCTGTATCTCGACGTGTCTGTATATCCATGTGTCTCTGTATCTCCACGTGGCTCAGTATCTCCATGTGTCTCTTTATCTCCCTGTGTCTTTCTATCACCTTGTGCCTCTGTATCTCCACGTGTCTCTGTGTCTCCATGCGTTTCTGTGTCTCCATGCGTCTCGGTGTCTCCATGTGTCTCTGTATCTCCCTGTGTCCCTGTATCTCAATGTGTCTCTGTATCTCAATGTGTCTCTGTATCTCCCTGTGTCTCTGTATCTCCACGTGTCCCTGTGTCTCCATGTGTCTCTGTATCTCCATGTGTCTCTGTATCTCCATGTGTCACTGTATCTCCACGTGTCTCTGTCTCTCAATGTGTCTCGGTATCTCCATGTGTCTCTGTATCGCCACGTTTCTCTGTCTCCACGTGTCTCTGTATCTCCATGTGTCTCTGTATCTCCATGTGTCTCTGTATCTCCACGTGTCTCTGTGTCTCCATGTGTCTCTGTATCTCCGTGTGTCTCTCTGTCTCCTGTGTCTCTGTATCTCCACGTGTCTCTGTGTCTCCACGTGTCTCTGTATCTCTATGTGTCTCTGTATTTCCATGTGTCTCTGTATCTCCACGTGTCTCTGTGTCTCCATGTGTATATGTATCTCCGTGTGTCTCTCTGTCTCCTGTGTCTCTGTATCTCCACGTGTCTCTGTATCTCCACGTGTCTCTGTAACTACACGTGTCTCTGTATCTCCCTGTGTCTCTGTGTCTCCACGTGTCTCTGTGTCTCCACGTGTCTCTGTATTTCCACGTGTCTCTGTATCTCCACGTGTCTCTGTATCTCCACGTGTATCTGTGTCTCCTGTGTCTCTGTATCTCCACGTGTCTCTGTGTCTCCACGTGACTCTGTATCTCTATGTGTCTAGGTATCTTCACGTGTCTCTGTATCTCCACGTGTCTCTGTATCTCCATGTGTCTCTGTATCTCCACGTGTCTCTGTGTCTCCATTTGTCTCTGTATCTCCGTGTGTATCTCTGTCTCCTGTGTCTCTGTATCTCCACGTGTCTCTGTGTCTTCACATCTCTCTGTATCTCCACGTGTCTCTGTATCTCCACATTTCTCTGTATCTCCCTGTGTCTCTGTGTCTCCACGTGTCTCTGTGTCTCCACGTGTCTCTGTATTTCCACGTGTCTTTGTATCTCCACGTGTCTCTGTATCTCCATGTGTATCTGTGTCTCCTGTGTCTCTGTATCTCCATGTGTCTCTTATCTCCATGTGTCTCTATCTCCACGTGTCTCTGTATCTCCACGTGTCTCTGTATCTCCACGTGTCTCTGTATCTCCATGTGTCTCTGTATCTCCACTTGTCTCTTTATCTCAATGTGTCTCTATATCTCCACGTGTCTCTGTATCTCCACGTGTCTCTGTGTCTCCACGTTTCTCTGTATCTCCACGTGTCTCTGTATCTCCACGTGTCCCTGTGTCTCTATGTGTCTATGTTTCTCCATGTGTCTCTGTATCTCCATGTGTCTCTGTATATCCACGTGTCTCTTTATCTCAATGTGTCTCTGTATCTCCACGTGTCTCTGTATCTCGACGTGTCTCTGTGTCTCCACGTGTCTCTGTATCTCCACGTCACTCTGTATCTCCATGTGTCTCTTGTCTCCATGTGCCTCTATCTCCACGTGTTTTTGTATCTCAATGTGTCTCTGTATCTCAATGTGTCTCTGTATCTCCAAGGGTCTTTGTGTCTCCATGTGTCTCTGTATCTCCCTGTGTCTCTGTGTCTCCACGTGTCTCTGTATCTCCATGTGTCTCTGTATCTCTCTGAGTCTCTGTATCACCACGTGTCTCTGTATCTCCGTGTGTCTCTGCATCTCCACGTGTCTCTGTATCTCGACGTGTCTGTATATCCATGTGTCTCTGTATCTCCACGTGGCTCAGTATATCCATGTGTCTCTTTATCTCCCTGTGTCTTTCTATCACCATGTGTCTCTGTATCTCCACGTGTCTCTGTGTCTCCATGCGTTTCTGTGTCTCCATGCGTCTCGGTGTCTCCATGTGTCTCTGTACCTCCCTGTGTCCCTGTATCTCAATGTGTCTCTGTATCTCCCTGTGTCTCTGTATCTCCACGTGTCTCTGTGTCTCCACATGTCTCTGTATCTCCACGTGTCTCTGTGTCTCCACGCGTCTCTGTATCTCCATGTGTCTCTGTATCTCCACGTGTCTCTGTATCTCCCTGTGTCTCTGTTTCTCCACGTGTCTCTGTCTCCACGTGTCTCTGTGTCTCCTGTGTCTCTGTATCTCCACGTGGCTCTGTGTCTCCACGTGACTCTGTATCTCCATGTGTCTATGTATCTTCACGTGTCTCTGTATCTCCATGTGTCTCTTGTCTCCATGTGTCTCTATCTCCACGTGTTTTTGTATCTCCACGTGTTTTTGTATCTCCATGTGTCTCTGTATCTCCCTGTGTCTCTGTATAACCATGTGTCTCTGTATCTCCACGGGTCTTTGTGTCTCCATGTGTCTCTGTATCTCCCTGTGTCTCTGTGTCTCCTCGTGTCTCTGTATCTCCATGTGTCTCTGTATCTCCCTGAGTCTCTGTATCACCACGTGTCTCTGCATCTCCACGTGTCTCTGTATCTCGACGTGTCTGTATATCCATGTGTCTCTGTATCTCCACGTGGCTCAGTATCTCCATGTGTCTCTTTATCTCCCTGTGTCTTTCTATCACCTTGTGCCTCTGTATCTCCACGTGTCTCTGTGTCTCCATGCGTTTCTGTGTCTCCATGCGTCTCGGTGTCTTCATGTGTCTCTGTATCTCCCTGTGTCCCTGTATCTCAATGTGTCTCTGTATCTCAATGTGTCTCTGTATCTCCCTGTGTCTCTGTATCTCCACGTGTCCCTGTGTCTCCATGTGTCTCTGTATCTCCATGTGTCTCTGTATCTCCATGTGTCACTGTATCTCCACGTGTCTCTGTCTCTCAATGTGTCTCGGTATCTCCATGTGTCTCTGTATCGCCACGTTTCTCTGTCTCCACGTGTCTCTGTATCTCCATGTGTCTCTGTATCTCCATGTGTCTCTGTATCTCCACGTGTCTCTGTGTCTCCATGTGTCTCTGTATCTCCGTGTGTCTCTCTGTCTCCTGTGTCTCTGTATCTCCACGTGTCTCTGTGTCTCCACGTGTCTCTGTATCTCTATGTGTCTCTGTATTTCCATGTGTCTCTGTATCTCCACGTGTCTCTGTGTCTCCATGTGTATATGTATCTCCGTGTGTCTCTCTGTCTCCTGTGTCTCTGTATCTCCACGTGTCTCTGTGTCCCCACATGTCTCTGTATCTCCACGTGTCTCTGTATCTCCGCGTGTCTCTGTATCTCCAAGTGTCTCTGTATCTCCCTGTGTCTCTGTTTATCCACGTGTCTCTGTGTCTCCACGTGTCTCTGTGTCTCCACGTGTCTCTGTATTTCCACGTGTCTCTGTATCTCCACGTGTATCTGTGTCTCCTGTGTCTCTGTATCTCCATGTGCCTCTGTGTCTCCACGTGACTCTGTATCTCAATGTGTCTATGTATCTTCACGTGTCTCTGTATCTCCATGTGTCTCTTGTCTCCATGTGTCTCTATCTCCACGTGTCTCTGTATCTCCACGTGTCTCTGTATCTCCATGTGTCTCTGTATCTCCCTGTGTCTCTGTATCACCATGTGTCTCTGTATCTCCACGGGTCTTTGTGTCTCCATGTGTCTCTGTATCTCCCTGTGTCTCTGTGTCTCCACGTGTCTCTGTATCTCCATGTGTCTCTGCATCTCCACGTGTCTCTGTCTCTCGACGTGTCTGTATATCCATGTGTCTCTGTATCTCCACGTGGCTCAGTATCTCCATGTGTCTCTTTATCTCCCTGTGTCTTTCTATCACCATGTGTCTCTGTATCTCCACGTGTCTCTGTGTCTCCATGCGTTTCTGTGTCTCCATGCGTCTCGGTGTCTCCATGTGTCTCTGTATCTCCCTGTGTCCCTGTATCTCAATGTGTCTCTGTATCTCCCTGTGTCTCTGTATCTCCACGTGTCTCTGTGTCTCCACATGTCTCTGTATCTCCACGTGTCTCTGTGTCTCCACGCGTCTCTGTATCTCCATGTGTCTCTGTATCTCCACGTGTCTCTGTATCTCCCTGTGTCTCTGTTTCTCCACGTGTCTCTGTCTCCACGTGGCTCTGTGTCTCCTGTGTCTCTGTATCTCCACGTGTCTCTGTGTCTCCACGTGACTCTGTATCTCCATGTGTCTATGTATCTTCACGTGTCTCTGTATCTCCATGTGTCTCTTGTCTCCATGTGTCTCTATCTCCACGTGTTTTTGTATCTCCACGTGTCTCTGTATCTCCATGTGTCTCTGTATCTCCCTGTGTCTCTGTATAACCATGTGTCTCTGTATCTCCACGGGTCTTTGTGTCTCCATGTGTCTCTGTATCTCCCTGTGTCTCTGTGTCTCCACGTGTCTCTGTATCTCCATGTGTCTCTGTATCTCCCTGAGTCTCTGTATCACCACGTGTCTCTGCATCTCCACGTGTCTCTGTATCTCGACGTGTCTGTATATCCATGTGTCTCTGTATCTCCACGTGGCTCAGTATCTCCATGTGTCTCTTTATCTCCCTGTGTCTTTCTATCACCTTGTGCCTCTGTATCTCCACGTGTCTCTGTGTCTCCATGCGATTCTGTGTCTCCATGCGTCTCGGTGTCTCCATGTGTCTCTGTATCTCCCTGTGTCCCTGTATCTCAATGTGTCTCTGTATCTCAATGTGTCTCTGTATCTCCCTGTGTCTCTGTATCTCCACGTGTCCCTGTGTCTCCATGTGTCTCTGTATCTCCATGTGTCTCTGTATCTCCATGTGTCACTGTATCTCCACGTGTCTCTGTCTCTCAATGTGTCTCTGTATCTCCATGTGTCTCTGTATCGCCACGTTTCTCTGTCTCCACGTGTCTCTGTATCTCCATATGTCTCTGTATCTCCATGTGTCTCTGTATCTCCACGTGTCTCTGTAACTACACGTGTCTCTGTATCTCCCTGTGTCTCTGTGTCTCCACGTGTCTCTGTGTCTCCACGTGTCTCTGTATTTCCACGTGTCTCTGTATCTCCACGTGTCTCTGTATCTCCACGTGTATCTGTGTCTCCTGTGTCTCTGTATCTCCACGTGTCTCTGTGTCTCCACGTGACTCTGTATCTCTATGTGTCTATGTATCTTCACGTGTCTCTGTATCTCCACGTGTCTCTGTATCTCCATGTGTCTCTGTATCTCCACGTGTCTCTGTGTCTCCATTTGTCTCTGTATCTCCGTGTGTATCTCTGTCTCCTGTGTCTCTGTATCTCCACGTGTCTCTGTGTCTCCACATCTCTCTGCATCTCAACGTGTCTCTGTATCTCCACGTTTCTCTGTATCTCCCTGTGTCTCTGTGTCTCCACGTGTCTCTGTGTCTCCACGTGTCTCTGTATTTCCACGTGTCTTTGTATCTCCACGTGTCTCTGTATCTCCATGTGTATCTGTGTCTCCTGTGTCTCTGTATCTCCATGTGTCTCTTATCTCCATGTGTCTCTATCTCCACGTGTCTCTGTATCTCCACGTGTCTCTGTATCTCCACGTGTCTCTGTATCTCCATGTGTCTCTGTATCTCCACTTGTCTCTTTATCTCAATGTGTCTCTATATCTCCACGTGTCTCTGTATCTCCACGTGTCTCTGTGTCTCCACGTTTCTCTGTATCTCCACGTGTCTCTGTATCTCCACGTGTCCCTGTGTCTCTATGTGTCTATGTTTCTCCATGTGTCTCTGTATCTCCATGTGTCTCTGTATATCCACGTGTCTCTTTATCTCAATGTGTCTGTGTATCTCCACGTGTCTCTGTATCTCGACGTGTCTCTGTGTCTCCACGTGTCTCTGTATCTCCACGTGACTCTGTATCTCCATGTGTCTCTTGTCTCCATGTGTCTCTATCTCCACGTGTTTTTGTATCTCAATGTGTCTCTGTATCTCAATGTGTCTCTGTATCACCATGTGTCTCTGTGTCTCCACGTGTCTTTGTATCTCCACGTGTCTCTGTATCTCCATGTGTATCTGTGTCTCCTGTGTCTCTGTATCTCCATGTGTCTCTTATCTCCATGTGTCTCTATCTCCACGTGTCTCTGTATCTCCACGTGTCTCTGTATCTCCACGTGTCTCTGTATCTCCATGTGTCTCTGTATCTCCACTTGTCTCTTTATCTCAATGTGTCTCTATATCTCCACGTGTCTCTGTATCTCCACGTGTCTCTGTGTCTCCACGTTTCTCTGTATCTCCACGTGTCTCTGTATCTCCACGTGTCCCTGTGTCTCTATGTGTCTATGTTTCTCCATGTGTCTCTGTATCTCCATGTGTCTCTGTATCTCCATGTGTCTCTGTATCTCCACTTGTCTCTTTATCTCAATGTGTCTCTATATCTCCACGTGTCTCTGTATCTCCACGTGTCTCTGTGTCTCCACGTTTCTCTGTATCTCCACGTGTCTCTGTATCTCCACGTGTCCCTGTGTCTCTATGTGTCTATGTTTCTCCATGTGTCTCTGTATCTCCATGTGTCTCTGTATATCCACGTGTCTCTTTATCTCAATGTGTCTCTGTATCTCCACGTGTCTCTGTATCTCGACGTGTCTCTGTGTCTCCACGTGTCTCTGTATCTCCACGTGACTCTGTATCTCCATGTGTCTCTTGTCTCCATGTGTCTCTATCTCCACGTGTTTTTGTATCTCAATGTGTCTCTGTATCTCAATGTGTCTCTGTATCACCATGTGTCTCTGTATCTCCAAGGGTCTTTGTGTCTCCATGTGTCTCTGTATCTCCCTGTGTCTCTGTGTCTCCACGTGTCTCTGTATCTCCATGTGTCTCTGTATCTCTCTGAGTCTCTGTATCACCACGTGTCTCTGTATCTCCGTGTGTCTCTGCATCTCCACGTGTCTCTGTATCTCGACGTGTCTGTATATCCACGTGTCTCTGTATCTCCACGTGGCTCAGTATATCCATGTGTCTCTTTATCTCCCTGTGTCTTTCTATCACCATGTGTCTCTGTATCTCCACGTGTCTCTGTGTCTCCATGCGTTTCTGTGTCTCCATGCGTCTCGGTGTCTCCATGTGTCTCTGTATCTCCCTGTGTCCCTGTATCTCAATGTGTCTCTGTATCTCCCTGTGTCTCTGTATCTCCACGTGTCTCTGTGTCTCCACATGTCTCTGTATCTCCACGTGTCTCTGTGTCTCCACGCGTCTCTGTATCTCCATGTGTCTCTGTATCTCCACGTGTCTCTGTATCTCCCTGTGTCTCTGTTTCTCCACGTGTCTCTGTCTCCACGTGTCTCTGTGTCTCCTGTGTCTCTGTATCTCCACGTGTCTCTGTGTCTCCACGTGACTCTGTATCTCCATGTGTCTATGTATCTTCACGTGTCTCTGTATCTCCATGTGTCTCTTGTCTCCATGTGTCTCTATCTCCACGTGTTTTTGTATCTCCATGTGTCTCTGTATCTCCATGTGTCTCTGTATCTCCCTGTGTCTCTGTATAACCATGTGTCTCTGTATCTCCACGGGTCTTTGTGTCTCCATGTGTCTCTGTATCTCCCTGTGTCTCTGTGTCTCCACGTATCTCTGTATCTCCATGTGTCTCTGTATCTCCCTGAGTCTCTGTATCACCACGTGTCTCTGCATCTCCACGTGTCTCTGTATCTCGACGTGTCTGTATATCCATGTGTCTCTGTATCTCCACGTGGCTCAGTATCTCCATGTGTCTCTTTATCTCCCTGTGTCTTTCTATCACCTTCTGCCTCTGTATCTCCACGTGTCTCTGTGTCTCCATGCGTTTCTGTGTCTCCATGCGTCTCGGTGTCTCCATGTGTCTCTGTATCTCCCTGTGTCCCTGTATCTCAATGTGTCTCTGTATCTCAATGTGTCTCTGTATCTCCCTGTGTCTCTGTATCTCCACGTGTCCCTGTGTCTCCATGTGTCTCTGTATGTCCATGTGTCTCTGTATCTCCATGTGTCACTGTATCTCCACGTGTCTCTGTCTCTCAATGTGTCTCTGTATCTCCATGTGTCTCTGTATCGCCACGTTTCTCTGTCTCCACGTGTCTCTGTATCTCCATATGTCTCTGTATCTCCATGGGTCTCTGTATCTCCACGTGTCTCTGTGTCTCCATGTGTCTCTGTATCTCTGTGTGTCTCTCTGTCTCCTGTGTCTCTGTATCTCCACGTGTCTCTGTGTCTCCACATATCTCTGTATCTCCACGTGTCTGTGTCTCCACGTGTCTCTGTATCTCCACGTGTCTCTGTAACTACACGTGTCTCTGTATCTCCCTGTGTCTCTGTGTCTCCACGTGTCTCTGTGTCTCCACGTGTCTCTGTATTTCCACGTGTCTCTGTATCTCCACGTGTCTCTGTATCTCCACGTGTATCTGTGTCTCCTGTGTCTCTGTATCTCCACGTGTCTCTGTGTCTCCACGTGACTCTGTATCTCCATGTGTCTATGTATCTTCACGGGTCTCTGTATCTCCACGTGTCTCTGTATCTCCATGTGTCTCTGTATCTCCACGTGTATCTGTGTCTCCATTTGTCTCTGTATCTCCGTGTGTATCTCTGTCTCCTGTGTCTCTGTATCTCCACGTGTCTCTGTGTCTCCACATCTCTCTGTATCTCCACGTGTCTCTGTATCTCCACGTTTCTCTGTATTTCCCTGTGTCTCTGTGTCTCCACGTGTCTCTGTGTCTCCACGTGTCTCTGTATTTCCACGTGTCTTTGTATCTCCACGTGTCTCTGTATCTCCATGTGTATCTGTGTCTCCTGTGTCTCTGTATCTCCATGTGTCTCTTATCTCCATGTGTCTCTATCTCCACGTGTCTCTGTATCTCCACGTGTCTCTGTATCTCCACGTGTCTCTGTATCTCCATGTGTCTCTGTATCTCCACTTGTCTCTTTATCTCAATGTGTCTCTATATCTCCACGTGTCTCTGTATCTCCACGTGTCTCTGTGTCTCCACGTTTCTCTGTATCTCCACGTGTCTCTGTATCTCC
The DNA here is from genome assembly GCF_048934315.1 of Petromyzon marinus. Classification (NCBI taxonomy): domain Eukaryota; kingdom Metazoa; phylum Chordata; class Hyperoartia; order Petromyzontiformes; family Petromyzontidae; genus Petromyzon; species Petromyzon marinus. Next base: position 8,969,116 of record NC_133730.1, on the reverse strand, counting down.
ACGTGTCCCTGTGTCTCTATGTGTCTATGTTTCTCCATGTGTCTCTGTATCTCCATGTGTCTCTGTATATCCACGTGTCTCTTTATCTCAATGTGTCTCTGTATCTCCACGTGTCTCTGTATCTCGACGTGTCTCTGTGTCTCCACGTGTCTCTGTATCTCCACGTGACTCTGTATCTCCATGTGTCTCTTGTCTCCATGTGTCTCTATCTCCACGTGTTTTTGTATCTCAATGTGTCTCTGTATCTCAATGTGTCTCTGTATCACCATGTGTCTCTGTATCTCCACGGGTCTTTGTGTCTCCATGTGTCTCTGTATCTCCCTGTGTCTCTGTGTCTCCACGTGTCTCTGTATCTCCATGTGTCTCTGTATCTCTCTGAGTCTCTGTATCACCACGTGTCTCTGTATCTCCGTGTGTCTCTGCATCTCCACGTGTCTCTGTATCTCGACGTGTCTGTATCTCCACGTGTCTCTGTATCTCCACGTGTATCTGTGTCTCCTGTGTCTCTGTATCTCCACGTGTCTCTGTGTCTCCACGTGACTCTGTATCTCCATGTGTCTATGTATCTTCACGTGTCTCTGTATCTCCACGTGTCTCTGTATCTCCATGTGTCTCTGTATCTCCACGTGTCTCTGTGTCTCCATTTGTCTCTGTATCTCCGTGTGTATCTCTGTCTCCTGTGTCTCTGTATCTCCACGTGTCTCTGTGTCTCCACATCTCTCTGTATCTCCACGTGTCTCTGTATCTCCACGTTTCTCTGTATCTCCCTGTGTCTCTGTGTCTCCACGTGTCTCTGTGTCTCCACGTGTCTCTGTATTTCCACGTGTCTTTGTATCTCCACGTGTCTCTGTATCTCCATGTGTATCTGTGTCTCCTGTGTCTCTGTATCTCCATGTGTCTCTTATCTCCATGTGTCTCTATCTCCACGTGTCTCTGTATCTCCACGTGTCTCTGTATCTCCACGTGTCTCTGTATCTCCATGTGTCTCTGTATCTCCACTTGTCTCTTTATCTCAATGTGTCTCTATATCTCCACGTGTCTCTGTATCTCCACGTGTCTCTGTGTCTCCACGTTTCTCTGTATCTCCACGTGTCTCTGTATCTCCACGTGTCCCTGTGTCTCTATGTGTCTATGTTTCTCCATGTGTCTCTGTATCTCCATGTGTCTCTGTATATCCACGTGTCTCTTTATCTCAATGTGTCTCTGTATCTCCACGTGTCTCTGTATCTCGACGTGTCTCTGTGTCTCCACGTGTCTCTGTATCTCCACGTGACTCTGTATCTCCATGTGTCTCTTGTCTCCATGTGTCTCTATCTCCACGTGTTTTTGTATCTCAATGTGTCTCTGTATCTCAATGTGTCTCTGTATCACCATGTGTCTCTGTATCTCCACGGGTCTTTGTGTCTCCATGTGTCTCTGTATCTCCCTGTGTCTCTGTGTCTCCACGTGTCTCTGTATCTCCATGTGTCTCTGTATCTCTCTGAGTCTCTGTATCACCACGTGTCTCTGTATCTCCGTGTGTCTCTGCATCTCCACGTGTCTCTGTATCTCGACGTGTCTGTATATCCATGTGTCTCTGTATCTCCACGTGGCTCAGTATATCCATGTGTCTCTTTATCTCCTTGTGTCTTTCTATCACCTTGTGTCTCTGTATCTCCACGTGTCTCTGTGTCTCCATGCGTTTCTGTCTCCATGCGTCTCGGTGTCTCCATGTGTCTCTGTATCTCCCTGTGTCCCTGTATCTCAATGTGTCTCTGTATCTCAATGTGTCTCTGTATCTCCCTGTGTCTCTGTATCTCCACGTGTCCCTGTGTCTCCATGTGTCTCTGTATCTCCATGTGTCTCTGTATCTCCATGTGTCTCTGTATCTCCACGTTTCTCTGTCTCCACGTGTCTCTGTATCTCCATATGTCTCTGTATCTCCATGTGTCTCTGTATCTCCACGTGTCTCTGTGTCTCCATGTGTCTCTGTATCTCCTTGTGTCTCTCTGTCTCCTGTGTCTCTGTATCTACACGTGTCTCTGTGTCTCCACATGTCTCTGTATCTCCACGTGTCTCTGTATCTCCACGTGTCTCTGTAACTACACGTGTCTCTGTATCTCCCTGTGTCTCTGTGTCTCCACGTGTCTCTGTGTCTCCACGTGTCTCTGTATTTCCACGTGTATCTGTGTCTCCTGTGTCTCTGTATCTCCACGTGTCTCTGTGTCTCCACGTGACTCTGTATCTCCATGTGTCTATGTATCTTCACGTGTCTCTGTATCTCCACGTGTCTCTGTATCTCCATGTGTCTCTGTATCTCCACGTGTCTCTGTGTCTCCATTTGTCTCTGTATCTCCGTGTGTCTCTCTGTCTCCTGTGTCTCTGTATCTCCACGTGTCTCTGTATCTCCACATCTCTTTGTATCTCCACGTGTCTCTGTATCTCCACGTTTCTCTGAATCTTCCTGTGTCTCTGTGTCTCCACGTGTCTCTGTGTCTCCACGTGTCTCTGTATTTCCACGTGTCTTTGTATCTCCACGTGTCTCTGTATCTCCATGTGTATCTGTGTCTCCTGTGTCTCTGTATCTCCATGTGTCTCTTATCTCCATGTGTCTCTATCTCCACGTGTCTCTATATCTCCACGTGTCTCTGTATCTCCACGTGTCTCTGTATCTCCATGTGTCTCTGTATCTCCACTTGTCTCTTTATCTCAATGTGTCTCTGTATCTCCACGTGTCTCTGTATCTCGACGTGTCTCTGTGTCTCCACGTGTCTCTGTATCTCCACGTGACTCTGTATCTCCATGTGTCTCTTGTCTCCATGTGTCTCTATCTCCACGTGTTTTTGTATCTCAATGTGTCTCTGTATCTCAATGTGTCTCTGTATCACCATGTGTCTCTGTATCTCCACGGGTCTTTGTGTCTCCATGTGTCTCTGTATCTCCCTGTGTCTGTGTCTCCACGTGTCTCTGTATCTCCGTGTGTCTCTGCATCTCCACGTGTCTCTGTATCTCGACGTGTCTGTATATCCATGTGTCTCTGTATCTCCACGTGGCTCAGTATATCCATGTGTCTCTTTATCTCCTTGTGTCTTTCTATCACCTTGTGTCTCTGTATCTCCACGTGTCTCTGTGTCTCCATGCGTTTCTGTCTCCATGCGTCTCGGTGTCTCCATGTGTCTCTGTATCTCCCTGTGTCCCTGTATCTCAATGTGTCTCTGTATCTCAATGTGTCTCTGTATCTCCCTGTGTCTCTGTATCTCCACGTGTCCCTGTGTCTCCATGTGTCTCTGTATCTCCATGTGTCTCTGTATCTCCATGTGTCTCTGTATCTCCACGTTTCTCTGTCTCCACGTGTCTCTGTATCTCCATATGTCTCTGTATCTCCATGTGTCTCTGTATCTCCACGTGTCTCTGTGTCTCCATGTGTCTCTGTATCTCCGTGTGTCTCTCTGTCTCCTGTGTCTCTGTATCTCCACGTGTCTCTGTGTCTCCACATGTCTCTGTATCTCCACGTGTCTCTGTATCTCCACGTGTCTCTGTAACTACACGTGTCTCTGTATCTCCCTGTGTCTCTGTGTCTCCACGTGTCTCTGTCTCCACGTGTCTCTGTATTTCCACGTGTATCTGTGTCTCCTGTGTCTCTGTATCTCCACGTGTCTCTGTGTCTCCACGTGACTCTGTATCTCCATGTGTCTATGTATCTTTACGTGTCTCTGTATCTCCACGTGTCTCTGTATCTCCATGTGTCTCTGTATCTCCACGTGTCTCTGTGTCTCCATTTGTCTCTCTATCTCCGTGTGTCTCTCTGTCTCCTGTGTCTCTGTATCTCCACGTGTCTCTGTGTCTCCACATCTCTCTGTATCTCCACGTGTCTCTGTATCTCCACGTTTCTCTGTATCTTCCTGTGTCTCTGTGTCTCCACGTGTCTCTGTGTCTCCACGTGTCTCTGTATTTCCACGTGTCTTTGTATCTCCACGTGTCTCTGTATCTCCATGTGTATCTGTGTCTCTATCTCCATGTGTCTCTTATCTCCATGTGTCTCTATCTCCACGTGTCTCTGTATCTCCACGTGTCTCTGTATCTCCACGTGTCTCTGTATCTCCATGTGTCTCTGTATCTCCACGTGTCTCTTTATCTCAATGTGTCTCTATATCCCCACGTGTCTCTGTATCTCCACGTGTCTCTGTGTCTCCACGTTTCTCTGTATCTCCACGTGTCCCTGTCTCCACGTGTCTCTGTATCTCCACGTGTCTCTGTATCTCCATGTGTCTCTGTATCTCCACGTGTCTCTTTATCTCAATGTGTCTCTATATCTCCACGTGTCTCTGTATCTCTACGTGTCTCTGTGTCTCCACGTTTCTCTGTATCTCCACGTGTCCCTGTCTCCACGTGTCTCTGTATCTCCACGTGTCTCTGTATCTCCACGTGTCCCTGTCTCTATGTGTCTCTGTTTCTCCACGGGACCCACCCCGAGCCGGGGGGGGCCCCAGCCCCGAGCGGGTCGACGGGCGGAGCGGCTGCCGGGCCCCAGGAGGGCGTGCAGCAGGGTTGGTTTTACGACTCCGACCTAGGTGAGGAACGAACGTGGACGGGCTCGGGATCGGAGTCGACGATGTCGTACGACTCCGACCTGACCGACGACGATAGCGCCGAGTTCGGCAAGCGGGGAGACGGGGAGGGCGAGGAGTACGACGAGCAAGCCGTCCTCGACTTCGTGCGAGCGACTCGCGGGAGGCGAGGGGTGGACGCCGAGACTTCCTTCCCCGACATGGTGGCCTTCCTGGCGACCGCATGGAAGATCTACCGCACCGTAGACGATGGCGCTTGCGCTTATGGGGATTACGCGAGACTGAAGTATTTGTCGATGAGGATAAAGGCGAGGCTGCGCGCTCTCCGGCCCCCCCCCGGTGACCGCCGAACCGGTCGTCGCCGGGGGCGATGACTGCCGGGGGCAGGAGCGGCAGGACGCGAAGCCTCCCGTTACACCGGAAATACCACCCGGCTCGCTGATACGCCAGGGCCGGGAGGGAGCGTCGCAGCTTGGACAAACCTTCTGCGAGATGTGAAATGGTTTCGTGCGAGAACAGTTGAAAAGTCGAGGCAGTGCCTAGTCGGACTTGCCTCTCTATGCCGCCTCGTGGCTGCGTTTTTTTTCCTACCGAACGCTGAGCACGGCCACCCGTGCTGCAGTTGGTTTACTGGGCTCGATGGGAGGTTTCCGGCTCCTCTCGCGAGGCACAGCGGTTAATCTCCGTGTCGTGCGCTGCGGGCGGGCCCGGGACTGTGTAGTTGTTGGTTTGTTGTTGTTTTTGCTCGGAGACGCCGGGCATGCGCGCGTGTACGCGCGCGCGCAGGCACGCGGCGATCGGGGTGTTTGGTTTACGCTCTAATGGCAAGTCGGTCACGCGCGCGATGGCGAGCGTGGACCCCGAAGCCGTTTTTTTTCGCGCAGGTGTTCACTCACGTGCTGGCAGGCCCCCCCCCCCCCCCCTGTGCAGCGCGGGTGTTGGATTCCGGACCCGGGGTGGTTGGGTTTCCCACTTCTCTCGGTGTGAAGCGGTTTTCTTTGCACTTGTCCGTGCCTTTGGCGAGCGGCTGTATCGGTTGCTTTTGCTGCGCACGCGATGATGCGCGAGGACCTGTCTCTGGGTTGATGGCTGGGATCACCAGTGTCTGGTGGCGGTGCGTGGGTCGCACCTGGCCACGGATTGTTTTCTGCTTCCTGTTTTAGTGTCATTACGATACGATGTTTTCCTTTTGTAACGACATGCACGCTTGCGTTGATGGTGACGTGTTTTTTTCTGACTGTGGCTGTTGTTGACGGCTCGCGCGATGGTACGCACATGGACCTTGTGTATTGGACTCTGTGTATTGGAGACTCGCTGTATGAAAACTGAAACCACCAGAGCATTTGCTGCTGGGAAATAAAGGATTCAAAGGTCAAAGGTCTCCATGTGTCTCTGTATCTCCATGTGTCTCTGTATATCCACGTGTCTCTTTATCTCAATGTGTCTCTGTATCTCCACGTGTCTCTGTATCTCGACGTGTCTCTGTGTCTCCATGTGTCTCTGTATCTCCACGTGTCTCTGTGTCTCCATGTGTCTCTGTATCTCCATGTGTCTCTGTATTTCCATGTGTCTCTGTATCTCCACGTGTATCTGTGTCTCTATGTGTCTCTATCTCCACGTGTCTCTGTGTCTCCCTGTGTCTCTGTATCTCCATGTGTCTTTGTTTCTCCATGTGTCTCTGGATCTCCACGTGTCTCTGTATCCCCATGTGTCTCTCTATCCCCATGTGTCTCTGTATCTCCACGTGTATATGTGTCTCTATGTGTCTCTGTATCTCCACGTGTCTCTGTATCTCCCTGTGTCTCTGTATCTCCATGTGTCTCTGTATCTCCACGTGTCTCTGTATCTCCACGTGTCTCTGTATCTCCATCTGTCTCTGTATCTCCACGTGTCTCTGTATCTCCCTGTGTCTCTGTATCTCCATGTGTCTTTGTGTCTCCAAGTGTCTCTGTATCTCCACGTGTCTCTGTGTCTCCGGGCGGGGTTTCTGCCGTTCGCGCGCCGCTGATTGGGGAGGGCCGCTCAAACAGTGGCGCGAATACGCGCTCGCTCGGCGCTTTAACTCGCTACTCCGCGATTAGACAATTGTGCGGGTGCGTGACCGTGACACAGCCACCCAGGTACGCGATCGCTAAGCACTATTGTGAGCGATATCACGGGTACGCGAGCACTGGGCACCACCGAAAGTCGGCACGTATGCCCGTACACGCCGCGTAGTACTGTACACAATTGCACGGGTGCGCGATCGCAACGCCGTCACACCGGTATGCAAGCGCTATGCGCTATTGTAAACAATCGTGCGGGTACGTAAACACCGCACACTTCGTCTCGAGGTGAACAGCTGCGCATACACCTAGACACCCAGCACACTTTGCCCTCCACTTCACACTCCCAAAAGACCACACAACACAGTTTTATCCCCCCACTAGCGAATTTTATTTACCTCGAGTAACCAATTTTATCTACGCGTGATGGTATGGGTCAGTGGACGCTAGTCTATCCCTCGGAGGTCTTCGATTCAATTTCTCCTACCGATCGCCCCGCTCTCTATCCTGGATTTAAAACGCTTAAACTTACGCCTCTCTCCCTCGCACTTACTTCCACCCTGCTGTGCTGACCGCTGTAAGGGGACGAAGCGGCGAGATGTCTCTGTAGAGGAGCGAGCCTGGCGGTGCTGGAGTACATCTCACGGACGTCTCGGACGGCTGACTCTGCTGCTCCTGGAACCGCGATGATCTTGAAGAAGAACTGACTTCCTACCTGAATCCCCCTCCCTTTATCCTACCTCAAACAAAGGAATTTCGCCGTTTCGGTCTCTTGGCCTCCCGTCCAATCAGGGGCTCGGATTTTCCCGCCCTATCGATACCCGGATCCCAGCTTGGGTGACGTCGCCGCAGTGATCCCACCGACGTCCGCTCTCTGTTCTCCCGCTACCAGTCCACTGACCCATGCTTGTGCGTGTGTGGTTCCACTCGCGGTGGCTCGATGGCCCTTGCCGTGACCATGCAACTTTAATATTAGGTTGCGGAGCCGCAGGGCATGTCAGCTACAGGGGGAAGATCGCCTAATTTCCCGGCCGCAGGAAACCATGAAGTTCGATCCCACTAGGGACTTCTGAACAAAAACCTATCAGCCGGGTGACCTCCCCTCCCGGCTCTACGTGGGGCGTGTGTGCGTTTGTGTGGGGGGGGGAGGGGGGGGGTGGCGAGGGTGCACCGCGTCGGCATCCCCCGGTGGCGGCTTCGTGGCGGTGGACACGACCTCGGCAGAGCGGCTCTGCTGCGGCGGCCTTACGACTGTGCAGTGGGCAAAACGCGGATGTCTGAGAAGGCACCGGCCCCGGGAGAGTGGCGGGAAATCCGGGGCATTGGGACGGCGTCCACGCTCTCGAACGGTCGGACGAAGATGCGCTACGAGCGCTGCCATCCGTTCTGGACGACGATGCGCTCGCCTCTTACACCTCCCTTCCCGTGCGCAGCGACACCACGCCGCAGGCGGCCCACGAGGCGTTGGGGGAGATCTAATCAACAGCTGAGGGCGCCTTTAGATGGTTTCAGGACCCCCAGTGTGGGGCTGGAGAGTCCCCTTTAGCCTACAGGGGTGCGCTGCTCGTGTTGGCGAGGAGGGCTTTCCCTCGCCTGGCCAACGAGGCGCTCGAGAACCTCGTGGTTGAGCACCTTGTCGCCTGTCACTTGCCACGCCGGCGCTGTAATGCCGGTGGTGATGCCGGACGAACGTAAGGGCTGCCCGGATCCTAAAACCCCATGAGCAGGTCACGGGCCGGGCGTAACCAGTGGGCCAGGTGGCCGGCGTGGCAGGGGGGATCAGCCGGGCTGTTACCGCGGTGCTATCAGGGCCAGCTACACCAATCACCAGGCCTGTACCGTCGCTACGTGCTGTCTACGTAGCAGCTCAGAGCGGGCCTCCAGCAGCTAGCCGAAGCCATCGCTGTGGGAGGTCTACACGGTGATCCGGGGGCTGACGGAGCAGAGAGGCCAGGGGCATGACTAACCGCGGTGCCGCTGGGCGCCGCCTCTACAACACCGTGCCGAGCCACCCCGACAGCACGCCCAGTGGGTCTTTCACAGTTGCGGTCGACAGGGGCACGTGGCAAGAAGGTGCCGGAGGCAGCCTACAAGAACCACGCGAGTGACGCTATCCCGATCACTCGGCACGCGAGAGCGTCGGGCCGGTCGGCCGGGCCGGCAATCCACACTCCCAACACCGCCAAATCGCCGCTGGCGGCCTCCTCGGGGTTGGCGTTGCCATCCTGGTCGAGTGAAGGGGATCGCGACGGGGCCGGGGATCGAGACGGGGCTGGGGAGTGAGTCGCGACGGGACGTGATTCCGCGGTCGGAAGCAGCGTCACGCTCGGAAGTGACGTCACCGCGTGGGATGACATCGCGGGTTACTAGCAACGCCGGCGGGTTGCCAGGGCCAATGGCCCCGGGGCTGAGGCAGCACAGGCAACCGCCGGTGCGCCGCGGAGCTGTCTCGTGCACCGCCTCGCCCCCGCGATGCGGCGGAGTGAGACGGGGCCGGGAGAGGCACATCACAAAGGGCGCCCCCGCAACAAAGGAGGGGGAGGGGGGAGGGGGGAGGTCTCACGGAAAGGCCCACCCCCCAACCCCCACCCCCCAATGCAATGGGGGGGCTGCCCAACACCACAGTGGGGCCCATTCTACATCACAATGGGGGGCCACCTCTCACTACATGGGGAACCCAGGCCGCACCCCAGTGGGGAGCCCACCCCTTGTGACAAGGGCGCATTCACCATGCTGTGACACACCCCAGAGAGGGGGGAACAACTTATTTGAGCCGGTTCACATCCATCCCCCGTCACCTTGCCATACACCGCGGGATAGCGAGCCTGGTCAGTAGCCGGACTCAGCAACATGATGGAAGAAGCTGGGAAGGCGGGTAGGAGCGGCCACGTCAGGAACCTCGGTCCTGGTCGGTGCAATCGTGGGAGTGTCGGCACGCATCCTGGTTGACACGGGGGCACTGGCCACAATCATCTCGAGCACCATGGACGAGATGCTGCTGGATAAAAATCGCAGGGAGTTTGGGCTTCCTGTGCCAGGTTCAAGCCCCGATACAGATTGGGCAGCTTTCGGTAGCTGGACCCATCCTTGTCTCCGCAATGCTGCCCGTGACCTGCCTATTGTGGACGGGACTTTCTGAGGAAAATACAGGGAACACATCTCCATTTCCTGAATGCGTGGAGGGACGGTGCCGGCCGAGTGGTACCCTGAGTGCAGGCTCTGGTCAGTGAGTCTGTCTCCATTCCCCCGGCAGCCCAGATACTGATACTGCTGCGATATTGGTCCTCCCTCGTGACAGCCTGGCCGGACTCACCCGTCCAGGTGTCTCCGGCGCCAGCCACCACGGATCGCCATGCACAAGTGGGGGCCGAGACTATTGTCCAGGGGAACCAGCATCTATTCATTCAAGTGCTGAACACCTCGAACAGAGGAGCAGTGGTGCAGGTGGGAATGGTTCTGGCCCACGTTAGTCCCTTGTCACTCGGAGTCCCTGGGATGGGGCCAGAGCTCGTGGGAAGCATCAGCCAGTCCGAGGACAGAGGGGACGACTCGTGGATGGACCAGTTGGTGGGACCCAAGCCGGATTTGCCACCCGATCAGAAGCACCAGGGGACAAGACACGCCAACGCGGAAGCATTGCCCCGGCTTGCGCCCCAGGTCCCTTGTCCATGCACTGCAGGCACGGCACGCTGCAAGGAGGCGATGCCGGAGGGAACGGTCATCGCTACCGTAAACATGGCAGTTGGTGCACAGGGTGAGGTCCAACCTGCATTGGATGCGTGCGGTGGAAGCCACCACCCCGGGTAACCCGGGTGCCTCTGAAGCCCATCACGGTGACCAGGGTCAACGAATTGGTCGCGTTGGACATCTTGGGACCGCTGCCGGTCACGCCATGGGGAAATAAATACTTGTTGGTTGGATTCGAGTACTGCACGAGGTGGCCGATGGCGTGGGCTCTCCCGGACCAGATGGCATAGAACATTGCTGATGCCTTCGTGGGGGGCTATGTTCTTGACAAGGGGGCCACCGGAGCGGTGCACTCTTACCAAGGACGTGTGCTCTATCCTGGGCACTAAAAAGGTCCGAACATCTCCATATCATCCCCAGATCGATGGGATGGTGCAGCGGCTTAACCACCATAGCGACCACGCTGTCCCAAGTGGTGGACGAGAACCACTCTGATTGGGACCTCCACATCCCTTCGGTCTTAGCGGCGTACAGGGTGGCCCCGCACGCAGCTTAGGGGTTCTCGACGTTTTTCCTGATGTACGGACGAGATCCCATCCCACCTATTGAGATGCAGCTGACGTACATTCCCACGAGAGCCGACGCATGGCCAAAGGCACTGAAGGCCTCCCTTATTTATTTGAGGAAGGCCCGCCAGGCAGCCGAGGCCACATCAGCCGACAGCCATGGGAGAAATGTACGGATATGGGAGAGGACAGCGACAGCCAAGCCCTGTAAAGTCGGGGACCAGGCATGGCTACACTGTCCTCAGGTGCCGGTCGGCCTGTCACCGAAACTGCACCCACTGTGGAAAGGGCCGGTCAAAGCACTCCGACCGCAGTGCATCCAGGTCCAATTGGGTAAGCGGCGATGGTCTGTGCACACCACGCGCCTTCAGCCGTACATCTCTCCGCCCCTATTGCCTCCACCATCCTCTGCATCGTCACCGCCATCATCATCACCCCTGCCCTGGCCGAGGTCGCTGGCCACCACTCGCCGACCTGTGAGGGGTTCGGTGCCCTGTGTTCCCTCGTAACCTACAGCGCCCCGTGTGAGGCCTGATGGAGAGGCGGCGCGACCGGGGGTCGCGGGGGCTGGAGGGACGGCAGCACGGGGCGAGGCGCCACCGGCGCCACCGAACCGGGGGCCGCGGTGAGAAGGGCTCTGACGGAGGGAGCCGCCGCGCTCATCTGCGGCCCGTGGATGCCCCGGGCTGTTACGGAGCACTGGCTGGAGACCCGGGAAGACCATTCAATTGATGTTGTTATATTGAATTGTATGGTTGCTAAGGGGTTAAGGGTTGTTGTCACTATAAATGGGGGTGGGGGGCTCATGGGGAGACTGAAATGGTCGATGGCGTAGGCAGAACCGAGGACGGGTTTTTTTTCTTCCCGGGGGGGGGGGGGGGGTGATGTAAGGAATGTCAGGGGAAGGATTCCCGCCAAAAGGAGGGGGACAGTGGAGCGGGAGAAGGGGGAGGAGCGGGTGAGGAGACATGAGAGAAAACTGGCGGAAAAGGGAGAAGAACTGGCAGGAAATGGATGGAGAAGGCTGGGGACGAGTGTGGACTGGGGGTAGCAATGAAGGACGAACCCCCTGCAACCATGCGTCAGCTCTCCTTTACACCACTATCACCACCACTATCAGAACTTCACAAACAGTCACCGCGTCACATGGCAACATCTCGCTACTGTACTTGTACTCACCTTACTGTATGTAGCTCGTGTACAGTTCGTCGCACAACCCCATTTAAAATAAAAACAGAATAAGAACTGTCCATTGCCCGGTGTGTTTTACAAATGCCTGGGGAGATTTCTTTAGTCCCAGACCGTCACTGGTTGTGCCAAGTACTTTGTGTGTAATCAGTGCGACCTTCTCACCACACTACTCGCCACACTGCTCAACTTTATACTTATTGTTGACGTTGGTGGTTATCTGTGGAGTGTGCACATGCGTGTTCCCTGTATATGTGTGTGTGCAATTCTAAGGATGTGTAGTGACTGTGCTTGTCACTATGGTGCCGGGGCTTGCGAAGCCACGGCCGGTAATGTGTTGTCTTTACGGGCAGCCCGTGTTACGGGATGTAGTACCACCGGCCCTAGCGGGCTTGGGTGAGCGCTGGTTAGCACGGAGGCACCGCGAGCAGTGTGCGGTGCGGGCTCCCGGTGAGGGAGCGAGAGGGAGTATCAGCCAGCCAGGGTTACATTGGGGCATGATACTCTGGTTGACCAGCCGACACGTGAACGGACGATATTGGAGGGGGGCCACCCGTAGACGGGGGCCGTGGGGCGGTCACGTGGTCCAAAGGAGCTCTCGGGAACCTTCGAGAAGGAGCTCAAGAGGCTTGGAAGGTGGGCTGGGCGAGGGGCGCAGCCAGCCTCAGTCCGGGAGCATATAACGAGGGCCCCGTGAGGAGCTCGAGGTTCTTCGTGTGCTAGTGTCAAGAAGATCCACGTCGGGGAGAAGAAGTATCTAGCCACACGGTCCAGGACCCGTTTGTGGTCCAGGCCGGGAGAGCGAACCGTGTCTAGTTCTGCCGTAGCGTGGTTAGATGGGCATTCGAGACCCGAGTGTAGATCGTGTTGTGTGACGTGTTAAGTCGGAATAAAGTGTTGCTCCCAAGATAGCGTCTGCGACTCAGTTGGACTCACTACAGATGCATTACGCCTCTTCCGACAAGCAAGCCAGCATCGAGACTCAAGGTGATTGAAAACAAAACTCTTTTTTCTATTAATGTCACTTTTTTACATGTTTTCTTCAGAATGTAATATTTATTTCAGTATTACATGTGTAGTGTAGCAGCGCCGACGGGTGGCTAGAAGTAGCAATTGTGGGTGTACCCACCCAAGGGGAGACAGTATACACGGGAAAGTCCACAAGCAGAAGAACTGGGGCAAGGGTCATGGGACTGATAAGAACTGGGCACAGGGTCATGTAAAGGATCCATCGTTGAGCTCCCAGAACCAGCTAGAAGGTTCGACAGTAGCTTCCAGGACTAGCCAAAGACCCGGACAATACGGAATGCGTACGTGATTGGCCAACCCCCAAGTCGGTGGGTGAAGTTCACAGTTTTGTCGGGTTCGCCTCCTATTACCGATGGTTCGTTCCTCAGTTCGCAACGATTGCCAAACCGCTTCATGCTTTGATCGCTAAAAAACCAAAGTTTCGATGGGGGGGAGGAAGAGGCTGTGTTTTGCTGTGCTGCGTGATCACCTTGGTCACGGACCTCGCCTTGACTATCCAGATGTATCCTTGCCATTCGTATTAGATATGGATGCCAGTGATATGGGCATAGGCGCTGTCCTGTCCCAGGTAAAGAACGGCATGGAAAGGGTGGTTGCATCCTGTCCACCACGGAGCAGCACCGTTGCGTAACCCGCAGGGAGCTTTTGGCCATGGTATATTTTATACAGCAGTCTCGGCCATATCTTTATGGCAGGGACTTTGCAGTTCGCACGGACCACGCGGCCCTTCAGTACTCCTTGCGCAGTCGACCAGCCTTCCAGGCCAACTTTTTCACTAGCTGGAAATACTGCAAGAGTACTCATTCAGGGTAGTTTACCGAAAAGGTCTGCGGCACTGCTATGCACATGCACTGTGCGCGATGTGTGTGCTCGGTGGGTGCTGCCTGGTATAAACCACCTGCAGCTGGGTCGCCACAGGTCGTGGCGGCATCTAGAGATGCAGTACCAGCCGAGGGGGTTACCGAGTGGGGACGGCTGCAGGTGGAAGACGTGTCATTGCTGAGCTTACGGCGCCGCGCTGAGTCGGATCGCACAAATCTCGCTCCTACGAGGACTTTTGACTAGGTGGGATGAGGGGCTGCAGCACCATCGTATAATGGTTCCCACTGAACTGCGGGGTAGAGTGATGCGGGTGGCGCACGAAGATAAATTCTTGCACCTCGGAGTCTGGAAGACGTTGACACTCCAGCGAGATTTGTATTGGCCGGGTTTGTCAAGCGATGTGTACCGCCTGGTAAAGGGGCTGTGCTGATTGTGCGCACCAGAAACCACCGTTAAGAAGGGCTGAGTCTTCATTGCAATTCATCACAGTGTCTCGAATTAATGAATTGGTTGGGGGCCGTTTCCGGCTACCCAAAATGGGAATACATTTCCCCTGGTCGGCGTGAAATATTTTTCCCAGAGGCCAATAGCTTGGCGACTACCAGACCAATGTTGCATCCATTGCCAACGCTTTTTTGCATGGCCATGTGATGGACAAGGGAGCGCCTGAGTAGCTTCTCAAGGATCGAGGGCGGAATTTTTCGTCGAAACTGCTGCGCGAGGTGTGCGATGCTCTGGGCACCAAAAAGGTTAGAACTTCTCCATACCATCTTCAAACGGATGACATGGTTGAACGCCTGTACAGGACCTTAACATCAATGCCCTGTGAGGCTGTTAATGAGGTGCAGACGGATTTGGATTTGCACATCTCAGGAGTTCCTACAGCATACAGGATGGCCCCACATGCCTCAACAGGATTTTACCCGTTCGACCTTATGTACGGGCGAGAGAATGAACCTCCCCCATGGAAGCTTAATTGGGTATGTCCTTGAAAGGAAAGAAGGACGCCATCTCCACGCCCATGCAGGCCACGCTCGGGCAATTGTCTGAGGCACGCGAAGCGGCTAGAGGGAACTCTGGCAAAGTGCAGGCGGCTAACGAAAAGAACGCAGGGCGGCGGGAGTAAGTGCTTCCATGGAAAGTTTGGGTCAGGGCTTGGTTGCACTGCCTGCAGGTATCACCGGGTACGTCCCCCAAATTGCACCAGCCATGGTGAGGTCCGGTTGAGGTGGTGGAGGTTCGAAAGGCGGTGTGTGCGGATATAGGCGAACATGGCCATTGGTTCATTAACCCGTCACGCCTGAAGCCCTATGTTAATTCACAGTTAGACAGTTCATTCCCAAATACTCTAGGGCCGGTGTCTTGATGTGTCCAAAAGCCGGGGTGGTCGGCCCCGGAAGCTGTGCCTCAGAAAAGTTGACTTGTGTTGCCCACAGGATCCGAGCCACCGACATCTGGGAATCCTCCCGAAGCTGCCTCGGGAGAAGCACCCCAGGCAGGAGTCCAGTTGAGTTGTTCCGATGAGTCCAGGGAGGGGCCGAGCCCTTCAAGCCTTTTGTGCAAATCCCCAGAGCCCCAAGGAACAAAAGACCACGCGCAAGGCGGGGGACCGGCGTCGAGAACCCGGTCCAAATGTGCAAAGTTCCGTTCATCGGATACGCTACCCCATGTTGGATATTTTCACGTCATGAGCGGTTGTAAAGGGAATGTGAATCAGAATCGTGTTCATCGAATGACGGGTCATATATTTTTTTACTTCGCTCGCCCTTGCAGAGTTTTGTTATTCTGTTATCAAACTTTGTTCCGCCCTACTCTTGATTGCGTGTTGTTCTGCGGGATGTTGCTCTGCCGTAACAAACGTGATGTTGCTAAATATTATCCAGGACGGCTATCTTTTTAAAGAGAGCGGGGGGTGATGGAGCGTAGCAGCGCTGACTGGTGGCCAGAAGCAGCAATTGCGGGTGTACCCACCCAAGGGGAGACAGTATACATGGGAAAGTCCACAAGTGGAAGAACTCGGCCAAGCGTCATGGAAGGGACCCATCTTTGAGCTCCCAGAACCAGCTAGAAGGTGGCAAAGGCAGGGCCGGGCCCCGCTGGAAGCATAT
This sequence comes from Petromyzon marinus, assembly GCF_048934315.1. Classification (NCBI taxonomy): domain Eukaryota; kingdom Metazoa; phylum Chordata; class Hyperoartia; order Petromyzontiformes; family Petromyzontidae; genus Petromyzon; species Petromyzon marinus. Next base: position 8,953,124 of record NC_133730.1, on the reverse strand, counting down.
AAGGGGGTGAGCGAGGAAGCTCGGCTGTCCGTGGGAATTGGGGTCGTCTCGCCATGGAAGTCGTCATCGCCATCGTCGCTGCCGTCATTGTCATCGCCCGACGTCGCCACTGCTGGATAGTCAGCCAGCTATCCAGGCATTTATCGCCATCGAGCTATATGGTCAGCGTCACATTATGTGCTCAGTAAGTTGTGCAGTGTGAGTACAAATGTAAAGGTGCTAACTACTCACTGTTCGGTAACCTGCATTGCCACCAGCTATCAAAGGGGCAGTGCAGCGTTACCTCTCTGTGTGAATAACGGTTGGGGTCAGACGAGGTGAAGTGGATCACAGTCACAGTTTGGTAAGAACCAATCAGACAGTTCCACGTGGGAATGTGGGATTGGTTAGACCTGGCCACAAACGGGTATAAGAAGGGTGAGTGCGGAAAGCGAGGGGAGTTCTGACCCCCTACACGAAGACCGGGCAGAAGATAGCCAGGACCCTGGACCCGGCCTTCCAGCCCTTCTGAGGGCTAAGGCTCGGCGTATCCAGCGGTCAAGACCCACCGGGCCAGCGGTGGGTCAGATATCCTCCCCTAGGTCCCAGCCGGAGGACTCTAGGATAGCGGTAGACTTGAGAGTAAGTCCCGCCAGGACAGGAGGCTGTACCTCCTTAGGTTAGCAAGAGATCCGTGTGTAGGTCCCGCTAAGTCCGGAGGCTGTACCTTCTTAGGGTAACGGGTGAGGGGACCATATACCCTTTGTGTGTTAGGGAGTGTATCAGAGGACAATAAACAGAGTGTGCCTCATCAGAAGTTTATTCGTCATCATACAACACTACTTAAGTAATATAAATAAAGATGCCTCTCCAGTTATTGTCTCCTACAATACACATGCAAATGTACAATATTTCTTCTGATGAGTCTAAGAAGGCTTTTCTGGTATAACCGTAGCACACTGACAATATCGCCATTTAATAATAATAATACATTTATTTTGTACAGCACTTTTCCCACGCACGTGGGGGTCCGGATGGGTGTTAGCACAAATGGGTGGGGGCCCTGACGGGTGAGAGTCCGGAGAGGTGGGGGTCCGGACGGGCGGTGGCACGGACGGGCGGTGATCTAGATGGGTGGTGGCATGAGCGGGTGGGAGCCCAGACAGGTGGGGGTCCGGACGAGTGTGGGTCTGGACGGGTGAGGGTCCGGACGGGTGGGAGTCCAGATGGGTGGGGGTCTAGATGGGTCGCTTCACGAACAGGTGGAGTTGCAGATGGGTGGGGGTCCAGACGGGTGGGAGTCTGGACGGGCGGGGGTCCGGATCGGTGGGTGTCCGCACGGATGATGGCACAGACGGTTAGGGGTCCAGACGGATGGGGGCACGGATGGGTAGATGTCTGGATAGGTCGGGGTCCAGGTGGATTGGAGCCCAGATGGGTTGGGGCACGGACGGCTGGGAGTACGGATGGGTGGGAGCCCGGATGGGTGGGGGTCCGGATGGATGAGTATCCGGACGGCTGGTGGCATAAATGGTTGAAAGCCCAGTCGGATGGGTGTCCAAACGGGTAGGGGGATGGACGGCTTGAATTTTGGATGTGTAGGGGTCCGAATGTGTGGGGGCACGGACGGGTGGGGGCACGGACGGGTGGGGGCCAGGATGGGAGGGGGCACGGACGGGTGGGGGCCCGGATGGGTGGGGGCCAGAATGGGTGGCGGTCAGGATGGGTGGGGTCTCGGATGGGTGGGGGCACGGATGGGTGGGGGCCCAGATGGGTGGGGGCACGGATGGGTGGGGGCCCGGATGGGTGGGGGCACGGATGGGTGGGGGCACGGATGGGTGGGGTCTCGAATGGGTGGGGTCTCGGATGGGTGGGGGCACGGATGGGTGGGGTCTCGGATGGGTGGGGGCCCGGATGGGTGGGGGCCCGAATGGGTGGGGGCATGGATGGGTGGGCGCCCGGATGGGTGGGGGCACGGATGGGTGGGGTCTCGGATGGGTGGGGTCTCGGATGGGTGGGCGCACGGATGGGTGGGGTCTCGGATGGGTGGCGTCTCGGATGGGTGGGGGCACGGATGGGTGGGGTCTCGGATGGGTGGGGGCCCGGATGGGTGGGGGCCCGGATGGGTGGGGGCACGGATGGGTGGGGGCCCGGATGGGTGGGGTCTCGGATGGGTGGGGTCTCGGATGGGTGGGGGCACGGATGGGTGGGGGCACGGATGGGTGGGGTCTCGGATGGGTAGTTTCTCGGATGGGTGGGGGCCCGGATGGGTGGGATCTCGGATGGGTGGGGGCACGGATGGGTGGGGGCCCGGATGGGTGGGGGCACGGATGGGTGGGGGCCCGGATGGGTGGGGTCTCGGATGGGTGGGGGCACGGATGGGTGGGGGCACGAACGGGTGGGGGCACGAACGGGTGGGGGCACGGACGGGTGGGGGCACGAACGGGTGGGGGCACGGACGGGTGGGGTCTCGGATGGGTGGGGGCACGGATGGGTGGGGTCTCGGATGGGTGGGGGCACGGATGGGTGGGGTCTCGGATGGGTGGGGTCTCGGATGGGTGGGGGCACGGATGGGTGGGGTCTCGGATGGGTGGGGGCCCGGATGGGTGGGGGCCCGGATGGGTGGGGGCCCGGATGGGTGGGGGCACGGATGGGTGGGGTCTCGGATGGGTGGGGTCTCGGATGGGTGGGGGCACGGATGGGTGGGGTCTCGGATGGGTGGGGTCTCGGATGGGTGGGGTCTCGGATGGGTGGGGGCCCGGATGGGTGGGGTCTTGGATGGGTGGGGTCTCGAATGGGTGGGGGCCCGGATGGGTGGGGGCCCGGATGGGTGGGAATCCGGACGAATGAGTGTTCGGACGGCTGGTGCCATGAACGGGTGGAAGCCCAGTCGGGTGGGTGTCCGTTCGGGTAGGGGCATGGATGGGTTGGGGTCTGGCTGTATCGGGGTCCGAATGTGTGGGGGCACGGATGGGTGGGGGCAGGAACGGGTGGGGGTTTGGACGTTTGGGGTCTCCCACGGGTACGTGTCTGGACGGCTGTGGGCCTGGACGGCTGGGGGTGTGGACGGGTTGGGGCCTCGAGTTGATGCTTGTAAGTGGATGATGATGATGATGATAGCAATGATGGTTGATAGCATCTGCGCATTTTAATTGGGGAAGAGTTCCGGGCGGCTGCCCGTGCAGCTGATTGTGGGTAGGATGAGGGAGCGGTGGGGTTGCGAGCACGAGGAAGCCGTGTGTCGTCATCCTCAGCACGGCCTCCGCAGACGAGACGTTTGAACAACTTGCGCACAAAGTGCCAGATTCTCGTGCGCCTGCTTTTGGGCCCGCAAGGTTCACACGCTTCTGCTTCCCGCGTCATCCATGGGTGTTGGAGAGCTTCTTTTGGGGTGGGTCGCTCTTCTGGCGTCCAACTGAAAACACAAAAAGTACACTTCTTAAAATAACCAAATTAAAAAGAGAGACTGCTCCCCATAACAGAGGTGTTGTTTTGCGTTAGATCGCAGAAATATGAATGTGTCGTAAAACCCGCCACCACCCACGTTCGCTGCGTAAATAAAACATCCCAATTAGTTACTGGTTCAACACACCGATGGCGCTGGAGAGTAAACCAACAACATTTACCGTACAAGCCTCGTGACGTTTCGCCAGTAATTACAACCAGCCTCATCAGGCGACAGCCAGAATTGTGGAGAAATCCTCCTAACCGAAAAAAACCTCTTATGGATAATATTGGTCGCACAAGCCTCCGTGTTAAACAGACACTGTTGCCTATTTAATTCACGTATAAATTAACCTCGAATTGTTATCTTCTAAGCGGGGACCAACGTTTTTCACACAAATCCTTTTGTTTTTTGAAGCCCGTGTCTCACCATACAAATTATGTGACCATGTTAGGAATATAAAAGTGTGAAGATGACTTTTCCTTTTTGACGCATCTCCACGGAGAGATGCGGTGAGTGCTGGAGGCTCATTTGTGCCATGTTGCTGGTGCTTGCTCCATGCTCATTCTATGCATCCTTTGGTAGGATGTGCTGGTACTGATTGTAACAGAGAGAATTAGAATCTGATTCAGATTTCTTCTTCCCATTTTACTTTGGAGGGAAACTATTACGGATGAGTTTTCTATTTTCAATCAATAACCGAGATAAGACCATGAGTGACAGATAAGGTGGTTCCTCGTGTAAATAGGAAGGGTCTAAGTTTAGTTCCAAGCTTATTTTGTTTAACCAGATGAGAACTGAAAAGACCAGGATAGTCAATTTTACAAGCGCAACCTGGGGCATCAGTCTGCCATGACGGGTGATGATTGCCTCTGCGAGGTCCGTGTCTTGTCAAAAGTCTGCCTTTAAGTCCATGTGTCTATATGAGTGTGTGGGTGTGTAAGTCAGCATCTATACGAGTCGTTGGGTCTCCATGAGTCTTTGAATCCGAGTCTATGGCACGGGGTCGGCAACCTTTCAAAGAAGCACTAGAGCCATTTTTACTTTTTTAACTTTGACCAAAAGGGTTTGAGAGCCGCATCACATGCAGAGTTACATGTACCCAAACACAGCAGCAGGTATACAGCAGATAACAATAACACATTCTGATTTCAATACACAAAACAGGTGATGGAATAAACTGTCTCTTTAGTTTTTGTCCCCTTTAGTTAACGATACAGTTTGACGACGTATTGTTGCCACCAAGACATTCCACAGTGACCCATTCCCTGGCATATTTAATCAATTATTGGGTTTTTTGGATTAGATCGAGTAAATATAGAAATGTATAATTAAACCCACCACCTCCCGACACAGCTAATTAGTAAGGTTTGTCACGTAAACAGAAAATGCCAATTCGTTACTAGTACAGCACTAGTGTATAGTGTAGTGTATAGTAGTGTAGTGTATAGTAGTGTAGTGAATAGTAGTGTAGTGTATAGTTGTGTATAGTAGTGTATAGTAGTGTAGTGTATGGCAGTGTAGTGTATAGCAGTGTAGTGTATCGTAGTGTAGTGTATAGTAGTGTATCGTAGTGTATAGTGTAGTGTATAGTATTGTATAGTGTAGTGTATAGTAGTGTAGTGTATAGTAGTGTAGTGTATAGTAGTGTAGTGTATAGTGTAGTATATAGCAGTGTATAGTGTAGTGTATAGTAGTGTATAGTGTATAGTAGTGTAGCGTATAGTAGTGTAGTGTTGTATAGTAGTATATAGTGTAGTGTATAGTGTAGTGTATAGTAGTGTAGTGTATAGTAGTGTAGTGTACAGTAGTGTAGTGTATAGTAGTGTAGTGTACAGTAGTGTAGTGTATAGTAGTGTAGTGTACAGTAGTGTATAGTAGTGTATAGTGTAATCCTCACAGGGCATCACAACAGTTGATTCAGCCCTTATCAGCAGCAAGCATTTTGGATATTTTTACTTGTGCACAATTCTCTTAAGGCTTTTGCTTCACTGAAGCCAATATTAGATTTTGCCAATTTACTGTTCTCAATAATCTTGGCAACCTCATGCCTAGTCATCTCAGCTTATGCGGGCGATGACTAACTTTCTGAGTCCTCTTTCAGCAATTATCTCATCGACAGGGATTGTACGGTGGGGCACCAGCAAAATGAAGACCTTCAGGCAGGACTGAAACCATATCGCCGGATAATTCAACGTTCAATGATAGGGATTACCGTTGAACAATCACAGGTGTAAGGGAATCTGCGAGCCACCCTTCCGCGCACACGCACCACGCAGACACAACATCTCCGCTCTCACGAACACGCACCAATCACACGCGCGGGAATATGCTGGACGGGGGGCGGGGGGTCAAGGGTTAAAGGGCAAATGACGTCACCCGGTCCAGAGGCGTACCAGACGTGGATGTGTATTGGGAGCAAGGGCGGAGAGGTTAAAAGGGGGCTGTGTGCTCGGGGTTGGCTTGGAACGAGAGTCGCTTTGCGATATTTTTTGGTTCTATTCGGTAAAGTCACGTAGGTAAAAAAAAATCACGACGTTTCGGCCACAACACAAGTGGCCTTCATCAGGTGAAGGGACCGGACTATCCAGAGGACAGTGTCCGGTCCCTTCACCTGATGAAGGCCACTTGTGTTGTGGCCGAAACGTCGTGATTTTTTTGTTTTATTTTTTTACCTACGTGACTTTACCGAATAGAACCAAAGAGTGTGGATCCTTGCAGTCACGAAAGCTTCAAATCTAGAATTGCTGTGCGTTGTTGAATTAAAGAAGTGGTTCAACTATTCCCCGACTCCTCTTCACAGGTATGGCTATTTTAGTGCACACAATCGACAGGAGGTACAAGAATAATGGCCTCGCATAATATGCACGCGTAATGAGTGTGATTACCATATAAATAACCCAACCGGCAATGCATACCCATTGTCATTTACAGTAAAACATTGGATTGCGAGTAACTTGGCATGCGAGTGTTTTGCAAGATGGACAAAACTTTCAAATAAATATTAATTTGATATACGAGCGAGGGTCTAGCAATACGAGTAGTGTACGTGTATACACTTTGTCTGCCGAGCGTCACGTGATCACAACTGATGTACGAGTGCTTTGGATTACAAACACGTTTCCGGAACGAATTATGCTGCGCAATTCAAGGTTTTTACTGTACATGCATTCATTAATCCCCCCCAAACCCAACTTCGTTCAAGACGGGCTCGCAAGTGATGCCATCACACACCTACCCCTCTATTTAAGGAACGAAACAGTAGGGGATTTGTCCACAAATCTTGCTGTCGCCTGATGAAGCGAGTTGTAATTACTGGCGAAATGTCGAATTCTGATTGTAAATGTTGTGGCTTCGCTTTCCAACACACCGGTGTGCTGTACTAGTAATGATTTACGCGATCTAACCCAAAAAAAACCTGTATTAGGGGTGAAAACCTACGTGTTAAATTATCAGTTTAACACGTGACCAATATTATTATAGTGTAGTGTAAAGTGTAGTGTATAGTGTAGTGTATAGTGTAGTGTATAGTAGTGTATAGTGTAGTGTATAGAGTAGTGTATAGTAGTGTATAGTGTAGTGTATAGTGTAGTGTATAGTGTAGTGTATAGTGTAGTGTATAGTGTAGTGTATAGTGTAGTGTAAAATAATGTTTAAGATTTTTTTTTAAAAGCTGCCTGCAGTGAACCAATGATTATGCTGATCAGATGTACTCATTTTCTGCTGCGGGTATCTTCACAAATGCACCCAATAAATTCAAGGTAGAAGCCAAAGAGCTGCGTTCGGCTCCAGAGCTACAGGTTGACAACCCCCTAAGTCTACGGCATTAGTCTGCTGTCAGTAGTTAGCGATGATTGCTGCTTTGCAAGTAATAATCCACATCGGGTAACTCGCGGTGTAATTTTTGAATTTGACAAACTTTAGCTCTGACGCCGGCCCACAATGGCCTACTCTTGCGATGAATGCCACCGGGTCACTGCCTCCTGCTACAAAGCGCAGAGGTGTCGTGGAGTGTTACCATGGTGGTTCTTACACCCTCGTTGCTAATCAGGAGGGCACGGCCAAGTTACAAGTGCAAAGTGACATCGTGATGAGGGGGTGGGGAGGATGAGTTGCACGAGGGGACGCCTGCTGCATATTTGTTCTCCCTGTGGTCGTGTGGATTTTTCTCTGGGTACTACGGTTTTTCCTGCACGTTTAGAATAAACGTAACGCGTTCAGAGTATTTGACTGCTGCTATGCACACGACAATAAGCCACTTCGTTCAGCTATCATTTGTGGCCAGTGTTGCTTCTGTTAAAGGGCCGTATAGCTCCGTGGGCCTTACCTGGTTATATAAAAAATAGTTTCGTTTAGATTGGTGGGTGACTGGTCCAGGAGTTTTAGTCCAGAATACGTGATCGCTCGTTTAGCTCAGTCTGCTAAGTGGGGACATTGCAGGAACAATCCCAATTGCTCCTCACCACCTCCCCATTGTGTCGAAATTTTAAGGTGGTGAAATGTAATCGGACGTGAATTTGCGAGTGAATGCCGAGGGAAATCCAAAGTGGGACACTTACTGTAGGAAACACTTGATGAACTCCTGGAAAGAGCTGTCCAAGTCGTTCAGGAACGTGTCGAGAGGAAAGCAGTGAGGCATTCGTTCGATGCATCCCTCAGTCAGCTGTCCAGATTCGTCTGGGGAAGGGACAACAGATAACGAAATGGATCACAGTATTAGCCTTTCATACGACAACAGCAAAAGGTGCAGATAATCATTTAGTGGGGAAGCCAATGAGGGAATTCTGAAAGCTAAAGCACGGGATTCAATTGTCGTCCAGTGCCGTCCTCTCTCCAGAACGTCGGTGGCACGCAGCCACGAATTGAAAACTAATTTATTTGAGAACTGCTTTTGGTGCTTAGTTTGTTGTCCTTCCACCGGCAAACCTCTGATCAGCATGCTTGGCGGCGTACGGCGCGAAAGAAGTTCAATGTACGTGGGGGCGGAGCCGGGGGGGGTGACAGGGGTGACATTCTGCGTATAAGTGTACGACACTCGGTCTGGCGGACTCCGTGCAACTGCATTGTCAGAGCGTGTCCGCCAACCGATGGCGTCTAGTTCAACAACCTGACTCTCTAAATCATTCTTGAAATTGAAATGGCAATCGCGAACGAGAGCTGAATGAAGTGGTATATCATTACGTCAAGATTTATAGCAGCCAAATGCGTTTAAACGCACGATGTTGATTCTAAACGTGGGGGGGGGGAACTGAAGCACGTGGAGAGAAATGCACGCAACCCAAGAGGAAAACATGCAAACTCAAAATATACAGGCATCAGGGTCGAGATGGACATCACAAACTGGATGTATCCAATTCGCATCTTCGTTATATATATAAAAAAAAAAACGTGTTTCCGAATACATTAATCAAGCTACATCCATTTCACGTTCTTAAAAAAATGCATTATAGCAGAACTGACTGTATTTTTCCCTTACCGAAATACATGCTCCGAAGCGGTGCAGCCTCCAGCATTTCTGATGGAGGATCATTCAGGATCTGGAAATAGATTCACACGTTTGTTGGTACATCACTGGAAAGTTCAGAGCTTCTTGTAGTTACGGTTTCATATAAATTCGATTATTTCTCGATGATGCATCCAATTAGTCGGATCGAACCACAAGTTGTGCTGCCGCAAATGGTGCATTCCCCAAGTGCTTGCCACAAACAGTTTGAAACCCCCCCCCCAGCTGCGATACATTTCCACGTGATGATAAGCCAATTTGTTGAGCTATCATTGATGGCAAGGTCGCTTGTGCAAAATAAGTTCATCCCTCAGCGGGGGTTGCCTGGTAGGATGGGGATGGTTTAGTTTGATTTGTTTGTGTTTGGGTAATTTGTTTACCTTGCGTGCACTTTACACTCCTAACGTGTTTTGTACTGTTTGTTGTTGTAACATTCTTACCCCGTGCCCCTATTGGACATCTGTGAAAAAAAGCTTTACAGCTCTTCGGATTCCTCCAGTATAAATACACATTCTGATTCAAATTTCGCTAAGGTACCTTTTATCTGGGTGTATTGGGTTAATCTACTCAATTAGTTTAACGTATATTAATCCCATATGAGTATATAATAACATATATAAAAGGCCCAAAGTGGAATAAGAGAAATGGCCATCGCACAAAACTTATTAATGAATCTAACCGACATTCCTAATGACCTAGAAAATATAGAAGTTATATTTAGTAGTTTGCGTGGTAGCTGCAATGACGGTAAATGAGGAAAACTCGGCTTTGTGTTGAAATGTGAAACAAAGAGTGGGTAAAATATTAACATTAAAATCCATTGCTTTTTTTTTCTCTTTAAAAGTGACATCCACCCTTAAATTTGTATGGGTTTTGGGACGATTGGCTTAAACAAATTTTTCTCACCAATATCATCCATAAGGGAGGTTTTTGAGTTAGATCGCGTTAATATAAATGCGTCGTTCTACCTGCCACCATCCGACACAGTGAATAATTAAGGTTTGTCACGTAAACAAAACATGCCAATCCGTTACGAATTCAGCACACCGGTGTATGGAAGAGTAAACCCACAACATTCACCATTCACTGCGGTGTGCTGAACTCATGCAATTTGTCCACAAATTGCAGGGTAAGTATGCATCACTTGTGAACTGCATGCATTTGATGCTCGCAAGTGTTCATTCTCTTCTTACATTCAACCAACAAAATAAACTTCGAAGAAGCAAGTGCTCCGTGCTCAATGGGTAATCATAGCCACGTGGTTTGGCTTGCCGCAAGGAAATTTTGAAGATAAATTGTTACCACCTGTGAATGACTAATTATAGCAACTTTCATGTATTACCGCGCTTATATTGCCCTACATGACGGCTATGTCACGTGACTATACAGTGTGGTGATTGTACCTTCGTGAGGCCAGGGACATCCAGCCAGAATTTCCACGTCGGAAGCAGCCTTTTGCCCACGGCCAACTCGGCCAGTATGACGCCAACCGACCAAAGGTCGATGGGCGAGCCGTATGGGAGACCCAGCAGAGCTTCGGGGGCCTTGTAGCCCGGGGTCCCCCTGACCTTGACAACTGTACAGAAGGAAGAGACGATGACGGTGGTCCGGAGCACAAAGTTGTCTTTGTGATGTTTTCTCACGCGATGCGCTCACCTACCTTGGACGTCACAGGGTAGGTGTGGATTTCCACTGGAATGTGAACCATCCCTTCTTGCAATGGATCTACCATAACCTTATTACCCAGGGCTTAGGCAGCGTCGCTTATATTAACAGAAAATAGTACACGGGAGACATGCTACTATGGTACATTGCAAGTAACACCATCCTATTGTAAATTGATATGATGGACTCGTGGATTTGTTAGTACAGTATAAACCTTGGATTGCGAGCATAATTCGTTCCGGAAACGTGTTTGTAATCCAAAGCGCTCGTATATCAAAGCGCTCGTATATCAGTTGTGATCACGTGACGCTCGGCAGACAAAGCGTATACGTACTGTTCGTATTGCAAGACCTCGCTCGTTTATCAAATTAATATTTATTTTAAAAATGTGCTCGTCTTCCAAAAACTCGCAATCCAAGGTTCTACTGTATCTAGTTACAACGACATCTCAGGGGTTGTTAACGTGCTCCAAAAACAACTTACACGGTTGGTCTTCATTAAAGCAGGCGTTAAAGTCAATCATCTTTATGGAGCCTGTGTCATGGTCGACCACCATTATGTTTCCCTGAAGAAGAAGGAGAAGGAGAGAAAATGTGCATTAGGCTATAGGTCTGAGCATGACATGTTGCCTGCACACTACACAACTATACACTACACTACAATACACTATACACTACACTACTATACACTACACTATTATCCACTATACACTACACTACTATACACTACACTGCTATACACTACTATACATGACACTACTATACACTACACTACTATACACTACACTACTATACAATACTATACACTACACTGCTATACACTACACTGCTATACACAACACTACTATACACTACACTACTATACACTACTATACACTACACTACTATACAATACTATACACTACACTGCTATACACTATACACAACACCACTATACACTACTATACACGACACTACTATACACTACACTGCTATACACTACACTACTATACACTACACTGCTATACACAACACAACTATACACTATACTACTATACACTACACTAGTATACACTACAATGCTATACACTACACAACTATACACTACACTACTATACACTACACTACTATACACTCCACTATACACTATGCAACTATAAACAACACTACTATACTCTGCACTATACACAACACTACTACTATACACTGCACTATACACTACACTACTATACACTACACTACTATACACCACACTACTATACACTGCACTATACTATATACTACACTACTATACACAACACAACTATACACAACACTACTATACACTGCACTATACTATACGCTACACTATACACTGCACTATACTATACACTACACTACTATACACTACACTACGTATACACTACACTAATGTACACAACACTATGTATACACTGCACTATACTATACACTACACAACTATACACAACACTACTATACAATGCACTATACTATACACTACACAACTATACACAACACTACTATACACTGCACTATACACTACACTACTATACACTGCACTATACACTACACTACTATAGACTACTATACACTACACTACTATACACTATACTATACACTACACTACTATACACTATACTATATACTACACTACTATACACTATACTATATACTACACTACTATACACTGCACTATACTATACACTACTATATACTATACACTATACTACACTACACTATACACTACACTAGGAGTCTGCAGCATGACATGTGCAGAACTCGTCACCAATTACCTCGGCCTCAGTAGCAGTCCTTAGGCGGTCATAGAAACGAGTTCTCATCATTACTGTGGGGGTCTTACTGACTATAGGAAAGGCCGTAAAAGCGGAAGGTTGCAAGCCAAATCGTTGTAAGCCAGAGGCCACCTGTATATTTTTTCACGAAAGATTGGATGCTTTGGTTAACAACAATAGCGCCAATTCTAATATCCACTTAAATTTGTAAGAACGAAGTCTGAATACCGGATTAAACCTGTCAACCTCAAGATAATGTGAACTGGGGGCGTGTGATGACCTAAACTGTGAGCTTTGCTTATGAGTCCTAATTGAGATATGATTCTCCAAACTTACTGGCGTGATGTTCCCATGAACAACTTTCTTTTCTTTAAAGAAAGCCAAGACCTCCAGCAAAGATCGTCCGTACAATTTAACAAGGTCCAAAGGGAAGGGACCTTTCTGCCGCAGGACATCCTGAAGATTCCCTCCCCTGAAGACAAAAAACACATCCAATGCCGATAAAGTCATACATATTCCAACGTAAATGTGCTTACATATCTAATATACATGTGCAATGAATATTGTTACACCGTAACGGTAAGGTAAGGCTTGAGATACGTACATATTCCTGGAATGTATATTGATTTAAACTGACTTAAAACATTCCGACTGTTTACCAGATGTTTTGCAGCAAATAAAGAAACATTCTTGATATATTCTAATCTATATATACAGTATACTGCTGCAGAGTCTGCAGATACTACTAGAGTCTGTAGATACTACTATAGAGTCAGTATATACTACTATAGAGTCTGCAGATACTGCTATAGAGTCTGTAGATACTATAGAGTCTGCAGATACTACAATAGTCAGTAGATACTACTATAGAGTAAGTAGATACTGATATAGAGTCTGCAAATACTACTATAGAGTCAGTAGATACTACTATAGAGTCAGTAGATACCACTATAGAGTAAGTAGATACTACTGTAGAGTCAGTAGATACTATTAGAGAGTCAGTAGATACTACTGTAGAGTCAGTAGATACAATTATAGAGTCAGTAGATACTACTAAAGATGCAATAGGTACTACTATAGAGTCTGTAGATACTACTATAGAATCAGTAGATACTACTATAGAGTCAGTAGATACCACTATAGATTAAATAGGTACTACGATAGATTCTGTAGATACTACTATAGAGTCAATAGATACTATAGTAATATCTATTAACTGGCACAAAACTGACACCTTTATTCAAGGCATCATGTTTGCAATAACCACAACACAAGCAGTCAAAAATGCAAACAAAAAGAGACAACTCTGATGATATGCACTGTCCTTGAATTTGATTGGTCCACACCCGAGACGGCTTTTCTTAGAGCCTAGTCTCCACTGGTGTTGGACCAGATGACGCCAAAAGACTAGGCTCTAAGAAAAGCCGTCTCGGGTGTGGACCAATCAAATTCAAGAACAGTGCTAATATCTATTTCGATTTAAAGCTTTCGTGACTGCAATGATTCATCTTCTTTGGTTCTTTCGGTAAAGTCACGTAGAATGAGAATAAAATAATAAATTGATAAAATAAAATAACACAATAATATTCTCACGACGTTTCGGCCACAACACAAGCGGCCTTCATCAGGTGAAGGGAGCGAGACTGTCTGGTAGGACAGCGCTGGAGTGAGAGAGCCACGTTCAGATCACGGCTTTTAAGCTGTGTGAGAGGAACAAAGAGCCTTGACGAAGGAATTAGCATAAAATTTAGCATTGAAAAGGCTGAATGATTAGCTTGTGACTGGTCACAGAAATAGCTATGTTAAAAGTTAAAGCATACACATCCGCAGAGGCACCCATTGTTAAAAGGAATTAGCATAGAATTTAGCATTGAAATAGCTAAATTAAGGCATTCGCTTGTAACTGCTACAGAAATAGTTACGTTGAAGTCAGAGCATACACATTCACCGAGGCACTTAGTACAAATCAAAACAGGAGAATTTAGCATTGAAATAACTAGGCGAATTTAGCATTGAAATAACTGGGTGATTTGCTGGTGACTGGTCACAGAAATGACTACACATCTGAGCTATTCACAGTACTATATAGTGAACCAATAAAAACTAAAATATAAATTACCTTCATGTTATCAATAAACTCTATATTCTCCAATCAACTAAGCTACCAACCATAAGTCTTTATATATCACAATGCTATATGGCGAAAAAATGGGTGGATTCTTACCCTCAAATTTCCGTACCACGGATAGCTACGGGCCCCGTTCAGACGGACGAGTTCGTCCATGGTCGGAACAGAGGAGGGGGAGAGAGACAGCTGCGAAGCCCTAGTATACTCCATGTTGTAAACCATACCATTAACCGTGGTGTGAGAGGTATTAAGAGGCAATGCTGGCGAAAGAGCTGCGGTCTGAAGGTCATCGTAAAATTACAATTAATTAAGAACAGAAATGATTTAACACATCTTTCCAGTGGTTACTAAGCCTGAATCCATCTTCTCGGTTGAAATTGTCTCTGTGCTTGTATATGTGAATGGCCTCATGAACGAATCTCTCATGGTAGCCAGTTGGTTTGCAAAGAACCTCCGTCTTGGAGAAGTCAATGTCATGTGAGCCCACTGAATTGTAACAGTGATCTGCCACGGCAGAGGAGTTCGTCTTACCGTGTTTCAAGTCTGCTTTATGTTCGCGGATGCGGTCCGAGATATGTCTTTTGGTTTCTCCAATGTAGCTACTACCACAGAGGCACTTTAGTTTGTAAATGCCCGGGTACTGTATGTCTGGAAGAGCATCTTTTACAGATGGAACTAAATCACGGATTTTGTGTACTGTGTTGAATCGGACCTGGATCTTGTGTTTATTCAGGATTTTGGAGATCTTTTTAGTGACCCCTGAAATGTAGGGTAAGGTGATGGTTTTGAGTGGCTCCACAAGAGGATCCTTCTTCATGACTGGAGTGATGGCTTTGCGGATTGTGTAGTCGGAGTAGCCATTAGCCCTGAGAGCCTGGTGTACGTGCTTGAGTTCACTGGTAATGTGTTCCTGGTCGGAAATGCATTGGGCTCTATGGTATAGAGTCTTGATGAGGCAGTTCTTCTGGGATGGATGGTGGTGGGAATCCGGTTTCAAGTAAGCATCTGTATGGGTAGCTTTCCTGTAGACAGAGTGGCTCATTGAACCATCATGTCTCCTTTTAATTAAGACATCTAGAAAGGGTAGTTTGCCATCTTTTTCGACCTCCATGGTAAATCTGATGGCTGGGTGTATGGAATTGATGTGGTCGCGGAATTGGTCTAGAGCAGGCTGGCCATGTGGCCAGATGACAAAGGTGTCATCAACGTACCTCTTCCATAAGGTCGGGCGTAGAGTGGCAGTCTGGATGGCGTCAGTTTCAAATTTTTCCATGAATACGTTGGCTACAACCTGCTCTAGACCAATTCCGCGACCACATCAATTCCATACACCCAGCCATCAGATTTACCATGGAGGTCGAAAAAGATGGCAAACTACCCTTTCTGGATGTCTTAATTAAAAGGAGACATGATGGTTCAATGAGCCACTCTGTCTACAGGAAAGCTACCCATACAGATGCTTACTTGAAACCGGATTCCCACCACCATCCATCCCAGAAGAACTGCCTCATCAAGACTCTATACCATAGAGCCCAATGCATTTCCGACCAGGAACACATTACCAGTGAACTCAAGCACGTACACCAGGCTCTCAGGGCTAATGGCTACTCCGACTACACAATCCGCAAAGCCATCACTCCAGTCATGAAGAAGGATCCTCTTGTGGAGCCACTCAAAACCATCACCTTACCCTACATTGCAGGGGTCACTAAAAAGATCTCCAAAATCCTGAATAAACACAAGATCCAGGTCCGATTCAACACAGTACACAAAATCCGTGATTTAGTTCCATCTGTAAAAGATGCTCTTCCAGACATACAGTACCCGGGCGTTTACAAACTAAAGTGCCTCTGTGGTAGTAGCTACATTGGAGAAACCAAAAGACATATCTCGGACCGCATCCGCGAACATAAAGCAGACTTGAAACACGGTAAGACGAACTCCTCTGCCGTGGCAGATCACTGTTACAATTCAGTGGGCTCACATGACATTGACTTCTCCAAGACGGAGGTTCTTTGCAAACCAACTGGCTACCATGAGAGATTCGTTCATGAGGCCATTCACATATACAAGCACAGAGACAATTTCAACCGAGAAGATGGATTCAGGCTTAGTAACCACTGGAAAGATGTGTTAAATCATTTCTGTTCTTAATTAATTGTAATTTTACGATGACCTTCAGACCGCAGCTCTGTCGCCAGCATTGCCTCTTAATACCTCTCACACCACGGTTAATGGTATGGTTTACAACATGGAGTATACTAGGGCTTCGCAGCTGTCTCTCTCCCCCTCCTCTGTTCCGACCATGGACGAACTCGTCCGTCTGAACGGGGCCCGTAGCTATCCGTAGTACGGAAATTTGAGGGTAAGAATCCACCCATTTTTTCGCCATATAGCATTGTGATATATAAAGACTTATGGTTGGTAGCTTAGTTGATTGGAGAATATAGAGTTTATTGATAACATGAAGGTAATTTATATTTTAGTTTTTATTGGTTCACTATATAGTACTGTGAATAGCTCAGATGTGTAGTCATTTCTGTGACCAGTCACCAGCAAATCACCCAGTTATTTCAATGCTAAATTCGCCTAGTTATTTCAATGCTAAATTCTCCTGTTTTGATTTGTACTAAGTGCCTCGGTGAATGTGTATGCTCTGACTTCAACGTAACTATTTCTGTAGCAGTTACAAGCGAATGCCTTAATTTAGCTATTTCAATGCTAAATTCTATGCTAATTCCTTTTAACAATGGGTGCCTCTGCGGATGTGTATGCTTTAACTTTTAACATAGCTATTTCTGTGACCAGTCACAAGCTAATCATTCAGCCTTTTCAATGCTAAATTTTATGCTAATTCCTTCGTCAAGGCTCTTTGTTCCTCTCACACAGCTTAAAAGCCGTGATCTGAACGTGGCTCTCTCACTCCAGCGCTGTCCTACCAGACAGTCTCGCTCCCTTCACCTGATGAAGGCCGCTTGTGTTGTGGCCGAAACGTCGTGAGAATATTATTGTGTTATTTTATTTTATCAATTTATTATTTTATTCTCATTCTACGTGACTTTACCGAAAGAACCAAAGAAGATGAGTGCTAATATCATTATCAGAGTTGACTCTTTTTGTTTGCATTTTTGACTGCATGTGTTGTGGTTACTGCAAACATGATCCCCTTGTATAAAGGTGTCAGTTTTTGTGCCAGCTAAAAGGGTAAAAACCTATTACTATATCTTGTTACTGGCAAAGGAGGTCTTTTAGTGTAAAGGCTTACCCCGAGCTCTCAATACTCTGATAGTGCACTGTTTTTGAGTTGTACGCCTTATGGTGTCATCTGGTCCAACACCAGTGGAGACTAGGCTCTAAGAAAAGCCGTCTCGGGTGTGGATCAATCAAATTCAAGGACAGTGCCAATATCATTATCAGAGTTGTCTCTTTTTGTTTGAATTTTTGACTGCTTGTGTTGTGGTTACTGCAAACATGATCACCTTGTATAAAGGTGTCAGTTTTTGTGCCAGCTAAAAGGGTAAAAACCTATTACTTTATCTTCTTACTGGCAAAGGAGGTCTCAACATGACTGTGTGAAGCAATTTGGTGTAATCCTTACGTGATGAGACTGAGAACCAGGTGCATTTTCCCATTCCACATGAATTCATCCAACAGCCTGACGACCCTCCTGTTTCTCAATTTCCTGAGGAAGGTAGCTTCATGCAAACGATCCACCTCCGTCATCCTGTGTGTAACGAATTCGACACAGATCAGACATCTCATCACAAACTACTACGAACCTCCATTACCGTGTACACCGGCAACTCTTTTAAACTGAACTATTATATATGCATATTCTTGGTTATTTCGGTAAAGTCACCACGTAGAAGGGAAACAATAAAATATTCAAAATATAAAACAATAAAATTCTCACGACGTTTCGACTGCAACACAAGCAATCATCATCATCATCAGGTGTGAAAACCACACCTGTGAAAACCAGATCTGATGATGATTGCTTGTGTTGCAGTCGAAACGTCGTGAGAATTGTATTGTTTTATATTTTTATTATTTTATTGTCTCCCTTCTACGTGGTGACTTTACCGAAAGAACCAGGAATATGAATCCCTGCAGTCACGAAAGCTTTAAATCAAAATGTATTATATATTCATTTTACAAGGTAAGGCCTACTGAGCTATGTAGTTCTTTGTCAGAAGTGATTTGGCTACAGAGAATGCTCAACGAGGTGGCTTACCATTTGGAAATGTTAGGCACCCAAATACTCTTAAAACAAGTGTTTCTAAATGTTGAGAGAAATATCCCGGAGGACCCGGAGAAAAAAATCCACATGAACACGGTGGAAGAGAGAGAGAAGACGCTAACTCCAAATACATAGCAGGTCGCTCAAGAGCTGCAACATTTCAAGTGGTAAACGTTCAGACTATGAACGGTGCAGGCTGCTCAACAAGTAAATGAAATTTGATGGGGAACGCGATACAGCAACTCCGATTAGCACAGTTGACTACGTACAGTGTGAAAGAAGTTTGATTTAAAGCTTTCGTGACTGCAGGGATTCATATTCTTGGTTCTTTCGGTAAAGAACCAAGAATATAAATAAATATATTGTTTCCCTTCTACGTGACTTTACCGAAAGAACCAAGAATATAGTGCGAAAGAAGTTCAACATACATATGTATTATGCTATACACTACATACTTCACTACAGACTACACTATACACTACATACTACACTACACACTACACTACTATACACAACAGCAAACATTAAACTAATTTTCAATGGTACAGTATATTTTTCAAGTAGTGGTACCCCAAACTTTCGCAGCTCTTAAAAATTCCCCTTTTCACACCATCAATAGGTAAACTCCCCCTCCCCCCCGCGCCAACCGGCATGTGCACCCGCATGTACACCACCTCTACACCGTTCATCATGCTAAGTCGGCCAATCAGATGCTAATTTTTATGATAATTCCTTTGTCAAGTCACCTTGTTTCCTCGCACACAGCTTAAAGGTCGCGGTCTGAGCGTGGCTGTGTTTCACTCCAGCGCTGTCCTCGAGACAGCCTGGTGTTGTGGCCGAAACGTCGTGATTTTTGTTGTTTTATTTTTTACCTACGTGACTTTACCGAATAGAACCAAAGAGTATTAATTTAACTCATTTCTTTAGAACGGCTTTTTGTGTTTAGTTTGTTCTCCTTAGCTCACCCCCCCCCCCCCCCCCCGATTATCACGGTTGGCTACGTACAGTGGGAAATAAGTAGTACGGAGTTAGACTGATGGCCTTAATCTAAGTTTTCTTGTGGTTGTTGTTGTTGTTTGACTTGCATCCCACTGGGATTTTTTTGCACACAGCGTTGGTGGTGAACGGTGCTTTTTTCAGGAATATTTTTGCTGTTTTTTTTTTCCATGGATTTTCTGTTTGCACAGTCACACAAAGTCACTTTAAGATGTTTTTCTTGTTCGTGTTTTAGTTTTTTTGTTTGTTGTGGTTGCACCCGATTCAAGAGCCGAATGGCTCACAGGGCTATACCAAAATAAATCAAACTGAAACTGAAAGCTGAAACACACATTAACTTCGCCAATCACGGAGCTTTCAATTGATTTGTTCCCATTTCCCGAGGCAGATATTTCGAAAGTTCGCAAGCTTGCAAATCTAAAATCGTCGTCCTGTTCCAACGTATTCTCACCTGTCAGCATTGTGTGTAACCTTCACTGCCACAATGATCTTATTCTTGCTGTCCGTGCATTCAAATACGTTGCTATATATTCCTGAGCCGAGTTGGGACGAAAACCAATAGTGGCGATTGATGCAGTACTTCCTCACCTAGGCATGGGGAAAGGGTTGGGGGGGGGGCAGAAGAGGAATGGGATCAGTGAGTGCAGCACGAGGCAGTTTATACAGTAATGGATATTCATTGTGATAGATGTCATTTGTGATTTATATGCATTCAAATTTCGATTTAAAGCTCTGCGTGACTGCAGGGATTCACATTCTTGGTTCTTTCGGTAAAGTCACGTAGAAGGGAAACAATGTCAATTTTTATTGTTTTATTTTCATTATTGTATTATTTCCCTTCTACGTGACCTTACCGAAAGAACCAAGAATATTATATGCATTCATTAACCACCCCCCCACCCCCCTCTGGCCTTCGCAACCGATTGGCTCACACGTGACGGCATGCCATTTATCCTTCCTCTCTTTAAGACAGAAACAGGAGGTATTCCCCCACAACTCTGGCTGTCGCCTGATGATGCTCGTAATTACTGGGTTTACTCTCCAAAACACCACTGTGCTGTACGAGTAACGAATCGGCATGCTCCGTTTACGCGACACAACTTACTAATTGGCTGTGTTGGGTGGTGGCCGGTTTAATGACACATTCAAATGTATGTGATCTAACACAAAAATATCTATTATGGAGTTTAGACATCAGGTCGCACGACCCCCACATGCTCTTTGGTTCCATTCGGTAAAGTCACGTAGGTAAAAAATAAACAAAAATCACGACGTTTCGGCCTTCATCAGGTGAAGGGACCAACCTGTCCAGAGGACAGCAGAGGACAGGTTGGTCCCTTCACCTGATGAAGGCCACTTGTGTTGTGGCCAAAACGTCGTGATTTTTGTTTATTTTTTTACATACGTGACTTTACCGAATAGAACCAAAGACTATGGATCCTTGCAGTCACGAAAGCTTCAAATCTAGGACCCCCACATGCTCGTAAATAATCGGTGAAATACAAATCAACGTATAGGCGGTCTGCTCGTGGTGGGCGGTACAAAGAACAGCAAATTTTTGCGCAACAATCACTTATTTCCCCGCCGTGTTTCGCAAAACCCCGGTCGGAAAATCTTGCGGGGGGGGTCGGTGGTGGTGGTGCGAGTCAAAATCAGCTCTCCTGACGCGGAAGCAGCCGGAAGACGAAACGTTACTAGCGGCTGAACGCGAAGACGCTTCACAGCCTGCTGCTGTGTGGCAGCACCCAGCCATGATGGCGATCGGCTGGCTCCGTGTTCCACAAAGGCAGATTTGACTCCTGATGCCCTGGACTTTTGTCGGACGCTTTCTCGATGCACGCGCGGAATAATTTCTCGGTGGGCGGGTGCCATCAAAAAAAGGTCGCGACTCCCGTCACCGCGTTCGAATGGGGAAGAGCGGCCGCCGATTCAAAAGACAGCTCCGGATGGAGAGCCTGCAGCCCACTGAGCTGCAGATGACTTCACCAAAGAATTCAGTATCGCGTGCCTCTCTATCCACACCGGGGACACACTTTTTTGGTTTTGTAATATGCTTCGACGGCATTTTTATTTAGCGTCTGCTAACCCCAGGGGCGGGCAACCTTTCACAGAAGCAGCAGCGAAAATTGTCTGAGAGCCACAATCACACGGAGAGGCTACAGCACAGACAGGCAGCAGGGAATCTGCAGCAGCCGAAAATATTCCGACTGAAATCAACTTAACAGGTGATGGAATAAACTGCGTCTAATGCGGATTCGTACCTGCCCTTGGCTATGCATTACCAATACAGTTTGACTGTTGTCCATTTTGTGGTCACCATTCCCCGCATTAATTAATCAATAATCTTAACGTTACATTATGTTTAAGATTTAAGTCAATTAAAAAAAGGGCAAAGCAGCAGCCCGCAAGGGGGCAGCCTACAGAGCCCCTCGCTGCTCCGCAGAAGCAGCAGCAGCAGCAGGTTTGCCGGTCCGTGTGCTAGCACCGATGGTCAACTACAATTCCCAGAGCGGTAGTGAAAGCACGTTAAATAAGCAGGCTTGAACGTGGATCCGTGCCTGCAGAAACACACACGGCGTGATGGGCAGTCGAGAGCAGTGAAGAAACATCCAAATGTTGTTCTGTGCTCCCTGTGCTTCCACGTCTGTGCTCAAAGCCTTTACCAAACCTTCCCAGGACCAGCATGGTAAAAAAAAATAATGGTTCAATTAGCACAAGCCCAAACCAAAGTTGGGCTTGTGCAGGGCTCATCCAGCAGTGGATTCGCAATCGGGCCGTGCATGTGACCCGTCCAAAGCGTCTCGATGCATCTCCCGAGTTGTGTCTGTCACGCAATTTGTGCGCGTGGTTCCAATGTCAATGCACTCGGGTTGTAACTTTTCTCATCCGCACGATGGCAAATAATGGCTCACATTCCTCAATAGCGTTGCCAAGTAGGAAATAAATATGTAACGAGTGACGTTTCGGGCAATGTGGCTTCGTCACAGCACGTAACGATCATACAAAACGACTGTTATAACCTGTGAAGAAGAGGCATCAGCCGCAACGTTGCGTAGTATATGTTTTTTTTTAATGTTCTTGTAAGGCAATGTTAATGACGAATGTGTTATGATGCATCATGAAAAAGGGGCATTGCATGAAACGTTGGCCATTGTACTTTTTTTTCTCCAAAACGGCGTTTTTGACGAATTAGTTTTATGTTGACGTTGTTGTTGAATTCAGAATCAGGACGTTTATTTATACTGCAGGAATCCGATGAGCTATAAAGCTCTTCTTTCAACTGGCGTCCAGAACTTGGGACCAATGCCCCCCGGCAGCTGCAAGCTGCAGCAGCAGCAGCACCAACTAAAAAAAAAGTCGCCATAACATTGCTGCACTTGACTGAATGTGTTTCAGATGGCGACTTTGTATTCTTTCTGGAACGCCATCCTGGAATTGCTCCCCCACACAAGTTACGGAGATTCAGACCTCACCGTCGACTATTTCTGCATACAAACATCAGACGTGCACACTCCTCGCCGCTCCGTGTGACTCCATGAGGCTTGCTGGGGTTCGGCGAGAGATGTTAATGCCCTCGCCTGGTATACAGGAGGACGTAGATTTGACCCAGGCCCTGCCGACCCCCTGACCATGGACGTCCAGGTCACCATGGAAGTCCAGTTTACCATGGAAATCCAGTTTACCATGGAAGTCCAATTCACCATGGAAGTCCAGTTTACCATGGAAATCCAGTTTACCATGGAAGTCCAATTCACCATGGAAGTCCAGTTTACCATGGAAATCCAGTTTACCATGGAAGTCCAATTCACCATAGAAGTCCAGTTCACCATGGACGTCCAGTTTACCATGGCAGTCCAGTTTACCATAGAAATTCAGTTTAACATGGAATTCCAGTTCGCCATGGAAATCCAGGTTATCATGGAAGTCCAGTTTACCATGGAAGTTTAGTTTACCATGGAAACTCAGTTTACCATAAAAATCCAGTTTACCATGGAAGTCCAGTTCACCATGGAAGTCCAGTTTACCATGGCAGTCCAGTTTACCATGGAAATTCAGTTTACCATGGGATTCCAGTTCACCATGGAAATTCAGTTTACCATGGAAGTCCAGTTTACATCGGAAGTCACGTTTACAATGGAAGTATACTTTACCATGGACATCTAGTTTACCATGGAAGTTAATTTACCATGAACATCGAGTTTACCATGAAAATCCAGCTCACCATGGAAGTCCAGTTCACCAAGGAATCCAGTTTACCATGGAAGTCCAGTTTAGGATGGAAGTTAAATTTACCATGTAAGTCTTGTTTACCATGGCATTCCAGTCCACCATGGTAGTCAAGTTCACTATGTAAATTCAGTTTACTATGGAATTCCAGTTCACCATGGAAATCGAGTTGACCATGGAAGTCCAGTTTACCATGGAAATCCACTGCACAATGGAAGTCCAGTTCACCATGGAAGTTCAGTTTACCTTGAAAATCCAGTTTACCATAGAAATCCAGTTTACAATGGAAGTATATGTTACCATGGACATCTAGTTTACCACGGAAGTTCAGTTACCATGAACATCGAGTTTACCATGGAAGTCCAATTTACAATGGAAGTCCAGTTCACCATGGAAGTCCAGTTTACAATGGAAGTATTTTACCATGGAAATCCATATTCTTGGTTCTTTCGGTAAAGTCACGTAGAAGGGAAACAATAAAAATAACAAAAATATGAAACAATGAAATTATAAAATTATATTATTTTATTGTTTCCCTTCTACGTGGTGACTTTACCGAAAGAACCAAGAATATGAATCCCTGCAGTCATGGGTTAACTGAAAGTTCTGTTAACCCATGGACATCCAGTTTACCATGGCAGTCCAGTTTAGGATGGAAGTTCAGTTTACCAAGGAAGTCCAGTTCACCATGGTAATCAAGTTCACTATGGAAATTCAGTTTGCCATGGAAATCTAGTTCACCATGGAAGTCCAATTTACCATGGAAGTCCAGTTTACCATGGAAGTTCAGCTTACCATGGAACAGCTCAGTGGGTCTTACCTGGTAAACATAAAAAAATATATTCTTTGCTCTTTTGGTAAAGTCACGTAGAAGGCAAACAATTAAATAAAAATACATAAAACGATAAAATTCTCACGACGTTTCGACTGCAACACAAGCAGTCGAAACGTCGTGAGAATTTTATTGTTTCATATATATTTTTTATTGTATTGTTTCCCTTCTACGTGGTGACTTTACCGAAAGAACCAAGAATGTGAATCCCTGCAGTCACGAAAGCTTTCAATGAAAATAAAAAAATAGTTTACATCGTTAAGTTTAATAGTTTAGCTTACCCTTTTAAGTTTCATTGCTCTGGAGAATCAGCGTAAGAACGCAGTGGTGGAGGCGGGCACGGCCCCACGAAGTTGCTGCGTGACGTCACCGGGATGAGTGACGTAACAGCGAATGCGGGGATTCTCCTGGCACGTGACCAAAAACGAGACACGTAAAACGAATAGAACGTATTCTCTGCAGCACTGTTGTGTAAAGGGGCCGTCCATGAATGACGTCACGCACCTGGGGGGGGGGGCGTGGTCAGCCATTTGTGACGATGTATGACGGGGGGGGGGGGGTTGAGAAATGTGACGTCACATCAAAATGCGCAACTTTAAATCAAAATATAGAATTGTTACAAAAACACTAATTCTTAGCTCTCGGTAAAGTCACATTGCAGGGAAACAACGTGACTTTACCGAAAGAGCTAAGAATATAAATTAATGCAGTCACGAAAGCTTTAAATCAAAATTTAAAACACTAATTGTTATAACACTCCTACAACATCAGAGTGCAGCAAAAAT
This sequence comes from Petromyzon marinus, assembly GCF_048934315.1. NCBI lineage: Eukaryota > Metazoa > Chordata > Hyperoartia > Petromyzontiformes > Petromyzontidae > Petromyzon > Petromyzon marinus. Next base: position 8,927,553 of record NC_133730.1, on the reverse strand, counting down.
CACGACATTTCGGCCACAACACAAGCGGCCTTCATCAGGTGAAGGGACGAGACTGTCTGGAGGACAGCGCTGGAGTGAAAAAAGCCACGCTCAGATCACGACCTTTAAGCTGTGTGAGAAGAAACAAAGCGCCTTGACAAAGGAATTAGCATATAATTTAGCATTGAAATGGCTGAGTGATTAGCTTGTGACTGGTCACAGAAATGGCTATGTTAAAGTTAAAGCATACACATCCGCAAAGGCAACCCTTAACAAAGGAATTAGCATAGAATTTAGCATTGAAATAGCTAAGTTAAAGTATACACATCCGCAGAGGCACCCCTTGACAAAGGAATTAGCATAGAATTTAGCATTGAAATAGCTGAGTGATTAGCTTGTAACTGGTCACAGAAATAGCTATGTTAAAGTCAGAGCATATACATTCACCGAGGCACCTAGTACAAATCAAACAGGAGAATTTAGCGAAACACAACCACGCTCAGACCGCGGACCTTTAAGCTGTGTGCGAGCAAACAAGGTGTCCTGACAAAGAAATGAGCATAAAAATTAGCATTTGATTAGCCGATTTTAGAAAAGAGGTGGTGTACGTGCCGGTGGACTTGCCGTTTGGCGCGGGGGGGGGGGGAGTTTACCTATTGATGGTGTGAAAAGGGAATTTATAAGAGCTGCGAAAGTTTGGGGTACCACTACTTGAAAAATATACTGTACCATTGAAATTAGTTTAATGTTTAGTTCGATTTAGAACATCTTTCCAATGGTTGCTTAATTTGAAACCATCTTCTCGGTTGAAATTGTGTCTGTGTTTGTAGATCTGAATTGCCTCGTGAATCTACAAACACAGACAATTTCAACCGAGAAGATGGTTTCGAATTAAGCAACCATTGGAAAGATGTTCTAAATCGAACTAAACATTAAACTAATTTCAATGGTACAGTATATTTTTCAAGTAGTGGTACCCCAAACTTTCGCAGCTGTTATAAATTCCCTTTTCACACCATCAATAGGTAAACTCCCACCCCCCGCGCCAAACGGCAAGTCCACCGGCACGTACACCATCTCTTTTCTAAAATCGGCCAATCAAATGCTAATTTTTATGCTAATTTCTTTGTCAGGGCACCTTGTTTGCTCGCACACAGCTTAAAGGTCCGCCGTCTGAGCGTGGTTGTGTTTCGCTAAATTCTCCTGTTTGATTTGTACTAGGTGCCTCGGTGAATGTATATGCTGACTTTAACATAGCTATTTCTGTGACCAGTTACAAGCTAATCACTCAGCTATTTCAATGCTAAATTCTATGCTAATTCCTTTGTCAAGGGGTGCCTCTGCGGATGTGTATACTTTAACTTAGCTATTTCAATGAGCCATTTCAATGCTAAATTATATGCTAATTCCTTTGTCAAGGCGCTTTGTTTCTTCTCACACAGCTTAAAGGTCGTGATCTGAGCGTGGCTTTTTTCACTCCAGCGCTGTCCTCCAGACAGTCTCGTCCCTTCACCTGATGAAGGCCGCTTGTGTTGTGGCCGAAACGTCGTGATTTTTGTTATTTAACTTTTTTACCTACGTGACTTTACCCAATAGAACCAAAGAGTATGGATCCTTGCAGTCACGAAAGCTTTAAATCTAGAATATGACAGGGGGGTTTGAGAAATGTGACGTCACATCAAAATGTGCAACTTTAAATCAAAATATAGAATTGTTATAAAAACACTAATTCTTAGCTCTCGGTAAAGTCACGTTGAAGGGAAACAACGTGACTTTACCGAAAGAGCTAAGAATATGAATTAATGCAGTCACGAAAGCTTTAAATCAACATTTAAAACACTAATTGTTATAACAACACTCCTACAACATCAGAGTGCAGCGCCATAGGAGGTACGAAGCTCAGTGGGCCTTACCCCGTACAATGTATATACATTTAAAAAACATTTAATATGATAGTGTAGTTAAATAGTTTTAATTTAATAATTTAATTTACCTTCTTTGGTTCTTTCGGTAAAGTCACGTAGAATGAGAATAAAATAATAAATTGATAAAATAAAATAACTCAATAATATTCTCACGACGTTTCGGCCACAACACAAGCGGCCTTCATCAGCGCTGTCCTACCAGTCTCGTCCCTTCACCTGATGAAGGCCGCTTGTGTTGTGGCCGAAACGTCGTGAGAATATTGTTATTTTATAAATTTATCATTTTATTCTCATTCTACGTGACTTTACCGAAAGAACCAAAGAAGATGAATCCTTGCAGTCACGAAAGCTTTAAATCGAAATTTAATTTACCTTCAGACGAGACTCGTGTCTGCCCGAGTCGCGGTTGAAGCACGGAGTGAGACGCCCGAGCTCCACGAAAGCGATCACGTGCCACGTGACGTCACCGGAAGAAGTGACGTTGGCCAGGAGTTTCCTGGCACGTGACCACTGACGAATGACGTCACCGCCGGAAGTCGCAGCCCAGGCCAAGGAGTGAACAAAAACGTTCACGCATTTAAGAGGAAAATAAATAAGCAATATTTAAGTACAACTTTCATAAAAACACCGTGCTAGCAATGGCAGAACTCCACTGTTCCAGGAAGTGGCCCCGAAGCTTGCCATGACGTAAGGGGACGGTGGCCAGTTACAGCCAACGTCACTTGAGCGTGGACAATTAGACCCAAGCCGAAACGTAACATATAAAAAAAAGATTGTTTAGAATTTTTTTTAAATGTGATGATAGAATATAGTATTGTCATCGGTATGCCATAAGTATACCAAGTTTGCAGTCGATACCGCATTGGGAAGTGGGTTTAAATTGAGTTACAACATTTGAGGATACAACAGAGTTAATAAAAAGCGTGTAATAATAACAATAAAAAACGTCGTGTTTTATATTTTTTTTAATCTACGTGACTTTACCGAAAGAACCCCGAGAGAGAGAGTGTATGGATTCCTACAGTCACGAAAGCTTCAAATCAACATTGAGGAAAGTAAAAGCGAAGCCTCTTGTGATATTTTGGGTTCATATTCTTTGGTTCTTTCGGTAAAGTCACCACGTAGAAGGGAAACAATAAAATAATAAAAATATAAAACAATAAAATTCTCGCAACTTTTCGACTGCAACACAAGCAATGAAAACCACAGCAAGGAAATTTGAAAATGTTTTAAAATTGTTATTATTTTATTGTTTCCCTTCAACGTGGTGACTTTACCGAGAGAACCAAGAATATGAATCCCTGCAGTCACGAAAGATTTAAATCAAAAATATTTTTGGTTCTTTCGGTAAAGTCACGTAGAAGGGAAATAATAAAATAATAAAAATCAAACAATACAATTCTCACAACGTTTCGATTGCAACACAAGCAATCATCATCAGGTGTGAAAACCACAGCAATATATATTTTTTAAATTGGTGTTTTTTTCACGAATATTCAAATTTTCTTGCTGTGGTTTTCACACCTGATGATTGCTTGCGTTGCAATCGAAACGTCGTGAGAATTTTATTAATGTAGAATTGAAGCTTTCGTGACTGCAGAAATGACTATACTTGCTTTTTTTCGGTAAAGTCACGTAATTAAGAAATAAAATTTAACTAAATACATTTTATTCATAATCTTAGCTCTTTCGGTAAAGTCATGTTGAAGGGAAACAATAAAATAATAAAATATATATAAAACAATAAAAATTCTCACGACGTTTCGACCATAACACAAACGGTCATCATCAGATGTGAAATACATTTTATTATACATTTATTATTTAATTTGTATTATTTCCCTTCTACGTGGTGACTTCACCGAAAGAACCATAGAATATGAATCCCTGCAGTCACGAAAGCTTTAAATCGAAAATTAACCACGCCTTGTGGTAATGATGATGGTGATGATGGCAACGCATTCCGTTCTGCATACAACTCAACGCGTGACAAGCACGAATGGGGCCCTGAAACAGATTCAATAAATGTGGTCTTATCAAGAGATGCGGTGAATATCAGTGGACTCTCAACTGGTGGCTCAAATAGGACATCAGACGCCAGAAAATTATGGTTAAATAAACGATGTACAGTCTACACAGTGTATTTAACTCGGCATTGGCATTAATCACGGTCGAGAACTCTAGATTAATAATATCCCCTTTACAATACACACCCGTGGCTACGCATGAATATACAACAACAAACTTAAGTGCGATCAGTATAAAGTGAGCAGTGTAGTGAACAACAAGTCGCATTCGTGACACAAAGCGTGAGGCCACAACCAGTGTGGCAGACTGAAACATCTGCCCAGGCATTTCTAAAAACACCGGGCTATGGACAATTGTTGTGTTTTTATTTTAAATGTGGTTGCGCTACCAAACTGCACACGAGCTGCACACCACAGTAAGGTGAGCACAGTAGGGAGATGTTGCCATGTGACGCGGTGACTTTGCCAGGTGGTGATAGTGGTGGTCGTGGTGATGATAGTGGTGTTGATAGTCGTCGTGGTGACGTCACCGCCACTTAGTGGCGAATGGCGGTTGTTGTTGGTGGTGGTCGTGGTGATAGTGGTGGTGGTCGTGGTGGTGATAGTGATGGTGGTCGTGGTGGTGATAGAGATGGTGGTGGGGATAGTGGTGGTGATGATATTGGTGGTGGTAGTGGTGATAGTGGTGGTGATGAGACTGGAGCGTGCTACTAAGAGATGGGGCCTTACCATCAGCCCCACCGAAACTAAGCACCTGCCTGGGTATTTTGTACCATCGGACACTCCACCCCCACAACTCCCAATCGGTGATGGGGCAGTTGTGGAGAGAGTGGAGAGTTTCCCATACCTGGGCAGTGTGCTTATGACCGGCTCCAGTTTAATAGCAGAGGTTCTCACTCCGAATCAGTCGAGCGGCAATCTTTTCATCGGTTGTGTAACGCTGTGTGGAAGCTACCTGGTCTGTCACTCCGCACTAAGCTTCAGGTCTTCTCGGCCACGGTCATTCCCTCCCTTCTCTACGCTTGCGAAACGTGGACCCCCCTAATGGAACATCTTCGCCGGTTAGAAACATTTAGGCTGGCCTGCCTACGATCCATCCTGGGTTTAACCAGGCTGGATTGTGTGAGGAGCTCACAAATCCTTGAAAGATCTGGGAAAGGTCCCATCGGTGAGCTCCTCCGGCAGGCAAGGCTGCGTTGGCTAGGTCATGTAGCCCGCATGCCCAGCCACCGCATGCCGAAACAGCTTTTGTTCGGCCGGATTGAGGGGGGTAAACGGGCGCGGTACGGGCTAGAGAAGAGATGGAGTGATGTGGTACAGGAGGACGTGGAGCTGAGTGGACTTGCCGATGACTGGTACCAGCGGTGTCAAGATCGGCCTCTGTGGAGGAGGCTCGTGAAGGATGCTACTGGGCAGTTGGAGGCAGTCGCCCTCTAACAACAACGGAGGGCGGAGGAGCGACGCTCACAACAACGAGCGGAGCGCCGGGTGGCTAAAGCACAGCAGGTTGGCACAGTAGGGGGCACAGGTGGTGCATCAGCCAGTCATATCAGTCAGTCGACCCGTGGCACCTGGGTCTGCCCCGTGACCTGCCAGCGGGCGTTCGACACTTCACGTGGCCTCAAGGTGCACATGGCCTGGCACAAGTGTCGTGGTGACGTCACCGCCACTTAGTGGTGAATGGCGGTTGTTGTTGTTGATAATCGTGGTGGTGAAAGTGGTAGTAGTGGTGATGATAGTGATGGTGATCGTGGTGGTGGTGATAGTGTTGGTGGTCGTGGTGATAGTGGTGATGATAGTGGTGGTTGTGATAGTGTTGGTGGTGATAGTGATAGTGGTGATCGTGGTGGTAATGATAGTGGTGGTAATAGTGATGGTGGTGATGATCGTGGTGGTAGTGATCGTGGTGGTGATGATCGTGGTGGTGATGATAGTGGTGGTGATAGTATTAGTGGTGGTGATGATAGTTGTGGTAATGATAGTGGTGAATGTGGTGGTGATAATGGTGGTGATATCTGTTGTGGTATTGGTGGTTGTGGTATTGGTGGTGGTGATAGTGGTGGTGATGATAATCGTGGTGGTGATAGTGGTAGTGGTGGTGATAGTGGTGGTGATGATAATGGTGGTGATATCTGTGGTGGTAGTGGTGATAATAATGGTGGTGTTGATAGTGGTGGTGATGATAGTGTTTGTGATTATCGTGGTGGTGGTGATAATGGTAGGGGTGGTGGTGATAGTGTTAGTGGTGGTGATGGTAGTTGTAATGATAGTGGTGATTGTGGTGGTGATAGTGGTGATGGTGGTGATAGTTGTGGTGATTATAGTGATGTTGGTGATAGTGGTGGTAATGATAGTGGTGGTGATAGTGGTGTTGATGATAGTGGTGATGATAGTGGTGGTGATAGTGATGATTGTGTTGGTGATAATTATCTAATATTGGTGGTGGTGATAATGTTGGTGATCATAGTGATATTCGTGGTGATAGTAATGGTGGTGAAGATCTTGGTGGTAGTGGTGATGATGGTGGTGATAAGTGGTGGTGATGATAGGCCTGGGTTAAATGTGTAGTGACAGTGCTGACTATATATATTTTATTATTTTATTGTTTCCCTTCAACGTGACTTTACCGAAAGAACCAAGAATATGAATCACTGCAGTCACGAAAGCTTTAAATCAAAATAGTGCTGACTGCTGTACAGCAGCTGCAACTGCAGGTGGACACTTGGCGCACACGCCGCTGAGCATACACGCGGTGTGTGTGTGCCGGCAGGGCGGAGGAACTGGGGCAAGGGTCACTGTAGACCTCGTGGGCAAGCCCCTGGAACCCTCTGGAGGGTTCGAGAAGGGAAGAGGCGCGGCTAGGGCGGAGCCAAGCCGCGCCGAGGGGAACAAAAGCAGCGGAGAGCGAGAGCTCCGGGCTGCCAGTTCTGGGAGTGATCTCGTCTCGTCGTCGCTGTCATCACCGCCTTCATCACCGCCGCCTTTGCCCGATCATTGCGGGGCCGGACAGCGGTTGGCTGTCTCGGTTCGACGCCGTCGGCGCAACGCGGACAGGGTCGTGTCTGGGCCGGGTCGTGCGGCAGCGTGGTCGTGCGTGAGAGAGGGGGCCGGAGTTGGTGGCGTGAACTCGGCAACAACAATAAAAGGTGGAGGACGATGCCTCCTGCGATGACCTCGTCTCCGACTGAGTGTGTGTGTGCGACGCACGCCACCCGCACTCACACACAAGCCTCGAGCGTCGAGCAGAAGAGTCACACACACCGACGCTACAAATGTAGAGGCAGTCCTCGGCTTAGAAACACAATTCTTTCCTGAGACCCGTTCGTAATTCGAACGGTTTGTAAGAACACAACAATGTACTGTATTTAAATGCCCATTAAATTAGTTACGATTCAACATCAAAGGGAAGACTTGTTAAAACCATAAGAAATATTGTAAATTTGCACCTGATACTGTACTAATTCTGTATCGTAAATAAAAGATAAAAGAAAGTAACGCGATTAGAAAAATTAAAGTTTTGTTTTTTCTTACCTCGAGTCTCGATGCTGGCTTGCTGCTATTAGTGAGCAGCGCCTAAGGCCGACATGGCACACGTGGTTCGTGCCACCAACCGTCCAGACACCCACCCATTCGTGCCACCACCCGTCGGGACCTCCACCCATCCGTGCCACCACCCGTCCGGACCCCCACCCATCCGGATTTGAGTTAAATGTGCAGGGAGTCATCGACTTTTGAACATAATTTGTTCCCGAGACCCGTTCGTAAGTCGGAACACAACAATGTACGTAATTTGTTTTAGTATTTATCATATTGAATACGTTTCACTGGTCAGTGATTTTAGTAGAAAGGCGCCATATAAAATAAATGCATTATTATTAAATGCCCATATGGTCAGCGTGATGAAATGTGTCGTGGTTCAACAGAAAATGGAGAACCTTGTTAGACTTGTAAGAATACATATTGTACATTTGCATGTTTAACACTGTAATAAATACTGTATGGTGAATAAAACATAAAATAAAGTAATATGAATAGAAAATAAAAGTTGTGTTTTCACTTACCTTGAGGCCCGATGCTGGCTTGTTGGAAGGAGCGTAACGAGTTATCATCGGCCCCTTCAGAGGCACCGCTCGCTAACAGAGATACAATTTGTGAGCTCACACAATCCAGCTTGGTTAAATACAGGATGGATCGTAGGCAGGCCAGCCTAAATATTTCTAACCAGCGAAGATGTTTCATTCGGGGCGTCCACGTTTCGCAAGCGTAGAGAAGGGAGGGAATGACGGTGGCCGAGAAGACCTGAAGCTTCGTGCAGAGCGACAGACAAAGTAGCTTCCACACAGCATTTCGCAACCGATGAAAAGATAATGCCGCTCGACTGATTCGGAGCGAGACCTCTGCTGTCAAACCGGAGCCGGTCATGAGCACACTGCCCAGGTATGGGAAACTCTCCACTCTCTCCACAAATGCCCCATCACCATTTGGGAGTTGTAGGGGTGGAGTGTCTAATGGTACAAAATACCCAGGCAGGTGCTCAGTTGTGGTGGGGCTGATGGTAAGGCCCCACTTTTTAGTGGCACGCTCCAGGTTCAGCAGCAGCGCCTCCAACTCCTCCTCCGAGTGAGCAGCAATCACCAGATCATCGGCATATATAACATGGTTGACCAATAGGGAGCTATCCCTTGACCGCACCCGGGCATCGATCAGCCTCCAATTGTATCTGTACCAGATGGAAATTCCTCTGGTGCAGCCATCGAAGGCTTTACGAATCCACAATCTTCATCATTCCCATCATCACCACCTTCACCCCCATCACCACCAACTTCATCGGCATGCACCAGTTGCATAATACAGGCGGCCCCCGCTGTTACGTTACAATGCATCCATGGAAAAGCCGTTGTCGTAAATCGGATCATCATAAAACTGAACAGACAGTAAAAACATCACTTGCTGATGTGTTTTTTTTCCACTTTTATTGGCCGTATTTAACGGAATTTATTAGGTAAACATCTACACAAGCACTTGAGAATAACAAGTGCTCCACACCAGGTCACATCGAAAACCAGATCGACTCTGTTTCAAATGAATCGACCAATCACAAACAATCGATTCCGACTTCCAAACGGAAACGTCACCGCGCGTGTAAAGAAACAACCTTAATAAAACGTCACATGATCGTCATGTGCCCGTTACGCGCAAGACACAGAGCGGTGGCGCGGTGGTTAGCGCCTCGCGCTCCGAACCCGGTGACTCGAGTTCAATCCCGGGCTCCGGCCAACATCAACGGTGAGCGAAGAAATCCGAACCGATCCCGGGAACCCACCTCGCCATTCTCCTGCCAGCACTGACCAGCGCGGTGAAGTATGGCTAAAAAAAGCCGCTGCCTTCATCTAGCAGCAGATAGACCAAGGATCGTAAATAATCACTATTATTATGACTACACCACAAAGGATTGTTGCTTCTGGAAATAACTTTGTTTTGCGCCTAAAAAACGGTCCCTAACTCAGAGGTGTGCTTGCACAGGCGGCTCCGCAATCTGCGGTAACAGATTTTGGAATTCTTGAATCCATCCGTGTGGCGCTTTTCACTGTCACCCACTCGTATACAGCGCGGTGGGATCCCTCCGGGCCCCCGGGAGGCGTGCGTCATTTCCCGTGATCCTAAACCACTGCTCCTAAAACTCCACAATCGTTTAAAAAACATTCCCCACAATTTGCACTTTTTAACAAACAACCTCTCGTCGCCACACGCGTGAAAATGTCGTCCTCTGTTGTCCTTCCCCCGCACCTCCGATGAGCGCGGTTGGTCTACGTCCCGCGCGGAAGAGGCTCAACGTACATGTCAAATATTTGTCGTCATTGCCATTATCCTCAGCCGTGATCAATTCACCGCTGGATGAAGGCCTCGCCACCGGGCAACCAACCCGCGTGCCGTTTCCATCGCTCTGTCACCCCCGTTCGACGTGCTCTGCACCCACTGTGCCCGTGATTTATCCTTGGAACATTTAACAACCACCCCCCCCCCCCCCCCAACATTGAAACACAGACAGCTCCACCTGTGACGCAATTAATTTATCAACAATGGCACCACAGTGGCAAGATTTTAATCCAGCCTCGCCTGGTATGCAGGAGGTTGCGGGTTCGATCCCAACCCTGACGACGTCTGCGCTGCTGCTGTATATTTGGAGTTAGCGTCTCTGTCTCTCTCTCTCCCCGTCGTCACGAAGATTTTTCTCCGCATCCTCCGCTTTTTTCCCTCCACATTTAGAATGAACGTTCCGCGTTTGGAGTATATGGCTGCTAGAAATGTCCACGCGGTAAGCCACTTTGCTGAGCTATCACTTGCCGCTGGGTCGCTTCTGAGAAAGCGCTACACAGCTCAAGTGGGGCCTTTCCTGGTGAAATAAAAAAGGTAAAACAGTTTTGTGTTTTTTTAGCGAATGCGCCAACTCCATAGGATTCCCGCTAAAGCCACAGTCAATTGATCGCAGACTGGCCCACGGCCACTTCCCCGCACCTCCGTTGAGCACCGTTGGCCACGTACGGCGCTAAATAATGTCAACGTCCACACGCACACACGTGTACAGTTTCCACATACGCACGTACATACGCGCGGCCGTGTGAAGCAGCAGTACCAACCTCATGGCGGGGGAGGCAGCAGAGCGCGTAGCTATGGACTGGGTGTGCAGGCGGTGCGTAATAGCATCGGCAGGTGGGTGGGGGGTGTAAATCCACTGCTCTAGAGAGTTCAACACTACTATCCAGACACCATCACTATCATCTCGACTCCCCTGCCACCACCGCCACCGCCGCCGCCGCCGCCGCCGCCACCACCGCCGTGGCCCGGGGCTAAGCCGAGCCCGTCGTCCCGGGCTCCGGTTTAGGCACAGCGGAGCCCGTCCCACCAGGCGCCGTCCCCGAGCCCGTGCCCCCACCGCCGCCGCCGGCGGCGGCCGTCGCCCCCGCCACCGTCACCGTCACCGCACTGCTCGTAGCGCCGGCTCCGCCTCCTGCCCCCGGCGCGCCTGGCTTGCGCAGCACCACCATGGCCTGGCCGTCGGCGCCCTCCTGCTTGACGGCGATGAGCTGCGGCACGCTGCTGCTCCTTGCCGTGACGCCGCCCGGCGAGGACGACGCCCCCACGGGCGCCGGCGCCGGCGCCGCCGGCTTGCCGGTCACGTCGAGCGACGAGGAGGATGACGACGACGACGATGAGGAGGACGAGGAGGACGAGGAGGAGGGCAGCACCGAGACGGTGATGCCCGGTGCCAGCTTCTGGCTTGGCGCGAGCAGCTTCACCACGGTGGGCGTGCCGGTCGTCGCCATCGTCGCCGACAACGATGAAGACAACGAGGCGGTGGCGGATGACGAGGTGGAGGGTGACGAGGTGGAGGAGGACATCGGTAGGATCTGCGTGGGAGAAGTCTGGAGGTTTTCTCGTGGTGGTGGTGGTGGTGGAGGAGGGCGGTGCGTTTGTCTGTGTGGGTGCTCGCTAACAGCACTTGCCCCAACAGTCTATTAATGCTACACGGGAGATCGCTGTCTTTGTGTTTTGTGCGCATAGCAACATCATCAACATCGTCATTATTCTGTCATCTTCAATACATTGCCATCATCCTAATTTATCCATTACCAATAGCAGCAGCAACATCAACATTATCGTGTGTGTTTGCGTGCACGTGTGCTAACAGCACTTGGCCCAATAGTCTCTTAAGGCTATTACGGGGGATCTTTGTCTTTGTGTGTACGAGCGAGAGTCCCGCTTACTGTCGAATATTTGAACTGGTCCTGGGCCCTCCCCTAGGTCGACTCAGCCTCAAATGAGTAGCTTGTGCGGTGGTGTAGTAAACATCGCCACTGGGGAGACAGAGGCGGCCGGGCGTGGTGCTGGCCACCCACCCCCTCGTGTGCCGTGCCAGCCTTCATAGGTGCTGCTCGCCAACAGCGTTTGCCTCAATAATCTGTTAAGGCTATAAAGGGGATTTTGCCTGTGTTGTCTGTGCGCGCACGTGTGTCTGTGTGTCTGTGTGTCTGTGCGCGCACGTGTGTCTGTGAGTGTGAGATCACCTGTGTGGGGCCGGTGGGGGCCGACACAACGATGAACTTGGGGGGCAGCCCAGACGCGTCGCTCCCCCCCGGCATGGACGTGGAATAGAGCCCCCCCCCCGAGCCTGGCACCTTGATGATGGTGGAGGAGCGGGTGGGCAGCGCCGTCTGGGGGCTCGCGAGAGAGTGAGGGGCACCGATGGCGCCACGCACCTGGGGGGGTGGGCACAGCAGCGACGTCGGCAAAGCCGTCGTCACTCATCCACCGTCGTCGATAACATCATCGCGATCAAACGAAATCCGTCAGCGTCATCGTCGATGCAGCGTCATGACTTGCAGGCGAGTGAAGGCGTGAAGAGGCGGTGGGCCTCAGGCGGGTACAAGCGCCGTGAACGCAATGGCGGTGAGCCAAAGCCACCCGCGGGCGAGTGAAGGTGAGAGCGCGCGGAGCGGTTGCTGGGTTTACGACGGGGCGACTGAGGTGACGGTGGCGAGTCTGAAGCCGCTCACCTGCGGGTGAGTGAAGGTGAGCGTGGAGCGGTTGAGCTGCAGGCCCTGAGCGGTGGGTGAAGAGGAGGAGGAGCTGACCTGCACGCGGGCCTTGGTGACGTGGGTGCACAGCAGGGGGCCCAGGTGCCCATAATCCGCCTTGTAGGCCTCCGCGCTGTCGGGGCCCGGACGAAGCTTCACCAGCACGGGCGCGCAGTGCTTCTGTTGATCACAAAGCGCAGACGTGTCACCGCCGCCGCAGCACCCCGCAGCCACACCGCTATACCGCCAACACCACACCACCACCACCACCATCATCATCCACTACCCCCCCCACACCACCGCCGCCACGCGCACACGCGCGCAATCTTGCGGAGCGAGCGCTCGGCTGACCAGTAGCAGCGTCTGCACGTGCTGTGCCCCGATCTTGTCGATGTTGCTGATCACCGGGCCCTCCAGCACCTGCCGGATGCGGTCGCCCTCGGCGGGGAGGCGCGGGATGACGAGCGTCTTAATCACCTACGCGCGCAGACAGAGAGGCCGTTGGGGCAAGCGCTGTGAGCGAGCAGCGGGCGCCAGCGAAGGTCGGCACGGCGCACGATGGGGTGGGAGATCAGCACCGCGCCCGGCTGCCCTCGTATCCCCAGTGGCGATGTTGACCACACAGCGCACCAGGTACTCAATTGAGGCTGAGACAGTCTAGGCGAGGCCTAGGATCGGTTCAAATAATCGTCACCCGTGTTGGCTGTGAACGGGAATCGAAGTTGGGTCGCCGGGTTCGTAGAGTAGCGCGCGAACCGCGAAACCACCGCTCCACATTTACACAACACACACACAACACACATACACACAACACACAACACACATACACAACACACACACACAACACACACACATACATACACAACACACACATACATACACAACACACACGATAAACACACAACACACACGATACACATACACACAAAACACACACACTATACACACAACACACACGATACACACACACACAAAACACACACTATACACACACAACACACACGATACACATACACACACACGATACACACACAACACACACGATACACAACACACACACAAAACACACACACGATACACAACACACACACATACGCACACACACGATACACATGCACACATGCACACGATACACATGCACACACACGATACACATACACACACACACAACACGATACACATACGCACACACACAGTGTATTGTATAGTAGTGTAGTGTATAGTAGTGGTGTAAAATAGTGTAGTGGATAGTGGTGTAGTGTATAGTAGTATAGTGTATAGTAGTGTAGTGTATAGGAGTGTAGTGTATAGTAGTGGTGTAAACTAGTGTAGTGGATAGTGGTGTAGTGTAAAGTAGTGTAGTGTATAGTAGTATAGTGTATAGTAGTGTAGTGTATAGTAGTGGTGTAAAATAGTGTAGTGGATAGTGGTGTAGTGTAAAGTAGTGTAGTGTATAGTAGTATAGTGTATAGTAGTGTATAGTTGTATGCATGCATGTTGAACTTCTGTCACAACGCGCTAATCGGTGGTGCAGCATCAGAAACGGGGTCAGTGCGACGACGTGCCGCTGGCCGGCTACAGCCAGCCCGATTGCTTCTGGCCGTCGCGAAGGGGAGCAGAGGCGGCGGGTTGGGGGGGGTTGGGGGGGCAGGGGAGTTGAGCGGGGAGAGGCTCACGTCGAAGCCGAGCTCGGCGAGTCCCGCGATGCAGCCGTAGCGTGTCGTCCACGGCGTCTCGTCGTCGTGCAGACTCTGCGACACGCGTTCCACAAAGTCAAAAAGGTTCCCCGTGGAGCCACGACGGACTGCTGGGGCAAGTGCGGCTAGCGAGCAGCGAGCACCTACGAAGGCCGGCACGGCACACGAGGGGGTGGTGGGTGGCCAGCACGATGGCAGACCGCCGTTGCATCCCCACCGAATAGTCACAAGCAATGCACACACAGACAGTTTGCGCGCTTGGATATGAGAGTTGCGCTTTTATAAATTAACTTACTTACTTAACAAATAAGACGCGCACAAAGGTCCCCCGCGTAGCCTTAACATACTTGTGGGGGCAAGTGCTGTTGGCGAGCAGCACCTATGTAGACCGGCACTGTACACGAGGGGGTGGGTGGTCAGCACCACGCCAGGCCGGGTGTGAGTGAGTGGAGTTTGTATGATCTCTCCCTGTTCTACAGAGTGTGAATGAGTGGAGTTTGTATGATCTCCCCCTGTCCTGCAGGGTGTGAGTGAGTGGAGTTTGTATGATCTTCCCCTGTTCTGCAGGGTGAGTGAGTGGAGTTTGTATGATCTTCCCCTGTTCTGCAGGGTGAGTGAGTGGAGTTTGTATGATCTCTCCCGGTACTGCAGGGTGTGAGTGAGTGGAGTATGTATGATCTCCCCCTGTCCTGCAGGGTATGAGTGAGTGGAGTTTGTATGATCTTCTCCTGTTCTGCAGGGTGAGTGAGTGGAGTTTGTATGATCTCTCCCGGTACTGCAGGGTGTGAGTGAGTGGAGTTTGTATGATCTCCCCCTGTCCTGCAGGGTGTGAGTGAGTGGAGTTTGTATGATCTCTCCCTGTCCTGCAGGGTGTGAGTGAGTGGAGTTTGTATGATCTCTCCCTGTCCTGCAGGGTATGAGTGAGTGGAGTTTGTATGATCTCCCCCTGTCCTACAAGGTGTGAGTGAGTGGAGTTTGTATGATCTCCCTCTGTCCTGCAGGGTATGAGTGAGTGGATTTGTATGATCTTCCCCTGTTCTGCAGGGTGAGTGGAGTTTGTATGATCTCTCCCGGTACTGCAGGGTGTGAGTGAGTGGAGTTTGTATGATCTCCCCCTGTCCTGCAGGGTGTGAGTGAGTGGAGTTTGTATGATCTCCCCCTGTCCTGCAGGGTGTGAGTGGAGTTTGTATGATCTCCCCCTGTCCTGCAGGGTGTGAGTGAGTGGAGTTTGTATGATCTCTCCCTGTCCTGCAGGGTGTGAGTCAGTGGAGTTTGTATGATCTCTCCCTGTCCTGCAGGGTATGAGTGAGTGGAGTTTGTATGATCTCCCCCTGTCCTACAAGGTGTGAGTGAGTGGAGTTTGTATGATCTCTCCCTGTCCTGCAGGGTATGAGTGGAGTTTGTGTAGAGGTGTTAACTACGCGCTGTTGCGTAACCTGCATTGCCACCAGGGCAGTGCAGCATTACCCCTGGGTACAACGGTTGGGGTCAGTCGAGGTGAAACGGATCGTGGCCAGGGTTTGGTGCGAACCAATCAGACGGTTCCACGTGGGAATGTATGATTGGTTCTACCTGGCCACGAAGGGGTATAAGACGGGTGACCCAACGGACCTCGGGGAGTTCTCTCCCTGCACGAAGATAGAAGACTGGGCTGAAGCCTAGCTAGGACCCTGGACCAGCCTTTCAGCCCTTCTAAGGGCTAAGGCTCGGCATACCCAGTGGTCAGGACCCACCGGGCCAGCGGTGGGTCAGATAGCCTCCCCTAGGTCCTAGCCGGAGGACTAGGATAGCGGTAGACGTGTGAGTCCCGCCAAGTCCGGAGGTTGTACCTCCTTAGGTATCAAGGAGGTTAGCCGTAGACGTGTGAGTCCCGCCAGGTCCGGAGGCTGTACCTCCCTAGGGTATCGGGTGAGGGGACCGAATATCCCTCTGTGTGTGTTAAGCGTTGTAATACAATAAACAGAGTGTGACTTCCTAAATAATTCTGCTCGTCCTTACAACACTACAACTGGAGTCAGAAGTGGTTGAAAATGGAAACAAGAAGTTCAGCCCACGCGCGGAGCCAGAACGAAGATAATGGTGTCTCACCTGCGAGCACCGCCAGCTCCGCTGAAAATTCTGCCGCGTTGTCCGCCGCCCAGCCACCGGTTGTGCAGCCGGTTGCTCCTCCTGCCATGGGGGACGGACTCAGGGCAGCACACGGCCGTCTAGCCCAACTCCTACACGCCGCGTCCTCCATTCTCGAAGAGATCAACTTGGAGGTTGCGGGCAGGCCGAGTCAACTGCCGGCAGACGTTCCCGCCATCGGCCAAGGCGGACATTTTGATTTTCCCGCCAGGGAACCATGTGATCCCGCTGGAAGCGGAAGCCAGGGGCATGCTGGGAACGCGGGGGGGCAATCACAACCCGCAACGTCATCAGCACGCGACGCTAAAAATTCAAGTTCCTCAGCGGACGCCGCATTATCACTGTACCGACATGGTACAGTAGACCCTGTTGGCCGGGAAATCACCGATCTCCGGTTCAAGACGCTGCCAGCTGAGGAGGAGACGACGTCCGCCCTCCAACAACGCCTGCCCATCTTCCGGGAATTCGTATCTGAAGAGGGCGACTGGGCGGCGTTCCAGCGTCGCTTCCTGAGCCACCAAGAGATGGTGGGCTGGTCGGACGCACAGGCGCTCCGAGCACTACCGGCCACTTTGGATGACGACGCTCTCGCCTCGCTCCTCACCATCCCCAGGCAACAAAGGGCGACTCTTCAATCGGCCCTCCGACGGATGTCCGACGTCTACGGGCCTCCATCCGATTTTACGACAGGCGACGCCGCCCTAAAGAGTCTCCGTTGGCATTCCGGACCGCTCTACTGGTGATGGCAAGAGCGGGTTACCCTCGCATGGACGACGAGGCCATCGACGCCATCGTTCTCCAGAAGATGCTGGAGCTGGCGCACGAGCTGCGCATCGTCATCCAAGCAGTGGACGACAGTATGTGCTCGCTACGAGCCGCTCGGTGCATCCACGCACATCTGCTGCTCCACATGGAATCGACCATCGCCACCTCGGCTTCGACGTCGGAGCCTGCCAGCAGGGACGCCGAGTTCTCCCCCGACCGGGCCTTCATGGCGACCAGGTCAACGGGCCGGCGACCGTCCGACCACGCTGGTCGCCGCAACGACCAGCAGCGGGGACGGCCTTCTCCACGCGGCGACGTGACGTGCTTCAACTGTGGCCGACGAGGCCGCATCTTCTCTGACTGCCGTGCGCCTCGACGACGCCCTTCCGCATTCCGGGGCCAGGACTACAGGACGTCCACGGCATCGCGGCAAAACCAGGCAAGTCGCGACGCCTCTCACGCTCGGCCCTCATTCACACCATACACACTGCAACGCACCATAAGAAGGGCTCGCTATTCGGCGTGTGATGGGGGGTATTCTGGCGTTTGTTCGCGGCCACTTGGACCTGGGCAGTGGTCTGAGTTGGCCCATAGGGTAGTCGCGGCGACGGCAGGTTCGTCCGTGGTTGTCGGATCAATCGAGGGTGTGGAATTTCGCGTGTTGGTCGATACTGGTGCGTCGGTTACGATCATTTCGGATTTGATTTACAATATACTGCCCGTACGATGCCGCCCCTTGGAACGGGTTTCTATCCCGTGTTTCGCCGCTAATGGCAGTTCACTGGGCATTATTGGGCAAATTCGGGCGCAAATTTCGATTGGAGACATTAAATTGGCAGGGCCTATTTTGGTCTCTTCTTCCCTCGCCGTGCCGTGTTTGTTAGGCACTGATTTTCTCGCGAAAATGCCTATTAAGATCCTTGTAGATCAAGGCTGCATCGAACTCCCGTCGGGTCGACGGATGGCGTTCTTGCCCACACCCTCACATCCGCGCATGGCTAGTGCCTCGGTGCAGGCGTTTGTCGCGAGCACAGTCCACATTCCGCCAGGGACACAAATGCTCGTGCCCTTGCAACTTAAAAAAACGCTAGCCCCGGAGGCCTCGGCACATGGCATTTTGCTGGGGCCTTCAAACGCAGCTGCTAAGGGGTTAGATTTGGTGGCTGCACAGACCCTCGTAGCAGCCGACAGGGAGCCGTTCTTGCAGGTTTTGAATGTCGGATTGTCCACAACCGTCATTCCGCAAGGAACTGTGCTCGCTCACGCGACCCCGGTGCCGTTGGGGACCGGAGTCGCGGGACACGTGCATGACACACCGCAGGTCCCACCTCCTTCCGAATCGGATGAGAGATGGTTGGACGCGCTCTGCACAGACACGGGTGATCTGTCTCATTCGCAGCGAATTAAATTGCGCGCTCTTCTGTGAGAATTTTCCGATGTCTTCAGTAAATCTAAATTTGATATTGGCTGCACCAAGCTGCTGCGTCACCACATTGATACTGGTGACGCTGCCCCGATTCGACAAAACCCGTTTCGGCTTAGCCCGGCAGAGAAACAGCATGTTAAATCGGCTGTGGATGACATGCTGGAGGCCGATATAATTTCTCCCTCCACTAGTCCCTGGGGTGCTCCAATAGTGCTGGTCAAAAAGCACGATGGCAGTCTCCGTTTTTGCGTTGATTTTCGGTGCCTAAAAATCTCGGTAGCGGACGCCTACCCTCTCCCTCGTATGGACGAGTCATTGGATGCCCTGGCAGGGGCGCACTTTCTCCACCTTGGACCTTCTGTCGGGGTTTTGGAAACTCCCCCTCGACGAATTGTCAAAACCTAAGACTGCTTTTCGGACACCACAGGGCCTTTTCGAGTTTAATAGATTGCCCATGGGTCTCCACTCGGCCCCAGCGACGTTCCAGAGGCTCATGGAGCTGGTCCTCGCTGAGCTCCAGTGGGACTCATGTCTCATTTATCTTGACGACGTCATCGTCTTTAGCCGCACGTTCGGCGAACACATGGAACGGTTGCGTGCTGTCTTCTTGAAAATGCGGGCCGCTAACTTGAAATTCAAGCCGCAGAAGTGTCACCTTCTGCGTGAGTCTGTGCGCTATCTGGGCCACATAGTTAGCCGCTCGGGTATCTCTACCGACCCTGAAAAAAACAAATGTGTTCAACATTGGCCGACCCCTACATCTGCGGGCGATGTTTGCAGTTTTATTGGTTTTGCGTCGTACTACCGCCGGTTTGTTGCTGGCTTCGCGACGATTGCCAAGCCGCTCCATGCCCTTACGTCAAAAGGGGTGGTGTTTCATTGGGGGGACGCAGAACAGGCTGCGTTCGACTCCTTGCGGAACGCGCTCGTGACGGCACCGTCCCTTGCGTACCCCAATTTTTCCGTGCCATTCGTGTTGGACACCGACGCTAGCAATACGGGGATTGGGGGTGTTCTGTCCCAAAAAGTTGATGGCATTGAAAGGGTTGTTGCCTATGGTAGCAGAGTCTTGTCTCTTGCTGAACAAAGATACTGTGTGACCAGACGTGAGCTGCTGGCCATTGTTTTTTTGTTATTCAGCAATACAGGCCGTACCTGTATGGTCAGCATTTTACCGTGCGATCTGATCATTCGGCTTTACAGTACGCTCTGCGGGTTGACCAACCGTCCGGACAGCTTTCTTGATGGCTCGAAGTCCTTCAGGACTACGATTTCAATGTCACTTACCGTAGGGGTGCACAACACACGAATGCCGATGCGTTGTCTCGCCTCCCGCCGGCTCAAAAATGTGCGTGTTTTTTGGGCTCGGGCCGTTGTAAGCCGCCACTGCCTGCGCAGGTCGCGCCTCTCACAACGGTGTCAGCCGCACTTCCCGCCGCCTCAGCGCCGATGTTGGATCATGCAGATCCAATGGCCAGTGACGATTTGCTGGGGCTAACTTTGGCCGAATGGGGTCGGCACCAGAGCGAGGACATGTCGTTATTGAGGTTGCGTCGCCACGCGAATAATGCGGTTCCAAGACAGGGCAAATTTAATTCATTTGTCATGAAGCACGGCTTGTTGATGCATTGGGATGCTGACTCGTGTCAACATAAAATCGTCGTGTCATCCGCCTTGCGATGCAAGGCCGTATGGGCGGCGCATGAGCGTTTATTGCACCTGGGTGTTCATAAGACCATTGGGTTGTTGCGGTTGCAATTTTTCTGGCCGGGCATGCTGCGCGACGTCACTGACATTTTGCTGGGATGCACCCATTGTGCGCAACGTAAACCGCCGGCTAAACTGGCATGTCCACCCCTGCAACCCATTTCGGTCTCTCGTATAAATGAGTTGGTGGCTCTCGATATTTTGGGCCCTTTTCCTACTACGCCACGGGGTAATAAGTACCTTCTGGTTGGGGTAGAGTATTTTACACGGTGGCCTATGGCCTGGGCCCTCCGCAACCAGTCGGCGGCGGCCGTTGTGGACGCCTTTGTTCAGGGCTACGTCCTAGACAAGGGCGCACCAGAACAGTTGCTGACCGATCAGGGAAGAAATTTTTCGGGAGCCTTGCTGAATGATGTGTGCCGCCTGTTGGGCACTAAGAAAGTGCGCACTTCGCCCTACCATCCCCAGACCGACGGCATGGTGGAGCGCCTTCATAGAACTCTCACCGCTATGTTATGCCATCAGGTCGATGAATCCCACCTCAATTGGGACTTGCAGGTTCCGGGGGTCCTCGCCGCATACCGTATGGCACCTCACGCGGCGACGGGATTTTCCCCGTTCTTTCTAATGTACGGCAGGGATGCCTTTCCTCCCGCCGACGTTCGGCTGGAAATCGAACAGCCACCGCAAAAGTCAAAGCTCGTTGACCACTTGCGATTCAACCTCCGTAAGTTGGCCGAGGCACGGGAGGCCGCCATTGAAAATTCGGCTTCCCGCCAACGGGCGAATTTGCGACTACGGGACCCTCGGACGTACACGCATCGGTGGGCACCGGGAGACAGGGCATGGCTCCACTGCCCCCAGGTGCCTGTGTCCACGTCGGCCAAACTCCTCAGACCATGGCGAGGCCCGGTTGAGGTAGTGGAAGTCCTGCGTCCCCAATGTGTTAAAATTAGCTGGGGACGGCGTCGCTGGTGCGTTCACCCCTCTCGGTTAAAACCCTTTGTCACGCCACGCGTCCCTTCACAACACACACGACACGGGGGCCGAGTGTGCGACGCGTCCGACGAGCCGGATGTTGCCCCGTTGGTGCCTAACCCACAGCGCAGGCGCGTCATTCCTCCTGCAGATGACGCGGGAGTGACGGCTCCATGCAGGCCATGTTCGGCCTCAATGGACCGTGGAGCAGCAGGTGTCCCCGTGGAGATGCCTAAAGGCCCACCGGATGCTCTGGCTCATCCTCCTCCTTCCCTTGTGCCGCCGACAAAGCCTGCCATCCCCTACGATGGTCCCGCGAAACACACGCGCGCGAAATTTCGCCGGTTGTTATAATGTTTTTTTTTATGTCTAGTGCCTTGTACATACGTTATGTTGTTAAGGGGGGTATTTATAGGGGTTTTATTGTTCTTGTTCTTGTTGTTCGTGAGGCACACTCACAATTCTTCTACCGTTGGTAATTTCGGAGTTTCCCATTGTTGCAGCCGGGACGGCTGGAGCTTCCGAAGGAGGGGGTGATGTAGAGGTGTTAACTACGCGCTGTTGCGTAACCTGCATTGCCACCAGGGCAGTGCAGCATTACCCCTGGGTACAACGGTTGGGGTCAGTCGAGGTGAAACGGATTGTGGCCAGGGTTTGGTGCGAACCAATCAGACGGTTCCACGTGGGAATGTATGATTGGTTATACCTGGCCACGAAGGGGTATAAGACGGGTGACCCAACGGACCTCGGGGAGTTCTCTCCCTGCACGAAGATAGAAGACTGGGCTGAAGCCTAGCTAGGACCCTGGACCAGCCTTTCAGCCCTTCTAAGGGCGAAGGCTCGGCATACCCAGTGGTCAGGACCCACCGGGCCAGCGGTGGGTCAGATAGCCTCCCCTAGGTCCTAGCCAGAGGACTAGGAGAGTGGTAGACGTGTGAGTCCCGCCAAGTCCGGAGGTTGTACCTCCTTAGGTATCAAGGAGGTTAGCGGTAGACGTGTGAGTCCCGCCAGGTCCGGAGGCTGTTCCTCCCTAGGGTATCGGGTGAGGGGACCGAATATCCCTCTGTGTGTGTTAAGCGTTGTAATACAATAAACAGAGTGTGCCTCCTAAAGAAGTCTGCTCGTCCTTACAACACTACATTTGTATGATCTCCCCCTGTCCTACAAGGTGTGAGTGAGTGGAGTTTGTATGATCTCTCCCGGTACTGCAAGAGTGTGAGTGTGGGGCCCTCCTGAAACCCTCGAGACTTTGCGAGGCCTCTGCCGGGTCAACGGAGCGCAACTGCGACAGCAAACGAGGCAAGCAGCACCTTCACGAAGGTCTTGGTCGAGCGGGACTGGATGTTGTTCGTCGTGGAGCTGAAGTTCTTGCAGATCTGGGCCATGAGGCGGGCGGCAAAGTCGCGCAGGGCCCAGTGGTTGTCCACGTCGGGGCGCAGGCAGAGCTGCCGGCTCACGATGCACGTCACCACCGCGGGGATCAGCTCGTGCAGCTGCACACGGGGGCACATCAAGACAAAAGATTGGGCGCCGCGGTGGCGGGATGTTAACTGGATCACCTGGTATGCAGGAGGTCGTGGGTTCGATGCCGACATGCTGTATAAATTGGGTCCTCCGGTTTTTCCCTCCACATTGAGAATCAACACCGTGCGTTTAGAGCATTTGGCTGCGGTATATTTCCACAAGATAAGCCACTTCATTGGGCTATTGTTCTGAAAAAGAGCGAAAAAGCTCAGTGGGCCTTACCTGGTAAAATATAGTTTGAAGATTCAGATGCGCTTTTGCGGCCGTCTGGAATGCTCTTCCTTCCAAACTCGGGCCGCTGGGTTCATAGTGCAATGCACTAACCGCTGCGACCACCACTCCCCACATACGTTGTCAGGTCCCGCTCGTTGCACTCTAAGTGCTCGCCACAAATGAACCACAGTACCTCGCTGATCTCATCAAGGAGCATAAACCAGATTTTAAATTTTAATTCTACTCTCCCCCCTGGCTCCCCCCCCCTCTCTTGCCTTATACAATATCCTTGTTACGAGCAACTCTTGTCTGCTCCAGCAAATTACTTCTTGCTGTGGACTATCCCACCTGATGACGGAGGCTTGTGTTGCTTCCGAAACGTCGTGATTTGATTAACTTCATTTTATTTTTTACCTACGTGACTTTACCGAAAGAACCAAAGAGTATGGAGCATAAACCATCACGTGAACTTCGCTCATCCTCGCAGTGGCCTTTGGCTAATCATCGGACAAAGACGGTCACCGGCAACGCGCACTCAGAGGTGCGTTTCTGTTGCTGTCTGGAAAACTGTTCCATCCGATATTAGGAACATCACTGGGAGCAATGCACTTTGAAATCATCATCTAGATTGAAAACTTCCATTTCTTTCTTAACGGCTTTTCGCATTTCGTTTGTCGCCCTTCCCATACACCTCTGATTAGCGCTGTTGGCTACGTACGGTGCGAAAGAAGTTTAACATGCATACATACAGTCATACCCCCCCTATATAGCCTTAACAGACTATTGAGGCAAGTGCTGTAAGCAACAATGGAGGCCGGCAAGGCACACGAGGGGGTGGGTGGCCAGAACCACGCCCAGCTGCCTTTGTCTCCCTAGTGGCGATGTTCACTACACACCGCACCGGGGGGGAGACCCAGGATCGGGGGGAGACCCAGGATCGGGGGGAGACCTAGGATCGGTTCAGATAATCGTGACCGGTATTGGTGGCCATGAGCAGGAACCGAACTTGGGTTGCCGGGTTCGTAGTGGAGCGCACTAAACACTTTGCTACACACGCACAGACATGCACAAACGTACAAACACAAAGATCCCCGGTGTTGCCGTTCAAAGGCTGTTGAAGTATGCAAACACACACACACACACCCACAAAACGCAGCAAAACACACATGCGTACAAAGACAAAGATCCCCCTTTATAGCCTCAACAGACTTTTGGGGCAAGTGCTGTTGGCGAGTAGCACCAATGAAGACCAGCACTGTGGCAGACGGAGGGGGGTGGGTGGCCAGCACCATGGCTGACGCACGGAGCCACAGACACACAAAGCAACATCATCCTGCGCCCATCCCCATTCAACGCCCGCCATAGCCAGCAACGCTCTCTCCTATCTCCTACTGAGGAAGCAGAGGAAGCAGTGGCAGCGTGGGGGGGAGGGGGGGGGTGTTCACAGGAGCTCACGTATTTCTCCAGGTAGAGGGTCTGGTTGTCCAGCAGGGCCTTGGTCATCCTCATGAGGTAGATGAGCAGAGCCAGGTTATTCTGAGCGACGTTCACGCGCACCTGCAGGAGCCGGAGGGTAGTGCACAAATAGCAGTGTCAGAGACAATGGGATCCTGGGTTCCGGCCTGGAGCAGCTGAGGCTGCCGCATGACGAAGCCGAGTGTTACGAGTGCCCGGAGAAGGGAGTTGAACTCACTCCCTCAGAGATGAAGGTGCTGAATCGTGGCAGCATCTGGTACAGCCCCGGGTCGCTAGCGATACTCTGCAGTGCTTCCTGTAACACAGACAAAGATCCACCGTATAGCCTTAACAGTATGGTGGGACGAGTGTTGTTACAGAGCACCGCAGAAGGCTGACACGGCACACGAGGGGGTGGGTGGCCAGCGCCACGCCGGGTCGCCTTTGTATCCCCATTTGCGATGTTTACACACCGCACCAGGTACTCATTTGAGGCACGCACACATGACAAGAACAACTGCCATTTGCCACTAAGTGGCGGTGACATCACCACGGCGCCTGTGCCAGGCTATGTGCACGTTGAGGCCACGTGAAGTGTCGAACGCCCGCTGGCAGGGCATCACGGGGCAGACCCAGGTGCCACGGGTCGACTGACTGAGACGACTGGCTGATGCACCACCTGTGCCCCCTACTGTGCCAACCTGCTGCACTTCAGACGCCCAGCGCTCCGCCCATTGTTGTGAGCGTCGCTCCTCCGCCCTCCGTTGTTGTTGGAGGGCGACTGCCTCCAACTGCCCAGTAGCATCCTTCACGAGCTTCCTCCACAGAGGCCAATCTTGACACCGCTGGTACCAGTCATCGGCAAGTCCACTCAGCTCCACATCCTCCTGTACCACATCACTCCATCTCTTCTCTAGCCCGTGCAGCGCCAGTTTAGCCCCTTCTATCTGGCCGAATAAAAGCTGTTTAGGCATGCGGTGGCTGGGCATGCGAGCTACATGACCCAGTCAAAGCAACTTTGCCTGCCGGAGGAGGTCACCGATGGGACTTTGTCCAGATCTTTCAAGGATTTGTGAGCTCCTCAAGAAGGGAGAGAATTACTGTGGCTGAGAAGACCTGGAGCCTCGTGTGGATTGACAGACCAGGTAGCTTCCACACAGCGATGATAAAATAATGCCGCTCGACTGTTTGAGAGTGAGACCTCTGCTGTCAAACTGGAGCCAGTCATGAGCACACTGCCCAGGTGTGGGAATCTCTCCACTCTCTCCACAACTGCCCCATTACAAATTGGGAGTTGTGGGGGTGGAGTGTCTGATAGTACAAAATACCCAGGCAGGTGCTTTGTTTTGGTGGGCCTGATGGTAAGGCCCCACCTCTTAGTGGCAAGCTCCAGGTTCAGCAGTAGCGCCTCCAACTCCTCCTCTGAGTGAGCAGCAATCACCAGATCATCCGCATACGTAACATGGTTGACCAATAGGGAGCCATCCGTTGACTGCACCCGGGTATCGATCAGCCTCCCATTGTATCTGTACCAGATAGAAATTCCTCCGGTACAGTCATGGAAGGCTTCACTAACGTGGTCAAAACAGATGTTAAGTAATGTGGGAGCCAGAGGACATTCCTGTCGCACCCCAAGGTGTACAGGGAATGGCTCTGACTCCCAGACACGTAGTTTTACCCGGGCCCGCTCACCATCATGTAGGTCCTTAATGATTGTGAGCATAGTCAGGGACTCTGAAAGCACGAAGAACAACCCAGAGCCTAGGCCTACTGATGGTATCATAGGCCTTGATGAGGTCAATAAAGCAGAGATGTAGGTCTTGTTGGAATTCCCAACACCTCTGCTGTAGCAGACAGGCAGACAATATGGTATCTGTGCAGGACCGCCCTTTCCTGAAAATGGCTCTGCAAGCCTCTCCTCAGCGTGTCTGGCAAGGCGATGTTGAATAAAAACCTTGTCAGGACCTTTCCCGGCACACTGAGGAGTGAGATGCCCCTGTAGTTGTTACAGTCTGTGCGGTCCCCCTTCTTAAAAAGGAGGACCACCAGGGCATCCTTCCAATCCTGCGGAACCCGTCCAGTGGTCCAGACTGTTATGATGTCATGTAGGGCAGTCTGTGCATAAACGCTACCCTCCCTTAGCATTTCACTTGGGAGATCATCCCTGCCTGGTGCCTTTCCTGATCTCGACTTGGGATCGCCTTCAGTACTTCCTTAACAGATGGCACCTCAGCCAGCCACTCGCAGGCGGTAACTCCTTCTTCCAATCTTGACTTATAGCTTTCGTGACTGTAGGAATTCATATTCTTTGGGCCTTCCGGTAAAGTCACGTAGATAGATTCAAAGATGATGACTGCTCGTGTTGCGATCGAAACTTCGTAGTTTTAGTCATTTTCTTTGAACCTATCTACGTGACTTTACCAAAAGACCCAAATAATATACTTCTTCCAATATTTGAGGCACCCCAGCGTCAGCAGGGTCATCCCCACTTTACCCCATGATGTTTTCCAGGCTGAGGGATTTCACCCCCCCGAAGACCTCACAGAATTGCTCAGCAAATCTTAAAATCTGTTCCTGGGTATCGGAGATTGGATCACCCTTCTTTCCCCTAATGATGGAGATAGGTGTGGCGTTGCAAGTAACTTTTTTGATGGCACTGATGCAGAGTCCATCTCCACAGCAACTGACGCTGTGGATTTTTTTGTGTGGGTTTTTTGTTTTCATTTTTATTTTCTATCGACGCGACTTTACCGAATGAACCCAAGAATATCTACATGGAGTCGTTTTTTGTTCACAGCACAATGTCACGGTTCATGATCGATCTCCTGGGGTTAGGCCACACGCAACAATGCGACGTCAACAGAAACCACCAAACGCATCCAATCCAATTAAACTGCCACGTGTACAAGCTAACCGGCTGTGTGGCTAACCGGCTGTGTGGCTAACCAGCTGTGTGGCTAACCGGCGGTGTGGCTAACCGGCTGTGTGGCTAACCGGCGGTGTGGCTAACCGGCTGTGTGGCTAACCGGCGGTGTGGCTAACCGGCTGTGTGGCTAACCGGCTGTGTGGCTAACCGGCTGTGTGGATATCCGGCTGTGTGGCTAACCGGCTGTGTGGCTAACCGGCTGTGTGGATATCTGGCTGTGTGGCTAATCGGCTGTGTGGCTAACCGGCTGTGTGGCTAACCGGCTGTGTGGCTAACCGGCTGTGTGGCTATCCGGCTGTGTGGCTATCCGGTTGTGTGGTTATCCAGTTGTGTGGTTATCCAGCTGTGTGGATATTCAGCTGTGTGGCTATCCAGCGGTGCGGATATCCAGCTATGTGGCTAACCGGCTGTGTGGCTAACCGGTTGTGTGGCTAACCGGTTGTGTGGCTATCCAGCTGTGTGGCTATCCGGCTGTGTGGTTAACCGGCTGTGTGGCTATCCAGCTGTGTGGCTAACTGGTTGTGTGGCTATCCGGCTGTGTGGCTAACTGGCTGTGTGGCTAACCGGCTGTGTGGATGTCCAGCTGTGTGGATATACAGCTGTGTGGCTATCTGGCGGTGTGGCTATCCGGCTGTGTGGATATCCGGCTGTGTGGCTATCTGGCTGTGTGGATATCCGGCTGTGTGGCTATCTGGCTGTGTGGCTAACCGGCTGTGTGGCTATCCGGCTGTGTGGATATCTGGCTGTGTGGCTATCTGGCTGTGTGGCTAACCGGCTATGTGGCTATCTGGCTGTGTGGCTAACCGGCTATGTGGCTATCTGGCTGTGTGTGGCTATCCGGCTGTGTGGCTAACCGGCTGTGTGGCTATCCAGCTGTGTGGATATCCGGCGGTGTGGATATCCGGCGGTGTGGCTATCTGGTGGTGTGGCTATCCAGCTGTGTGGATATCTGGCGGTGTAGATATCCAGCTGTGTGGCTATCTGGCGGTGTGGATATCCAGCTGTGTGGATATCCGGCTGTGTGGCTATCTGGTGGTGTGGCTATCCAGCTGTGTGGATATCTGGCGGTGTGGATATTCGGCGGTGTGGATATCTGGCGGTGTGGATATCCAGCTGTGTGGCTATCTGGCGGTGTAGATATCTGGCTGTGTGGCTATCTGGCGGTGTGGATATCTGGTGGTGTGGGTATCCAGCTGTGTGGATTTCTGGCAGTGTAGATATCCAGCTGTGTGGATATCCGGCGGTGTAGATATCCGGCTGTGTGGCTATCTGGCGGTGTGGATATCTGGCGGTGTGGCTATCTGGTGGTGTGGCTATCCAGCTGTGTGGATATCTGGCGGTGTAGATATCCAGCTGTGTGGCTATCTGGCGGTGTGGATATCCAGCTGTTTGGATATCCGGCTGTGTGGCTATCTGGTGGTGTGGCTATCCAGCTGTGTGGATATCTGGCGGTGTAGATATCCAGCTGTGTGGCTATCTGGCGGTGTGGATATCCAGCTGTTTGGATATCCGGCTGTGTGGCTATCTGGTGGTGTGGCTATCCAGCTGTGTGGATATCTGGCGGTGTGGATATTCGGCGGTGTGGATATCCAGCTGTGTGGCTATCTGGCGGTGTAGATATCCGGCTGTGTGGCTATCTGGCGGTGTGGATATCTGGCGGTGTGGATATCTGGTGGTGTGGGTATCCAGCTGTGTGGATTTCTGGCAGTGTAGATATCCAGCTGTGTGGATATCCGGCGGTGTATATATCCGGCTGTGTGGCTATCTGGCGGTGTGGATATCTGGCGGTGTGGATATCTGGCGGTATGGATATCGGGCTGCGCGCGTCACCGCTCGCTTGGACTCGCAGGAGCCGACGCAGGCCTCCGTGATCTCCTTGTAGTAGAGCTGCTGCTCCACGGAGAGCTCGTGAGTGGCGCGCGCTTTCACGCGCACCGCGGCGCCCTCCGCTGGCACTTTCCTCTTGTCCTTGCCTGCGCGAGACGGGGCAGAGGGGTAGTGCGGGGGAGACGGAGGGAGAGAGGGCATGTACGCATGGACGCATGTTTGTTTGTACTCTGAAGTTCTTTCGCGCCGTACGCAGCCAAGCCGTGCGTTTCAGAAGTGCGGGCTCACCGAACTTGCGGACAGACGGGGCAAGGGAGTGGGTGAGAGAGGCCTGGTGTTCGTGGGACAGAGGGTGTGAGTGGGAATCGAACTCGGGTCGCCGGATTTGTAGAGCGGCGTGCAGACCGTAACCAAAATTATCCCACCAAGACAAAGAATCCCTAGTGCCTATTTTTTTTAAACCACACCAGGTACTCATTCGAGGCTGAATCGACCTAGAAGAGGCCCAAAACTGGCAGGAGGTCACGGGGCAGACCCAGGTGCCACGGGTCGACTGACTGAGATGACTGAGATGACTCCCCCCACACCCGCCCGAACACACACGCGTGCTCACACACACACGCCTGCTCACACACACACGCCTGCAACAACAACAACAACAACCGCCATTCGCCACTAAGTGGCGGTGACGTCACCACGACGCTTGTGCCAGGCTATGTGCACCCTGAGGCCACGTGAAGTGTCGAACGCCCGCTGGCAGGAGGTCACGGGGCAGACCCAGGTGCCACGGGTCGACTGACTGAGATGACTGGCTGATGCACCACCTGTGCCCCCTACTGTGCCAACCTGCTGTGCTTTAGCCACCCGGCGCTCCGCTCGCTGTTGTGAGCGTCGCTCCTCCGCCCTCCGTTGTTGTTGGAGGGCGACTGCCTCCAACTGCCCAGTAGCATCCTTCACGAGCCTCCTCCACAGAGGCCGATCTTGACACCGCTGGTACCAGTCATCGGCAAGTCCACTCAGCTCCACGTCCTCCTGTACCACATCACTCCATCTCTTCTCTAGCCCGTGCCGCGCCCGCTTAGCCCCCTCAATCCGGCCAAACAAAAGCTGTTTCGGCATGCGGTGGCTGGGCATGCGGGCTACATGACCCAGCCATCGCAGCCTTGCCTGCCGGAGGAGCTCACCGATGGGACCCTGCCCAGATCTTTCAAGGATTTGTGAGCTCCTCACACAATCCAGTCTGGTTAAACCCAGGATGGATCGTAGGCAGGCCAGCCTAAATGTTTCTAACCGGCGAAGATGTTCCATTAGGGGGGTCCACGTTTCGCAAGCGTAGAGAAGGGAGGGAATGACCGTGGCCGAGAAGACCTGAAGCTTAGTGCGGAGCGACAGACCAGGTAGCTTCCACACAGCGTTACGCAACCAATGAAAAGATATTGCCGCTCGACTGATTCGGAGTGAGACCTCTGCTGTTAAACTGGAGCCAGTCATAAGCACACTGCCCAGGTATGGGAAACTCTCCACTCTCTCCACAACTGCCCCATCACCGATTGGGAGTTGTGGGGGTGGAGTGTCCGATGGTACAAAATACCCAGGCAGGTGCTTAGTTTTGGTGGGGCTGATGGTAAGGCCCCACCTCTTAGTGGCACGCTCCAGTCTCAGCAGCAGCGTCTCCAACTCCTCCTCTGACTGAGCAGCTATTACCAAGTCATCAGCATACATAACGTGGTTGAGCAATAGGGAGCCATCCCTTGACCGCACCCGGGCATCGATTAGCCTCCCATTATATCTGTACCATATGGAGATTCCCCCGGTACAGCTATTGAAGGCTTCACGAACTACGTGGTCAAAATAGATGTTAAATAATGTGGGAGCCAGAGGACATCCCTGTCGCACCCCAAGGTGTACAGGGAATGGCTCTGACTCCCGGCCACGCAGTTTTACCCGGGCCCGCTCACCATCATGAAGGTCCTTAATGATCGTGAGCAGAGGGTCAGGTACTCCAAAAGCACGAAGAACGACCCAGAGCCCAGGCCTACTGATGGTATCATAGGCCTTGACCAGGTCAATAAAGCAGAGATGTAGGTCTTGTTGGAATTCCCTACACCTCTGCTGTAGCAGACGGACAGAAAATATGGCATCTGTGCAGGACCGCCCTTTCCTGAAACCGCATTGGGGCTCCGCAAGCCTCTCCTCAGCGTGCCTGGCAAGGCGATGCTGAATAATCCTTGCCAGGACCTTTCCCGGCACACTGAGGAGTGAGATGCCCCTGTAGTTGTTACAGTCTGTGCGGTCCCCCTTCTTAAAAAGGGGGACCACCAGGGCATCCTTCCAATCCTGCGGAACCCGTCCAGTGGTCCAGACTGTTGTTATGATGTCATATAGGGCAGTCTGTGCACAAACGCCACCCTCCCTCAGCATTTCGCTTGGGAGATCATCTCTGCCCGCTGCCTTTCCTGGTCTCAGACTCCGGATCGCCTTCAATACTTCCTCAGCAGATGGCACCTCAGCCAGCCACTCACAGGGGGTGACTTCATCCAATATTTGAGGCACCGCAGCCTCAGCAGGGTCATCCTCACTTTGTGCCACGATGTTTTCCTGGCTGAGGGATTTTCCCTCCCCCAGGACCTCACAGAAATGCTCAGCAAATCTGCGAACCTGTTCCTGGGGGTCGGAAATTGGATCACTGTTTTTTCCCCTAATGATGGTAATAGGTGTGGCGCTGCAGGTTACTTTTTTGATGGAGTTAAATAGAGATTTGTGATCACGGGCCACTGAGGCAGACTCCATCTCCTCAGCAACCCGCGACCACCACCCATCCTTGCAGCGCCTCACGGCTCTCCGAACCTCCGAGCGAAGGCTGCGGTAAGCCTCCTCATTCTCTGACGTGGGATTCTGTAGCCGATGACAGTGGGCCTGTCGCTTTTTCTCAACCATCCTGAACAACTCCTCTGTCATCCAGGGTGTCTGGGGAGGTCTGGACCGCGTACCCAAAGCAGCCATTGCAGCTGCATGAGTCACAGTCCTAAACCTCGCCCATTTACCCTCGACATCAGGAGGAGTCGGGGACGATGCCAATCCCAGCCGCAAGCGATGATGAAATTCTCGCTTGCAACTTTCATCAGATAACTGAGACCAGGCCACTTTAGGTTGGAATGGGGTCCTGGGTGTACACCCACCACCGGAGTGGAAGAATGGCAGGCGCATCTTACAGATGACTAGTCGATGGTCAGAGGGCAGATCAGCTCCACGGTAGGTCCTGGTGTCAAGGACATGGGCTCGCATTCGCTGGTCCGTCACTATGTAGTCCAGCAGATGTTCTTGCTTGGACCCGGCATGCATCCATGATGTTGTGTGGATGCGCCGATGCCGGAACAGCGTGTTGGTAATTACAAGCCCATGGGCTGCACAAAAATCTAGCAGCCTCCTACCGTTGTTATTGAGCTGATCTGGCCCATGCCCTCCAATCACTCCAGACCAGGTGCCAGTATCATGACCAACTCGGGCATTGAAGTCACCCAACATGATGACTCTATCCCGAGGGGCCACTTTAGCCAGCACCTGTGACAGGAGGTCATAGAAGGCATCTGACTCATCGGCTTTGCCTGCATCCCTCCACGGATGTTCATCTTCGGTGGGGGCATAAGTAACCACGACCACCATTCCTCGCCTCCGGTTGATGGGAAGGCGAGCCCAAAGTAGCCTGGGGCTTACAGCTTCCCACACCTCACCGCCACGCTCCCACGCCCCCTTCATTCTTTTGTTCAAAAGAAGACCCACACCCTGTTGTTTGGCAGTCTGCTGCCCCGAGTAGAGGACTGTCCACCCCTCATGGTGGCAGGAGCCAGAGCCGGTCCACCGGACCTCCTGAATGCCGCATAGATCCAGGCGGTACCGGTCCAGCTCCCGACAGAGGAGTGGCAGCCTCTCCTCTGCAGTGAGCGTTCGAACATTCCACACACACACGCGCGTGCTCACACACACACACGCGCGTGCTAACACACACACACGCGCGTGCTCACACACACACACGCGCGTGCTCACACACACACACGCGCGTGCTCACACACACGCCTGCTCACACACACACGCGTGCTCACACACACGCATGCTCACACACACACGCCTGCTCACACACACACACGCGTGCTCACACACACGCCTGCTCACACACACACACATGCGCGCGTGCTCACACACACGCATGCTCACACACACACGCGTGCTCACACACACACGTGCTCACACACACACACGCGTGCTCACACACACACGCGTACTCACACACACACACACGCGTGCTCACACACACACACGCGTGCACACACACCCTTGCCGTCGGAGGGCCCGCTCGTGGAGGCCTTGTGCCCAGGCTTGAGGTTCCCGTCGCTCTGTCCGGGCTTCATGATCCTCATGGGCTCCGTCGCCTCCTTCTTCTGCTGCTCCTTAGGCGCTGGGGTTCGGGGGTGGTGGGAGGAGGGTGGGGTGGGTGTGATGAGGGATGCAAAGTTAGTCGGGATTATGGTATTTGTGCAGGACCGCCCCAGCCTGAAGCCACATTGATCCTCCAAATTCAATCCCAATAGGTTCCAGTGATTACAATGGTCAGAATGAGTGACCCCCGGACTGTGCACACTAAAAATTACTCAAGTAAACACCCTGACTGTGAGAACACGGGCCGAATGGCATATGAATCTGCTTAAATAATACAAACATACAGCCAATGCCCTATTAACCGGCGTCTGTCATAGTCTGCAAGACGAATCTTCCTTCACGTATCCGGAAACATTCCGGCAGCCATCCGGCATCTTGCCCGTGCGCTTATCGTAGGTCCGTTTCTTTTTATTTCCACGGGAGCTTCGGGATACTGCCGAGTGGTGGTGCCAGCGGCAGTCTGTACATACAGTTTGTTCGTCCATCAAAGGTCGATGATGACCACGGCACACTTCATTGGGATGAGTCTGGGGCACGGTGAGAAGGCAGGTGACTGAAAAGGCCAACCTGAGCCCAGAACACTCCTATGGCACACTGGACATGATATGTTGGTCGCAGCCTCCTGGGGGACGGGCCTCTTGATACGGGCCTTGCGCCGTTGACTCTTCGGCATGGCAGTAGTACAGTACATACAGTAATGTACTACTGTACACTGTACCCTAAACAGCCCCACCGCTGCTCTATATTGAACTTAAAGAATACTCTACAACCGACTGGTGAGTGCCTTTTGTAAAAAGGGCATCTTGTTATTATTTCTTCTGTCATCGTAAAAAAAAAATTGTCACATTCGTTTCTTTACTGAAAAGTGTTTCAATGCACTTGTAAATTTGCGTAAGTCTAATATACTTCATTAACAGGCACCCTTCATTGTCCCCCGTGGACGCAGGATCACGCAGCTTTAGTTGTACTGCGCTTGGGTAACCAGGAAGGCCCCACCGAGTGTCCCACGACTCATTTTCAGGAGGGTCCTGCCCAAGTTTTCGCAGTGAGTGGGGAGGGGGGGCGACGTTCGCAACGTGCAATCACAACTTGTGTATACTTTTACATTCTTTTGAATGAATTTAGACCGTAACGCCCGCACACAGGCCTGCTCTTGCGAATGACGTCACGGGATCTTCACCGTCCGCTGTAGGGCAGGCGGTGCGTCGTTTTATTGTAACGGTTAATACTCACGCAGAATTAACCCCCTCCCATTCAGAGGACGTGCGTGTATGCCATCGGTTCTTCTTCCGATTCCATTCCGGTGAGGTACGTGTTAAACGAAGATGAAATAACTTCAACAGTACGCCTTCAGGTCGGGAGACATTCCGAGGCTCTCACAAGGCCATGCGGGGAGGTGCATGTGGCACGGTTTGGCGCCGGCAATCGTAGAGAGCGGTCGTGTCGCTACCATTCTCTGCGGTGAGTACGATGTCTTTAGAAACAAACGGCCGCGATGCTCTCTCTAAATAAAGCGAACGCCGAGTTGCTCGCACGTTCGGAGATTCGGCGGTGCGCGGGACACCTACCCTGTAACGTGCAGACGTCTCGGAACGGGTTGATCACAGCGACCGCTGGATTCAAACCGCGAACCTCTGAAACAAGCGGCGAACGCGATACCACAAGACCACGTCATGGCCTCTATACACGTGGGGAGTGGTCGTGCAGCGGATAGCGCACCATCATCGGGCCGCCAGGAGCAACCTAAAGCATCGGGTGTGCTCATCATCTGTTACAACTGTGGCCTCAGGGGCCACGTGGCTGTGGGATGCCGGGTACCGCGACAGTGACGGCCGTGACCACAGGTGCTCCAGCCTACCCACCCCCGCATCTAACTCCGGCAAGTCGCGGCACCACACATGCTCGGCCTGTACACACACATATCCCTACCTCGCGCACTCCAGTGCACAAACCCCGGGGTTTGACCGTGGGTTCGTCGGGTTGCGGCGGGGTCGAGAGGGCGCTAGGGCTGAGCCAGTGGACCAAATTGGCCCACCGTGTTGTTACTGCGTCGGCAGGTACGTCCGCGGTCGCAGGGTGTATAGACGGGGTTGAGGTGTGGGTCCTCGTCGATACGGGTGCGTCGGCGACTATTGTCTCGGATTTGATCTATAATATCCTTCCTGTGCAGAGCCGTCCCTTGCTGCCAGTTGATGTTCCATGTTATGCAGCAAACGGGGGTTCGTTGGGTATCATAGGCCAAATCCGAGCACAAATTTGCATTGGGGATATAAAATTGTCTGGGCCAATATTAGTTTCTTCCTCGCTAGTGGTTCCGTGCTTGTTGGGGACAGACTTTTTGGCCAAAATGCCGATTAAAATATGAATTGATCAGGGGTGCATCGAGCTCCCTTCGGGCCGACGTGTACAATTCCTGTCCTCCCCCGTCACCTCACGGGCGGCATGCACAACGGTACAGGCAGTCGTCACCCGTATAGTGCAGGTACCACCGGGCGCGCAAATGCTCGTGCCTCTCCGGTTGCGTCGACCTTTCGCTCCGGGTGTGACGGATCACGGTGTCGTGTTGGGGCCCTCGAGGGCTAGGGAGAACGGATTGGATTTGGTGGCCGCCCAAACGATCGTTAAGGGGAGCGATGAACCATTCATCATGGTCCTTAACGTCGGAGCGCAGACGGCCGTAGTTAACCAAGGCACCGTGCTTGCACACGCGACGCCGGTACCCGTAGTAGAAACGGTTGTGGGGCAAATGGGGAGGGGTCTTCCGACTTACCCACGTCCCGTTGAGGACGAGGGTTGGGCGGATGCGCTATGTTCCGAAACAAGTGATCTCTCCGACTCCCAGCGCGCCGACTTACGCACCCTTCTGATCGAATTTGCCGATGTCTTTAGCAAACATAAGTATGATATCGGATGCACCAAATTATTGCGACATCATTTCGACACGGGTGACAATGCCCCGATATGCCAAAATCCTTTTCGGTTGAGTCCCGCTGAAAAGGATCATGTCAAATTGGCTGTAGATGACATGTTGGCCGCAGATATCATATCTCCGTCCACCAGCCCATGGGGAGCACCCATAGTGCTTGTCAAAAAGCACGATGGGTCCTTGCGATTCTGTGTAGATTTTCGGCGCCTAAATAAAATCTCTGTGGCCGATGCGTATCCACTTCCCCGGATGGACGATTCCCTGGATGCTTTGGCAGGCACACGTTTTTTTCCACGCTGGACTTGTTATCCGGATTTTGGCAACTCCCATTGGTTGATGAGTCCAGACCGAAGACTGCCTTTCGTACACCTCAAGGCCTATTTCAATTTGATCGGTTACCCATGGGTTTACATTCCGCTCCGGCGACGTTTCAACGCCTTATGGAACTGGTTTTGGCTGGCTTGCAATGGGACGTTTGTCTCATCTATCTGGACGATGTCATCGTGTTCAGCAAAACATTTGACGAACACCTGTTGCGATTGCGCGCCATGTTCCTCAAAATGCGTGCTGCAAATTTGAAATTCAAGCCGCAAAAATGCCACCTGCTCCGGGAATCCGTGCGGTATATAGGACACATCGTCAGCCGATCGGGCATTTCTACCGATCCCACGAAGACGCAGTGCGTCAGCTCCTGGCCGACCCCCACCTCGGTGGCTGAGGTCAGGAGTTTTGTTGGTTTCGCATCCTATTATCGGCGGTTCGTTGCGAACTTTGCTACCGTTGCCAAACCTTTGCATGCCCTGACGGCAAAGGCAGCGAGGTTTTGTTGGGGCCAGGCCGAGGAGATCGCTTTCCGTTCCCTTCGCGACGCTCTCGTGCAGACTTCACCATTAAGCTACCCCGATTTTTCCAAACCCTTCCTGCTCGATACTGACGCCAGCAATACGGGTATCGGGGGTGTGCTCTCGCAGGTCATCGATGGTGTGGAGCGCGTGGTGGCTTATGGCAGTAGGGTCCTGTCCCCGGCGGAGCAGAGATATTGTGTCACGCGTCGGGAGCTGTTGGCCATTGTATACTTCATACAACAGTATCGGCCATATCTGTACGGGCGGCATTTCACCGTCCGTACAGACCATGCGGAATTGCAATACGCCTTGCGGGTAGACCAGCCCTCGGGGCAATTGTCCCGATGGCTCGAGGTCCTTCAGGACTTTGATTTTACTACCACGTATCGGAAGGGTGTTCGACACGCTAATGCGGATGCCCTATGTCGTCTGCCACCCGCCTCCGATTGCGCTTGCCTCACGGGTTCGGGGCGTTGCAAGCTGCTAGATGATGGCACCGTGTCTGACGCTGCAGTCCTTGCTGCCACCACCGAGGACCCCTTGTTGGTGGGTCCTATCGAGCAGTGGGGTAAGGACTCCTTGCTGGGGTTGTCCATTACAGAATGGGGGCGCCTCCAGATGGAGGACGCATCCCTGATCACGTTGCGTCGTCGTGCGGGGGATTCCTTGAAGGGAGTGACGGGCGTTGACTCGTTCGGATTGCGCCAGGGGCTCCTGCTGCATTGGGACGGGAACGCCCGCCGACACAGGCTGGTGGTGCCTTTTGCTCTACGGTGTAAGGCCGTGTGGGCTGCTCACGAGCGGCTTTTGCACTTGGGGACCCATAAGACCCTTGCCATGCTCCAGCTGGACTTTCTCTGGCCGGGTATGGCTAGGAACGTGGATGACCTCCTGGGTGCATGCACTCCATGCGCCCAACGGAAACCACCAGCGAGAGCCGCCCGTCCACCGATAGTCAATTACAGTCTCTCGGGTTAATGAACTCGTTGCACTTGACATATTGGGGCCCTTCCCTACGACC
The DNA here is from genome assembly GCF_048934315.1 of Petromyzon marinus. Taxonomy (NCBI): domain Eukaryota; kingdom Metazoa; phylum Chordata; class Hyperoartia; order Petromyzontiformes; family Petromyzontidae; genus Petromyzon; species Petromyzon marinus. Next base: position 8,889,175 of record NC_133730.1, on the reverse strand, counting down.
CCTAGGGGTAACAAGTACCTGCTGGTTGGCGTGGAATACTTTACACGCTGGCCTATGGCATGGCCCCTCTCCAACCAGTCAGCAGCGGCCGTCGCCGAGGCCTTTATCCAGGGCTACGCCCTCGACAAAGGTGCTCCCGAACGGTTGCTGACTGACCAAGGGAAGAATTTCTCTGATGTCCTTCTGCACGAGGTGTGTGCGCTTCTGGGTACAAAGAAAATTCAAACTTCTCGCTATCACCCGCAAACTGATGGTATGGTAGAACGCCTGCACAGGACCCTCACGTCTATGTTGTGTCACCAAGTGTGTGACTCCCAGACCGATTGGGACCTTCAGATCCTGGGTGTTTTGGCGGCCTACAGGATGGCTCCTCACGCGGCGACCGGTTTCTCGCCGTTCTTCCTGATGTATGGTCGCGATGATGACCCGCCTATTACAACTCAGTTGCGGGTCTCCGAACCAAACGAGAAATAAAAATTGGCCGACCACATCAAATTTAACATCCGGAGGTTGACCGAAGCGCGGGAGGCAGCCGCCCAAAACTGTCATTCTCGTCAGAAGGCCAACTTTACGGTTGCGGTTGCACAAGTCACACACCCATGCGTGGAAGCCCGGGGACAAGGCTTGGTTGCACTGCCCTCAAGTGCCATTGGCAACCTCGGCAAAATTGTTGCGGCCATGGAGGGGTCCAGTGGAAATTGTACAGGTCATGCGGCCACAATGTATCCGCATTCAGTGGGGAAAACGCCGCTGGTACGTCCACCCCTCGCGGCTTAAGCCGGTTGCGACACCTCGTGCCCCTCCACTACACCACACAGGCCGAGCATGCGATGTGTCCGCTGACCCCGGGACGGCAACTCCGCCGCCTGGCCCTGATGTACCACTAACTGTGCCATCTTCAGGTGCCCCGAGGATGACGACCTCCGGGCCGCTTGCGCCACCCGGCGGGGATTAGGGCTGCCCTCTCGAGACGTCAGGGGGTTGTGCACCCGCACGGACAGCGCCCACCACCGGCACGGCCGGGTTCCCCCCCGACGATGGGCCGCAAAACGGACTCGTGCTAAAACGTGCCGGTTGTTGTGACTTCTTGTTGCACTTGTTATGTTCTTCCTTTTCTGCACGGACGGGTGGCTCAGGTTGAATGCGGGGGGGGAAGGGGGGGGGGAAGTATGTACATATTGTACATAGGGAAATTTTGTACAGGCGGGTTTGGTTATTGTTGGGGTGTTTGTTATTATGAGGCATGCACAGTTGGGGTTTTGTTATATTTTTATTGTTGATGTTGTTACAGCCGGGACAGCTGCGAGCCGTACGGGAGGTGGTGATGTAGGGGTGTTGTGTGATACAGAGGTACAGCCGAACCTTGGTGTGATCCTAGGTGGCTACAATGACGTCCGCTTCTACAGCCCCGCCCAGTGGGTTATGGGTATAAAGGGTGGGGAGTGAGGAAGCTCGGGGCAGAGTGTTGGGACCAAGAATGAAGTACCAGGGAAGAAGGAAGACCAGCTAAGTAGAACCCTGGGACTCCCCTGACTGCTGTCCTTCTCAGGATCGGCAGGGCAAGCCAGCGGTACGGCCCCAGGAGCCACAGAGCCGACGTCCTTCTAAGGGCCGGTCTGGTTGGTGGGGTGCCGTGATCGGAGCTTAACCAGGGCCAGATCAGACAGCCTCCCCTAGAGCCCTTAGCTGGAGGAATCGGGGAACATATGCTTAGGCTAGATAGCCTAGGGGGATATTCCTAAGTGTATTCGGGTGAAGGGGGCGCTACCCCTTCAGTGTGACCCCTTGTTATAAGTAAATAAGTGCTGCCTCTACTCTACAGTCTCCGTGTCACTGGAACCCACTACAGAAACAAGAAGATGCTCGGTGTAGTCGGCACTTTGCTTCGTTCACCATTTCGTTTTTTTCAATGCTTTATGTTAACCCCTCCCCCCCCACTTTTAAATGAAAGATTTCACGGAAGATCACGCTCTCTCTCCTCCTTCTTACCGCTTCCCCCTCTATCTCTACCCACCCCCCTCTCTACCCCCTCTCTCTCTACCCCCTCACTCTCTCTACCCCCCCCCTCTCTCTACCCCCCTCTCTCTCACAACTCTACCCCCTCTCTCTACCCCCCCCATCTCTCTACCCTCTCTCTACCCCTCTCTCTCTACCCCCCCTCTCTCTACCCCCTCTCTCTACCCCCCCTCTCTCTACCCCCCCTCTCTCTTTACCCCCACTCTCTCTACCCCCCCTGCTCTCTCTACCCCCCCTCTCTCTACCCCCTCTCTCTCTACCCCCCTCTCTCTCTTCCCCCCCCCTCTCTCTACCCCCTCTCTCTCTCTACCCCCCCTCTCTCTACCCCCCTCTCTCTACCCCCCCTCTCTCTACCCCCCTCTCTCTACCCCCCCCTCTCTCTACCCCCTCACTCTCTCTACCCCCACTCTCTCTATCCCCTCTCTCTCTACCCCCTCTCTCTCTACCCCCTCTCTCTCTACCCCCTCTCTCTCTACCCCCTCACTCTCTCTACCCCCCTCTCTCTCTACCCCCCTCTCTCTACCCCCTCTTTCTCTACCCCCCTCTCTCTACCCCCCCTCTCTCTACCCCCCCTCTCTCTCTACCCCCACTCTCTCTACCCCCCCTGCTCTCTCTACCCCCCCTCTCTCTACCCCCTCTCTCTCTACCCCCCTCTCTCTCTTCCCCCCCTCTCTCTACCCCCTCTCTCTCTCTACCCCCCCCCTCTCTCTACCTCCCTCTCTCTACCCCCCCTCTCTCTACCCCCCTCTCTCTACCCCCCCTCTCTCTACCCCCTCACTCTCTCTACCCCCACTCTACCCCCCCTCTCTATCCCCTCTCTCTCTACCCCCTCTCTCTCTACCCCCTCTCTCTCTACCCCCCTCTCTCTACCCCCTCTCTCTCTACCCCCTCTCTCTCTACCCCCTCACTCTCTCTACCCCCCTCTCTCTCTACCCCCCCTCTCTCTACCCCCTCTTTCTCTACCCCCCTCTCTCTCTACCCCCCCTCTCTCTACCCCCCTCTCTACCCCCTCTCTCTCTACCTCCTCTCTCTACCCCCCCTCTCTCTACCCCCTCACTCTCTCTACCCCCACTCTCTCTACCCCCTCTCTCTCTACCCCCTCTCTCTACCCCCCTCTCTCTCTACCACCCCCCCCCCCCTCTCTACCCCCTCTCTCTCTACCTCCTTCTCTCTACCCTTCGTCTCTCTCGATCTCTCTCGCCCGCTCACACACAACATCGCTCACACACAACATCGCTCACACAACATCGCTCACACACAACATCGCTCACACACAACATCGCTCACACACAACATCGCTCACACACAACATCGAGTCCCTCCACCGTTATTCGACAATCTACACGAACTTCTGGGAGTGCACGGTTGACTAGGTACGGTGCGAAAGAAGCTCAACATAGCACGGTTGGCTAGGTACGGTGTGAAAGAAGTTCAACATAGCACGGTTGGCTAGGTACGGTGCGAAATAAATTCAACACATACATAATATGGTTGGCTCGGTACTGCTCGAAAGAAATTCAACACACATGCATAGCACGGTTGACTAGGTACGGTGTGAAAGAAGTTCAGCACACATGCATAGCACGGTTGACAAGGTACGGTGTGAAAGAAGTTCAACACATGCATAGCACGGTTGACTAGGTACGGTGTGAAAGAAGTTCAACACACATGCATAGCCTCCTCCACAGAGGCCGATCTTGACATCGCTGGTACCACTCGTCGGCAAGTCCACCCAGCTCCACATCCTCCCATGCCGCGTCCCGTCCATGTCTTGCTCTTTGGTTCTTTCGGTATAATCTCGGAGAAATAAAACAAATCAAATCATAGAGTACGACGTTTCGATTGCAACACAAGCAACCGTCATCAGGTAGAACTACATTCGAGACAGCCGCCGCCTCTCCCACCAAGGCTGCCAGGGCTGAACACCCAATGGGGGGAGCAGGTGGCAGGACGGGCACGTCGGCTGGGGCCCGTCGAGAAATTCGTGGCCGAGGGAGGCGATTGGGAGGCGTTCGTCCGCCGATTCGAGACTGCCGTCCACGCTCTCGACCGGTCGGACGAAGATGCGCTACGAGCGCTGCCATCCGTTCTGGACGACGATGCGCTCGCCTCTTACACCTCCCTTCCGTGCGCAGCAAGACCACTGTTGTATATGTAGGTTATGAAAATTTAATGAAAATAATGAAAATCAAATGAAATTTTTAATTTGCATAATGTGTGTAATTACGCGTATTAATTATGGTAATTCGAGAGATACTCGTATTAATTTATGCGAGTGTGTGTGAGTATGATAATGCAAGTCGTCATGATATTTAGGGTCGTATCCAATCAGAATAAGACAATTGATCATATGCAGTTATGCAGGTGTTGTGAGCGTGAATGCCAGAGTCAACGCGGCTTCGTTGTTTTTCTCCGTATTATCAATAAGGATACGATTATTCTCGCTTTAACATTTATTGATTATGTGTGTTAGTGTGCTTATGATAGGTCCACCAGGCTTCAGTCTCAATCGCAGAACAATTCTTATGCAGAATCACGGAAAGAATCAGACAGTTGCTTCTGCATTAATCAATTTTATTCTCTAGATAAACTTTAATTTTGGATAATATGAGAACTCTCAATCTCGAAATTTCAACACAGCATTAACACGGTAACCATCACGACTGCGTGGTTTCACTTTGATTAATTTCCCCCACGTATCGCGAGTGTTGTTGGTGAGAGAGAGAGAGAAGCTAAACATATGCATTCGCTATTCTAAACAAAACCTTAACACTCTATTATAAATGATTATACTGGAATTTGCACACACAGTACCGCGTTCATTCCTAGATCCATAAACAAGATTATGCTATTAAAGACGACCGACTAAAATATTTCTCAGTGACCGTATTCATGTAACTTGATGGCAACAATGTTTTCCTTTATCAGCTAATAGTTGACGCACTTATCATGAGTCTTCTTGTATGTGTTAATGCGTGAGCGTTGTTGATCTCGTGGCATCAATGCTTTGCGTAAAGCAGACGCCAAGGTTGGGCATCCCTTGTATCAAAAATGTGTTTGTTCCCGGCAGAGTGGTGGGGGGTGTGAGGGTGAGAGTGTGAGAGAGGGGGGGGGGGCATACGAACGCGGCTGCCACAGTTTCTGTCCACAGCTGGCTGGAAGAGTCGGCACGACGCTCGCCGTCGGCCGATGGGTGTTGAGTGCGGGCACGCTGCCCTCTCCTGGTGCTGCTCGAACGCTCTCAGCGCACGGTGGCGCGAAGTGGCTCGTGGCGCGAACAGTGGCGCGAAGTGGCGCGCAGTGGTGCGCTGTAGCGCACGCTGGCGCTGGTGGCGCGCTCTGAAGTGGTGCGCAGTGGTGGCGCTGGTGGCCCGAACAGTGATGCGCAGTGGCGCGCGCTGGCTCTAACACTCTTGCTGGTCAGGCTCTTTCCACTGCTGGATGAGCCAAGTCGCACGCGCTCTCTCTGTTGAGATGCCCGAGCGCTCTCAGCTGATTCGTTGGCAGCAGCAGGCTTCTTCACTGCTGTAATAGCTGAGTCGACACGACGCTTGGCCGCTGGTTCGTTGACTCTTTTGTTTGTTGGTGCTGGCCAAGCTTTTCCGCTGCTGGATGGCTGGCACTTATGTAGGAATACAGTTTCGAGTTTTTTCTTTGCCTTTCTTTCCCTGAACTCACTTTCGTTGATACATCGCGACTCAGCGATCCTCGCTACTCAGCGAGGCTCGCGCTCCTTGGAGCCAGCTGTTCGCTGCGACTGCTCGTGTCTTGTCGAACTTCTTGAACTGTTGATCTGTCTTGACTGAACTTTTGAAAAGATGGTTGGACCGTTATATTCAAAAAAATTATCCGCTCTGCGCAGTGAAAGGGGGGGGGGCGTGGCCTGTGTGTGTGTACGTGCGTGTGTGTGGCATTCCACAAGCCATCTGCGTTATACGATCCTGGGGGGCGGAGGGGCGACCCTCTTTGTAACAAGCCATTCCTCACTAGGGTGTTAAATTCTTTTCTCGTGCTGTGGGGAGAGACAAAGGCGGCCAGGATCTCTTTCTCTCTCCAACCCTTGAGTGAGAGAAAACAGATACCCCTTTTTCACTGTCCTTCCGTGGCAGTATGGAGATTTTGTAGATAACCTCTCTGCCCTCTCTTGGAGTTTATTATTCTATACATTCATTGTTTTTTACGATTTCCATCTGTGTTTGCGTGTTTTTGGGTTTGTGTGTTTTATGCATTATTTTTCTTTATTATTAAAAAAATATATGATATATATAACGGCAAATATTATTGTTAATCTCAATTTTGGAAAAGGCATATATCCAACACCACGCCACAGGCGGCCTAGGAGGCTTTGGGGGAGATCTACTCAACAGCTGTGGGCACCTTTAGACGGTTTCAGGACCGCCAGCGTGAGGCTGGAGAGTCCCCTTTAGCCTACAGGGGTGCGCTGCTCGTGTTGGCGAGGAGGTCTTTCCCTCGCCTGGCCAATGAGGCGCTCAAGAACCTCGTGGTTGAGCACCTTGTCGGCTGTCACTTTCCACGCCGGCGTTGTAATGCCGGTGGTGATGCTGGACGAACGTAAGGGCCGCCCGGATCCTAAAAGCCCATGAACAGGTCACGGGCCGGGCGTAACCAGTGGGCCAGGTGGCCGGCGTGGCAGGGGGGAGCGGCCGGGCTGTTACCGCGGCGCTATCAGGGCCAGCTACGCCAATCACCAGGCCTGTACCGTCGCTACGTGCTGTCTACGTAGCAGCTCAGAGTGGGCCTCCAGCAGCTGAGCCGGAGCCATCGCTGTGGGAGGTCTACACAGTGATCCGGGGGCTGACGGAGCAGAGAGGCCAGGGGCATGACCAGCCGCGGTGCCGCTGGGCGCCGCCTCTACAACACCGTGCCGAGCCACCCCGACAGCGCGCCCAGTGGGTCTTCCACAGTTGCGGTCGACAGGGGCACGTGGCAAGAAGGTGCCGGAGGCAGCCTACAAGAACCACGCGAGTGACGCCATTCCGCGAGCGTCGGGCCGGTCGGCTGGGTCGGCAATCCACACCCCCAACACTGCGAACTCGCCGCCGGTGGCCTCCTCGGGGTTGGCGTCACCATCCTGGTCGAGTGAAGGGGATCGCGATGGGGCCGGGGATCGTGACGGGGCCGGGGATCGCGACGGGGCCGGGGAGTGAGTCGCGACGGGACGTGATTCCGTGGTGGGAAGCGGCGTCACGCTCAGAAGTGACGTCACGGTCGGAAGTGACGTCACCACGTGGGGTGACATCGCGGGTTACTTAGCAACGCCGGCGGGTTGCCAGGGCCAATGGCCCCGGGGCTGAAGCAGCACAGGCAACCGCCGGTGCGCCGCGGAGCTGTCTCGTGCACCGCCTCGCCCCCGCAATGCGGCGGAGTGAGACGGGGCCGGGAGAGGCACATCACAAAGGGCGCACCCACAACAAAGGAGGGGGAGGAGGGAGGGGGGAGGTCTCACGGAAAGGCCCACCCCCCAACCCCCACCCCCCAATGCAATGGGGGGGCTGCCCAACACCACAGGGGGGGCCCATTCTACGTCACAATGGGGGGCCACCTCTCACTACATGGGGAATCCAGGCCGCACCCCAGTGGGGAGCCCACCCCTTGTGACAAGGGCGCATTCACCATGCTGTGACACACCCCAGAGAGGGGGGAACAACTTCTTCGGGCCGGTTCAGATCCATCCCCCGTCACCTCGCCATACACCGCGGGATAGCGAGCCTGGTCAGTAGCCGGACTCAGCAACACGATGGAAGAAGCTGGGAAGGCGGGTAGGAGCGGCCACGTCAGGAACCTCGGTCCTGGTCCGTGCAATCGTGGGAGTGTCGGCACGCATCCTGGTTGACACGGGGCACTGGCCACAATCATCTCGAGCACCGTGGACGAGATGCTGCTGGATAAAAATCGCAGGGAGTTTGGGCTTCCTGTGCCAGGTTCAAGCCCCGATACAGATTGGGCAGCTTTCGGTAGCTGGACCCATCCTTGTCTCCGCAATGCTGCCCGTGACCTGCCTATTGTGGACGGGACTTTCTGAGGAAAATACAGGGAACACATCTCCATTTCCTGAATGCGTGGAGGGACGGTGCCGGCCGAGTGGTACCCTGAGTGCAGGCTCTGGTCAGTGAGTCTGTCTCCATTCCCCCGGCAGCCCAGATACTGATACTGCTGCGATATCGGTCCTCCCTCGTGACAGCCTGGCCGGACTCACCCATCCAGGTGTCTCCGGCGCCAGCCACCACGGATCGCCATGCACAAGTGGGGGCCGAGACTATTGTCCAGGGGAACCAGCATCTATTCATTCAAGTGCTGAACACCTCGAACAGAGGAGCAGTGGTGCAGGTGGGAATGGTTCTGGCCCACGTTAGTCCCTTGTCACTCGGAGTCCCTGGGATGGGGCCAGAGCTCGTGGGAAGCATCAGCCAGTCCGAGGACAGAGGGGACGACTCGTGGATGGACCAGTTGGTGGGACCCAAGCCGGATTTGCCACCCGATCAGAAGCACCAGGGGACAAGACACGCCAACGCGGAAGCATTGCCCCGGCTTGCGCCCCAGGGCCCTTGTCCATGCACTGCAGGCACGGCACGCTGCAAGGAGGTGATGCCGGAGGGAACGGTCATCGATACCGTAAACATGGCAGTTGGTGCACAGGGTGAGGTCCAACCTGCATTGGATGCGTGCGGTGGAAGCCACCACCCCGGGTAACCCGGGTGCCTCTGAAGCCCATCACGGTGACCAGGGTCAACGAATTGGTCGCGTTGGACATCTTGGGACCGCTGCCGGTCACGCCATGGGGAAATAAATACTTGTTGGTTGGATTCGAGTACTGCACGAGGTGGCCGATGGCCTGGGCTCTCCCGGACCAGATGGCATAGAACATTGCTGATGCCTTCGTGGGGGGCTATGTTCTTGACAAGGGGGCCACCGGAGCGGTGCCCTCTTACCAAGGACGTCTGCTCTATCCTGGGCACTAAAAAGGTCCGAACATCTCCATATCATCCCCAGATCGATGGGATGGTGCAGCGGCTTAACCACCATAGCGACCATGCTGTCCCAAGTGGTGGACGAGAACCACTCTGATTGGGACCTCCACATCCCTTCGGTCTTAGCGGTGTACAGGGTGACCCCGCACGCAGCTTAGGGGTTCTCGACGTTTTTCCTGATGTACGGACGAGATCCCATCCCACCTATTGAGATGCAGCTGACGTACATTCCCACGAGAGCCGACGCATGGCCAAAGGCACTGAAGGCCTCCCTTATTTATTTGAGGGAGGCCCGCCAGGCAGCCGAGGCCACATCAGCCGACAGCCAAGGGAGAAATGTACGGATATGGGAGAGGACAGCGACAGCCAAGCCCTGTAAAGTCGGGGACCAGGCATGGCTACACTGTCCTCAGGTGCCGGTCGGCCTGTCACCGAAACTGCACCCACTGTGGAAAGGGCCGGTCAAAGCACTCCGACCGCAGTGCGTCCAGGTCCAATTGGGTAAGCGGCGATGGACTGTGCACACCACACGCCTTCAGCCGTACATCTCTCCGCCCCTATTGCCTCCACCATCCTCTGCATCGTCACCGCCATCATCATCACCCCTGCCCTGGCCGAGGTCGCTGGCCACCACTCGCCGACCTGTGAGGGGTTCGGTGCCCTGTGTTCCCTCGTAACCTACAGCGCCCCGTGTGAGACCTGATGGAGAGGCGGCGCGACCGGGGGTCGCGGGGGCTGGAGGGACGGCAGCACGGGGCGAGGCGCCACCGGCGCCACCGAACCGGGGGCCGCGGTGAGAAAGGCTCTGACGGAGGGAGCCGCCGCGCTCATCTGCGGCCCGTGGATGCCCCGGGCTGTTACGGAGCACTGGCCGGAGACCCGGGAAGACCATTCAATTGATGTTGTTATATTGAATTGTATGGTTGCTAAGGGGTTAAGGGTTGTTGTCACTATAAATGGGGGTGGGGGGCTCATGGGGAGACTGAAATGGTCGATGGCGTAGGCAGAACCGAGGACGGGTTTTTTTTCTTCCCGGGGGGGTGATGTAAGGAATGTCAGGGGAAGGATTCCCGCCAAAAGGAGGGGGACAGTGGAGCGGGAGAAGGGGGAGGAGCGGGTGAGGAGACATGAGAGAAAACTGGCAGAAACGGGAGAAGAACTGGCAGGAAATGGATGGAGAAGGCTGGGGACGAGTGTGGACTGGGGGTAGCAATGAAGGACGAACCCCCTGCAACCATGCGTCAGCTCTCCTTTACACCACTATCACCACCACTATCAGAACTTCACAAACAGTCACCGCGTCACATGGCAACATCTCGCTACTGTACTTGTACTCACCTTACTGTATGTAGCTCGTGTACAGTTCGTCGCACAACCCCATTTAAAATAAAAACAGAATAAGAATTGTCCATTGCCCGGTGTGTTTTACAAATGCCTGGGGAGATTTCTTTAGTCCCAGACCGTCACTGGTTGTGCCAAGTACTTTGTGTGTAATCAGTGCGACCTTCTCACCACACTACTCGCCACACTGCTCAACTTTATACTTATTTATTCTTAGTTTTTTCAGTAAAGTCACGTTGAAGAGAAACAACAAAATAACAAAATATATATAAAACAATAAAAAATTCTCACGACGTTTCGACCATAACTCAAACGGTCATCATCAGGTGTGTCGGTTTGCATAAATTTATTTTGAAAACGGCATATTTTTTATTTATTTATATATAAAAAAATAACGTTTGCGTCACGCGCAACGATTGGCAGTTTGCCCAGGACTAGTCCATCTATTTTTTGAAAAGAGGAGGGGGGAGACGAAATTTGTTTTTATGTATGCTGTCTGAAAGCCACTGTAAGCGTGAACAATCAATCAAGAACTGAAATGATTTATCAAATCTTTCCAATGATTGCTAAGATAGAATCCATCTTCTCGGTTGAAATTGTCTCTGTGCTTGTATATGTGGATAGCCTCATGAACGAATCTCTCATGGAAGCCAGATGGCTTACAAAGAACCTCCGTCTTGGAAAAGTCAATGGCATGTGAGCCTACTGAATTAGAACAATGATCTGCTACGGCCGAGGTGTTGGTCCTACCGTGTTTAAGGTCTGCTTTATGTTCACGAATGCGGTCCGAGATATGGCGTTTGGTTTCTCCAATGTAACTACTACCACAGAGGCAACTTAGTTTGTAGACACCAGGGTATTGTATGTCCGGAATCACATCTTTTACAGACGGAACCAGATCACGGATTTTATGTAATGTGTTGAAACGGACCTGGATCTTGTGTTTATTCAAGATTTTGGAGATCTTTTTTGTGATCCCAGCAATGTAGGGTAAAGTGATGGTTTTGAAAGGCTCCTCAAGAGGGTTCTTCTTCATGGTTTGAGTGATAGCTTTGCGGATTGTATAGTCGGAGTAACCATTAGCCCTAAGAGCTTGGTGTACGTGCTTGAGTTCACTGCTTATGTGTTCCTGGTCGGATATGCATTGGGCTCTATGATACAGAGTCTTGATGAGAGAATTCTTCTGTGATGGATGGTGGTGGGAATCCGGTTTCAGATAAGCATCCGTATGGGTAGCTTTCCTGTAGACAGAGTGGCTCATTGAACCATCAGGTCTCTTTTTAATTGGATGTCCTAATTAAAAAGAGACCTGATGGTTCAATGAGCCACTCTGTCTACAGGAAAGCTACCCATACGGATGCTTATCTGAAACCGGATTCCCACCACCATCCATCACAGAAGAATTCTCTCATCAAGACTCTGTATCATAGAGCCCAATGCATATCCGACCAGGAACACATAAGCAGTGAACTCAAGCACGTACACCAAGCTCTTAGGGCTAATGGTTACTCCGACTATACAATCCGCAAAGCTATCACTCAAACCATGAAGAAGAACCCTCTTGAGGAGCCTTTCAAAACCATCACTTTACCCTACATTGCTGGGATCACAAAAAAGATCTCCAAAATCTTGAATAAACACAAGATCCAGGTCCGTTTCAACACATTACATAAAATCCGTGATCTGGTTCCGTCTGTAAAAGATGTGATTCCGGACATACAATACCCTGGTGTCTACAAACTAAGTTGCCTCTGTGGTAGTAGTTACATTGGAGAAACCAAACGCCATATCTCGGACCGCATTCGTGAACATAAAGCAGATCTTAAACACGGTAGGACCAACACCTCGGCCGTAGCAGATCATTGTTCTAATTCAGTAGGCTCACATGCCATTGACTTTTCCAAGACGGAGGTTCTTTGTAAGCCATCTGGCTTCCATGAGAGATTCGTTCATGAGGCTATCCACATATACAAGCACAGAGACAATTTCAACCGAGAAGATGGATTCTATCTTAGCAATCATTGGAAAGATTTGATAAATCATTTCAGTTCTTGATTGATTGTTCACGCTTACAGTGGCTTTCAGACAGCATACATAAAAACAAATTTCGTCTCCCCCCTCCTCTTTTCAAAAAATAGATGGACTAGTCCTGGGCAAACTGCCAATCGTTGCGCGTGACGCAAACGTTATTTTTTTTATATATATAAATAAATATGCCGTTTTCAAAATAAATTTATGCAAACCGACACACCTGATGATGACCGTTTGAGTTATGGTCGAAACGTCGTGAGAATTTTTTATTGTTTTATATATATTTTGTTATTTTGTTGTTTCTCTTCAACGTGACTTTACCGAAAAAACTAAGAATATGAATTACTGCAGTCACGAAAGCTTTAAATCAAAATTTATACTTATTGTTGACGTTGGTGGTTATCTGTGGAGTGTGCACATGCGTGTTCCCTGTATATGTGTGTGTGCAATGCTAAGGATGTGTAGTGACTGTGCTTGTCACTATGGTGCCGGGGCTTGCGAAGCCACGGCCGGTAATGTGTTGTCTTTACGGGCAGCCCGTGTTACGGGATGTAGTACCACCGGCCCTAGCGGGGCTTGGGTGAGCGCTGGTTAGCACGGAGGCACCGCGAGCAGTGTGCGGTGCGGGCTCCCGGTGAGGGAGCGAGAGGGAGTATCAGCCAGCCAGGGTTACATTGGGGCATGATACTCTGGTTGACCAGCCGACACGTGAACGGACGATATTGGAGGGGGGCCACCGGTAGACGGGGGCCGTGGGGCGGTCACGTGGTCCAAAGGAGCTCTCGGGAACCTTCGAGAAGGAGCTCGAGAGGCTTGGAAGGTGGGCGGGGCGAGGGGCGCAGCCAGCCTCAGTCCGGGATCATATAACGAGGGCCCCGTGAGGAGCTCGAGGTTCTTCGTGTGCTAGTGTCAAGAAGATCCACGTCGGGGAGAAGAAGTCTCTAGCCACACGGTCCAGGACCCGTTTGTGGTCCAGGCCGGGAGAGCGAACCGTGTCTAGTTCTGCCGTAGCGTGGTTAGATGGGCATTCGAGACCCGAGTGTAGATCGTGTTGTGTGACGTGTTAAGTCGGAATAAAGTGTTGCTCCCAAGATAACGTCTGCGACTCAGTTGGACTCACTACAGATGCATTACGCCTCTTCCGACAAGCAAGCCAGCATCGAGACTCAAGGTGATTGAAAACAAAACTCTTTTTTCTATTAATGTCACTTTTTTACATGTTTTCTTAAGAATGTAATATTTATTTCAGTATTACATGTGTAGTGTAGCAGCGCCGACGGGTGGCTAGAAGTAGCAATTGTGGGTGTACCCACCCAAGGGGAGACAGTATACACGGGAAAGTCCACAAGCAGAAGAACTGGGGCAAGGGTCATGGAACTGATAAGAACTGGGCACAGGGTCATGTAAAGGATCCATCGTTGAGCTCCCAGAACCAGCTAGAAGGTTCGACAGTAGCTTCCAGGACTAGCCAAAGACCCGGACAATACGGAATGCGTACGTGATTGGCCAACCCCCAAGTCGGTGGGTGAAGTTCACAGTTTTGTCGGGTTCGCCTCCTATTACCGATGGTTCGTTCCTCAGTTCGTAACGATTGCCAAACCGCTTCATGCTTTGATCGCTAAAAACCAAAAGTTTCGATGGGGGGAGGAGGAGGCTGTGTTTTGCTGTGCTGCGTGATCACCTTGGTCACGGACCTCGCCTTGACTATCCAGATGTATCCTTGCTATTCGTATTAGATATGGATGCCAGTGATATGGGCATAGGCGCTGTCCTGTCCCAGGTAAAGAACGGCATGGAAAGGGTGGTTGCATCCTGTCCACCACGGAGCAGCACCGTTGCGTAACCCGCAGGGAGCTTTTGGCCATGGTATATTTTATACAGCAATCTCGGCCATATCTTTATGGCAGGGACTTTGCAGTTCGCACGGACCACGAGGCCCTTCAGTACTCCTTGCGCAGTCGACCAGCCTTCCAGGCCAACTTTTTCACTAGCTGGAAATACTGCAAGAGTACTCATTCAGGGTAGTTTACCGAAAAGGTCTGCGGCACTGCTATGCACATGCACTGTCTCGCCTGCGGCCGAGTGCGCGATGTGTGTGCTCGGTGGGTGCTGCCTGGTATAAACCACCTGCAGCTGGGTCGCCACAGGTCGTGGCGGCATCTAGAGATGCAGTACCAGCCGAGGGGGTTACCGAGTGGGGACGGCTGCAGGTGGAAGACGTGTCATTGCTGAGCTTACGGCGCCGCGCTGAGTCGGATCGCACAAATCTCGCTCCTACGAGGACTTTTGACTAGGTGGGATGAGGGGCTGCAGCACCATCGTATAATGGTTCCCACTGAACTGCGGGGTAGAGTGATGCGGGTGGCGCACGAAGATAAATTCTTGCACCTCGGAGTCTGGAAGACGTTGACACTCCAGCGAGATTTGTATTGGTAGGGTTTGTCAAGCGATGTGTACCGCCTGGTAAAGGGGCTGTGCTGATTGTGCGCACCAGAAACCACCGTTAAGAAGGGCTGAGTCTTCATTGCAATTCATCACAGTGTCTCGAATTAATGAATTGGTTGGGGGCCGTTTCCGGCTACCCAAAATGGGAATACATTTCCCCTGGTCGGCGTGAAATATTTTTCCCAGAGGCCAATAGCTTGGCGACTACCAGACCAATGTTGCATCCATTGCCAACGCTTTTTTGCATGGCCATGTGATGGACAAGGGAGCGCCCGAGTAGCTTCTCAAGGATCGAGGGCGGAATTTTTCGTCGAAACTGCTGCGCGAGGTGTGCGATGCTCTGGGCACCAAAAAGGTTAGAACTTCTCCATACCATCTTCAAACGGATGACATGGTTGAACGCCTGTACAGGACCTTAACATCAATGCCCTGTGAGGCTGTTAATGAGGTGCAGACGGATTTGGATTTGCACATCTCAGGAGTTCCTACAGCATACAGGATGGCCCCACATGCCTCAACAGGATTTTACCCGTTCAACCTTATGTACGGGCGAGAGAATGAACCTCCCCCATGGACGCTTAATTGGGTTTGTCCTTGAAAGGAAAGAAGGACGCCATCCCGACGCCCATGTAGGCCACGCTCGGGCAATTGTCTGAGGCACGCGAAGCGGCTAGAGGGAACTCTGGCAAAGTGCAGGCGGCTAACGAAAAGAACGCAGGGCGGCGGGAGTAAGTGCTTCCATGGAAAGTTTGGGTCAGGGCTTGGTTGCACTGCCTGCAGGTATCACCGGGTACGTCCCCCAAATTGCACCAGCCATGGTGAGGTCCGGTTGAGGTGGTGGAGGTTCGAAAGGCGGTGTGTGCGGATATAGGCGAACATGGCAATTGGTTCATTAACCCGTCACGCCTGAAGCCCTATGTTTATTCCCAGTTAGACAGTTCATTCCCAAATACTCTAGGGCCGGTGTCTTGATGTGTCCAACAAGCCGGGGTGGTCGGCCCCGGAAGCTGTGCCTCAGAAAAGTTGACTTGTGTTGCCCGCAGGATCCGAGCCACCGACATCTGGGAATCCTCCCGAAGCTGCCTCGGGCGAAGCACCCCAGGCAGGAGTCCAGTTGAGTTGTTCCGATGAGTCCAGGGAGGGGCCGAGCCCTTCAGGCCTTTTGTGCAAATCCCCAGAGCCCCAAGGAACAAAAGACCATGCGCAAGGCGGGGGACCGGCGTCGAGAACCCGGTCCAAATGTGCAAAGTTCCGTTCATCGGATACGCTACCCCATGTTGGATATTTTCACGTCATGAGCGGTTGTAAAGGGAATGTGAATCAGAATCGTGTTCATCGAATGACGGGTCATATATTTTTTTACTTCGCTCGCCCTTGCAGAGTTTTGTTATTCTGTTATCAAACTTTGTTCCGCCCTACTCTTGATTGCGTGTTGTTCTGCGGGATGTTGCTCTGCCGTAACAAACGTGATGTTGCTAAATATTATCCAGGACGGCTATCTTTTTAAAGAGAGCGGGGGGTGATGGAGCGTAGCAGCGCTGACTGGTGGCCAGAAGCAGCAATTGCGGGTGTACCCACCCAAGGGGAGACAGTATACATGGGAAAGTCCACAAGTGGAAGAACTCGGCCAAGCGTCATGGAAGGGACCCATCTTTGAGCTCCCAGAACCAGCTAGAAGGTGGCAAAGGCAGGGCCGGGCCCCGCTGGAAGCATATAAGGGGGTGAGCGAGGAAGCTCGGCTGTCCGTGGGAATTGGGGTCGTCTCGCCATGGAAGTCGTCATCGCCATCGTCGCTGCCGTCATTGTCATCGCCCGACGTCGCCACTGCTGGATAGTCAGCCAGCTATCCAGGCATTTATCGCCATCGAGCTATATGGTCAGCGTCACATTATGTGCTCAGTAAGTTGTGCAGTGTGAGTACAAATGTAAAGGTGCTAACTACTCACTGTTCGGTAACCTGCATTGCCACCAGCTATCAAAGGGGCAGTGCAGCGTTACCTCTCTGTGTGAATAACGGTTGGGGTCAGACGAGGTAAAGTGGATCACAGTCACAGTTTGGTAAGAACCAATCAGACAGTTCCACGTGGGAATGTGGGATTGGTTAGACCTGGCCACAAACGGGTATAAGAAGGGTGAGTGCAGAAAGCAAGGGGAGTTCTGACCCCCTACACGAAGACCGGGCAGAAGATAGCCAGGACCCTGGACCCGGCCTTCCAGCCCTTCTGAGGGCTAAGGCTCGGCGTATCCAGCGGTCAAGACCCACCGGGCCAGCGGTGGGTCAGATATCCTCCCCTAGGTCCCAGCCGGATGACTCTAGGATAGCGGTAGACTTGAGAGTAAGTTCCGCCAAGACAGGAGGCTGTACCTCCTTAGGTTAGCAAGAGATCCGTGTGTAGGTCCCGCTAAGTCCGGAGGCTGTACCTTCTTAGGGTAACGGGTGAGGGGACCATACACCCTTTGTGTGTTAGGGAGTGCATCAGAGGACAATAAACAGAGTGTGCCTCATCAGAAGTTTATTCGTCATCATACAACACTACTTAAGTAATATAAATAAAGATGCCTCTCCAGTTATTGTCTCCTACAATACACATGCAAATGTACAATATTTCTTCTGATGAGTCTAAGAAGGCTTTTCTGGTATAACCGTAGCACACTGACAATATCGCCATTTAATAATAATAATACATTTATTTTGTACAGCACTTTTCCCACGCACGTGGGGGTCCGGATGGGTGTTAGCACAAATGGGTGGGGGCCCTGACGGGTGAGAGTCCGGAGAGGTGGGGGTCCGGACGGGCGGTGGCACGGACGGGCGGTGATCTAGATGGGTGGTGGCATGAGCGGGTGGGAGCCCAGACAGGTGGGGGTCCGGACGAGTGTGGGTCTGGACGGGTGAGGGTCCGGACGGGTGGGAGTCCAGATGGGTGGGGGTCTGGATGGGTCGCTTCACGAACAGGTGGAGTTGCAGATGGGTGGGGGTCCAGACGGGTGGGAGTCTGGACGGGCGGGGGTCCGGATCGGTGGGTGTCCGCACGGATGATGGCACAGACGGTTAGGGGTCCAGACGGATGGGGGCACGGATGGGTAGATGTCTGGATAGGTCGGGGTCCAGGTGGATTGGAGCCCAGATGGGTTGGGGCACGGACGGCTGGGAGTACGGATGGGTGGGAGCCCGGATGGGTGGGGGTCCGGAAGGATGAGTATCCGGACGGCTGGTGGCATAAATGGTTGAAAGCCCAGTCGGATGGGTGTCCAAACGGGTAGGGGGATGGACGGCTTGAATTTTGGATGTTTAGGGGTCCGAATGTGTGGGGGCACGGACGGGTGGGGGCACGGACGGGTGGGGGCCAGGATGGGAGGGGGCACGGACGGGTGGGGGCCCGGATGGGTGGGGGCCAGAATGGGTGGCGGTCAGGATGGGTGGGGTCTCGGATGGGTGGGGGCACGGATGGGTGGGGGCCCAGATGGGTGGGGGCACGGATGGGTGGGGGCCCGGATGGGTGAGGGCACGGATGGGTGGGGGCACGGATGGGTGGGGTCTCGGATGGGTGGGGTCTCGGATGGGTGGGGGCACGGATGGTTGGGGTCTCGGATGGGTGGGGGCCCGGATGGGTGGGGGCCCGAATGGGTGGGGGCACGGATGGGTGGGGGCCCGGATGGGTGGGGGCACGGATGGGTGGGGTCTCGGATGGGTGGGGTCTCGGATGGGTGGGCGCACGGATGGGTGGGGTCTCGGATGGGTGGCGTCTCGGATGGGTGGGGGCACGGATGGGTGGGGTCTCGGATGGGTGGGGGCCCGGATGGGTGGGGGCCCGGATGGGTGGGGGCACGGATGGGTGGGGGCCCGGATGGGTGGGGTCTCGGATGGGTGGGGTCTCGGATGGGTGGGGGCACGGATGGGTGGGGGCACGGATGGGTGGGGTCTCGGATGGGTAGGGTCTCGGATGGGTGGGGGCCCGGATGGGTGGGGTCTCGGATGGGTGGGGGCACGGATGGGTGGGGGCCCGGATGGGTGGGGGCACGGATGGGTGGGGGCCCGGATGGGTGGGGTCTCGGATGAGTGGGGGCACGGATGGGTGGGGGCAGGAACGGGTGGGGGCACGAACGGGTGGGGGCACGGACGGGTGGGGGCACGAACGGGTGGGGGCACGGACGGGTGGGGTCTCGGATGGGTGGGGGCACGGATGGGTGGGGTCTCGGATGGGTGGGGGCACGGATGGGTGGGGTCTCGGATGGGTGGGGTCTCGGATGGGTGGGGGCACGGATGGGTGGGGTCTCGGATGGGTGGGGGCCCGGATGGGTGGGGGCCCGGATGGGTGGGGGCCCGGATGGGTGGGGGCACGGATGGGTGGGGTCTCGGATGGGTGGGGTCTCGGATGGGTGGGGGCACGGATGGGTGGGGTCTCGGATGGGTGGGGTCTCGGATGGGTGGGGTCTCGGATGGGTGGGGGCCCGGATGGGTGGGGTCTCGGATGGGTGGGGTCTCGAATGGGTGGGGGCCCGGATGGGTGGGGGCCCGGATGGGTGGGAATCCGGACGAATGAGTGTCCGGACGGCTGGTGCCATGAACGGGTGGAAGCCCAGTCGGGTGGGTGTCCGTTCGGGTAGGGGCATGGATGGGTTGGGGTCTGGCTGTATCGGGGTCCGAATGTGTGGGGGCACGGATGGGTGGGGGCAGGAACGGGTGGGGGTTTGGACGTTTGGGGTCTCCCACGGGTACGTGTCTGGACGGCTGTGGGCCTGGACGGCTGGGGGTGTGGACGGGTTGGGGCCTCGAGTTGATACTTGTAAGTGGATGATGATGATGATAGCAATGATGGTTGATAGCATCTGCGCATTTTAATTGGGGAAGAGTTCCGGGCGGCTGCCCGTGCAGCTGATTGTGGGTAGGATGAGGGAGCGGTGGGGTTGCGAGCACGAGGAAGCCGTGTGTCGTCATCCTCAGCACGGCCTCCGCAGACGAGACGTTTGAACAACTTGCGCACAAAGTGCCAGATTCTCGTGCGCCTGCTTTTGGGCCCGCAAGGTTCACACGCTTCTGCTTCCCGCGTCATCCATGGGTGTTGGAGAGCTTCTTTTGGGGTGGGTCGCTCTTCTGGCGTCCAACTGAAAACACAAAAAGTACACTTCTTAAAATAACCAAATTAAAAAGAGAGACTGCTCCCCATAACAGAGGTGTTGTTTTGCGTTAGATCGCGGAAATATGAATGTGTCGTAAAACCCGCCACCACCCACGTTCGCTGCGTAAATAAAACATCCCAATTAGTTACTGGTTCAACACACCGATGGCGCTGGAGAGTAAACCAACAACATTTACCGTACAAGCCTCGTGACGTTTCGCCAGTAATTACAACCAGCCTCATCAGGCGACAGCCAGAATTGTGGAGAAATCCTCCTAACCGAAAAAAACCTCTTATGGATAATATTGGTCGCACAAGCCTCCGTGTTAAACAGACACTGTTGCCTATTTAATTCACGTATAAATTAACCTCGAATTGTTATCTTCTAAGCGGGGACCAACGTTTTTCACACAAATCCTTTTGTTTTTTGAAGCCCGTGTCTCACCATACAAATTATGTGACCATGTTAGGAATATAAAAGTGTGAAGATGACTTTTCCTTTTTGACGCATCTCCACGGAGAGATGCGGTGAGTGCTGGAGGCTCATTTGTGCCATGTTGCTGGTGCTTGCTCCATGCTCATTCTATGCATCCTTTGGTAGGATGTGCTGGTACTGATTGTAACAGAGAGAATTAGAATCTGATTCAGATTTCTTCTTCCCATTTTACTTTGGAGGGAAACTATTACGGATGAGTTTTCTATTTTCAATCAATAACCGAGATAAGACCATGAGTGACAGATAAGGTGGTTCCTCGTGTAAATAGGAAGGGTCTAAGTTTAGTTCCAAGCTTATTTTGTTTAACCAGATGAGAACTGAAAAGACCAGGATAGTCAATTTTACAAGCGCAACCTGGGGCATCAGTCTGCCATGACGGGTGATGATTGCCTCTGCGAGGTCCGTGTCTCGTCAAAAGTCTGCCTTTAAGTCCATGTGTCTATATGAGTGTGTGGGTGTGTAAGTCAGCATCTATACGAGTCGTTGGGTCTCCGTGAGTCTTTGAATCCGAGTCTATGGCACGGGGTCGGCAACCTTTCAAAGAAGCACTAGAGCCATTTTTACTTTTTTAACTTTGACCAAAAGGGTTTGAGAGCCGCATCACATGCAGAGTTACATGTACCCAAACACAGCAGCGGGTATACAGCAGATAACAATAACACATTCTGATTTCAATACACAAAATAGGTGATGGAATAAACTGTCTCTTTAGTTTTTGTCCCCTTTAGTTAACGATACAGTTTGACGACGTATTGTTGCCACCAAGACATTCCACAGTGACCCATTCCCTGGCATATTTAATCAATTATTGGTTTTTTTGGATTAGATCGAGTAAATATAGAAATGTATAATTAAACCCACCACCTCCCGACACAGCTAATTAGTAAGGTTTTTCACGTAAACAGAAAATGCCAATTCGTTACTAGTACAGCACTAGTGTGTAGTGTAGTGTATAGTAGTGTAGTGTATAGTAGTGTAGTGAATAGTAGTGTAGTGTATAGTTGTGTATAGTAGTGTATAGTAGTGTAGTGTATAGTAGTGTAGTGTATAGTAGTGTATAGTAGTGTCGTGTATAGTAGTGTATAGTAGTGTTGTGTATAATGTATAGCAGTGTAGTGTATAGTATTGTATAGTAGTGTATAGTAGTGTAGTGTATAGTAGTGTTGTGTATAGTTGTGTAGTGTATGGCAGTGTAGTGTATAGCAGTGTAGTGTATCGTAGTGTAGTGTATCGTAGTGTATAGTGTAGTGTATAGTATTGTATAGTGTAGTGTATAGTAGTGTAGTGTATAGTAGTGTAGTGTATAGTAGTGTAGTGTATAGTAGTGTAGTGTATAGTGTAGTATATAGCAGTGTATAGTGTAGTGTATAGTGTATAGTAGTGTAGCGTATAGTAGTGTAGTGTTGTATAGTAGTATATAGTGTAGTGTATAGTGTAGTGTATAGTAGTGTAGTGTATAGTAGTGTAGTGTACAGTAGTGTAGTGTATAGTAGTGTAGTGTACAGTAGTGTATAGTAGTGTATAGTGTAATCCTCACAGGGCATCACAACAGTTGATTCAGCCCTTATCAGCAGCAAGCATTTTGGATATTTTTACTTGTGCACAATTCTCTTAAGGCTTTTGCTTCACTGAAACCAATATTAGTTTTTGCCAATTTACTGTTCTCAATAATCTTGGCAACCTCATGCCTAGTCATCTCAGCTTATGCGGGCGATGACTAACTTTCTGAGTCCTCTTTCAGCAATTATCTCATCGACAGGGATTGTACGGTGGGGCACCAGCAAAATGAAGACCTTCAGGGAGGACTGAAACCATATCGCCGGATAATTCAACGTTCAATGATAGGGATTACCGTTGAACAATCACAGGTGTAAGGGAATCTGCGAGCCACCCTTCCGCGCACACGCACCACGCAGACACAACATCTCCGCTCTCACGAACACGCACCAATCACACGCGCGGGAATATGCTGGACGGGGGGGGGGGGGTCAAGGGTTAAAGGGCAAATGACGTCACCCGGTCCAGAGGCGTACCGGACGTGGATGTGTATTGGGAGCAAGGGCAGAGAGGTTAAAAGGGGGCTGTGTGCTCGGGGTTGGCTTGGAACGAGAGTCGCTTTGCGATATTCTTTGGTTCTATTCGGTAAAGTCACGTAGGTAAAAAAAAATCACGACGTTTCGGCCACAACACAAGTGGCCTTCATCAGGTGAAGGGACCGGACTATCCAGAGGACAGTGTCCGGTCCCTTCACCTGATGAAGGCCACTTGTGTTGTGGCCGAAACGTCGTGATTTTTTTGTTTAATTTTTTTACCTACGTGACTTTACCGAATAGAACCAAAGAGTGTGGATCCTTGCAGTCACGAAAGCTTCAAATCTAGAATTGCTGTGCGTTGTTGAATTAAAGAAGTGGTTCAACTATTCCCCGACTCCTCTTCACAGGTATGGCTATTTTAGTGCACACAATCGACAGGAGGTACAAGAATAATGGCCTCGCATAATATGCACGCGTAATGAGTGTGATTACCATATAAATAACCCAACCGGCAATGCATACCCATTGTCATTTACAGTAAAACCTTGGATTGCGAGTAACTTGGCATGCGAGTGTTTTGCAAGATGGACAAAACTTTCAAATAAATATTAATTTGATATACGAGCGAGGGTCTAGCAATACGAGTAGTGTACGTGTACACGCTTTGTACTGCCGAGCGTCACGTGATCACAACTGATATACGAGCGAGGGTCTAGCAATACGAGTAGTGTACGTGTATACACTTTGTCTGCCGAGCGTCACGTGATCACAACTGATGTACGAGTGCTTTGGATTACAAACACGTTTCCGGAACGAATTATGCTGCGCAATTCAAGGTTTTTACTGTACATGCATTCATTAATCCCCCCCAAACCCAACTTCGTTCAAGACGGGCTCGCAAGTGATGCCATCACACACCTACCCCTCTATTTAAGGAACGAAACAGTAGGGGATTTGTCCACAAATCTTGCTGTCGCCTGATGAAGCGAGTTGTAATTACTGGCGAAATGTTGAATTCTGATTGTAAATGTTGTGGCTTCGCTTTCCAACACACCGGTGTGCTGTACTAGTAATGATTTATGCGATTTAACCCAAAAAAAACCTGTATTAGGGGTGAAAACCTACGTGTTAAATTATCAGTTTAACACGTGACCAATATTATTATAGTGTAGTGTATAGTGTAGTGTAAAGTGTAGTGTATAGTGTAGTGTATAGTGTAGTGTATAGTAGTGTATAGTGTAGTGTATAGAGTAGTGTATAGTAGTGTATAGTGTAGTGTATAGTGTAGTGTATAGTGTAGTGTATAGTGTAGTGTAAAATAATGTTTAAGATTTTTTTTTAAAAGCTACCTGCAGTGAACCAATGATTATGCTGATCAGATGTACTCATTTTCTGCTGCGGGTATCTTCACAAATGCACCCAATAAATTCAAGGTAGAAGCCAAAGAGCTGCGTTCGGCTCCAGAGCTACAGGTTGACAACCCCCTAAGTCTACGGCATTAGTCTGCTGTCAGTAGTTAGCGATGATTGCTGCTTTGCGAGTAATAATCCACATCGGGTAACTCGCGGTGTAATTTTTGAATTTGACAAACTTTAGCTCTGACGCCGGCCCACAATGGCCTACTCTTGCGATGAATGCCACCGGGTCACTGCCTCCTGCTACAAAGCGCAGAGGTGTCATGGAGTGTTACCATGGTGGTTCTTACACCCTCGTTGCTAATCAGGAGGGCACGGCCAAGTTACAAGTGCAAAGTGACATCGTGATGAGGGGGTGGGGAGGATGAGTTTGCACGAGGGGACGCCTGCTGCATATTTGTTCTCCCTGTGGTCGTGTGGATTTTTCTCTGGGTCCTATGGTTTTTCCTGCACGTTTAGAATAAACGTAACGCGTTCAGAGTATTTGACTGCTGCTATGCACACGACAATAAGCCACTTCGTTCAGCTATCATTTGTGGCCAGTGTTGCTTCTGTTAAAGGGCCGTATAGCTCCGTGGGCCTTACCTGGTAAAATAAAAAATAGTCGAGAATACGTGATCGCTCGTTTAGCTCAGTCTGCTAAGTGGGGACATTGCAGGAACAATCCCAATTGCTCCTCACCACCTCCCCATTGTGTCGAAATTTTAAGGTGGTGAAATGTAATCGGACGTGAATTTGCGAGTGAATGCCGAGGGAAATCCAAAGTGGGACACTTACTGTAGGAAACACTTGATGAACTCCTGGAAAGAGCTGTCCAAGTCGTTCAGGAACGTGTCGAGAGGAAAGCAGTGAGGCATTCGTTCGATGCATCCCTCAGTCAGCTGTCCAGATTCGTCTGGGGAAGGGACAACAGATAACGAAATGGATCACAGTATTAGCCTTTCATACGACAACAGCAAAAGGTGCAGATAATCATTTAGTGGGGAAGCCAATGAGGGAATTCTGAAAGCTAAAGCACGGGATTCAATTGTCGTCCAGTGCCGTCCTCTCTCCAGAACGTCGGTGGCACGCAGCCACGAATTGAAAACTAATTTATTTGAGAACTGCTTTTGGTGCTTAGTTTGTTGTCCTTCCACCGGCAAACCTCTGATCAGCATGCTTGGCGGCGTACGGTGCGAAAGAAGTTCAATGTACGTGGGGGCGGAGCCGGGGGGGGTGACAGGGGTGACATTCTGCGTATAAGTGTACGACACTCGGTCTGGCGGACTCCGTGCAACTGCATTGTCAGAGCGTGTCCGCCAACCGATGGCGTCTAGTTCAACAACCTGACTCTCTAAATCATTCTTGAAATTAACATTTGTTGAATGTCGCCCCGGCCTGAAATCCTGGCTCCGCCCCTGAATGTACGTACATGAGGTAGCACCGCTGCCTTCCACTCGGCTCTGTCATCCGCCGGTCTCGCCACATCCTTATGTGCGTCCAAGTCCATCCGCTTTAATGTCCGTCAAAATATAGAATTTCTAATGCGCACAGCATTTACTCACTCGCGATGAGAGAATTACTCAGAGGCGCAAGTAACCACGGGCAAGCAGGAAGGCCGCCACGCAGTGGACTCCAATCACCTGGCCAAGTTTAGATTTGAAGCTTTCGTGACTGCAAGGATTCATCTTCTTTGGTTCTTTCGGTAAAGTCACCACGTAGAATGAGAATAAAATAATAAATTAACAAAATAACACAATAAAATTCTCACGACGTTTCGGCTACAACACAAGTGGCCTTCTTCAGGTGGCCTTCTTCCTTTCACCTGAAGAAGGCCACTTGTGTTGTGGCCGAAACGTCGTGTGAATTTTATTGTGTTGTTTTATTTTCTTAATTTATTATTTTATTTTATTCTCATTCTACGTGACTTTACCGAAAGAACCAGAGAAGACAGCTGGCCAAGCTCGATGGTTTCTCTGTATTTGAAGGTGTCATCTATTACACTATTAATGTATCCTCCTATTTTACAAGGCAAGGCCCGCTGACATATATAGCGCTGTTTTAGCAGAGAAATGGCAATCGCAAACGAGAGCTGAACGAAGTGGTATATAATTACATCAAGATTTATAGCGACCAAATGCGTTTAAACGCACGATGTTGATTCTAAACGTGGGGGGGGGGGGGAAACTGAAGCACGTGGAGAGAAATGCACGCAACCCAAGAGGAAAACATGCAAACTCAAAATATACAGGCATCAGGGTCGAGATGGACATCACAAACTCGATGTATCCAATTTGCATCTTCGTTATATATAAAACAAAAACGTGTTTCCGAATACATTCGTCACGCAACATCCATTTCACGTTCTTAAAAAAATGCATTATAGCAGAACTGACTGTATTTTTCCCTTACCGAAATACATGCTCCGAAGCGGTGCAGCCTCCAGCATTTCTGATGGAGGATCATTCAGGATCTGGAAATAGATTCACACGTTTGTTGGTACATCACTGGAAAGTTCAGAGCTTCTTGTAGTCACGGTTTCATATAAATTCGATTATTTCTCGATGATGCATCCAATTAGTCGGATCGAACCACAAGTTGTGCTGCCGCAAATGGTGCATTCCCCAAGTGCTTGCCACAAACAGTTTGAACCCCCCCCCCCCCCCAGCTGCGATACATTTCCACGTGATGATAAGCCAATTTGTTGAGCTATCATTGATGGCAAGGTCGCTTGTGCAAAATAAGTTCATCCCTCAGCGGGGGTTGCCTGGTAGGATGGGGATGGTTTAGTTTGATTTGTTTGTGTTTGGGTAATTTGTTTACCTTGCGTGCACTTTACCCTCCTAACGTGTTTTGTACTGTTTGTTGTTATAACATTCTTACCCCGTGCCCCTATTGGACATCTGTGAAAAAAAGCTTTACAGCTCTTCGGATTCCTCCAGTATAAATACACATTCTGATTCAAATTTCGCTAAGGTACCTTTTATCTGTGTTGAAATGTGAAACAAAGAGTGGGTAAAATATTAACATTAAAATCCATTGCTTTTTTTTTCTCTTTAAAAGTGACATCCACCCTTAAATTTGTATGGGTTTTGGGACGATTGGCTTAACAAATTTTTCTCACCAATATCATCCATAAGGGAGGTTTTTGAGTTAGATCGCGTTAATATAAATGCATCGTTCTACCTGCCACCATCCGACACAGTGAATAATTAAGGTTTGTCACGTAAACAAAACATGCCAATCCGTTACGAATTCAGCACACCGGTGTATGGAAGAGTAAATCCACAACATTCACCATTCACTGCGGTGTGCTGAACTCATGCAATTTGTCCACAAATTGCAGGGTAAGTATGCATCACTTGTGAACTGCATGCATTTGATGCTCGCAAGTGTTCATTCTCTTCTTACATTCAACCAACAAAATAAACTTCGAAGAAGCAAGTGCTCCGTGCTCAATGGGTAATCATAGCCACGTGGTTTGGCTTGCCGCAAGGAAATTTTGAAGATAAATTGTTACCACCTGTGAATGACTAATTATAGCAACTTTCATGTATTACCGCGCTTATATTGCCCTACATGACCGCTATGTCACGTGACTATACAGTGTGGTGATTGTACCTTCGTGAGGCCAGGGACATCCAGCCAGAATTTCCACGTCGGAAGCAGCCTTTTGCCCACGGCCAACTCGGCCAGTATGACGCCAACCGACCAAAGGTCGATGGGCGAGCCGTATGGGAGACCCAGCAGAGCTTCGGGGGCCTTGTAGCCCGGGGTCCCCCTGACCTTGACAACTGTACAGAAGGAAGAGACGATGACGGTGGTCCGGAGCACAAAGTTGTCTTTGTGATGTTTTCTCACGCGATGCGCTCACCTACCTTGGACGTCACAGGGTAGGTGTGGATTTCCACTGGAATGTGAACCATCCCTTCTTGCAATGGATCTACCATAACCTTATTACCCAGGGCTTAGGCAGCGTCGCTTATATTAACAGAAAATAGTACACGGGAGACATGCTACTATGGTACATTGCAAGTAACACCATCCTATTGTAAATTGATATGATGGACTCGTGGATTTGTTAGTACAGTATAAACCTTGGATTGCGAGCATAATTCGTTCCGGAAACGTGTTTGTAATCCAAAGCGCTCGTATATCAAAGCGCTCGTATATCAGTTGTGATCACGTGACGCTCGGCAGACAAAGCGTATACGTACTGCTCGTATTGCAAGACCTCACTCGTTTATCAAATTAATATTTATTTTAAAAATGTGCTCGTCTTCCAAAAACTCGCAATCCAAGGTTCTACTGTATCTAGTTACAACGACATCTCAGGGGTTGTTAACGTGCTCCAAAAACAACTTACACGGTTGGTCTTCATTAAAGCAGGCGTTAAAGTCAATCATCTTTATGGAGCCTGTGTCATGGTCGACCACCATTATGTTTCCCTGAAGAAGAAGGAGAAGGAGAGAAAATGTGCATTAGGCTATAGGTCTGAGCATGACATGTTGCCTGCACACTACACAACTATACACTACACAACTATACACTACACTACTATACACTACACTATTATCCACTATACACTACACTACTATACACTACACTGCTATACACTACTATACATGACACTACTATACACTACACTACTATACACTACACTACTATACAATACTATACACTACACTGCTATACACTACACTGCTATACACAACACTACTATACACTACACTACTATACACTACTATACACTACACTACTATACAATACTATACACTACACTGCTATACACTATACACAACACTACTATACACTACTATACACGACACTACTATACACTACACTGCTATACACTACACTACTATACACTACACTGCTATACACAAACACAACTATACACTATACTACTATACACTACACTAGTATACACTACAATGCTATACACTACACAACTATACACTACACTACTATACACTACACTACTATACACTCCACTATACACTACGCAACTATAAACAACACTACTATACACTGCACTATACACAACACTACTACTATACACTGCACTATACACTACACTACTATACACTACACTACTATACACCACACTACTATACACTGCACTATACTATATACTACACTACTATACACAACACAACTATACACAACACTACTATACACTGCACTATACTATACGCTACACTATACACTGCACTATACTATACACTACACTACCATACACTACACTACGTATACACTACACTAATGTACACAACACTATGTATACACTGCACTATACTATACACTACACAACTATACACAACACTACTATACAATGCACTATACTATACACTACACAACTATACACAACACTACTATACACTGCACTATACACTACACTACTATACACTGCACTATACACTACACTACTATAGACTACTATACACTACACTACTATACACTATACTATACACTACACTACTATACACTATACTATATACTACACTACTATACACTATACTATATACTACACTACTATACACTGCACTATACTATACACTACTATATACTATACACTATACTACACTACACTATACACTACACTAGGAGTCTGCAGCATGACATGTGCAGAACTCGTCACCAATTACCTCGGCCTCAGTAGCAGTCCTTAGGCGGTCATAGAAACGAGTTCTCATCATTACTGTGGGGGTCTTACTGACTATAGGAAAGGCCGTAAAAGCGGAAGGTCGCAAGCCAAATCGTTGTAAGCCAGAGGCCACCTGTATATTTTTTCACGAAAGATTGGATGCTTTGGTTAACAACAATAGCGCCAATTCTAATATCCACTTAAATTTGTAAGAACGAAGTCTGAATACCGGATTAAACCTGTCAACCTCAAGATAATGTGAACTGGGGGCGTGTGATGACCTAAACTGTGAGCTTTGCTTATGAGTCCTAATTGAGATATGATTCTCCAAACTTACTGGCGTGATGTTCCCATGAACAACTTTCTTTTCTTTAAAGAAAGCCAAGACCTCCAGCAAAGATCGTCCGTACAATTTAACAAGGTCCAAAGGGAAGGGACCTTTCTGCCGCAGGACATCCTGAAGATTCCCTCCCCTGAAGACAAAAAAACACATCCAATGCCGATAAAGTCATACATATTCCAACGTAAATGTGCTTACATATCTAATATACATGTGCAATGAATATTGTTACACCGTAACGGTAAGGTAAGGCTTGAGATACGTACATATTCCTGGAATGTCTATTGATTTAAACTGACTTAAAACATTCCGACTGTTTACCAGATGTTTTGCAGCAAATAAAGAAACATTCTTGATATATTCTAATCTATATATACAGTATACTGCTGCAGAGTCTGCAGATAATACTAGAGTCTGTAGATACTACTATAGAGTCAGTATATACTACTATAGAGTCTGCAGATACTGCTATAGAGTCTGTAGATACTATAGAGTCTGCAGATACAATAGTCAGTAGATACTACTATAGAGTAAGTAGATACTGATATAGAGTCTGCAAATACTACTATAGAGTCAGTAGATACTACTATAGAGTCAGTAGATACCACTATAGAGTAAGTAGATACTACTGTAGAGTCAGTAGATACTATTATAGAGTCAGTAGATACTACTGTAGAGTCAGTAGATACAATTATAGAGTCAGTAGATACTACTAAAGATGCAATAGGTACTACTATAGAGTCTGTAGATACTACTATAGAGTCAGTAGATACTACTATAGAGTCAGTAGATACCACTATAGATTAAATAGGTACTACGATAGATTCTGTAGATACTACTATAGAGTCAATAGATACTACTATAGTAATATCTATTAACTGGCACAAAACTGACACCTTTATTCAAGGCATCATGTTTGCAATAACCACAACACAAGCAGTCAAAAATGCAAACAAAAAGAGACAACTCTGATGATATGCACTGTCGTTGAATTTGATTGGTCCACACCCGAGACGGCTTTTCTTAGAGCCTAGTCTCCACTGGTGTTGGACCAGATGACGCCAAAAGACTAGGCTCTAAGAAAAGCCGTCTCGGGTGTGGACCAATCAAATTCAAGAACAGTGCTAATATCATTATCAGAGTTGACTCTTTTTGTTTGCATTTTTGACTGCATGTGTTGTGGTTACTGCAAACATGATCCCCTTGTATAAAGGTGTCAGTTTTTGTGCCAGCTAAAAGGGTAAAAACCTATTACTATATCTTGTTACTGGCAAAGGAGGTCTTTTAGTGTAAAGGCTTACCCCGAGCTCTCAATACTCTGATAGTGCACTGTTTTTGAGTTGTACGCCTTATGGTGTCATCTGGTCCAACACCAGTGGAGACTAGGCTCTAAGAAAAGCCGTCTCGGGTGTGGATCAATCAAATTCAAGGACAGTGCCAATATCATTATCAGAGTTGTCTCTTTTTGTTTGAATTTTTGACTGCTTGTGTTGTGGTTACTGCAAACATGATCACCTTGTATAAAGGTGTCAGTTTTTGTGCCAGCTAAAAGGGTAAAAACCTATTACTTTATCTTGTTACTGGCAAAGGAGGTCTCAACATGACTGTGTGAAGCAATTTGGTGTAATCCTTACGTGATGAGACTGAGAACCAGGTGCATTTTCCCATTCCACATGAATTGATCCAACAGCCTGACGACCCTCCTGTTTCTCAATTTCCTGAGGAAGGTAGCTTCATGCAAACGATCCACCTCCGTCATCCTGTGTGTAACGAATTCGACACAGATCAGACATCTCATCACAAACTACTACGAACCTCCATTACCGTGTACACCGGCAACTCTTTTAAACTGAACTATTATATATGCATATTCTTGGTTATTTCGGTAAAGTCACCACGTAGAAGGTAAACAATAAAATATTCAAAATATAAAACAATAAAATTCTCACGACGTTTCGACTGCAACACAAGCAATCATCATCATCATCAGGTGTGAAAACCACACCTGTGAAAACCAGATCTGATGATGATTGCTTGTGTTGCAGTCGAAACGTCGTGAGAATTGTATTGTTTTATATTTTTATTATTTTATTGTCTCCCTTCTACGTGGTGACTTTACCGAAAGAACCAGGAATATGAATCCCTGCAGTCACGAAAGCTTTAAATCAAATGTATTATATATTCATTTTACAAGGTAAGGCCTACTGAGCTATGTAGTTCTTTGTCAGAAGTGATTTGGCTACAGAGAATGCTCAACGAGGTGGCTTACCATTTGGAAATGTTAGGCACCCAAATACTCTTAAAACAAGTGTTTCTAAATGTTGAGAGAAATATCCCGGAGGACCCGGAGAAAAAAATCCACATGAACACGGTGGAAGAGAGAGAGAAGACGCTAACTCCAAATACATAGCAGGTCGCTCAAGAGCTGCAACATTTCAAGTGGTAAACGTTCAGACTATGAACGGTGCAGGCTGCTCAACAAGTAAATGAAATTTGATGGGGAACGCGATACAGCAACTCCGATTAGCACAGTTGACTACGTACAGTGTGAAAGAAGTTTGATTTAAAGCTTTCGTGACTGCAGGGATTCATATTCTTGGTTCTTTCGGTAAAGAACCAAGAATATAAATAAATATATTGTTTCCCTTCTACGTGACTTTACCGAAAGAACCAAGAATATAGTGCGAAAGAAGTTCAACATACATATGTATTATGCTATACACTACATACTTCACTACAGACTACACTATACACTACATACTACACTACACACTACACTACTATACACAACAGCAAACATTAAACTAATTTTCAATGGTACAGTATATTTTTCAAGTAGTGGTACCCCAAACTTTCGCAGCTCTTAAAAATTCCCCTTTTCACACCATCAATAGGTAAACTCCCCCTCCCCCCCGCGCCAACCGGCATGTGCACCCGCATGTACACCACCTCTACACCGTTCATCATGCTAAGTCGGCCAATCAGATGCTAATTTTTATGATAATTCCTTTGTCAAGGCACCTTGTTTCCTCGCACACAGCTTAAAGGTCGCGGTCTGAGCGTGGCTGTGTTTCACTCCAGCGCTGTCCTCGAGACAGCCTGGTGTTGTGGCCGAAACGTCGTGATTTTTGTTGTTTTATTTTTTACCTACGTGACTTTACCGAATAAAACCAAAGAGTATTAATTTAACTCATTTCTTTAGAACGGCTTTTTGTGTTTAGTTTGTTCTCCTTAGCTCACCCCCCCCCCCCCCCCCCCGATTATCACGGTTGGCTACGTACAGTGGGAAATAAGTAGTACGGAGTTAGACTGATGGCCTTAATCTAAGTTTTCTTGTGGTTGTTGTTGTTGTTTGACTTGCATCCCACTGGGATTTTTTTGCACACAGCGTTGGTGGTGAACGGTGCTTTTTTCAGGAATATTTTTGCTGTTTTTTTTTCCATGGATTTTCTGTTTGCACAGTCACACAAAGTCACTTTAAGATGTTTTTCTTGTTCGTGTTTTAGTTTTTTTGTTTGTTGTGGTTGCACCCGATTCAAGAGCCGAATGGCTCACAGGGCTATACCAAACTAAATCAAACTGAAACTGAAACACACATTAACTTCGCCAATCACGGAGCTTTCAATTGATTTGTTCCCATTTCCCGAGGCAGATATTTAGAAAGTTCGCAAGCTTGCAAATCTAAAATCGTCGTCCTGTTCCAACGTATTCTCACCTGTCAGCATTGTGTGTAACCTTCACTGCCACAATGATCTTATTCTTGCTGTCCGTGCATTCAAATACGTTGCTATATATTCCTGAGCCGAGTTGGGACGAAAACCAATAGTGGCGATTGATGCAGTACTTCCTCACCTAGGCATGGGGAAAGGGTTGGGGGGGGGGCAGAAGAGGAATGGGATCAGTGAGTGCAGCACGAGGCAGTTTATACAGTAATGCATATTCATTGTGATAGATGTCATTTGTGATTTATATGCATTCAAATTTCGATTTAAAGCTCTGCGTGACTGCAGGGATTCACATTCTTGGTTCTTTCGGTAAAGTCACGTAGAAGGGAAACAATGTCAATTTTTATTGTTTTATTTTCATTATTGTATTATTTCCCTTCTACGTGACCTTACCGAAAGAACCAAGAATATTATATGCATTCATTAACCACCCCCCCACCCCCCTCTGGCCTTCGCAACCGATTGGCTCACACGTGACGGCATGCCATTCATCCTTCCTCTCTTTAAGACAGAAACAGGAGGTATTCCCCCACAACTCTGGCTGTCGCCTGATGATGCTCGTAATTACTGGGTTTACTCTCCAAAACACCACTGTGCTGTACGAGTAACGAATCGGCATGCTCCGTTTACGCGACACAACTTACTAATTGGCTGTGTTGGGTGGTGGCCGGTTTAATGACACATTCAAATGTATGTGATCTAACACAAAAACATCTATTATGGAGTTTAGACATCAGGTCGCACGACCCCCACATGCTCTTTGGTTCCATTCGGTAAAGTCACGTAGGTAAAAAAATAAACAAAAATCACGACGTTTCGGCCTTCATCAGGTGAAGGGACCAACCTGTCCAGAGGACAGCAGAGGACAGGTTGGTCCCTTCACCTGATGAAGGCCACTTGTGTTGTGGCCAAAACGTCGTGATTTTTGTTTATTTTTTTACATACGTGACTTTACCGAATAGAACTAAAGACTATGGATCCTTGCAGTCACGAAAGCTTTAAATCTAGGACCCCCACATGCTCGTAAATAATCGGTGAAATACAAATCAACGTATAGGCGGTCTGCCTGTGGTGAGCGGTACAAAGAACAGCAAATTTTTGCGCAACAATCACTTATTTCCCCGCCGTGTTTCGCAAAACCCCGGTCGGAAAATCTTGCGGGGGGGGTCGGTGGTGGTGGTGCGAGTCAAAATCAGCTCTCCTGACGCGGAAGCAGCCGGAAGACGAAACGTTACTAGCGGCTGAACGCGAAGACGCTTCACAGCCTGCTGCTGTGTGGCAGCACCCAGACATGATGGCGATCGGCTGGCTCCGTGTTCCACAAAGGCAGATTTGACTCCTGGTGCCCTGGACTTTTGTCGGACGCTTTCTCGATGCACGCGCGGAATAATTTCCCGGTGGGCGGGTGCCATCAAAAAAAGGTCGCGACTCCCGTCACCGCGTTCGAATGGGGAAGAGCGGCCGCCGATTCAAAAGACAGCTCCGGATGGAGAGCCTGCAGCCCACTGAGCTGCAGATGACTTCACCAAAGAATTCAGTATCGCGTGCCTCTCTATCCACACCGGGGACACACTTTTTTGGTTTTGTAATATGCTTCGACGGCATTTTTATTCAGCGTCTGCTAACCCCAGGGGCGGGCAACCTTTCACAGAAGCAGCAGCGAAAATTGTCTGAGAGCCACAATCACACGGAGAGGCTACAGCACAGACAGGCAGCAGGGAATCTGCAGCAGCCGAAAATATTCCGACTGAAATCAACTTAACAGGTGATGGAATAAACTGCGTCTAATGCGGATTCGTACGTGCCCTTGGCTATGCATTACCAATACAGTTTGACTGTTGTCCATTTTGTGGTCACCATTCCCCGCCATAATTAATCAATAATCTTAACGTTACATTATGTTTAAGATTTAAGTCAATAAAAAAGGGCAAAGCAGCGGCCCGCAAGGGGGCAGCCTACAGAGCCCCTCGCTGCTCCGCAGAAGCAGCAGCAGCAGCAGGTTTGCCGGTCCGTGTGCTAGCACCGATGGTCAACTACAATTCCCAGAGCGGTAGTGAAAGCACGTTAAATAAGCAGGCTTGAACGTGGATCCGTGCCTGCAGAAACACACACGGCGTGATGGGCAGTCGAGAGCAGTGAAGAAACATCCAAATGTTGTTCTGTGCTCCCTGTTCTTCCACGTCTGTGCTCAAAGCCTTTACCAAACCTTCCCAGGACCAGCATGGTAAAAAAAAAATGGTTCAATTAGCACAAGCCCAAACCGAAGTTGGGCTTGTGCAGGGCTCATCCAGCAGTGGATTCGCAATCGGGCCGTGCATGTGACCCGTCCAAAGCGTCTCGATGCATCTCCCGAGTTGTGTCTGTCACGCAATTTGTGCGCGTGGTTCCAATGTCAATGCACTCGGGTTGTAAATTTTCTCATCCGCACGATGGCAAATAATGGCTCACATTCCTCAATAGCGTTGCCAAGTAGGAAATAAATATGTAACGAGTGACGTTTCGGGCAATGTGGCTTCGTCACAGCACGTAACGATCATACAAAACGACTGTTATAACCTGTGAAGAAGAGGCATCAGCCGCAACGTTGCGTAGTATATCGTTTTTTTAATGTTCTTGTAAGGCAATGTTAATGACGAATGTGTTATGATGCATCATGAAAAAGGGGCATTGCATGAAACGTTGGCCATTGTACTTTTTTTTCTCCAAAACGGCGTTTTTGACGAATTAGTTTTATGTTGACGTTGTTGTTGAATTCAGAATCAGGACGTTTATTTATACTGCAGGAATCCGATGAGCTATAAAGCTCTTCTTTCAACTGGCGTCCAGAACTTGGCACCAATGCTCCCCGGCAGCTGCAAGCTGCAGCAGCAGCACCAACTAAAAAAAAAGTCGCCATAACATTGCTGCACTTGACTGAATGTGTTTCAGATGGCGACTTTGTATTCTTTCTGGAACGCCATCCTGGAATTGCTCCCCCACACAAGTTACGGAGATTCAGACCTCACCGTCGACTATTTCTGCATACAAACATCAGACGTGCACACTCCTCGCCGCTCCGTGTGACTCCATGAGGCTTGCTGGGGTTCGGCGAGAGATGTTAATGCCCTCGCCTGGTATACAGGAGGACGTAGATTTGACCCCGGCCCTGCCGACCCCCTGACCATGGACGTCCAGGTCACCATGGAAGTCCAGTTTACCATGGAAGTCCAGTATACCATGGAAATTCAGTTTACCATGGAAGTCCAGTTTACCATGGAAATCCAGTTTACCATGGAAGTCCAATTCACCATGGAAGTCCAGTTTACCATGGAAATCCAGTTTACCATGGAAGTCCA
The DNA here is from genome assembly GCF_048934315.1 of Petromyzon marinus. NCBI lineage: Eukaryota > Metazoa > Chordata > Hyperoartia > Petromyzontiformes > Petromyzontidae > Petromyzon > Petromyzon marinus. Next base: position 8,852,263 of record NC_133730.1, on the reverse strand, counting down.
ATTCACCATAGAAGTCCAGTTCACCATGGACGTCCAGTTTACCATGGCAGTCCAGTTTACCATAGAAATTCAGTTTAACATGGAATTCCAGTTCACCATGGAAATCCAGGTTACCATGGAAGTCCAGTTTACCATGGAAGTTTAGTTTACCATGGATATTCAGTTTACCATGGAAGTCCAGTTTACCATGGAAATCAAGTTTACCATGGAAACTCAGTTTACCATAAAAATCCAGTTTACCATGGAAGTCCAGTTCACCATGGAAGTCCAGTTTACCATGGCAGTCCAGTTTACCATGGAAATTCAGTTTACCATGGGATTCCAGTTTACCATGGAAATTCAGTTTACCATGGAAGTCCAGTTTACATCGGAAGTCACGTTTACAATGGAAGTATACTTTACCATGGACATCTAGTTTACCATGGAAGTTAATTTACCATGAACATCGAGTTTACCATGAAAATCCAGCTCACCATGGAAGTCCAGTTCACCAAGGAATCCAGTTTACCATGGAAGTCCAGTTTAGGATGGAAGTTAAATTTACCATGTAAGTCTTGTTTACCATGGCATTCCAGTTCACCATGGTAGTCAAGTTCAATATGTAAATTCAGTTTACTATGGAATTCCAGTTCACCATGGAAATCCAGTTGACCATGGAAGTCCAGTTTACCATGGAAATCCACTGCACAATGGAAGTCCAGTTCACCATGGAAGTTCAGTTTACCTTGAAAATCCAGTTTACCATAGAAATCCAGTTTACAATGGAAGTATATGTTACCATGGACATCTAGTTTACCACGGAAGTTCAGTTACCATGAACATCGAGTTTACCATGGAAGTCCAATTTACAATGGAAGTCCAGTTCACCATGGAAGTCCAGTTTACAATGGAAGTATTTTACCATGGAAATCCATATTCTTGGTTCTTTCGGTAAAGTCACGTAGAAGGGAAACAATAAAAATAACAAAAATATAAAACAATGAAATTATAAAATTATATTATTTTATTGTTTCCCTTCTACGTGGTGACTTTACCGAAAGAACCAAGAATATGAATCCCTGCAGTCATGAAAGCTTTAAATCATCGAAGTTCAGTTAACCCATGGACATCCAGTTTACCATGGCAGTCCAGTTTAGGATGGAAGTTCAGTTTACCATGGAAGTCCAGTTCACCATGGTAATCAAGTTCACTATGGAAATTCAGTTTGCCATGGAAATCTAGTTCACCATGGAAGTCCAATTTACCATGGAAGTCCAGTTTACCATGGAAGTTCAGCTTACCATGGAACAGCTCAGTGGGTCTTACCTGGTAAACATAAAAAAATATATTCTTTGCTCTTTTGGTAAAGTCACGTAGAAGGCAAACAATTAAATAAAAAAATAAAAATACATATAACGATAAAATTCTCACGACGTTTCGACTGCAACACAAGCAGTCGAAACGTCGTGAGAATTTTATTGTTTCATATATATTTTTTATCGTATTGTTTCCCTTCTACGTGGTGACTTTACCGAAAGAACCAAGAATGTGAATCCCTGCAGTCACGAAAGCTTTAAATTAAAATAAAAAAATAGTTTACATCGTTAAGTTTAATAGTTTAGCTTACCCTTTTAAGTTTCATTGCTCTGGAGAATCAGCGTAAGAACGCAGTGGTGGAGGCGGGCACGGCCCCACGAAGTTGCTGCGTGACGTCACCGGGATGAGTGACGTAACAGCGAATGCGGGGATTCTCCTGGCACGTGACCAAAAACGAGACACGTAAAACGAATAGAACGTATTCTCTGCAGCACTGTTGTGTAAAGGGGCCGTTCATGAATGACGTCACGCACCTGGGGGGGGGGCGTGGTCAGCCATTTGTGACGATATATGACAGGGGGGGGGGGGTTGAGAAATGTGACGTCACATCAAAATGCGCAACTTTAAATCAAAATATAGAATTGTTACAAAAACACTCATTCTTAGCTCTCGGTAAAGTCACATTGAAGGGAAACAACGTGACTTTACCGAAAGAGCTAAGAATATAAATTAATGCAGTCACGAAAGCTTTAAATCAAAATTTAAAACACTAATTGTTATAACACTCCTACAACATCAGAGTGCAGCAAAAATCACGACGTTTCGGCCACAACACAAGCGGCCTTCATCAGGTGAAGGGACGAGACTGTCTGGAGGACAGCGCTGGAGTGAAAAAAGCCACGCTCAGATCACGACCTTTAAGCTGTGTGAGAAGAAACAAAGCGCCTTGACAAAGGAATTAGCATAGAATTTAGCATTGAAATGGCTGAGTGATTAGCTTGTGACTGGTCACAGAAATGGCTATGTTAAAGTTAAAGCATACACATCCGCAAAGGCAACCCTTAACAAAGGAATTAGCATAGAATTTAGCATTGAAATAGCTAAGTTAAAGTATACACATACGCAGAGGCACCCCTTGACAAAGGAATTAGCATAGAATTTAGCATTGAAATAGCTGAGTGATTAGCTTGTAACTGGTCACAGAAATAGCTATGTTAAAGTCAGAGCATATACATTCACCGAGGCACCTAGTACAAATCAAACAGGAGAATTTAGCGAAACACAACCACGCTCAGACCGCGGACCTTTAAGCTGTGTGCGAGCAAACAAGGTGTCCTGACAAAGAAATGAGCATAAAAATTAGCATTTGATTAGCCGATTTTAGAAAAGAGGTGGTGTACGTGCCGGTGGACTTGCCGTTTGGCGCGGGGGGGGGGGGGAGTTTACCTATTGATGGTGTGAAAAGGGAATTTATTAGAGCTGCGAAAGTTTGGGGTACCACTACTTGAAAAATATACTGTACCATTGAAATTAGTTTAATGTTTAGTTCGATTTAGAACATCTTTCCAATGGTTGCTTAATTTGAAACCATCTTCTCGGTTGAAATTGTGTCTGTGTTTGTAGATCTGAATTGCCTCGTGAATCTACAAACACAGACAATTTCAACCGAGAAGATGGTTTCGAATTAAGCAACCATTGGAAAGATGTTCTAAATCGAACTAAACATTAAACTAATTTCAATGGTACAGTATATTTTTCAAGTAGTGGTACCCCAAACTTTCGCAGCTCTTATAAATTCCCTTTTTCACACCATCAATAGGTAAACTCCCACCCCCCGCGCCAAACGGCAAGTCCACCGGCACGTACACCACCTCTTTTATAAAATCGGCCAATCAAATGCTAATTTTTATGCTAATTTCTTTGTCAGGGCACCTTGTTTGCTCGCACACAGCTTAAAGGTCCGCCGTCTGAGCGTGGTTGTGTTTCGCTAAATTCTCCTGTTTGATTTGTACTAGGTGCCTCGGTGAATGTATATGCTGACTTTAACATAGCTATTTCTGTGACCAGTTACAAGCTAATCACTCAGCTATTTCAATGCTAAATTCTATGCTAATTCCTTTGTCAAGGGGTGCCTCTGCGGATGTGTATACTTTAACTTAGCTATTTCAATGAGCCATTTCAATGCTAAATTATATGCTAATTCCTTTGTCAAGGCGCTTTGTTTCTTCTCACACAGCTTAAAGGTCGTGATCTGAGCGTGGCTTTTTTCACTCCAGCGCTGTCCTCCAGACAGTCTCGTCCCTTCACCTGATGAAGGCCGCTTGTGTTGTGGCCGAAACGTCGTGATTTTTGTTATTTTACTTTTTTACCTACGTGACTTTACCCAATAGAACCAAAGAGTATGGATCCTAGCAGTCACGAAAGCTTTAAATCTAGAATATGACGGGGGGGGGGGTTTGAGAAATGTGACGTCACATCAAAATGCGCAACTTTAAATCAAATTATAGAATTGTTATAAAAACACTAATTCTTAGCTCTTGGTAAAGTCACGTTGAAGGGAAACAACGTGACTTTACCGAAAGAGCTAAGAATATGAATTAATGCAGTCACGAAAGCTTTAAATCAACATTTAAAACACTAATTGTTATAACAACACTCCTACAACATCAGAGTGCAGCGCCATAGGAGGTACGAAGCTCAGTGGGCCTTACCCCGTACAATGTATATACATTTAAAAAACATTTAATATGATAGTGTAGTTAAATAGTTTTAATTTAATAATTTAATTTACCTTCTTTGGTTCTTTCGGTAAAGTCACGTAGAATGAGAATAAAATAATAAATTGATCAAATAAAATAACTCAATAATATTCTCACGACGTCCCGGCCACAACACAAGCGGCCTTCATCAGCGCTGTCCTACCAGTCTCGTCCCTTCACCTGATGAAGGCCGCTTGTGTTGTGGCCGGAACGTCGTGAGAATATTGTTATTTTATAAATTTATTATTTTATTCTCATTCTACGTGACTTTACCGAAAGAACCAAAGAAGATGAATCCTTGCAGTCACGAAAGCTTTAAATCGAAATTTAATTTACCTTCAGACGAGACTCGTGTCTGCCCGAGTCGCGGTTGAAGCACGGAGTGAGACGCCCGAGCTCCACGAAAGCGATCACGTGCCACGTGACGTCACCGGAAGAAGTGACGTGTCGCCAGGAGTTTCCTGGCACGTGACCACTGACGAATGACGTCACCGCCGGAAGTCGCAGCCCAGGCCAAGGAGTCAACAAAAACGTTCACGCATTTAAGAGGAAAATAAATAAGCAATATTTAAGTACAACTTTCATAAAAACACCGTGCTAGCAATGGCAGAACTCCACTGTTCCAGGAAGTGGCCCCGAAGCTTGCCATGACGTAAGGGGACCGTGGCCAGTTACAGCCAACGTCACTTGAGCGTGGACAATTAGACCCAAGTCGAAACGTAACATATAAAAAAAAGATTGTTTAGAATTTTTTTTAAATGTGATGATAGAATATAGTATTGTCATCGGTATGCCATAAGTATACCAAGTTTGCAGTCGATACCGCATTGGGAAGTGGGTTTAAATTGAGTTACAACATTTGAGGATACAACAGAGTTAATAAAAAGCGTGTAATAATAACAATAAAAAACGTCGTGTTTTATATGTTTTTTTTAATCTACGTGACTTTACCGAAAGAACCCCGAGAGAGAGAGAGAGTGTATGGATTCCTATAGTCACGAAAGCTTCAAATCAACATTGAGGAAAGTAAAAGCGAAGCCTCTTGTGATATTTTGGGTTCATATTTGGTTCTTTCGGTAAAGTCACCACGTAGAAGGGAAACAATAAAATAATAAAAATATAAAATTCTCACGTTTCGACTGCAACGCAAGCAATCATCATCAGGTGTGAAAACCACAGCAAGGAAATTTGAAAATTTTATTGTTTTAAATTTTGTATTGTTTTATTGTCTCCCTTCTACGTGGTGACTTTACCGAGAGAACCAAGAATATGAATCCCTGCAGTCACGAAAGCTTTAAATCAAGAATATTTTTGGTTCTTTCGGTAAAGTCACGTAGAAGGGAAATAATAAAATAATAAAAATAAAACAATACAATTCTCACGACGTTTCGATTGCAACACAAGCAATCATCATCAGGTGTGAAAACCACAGCAATATATTTTTTAAAGTGGTGGTTTTTTCACGAATTTTCAAAATTTTTTGCTGTGGTTTTCACACCTGATGATGATTGCTTGCATTGCAATCGAAACGTCGTAAGAATTTTATTAATGTAGAATTGAAGCTTTCGTGACTGCAGAAATGACTATACTCCTTGTTTTTTCGGTAAAGTCAAGTAATGAAGAAATAAAATTTAACTGAATACATTTTATTTTTTATTTTTATTATTTCCCTTCTACGTGGTGACTTCACCGAAAGAACCATAGAATATGAATCCCTGCAGTCACGAAAGCTTTAAATCGAAATTTACCCGCTCCTTGTAATGATGATGGTGATGATGGCAACGCATTCCGTTCTGCATACAACTCAACGCGTGACAAGCACGAATGGGGCCCTGAAACAGATTCAATAAATGTGGTCTTATCAAGAGATGCGGTGAATATCAGTGGACTCTCAACTGGTGGCTCAAATAGGACATCAGACGCCAGAAAATTATGGTTAAATAAACGATGTACAGTCTACACAGTGTATTTAACTCGGCATTGGCATTAATCACGGTCGAGAACTCTAGATTAATAATATCCCCTTTACAATACACACCCGTGGCTACGCATGAATATACAACAACAAACTTAAGTGCGATCAGTATAAAGTGAGCAGTGGTGAACAACAAGTCGCATTCGTGACACAAAGCGTGAGGCCACAACCAGTGTGGCAGACTGAAACATCTGCCCAGGCATTTCTAAAAACACCGGGCTATGGACAATTGTTGTGTTTTTATTTTAAATGTGGCTGCGCTACCAAACTGCACACGAGCTGCACACCACAGTAAGGTGAGCACAGTAGGGAGATGTTGCCATGTAACGCGGTGACTTTGCCAGGTGGTGATAGTGGTGGTCGTGGTGATGATAGTGGTGTTGATAGTCGTCGTGGTGACGTCACCGCCACTTAGTGGCGAATGGCGGTTGTTGTTGGTGGTGGTCGTGGTGATAGCGGTGGTGGTCGTGGTGGTGATAGTGATGATGGTCGTGGTGGTGATAGAGATGGTGGTGGGGATAGTGGTGGTGATGATATTGGTGGTGGTAGTGGTGATAGTGGTGGTGATGAGACTGGAGCGTGCTACGAAGAGATGGGACCTTACCATCAGCCCCACCGAAACTAAGCACCTGCCTGGGTATTTTGTACCATCGGACACTCCACCCCCACAACTCCCAATCGGTGATGGGGCAGTTGTGGAGAGAGTGGAGAGTTTCCCATACCTGGGCAGTGTGCTTATGACCGGCTCCAGTTTAATAGCAGAGGTCTCACTCCGAATCAGTCGAGCGGCAATATCTTTTCATCGGTTGTGTAACGCTGTGTGGAAGCTACCTGGTCTGTCACTCCGCACTAAGCTTCAGGTCTTCTCGGCCACGGTCATTCCCTCCCTTCTCTACGCTTGCGAAACGTGGACCCCCATAATGGAACATCTTCGCCGGTTAGAAACATTTAGGCTGGCCTGCCTACGATCCATCCTGGGTTTAACCAGGCTGGATTGTGTGAGGAGCTCACAAATCCTTGAAAGATCTGGGAAAGGTCCCATCGGTGAGCTCCTCCGGCAGGCAAGGCTGCGTTGGCTAGGTCATGTAGCCCGCATGCCCAGCCACCGCATGCCGAAACAGCTTTTGTTCGGCCGGATCGAGGGGGGTAAACGGGCGCGGTATGGGCTAGAGAAGAGATGGAGTGATGTGGTACAGGAGGACGTGGAGCTGAGTGGACTTGCCGATGACTGGTACCAGCGGTGTCAAGATCGGCCTCTGTGGAGGAGGCTCGTGAAGGATGCTACTGGGCAGTTGGAGGCAGTCGCCCTCTAACAACAACGGAGGGCGGAGGAGCGACGCTCACAACAACGAGCGGAGCGCCGGGTGGCTAAAGCACAGCAGGTTGGCACAGTAGGGGGCACAGGTGGTGCATCAGCCAGTCATATCAGTCAGTCGACCCGTGGCACCTGGGTCTGCCCCGTGACCTGCCAGCGGGCGTTCGACACTTCACGTGGCCTCAAGGTGCACATGGCCTGGCACAAGCGTCGTGGTGACATCACCGCCACTTAGTGGTGAATGGCGGTTGTTGTTGATTATAATCATGGTGGTAAAAGTGGTAGTAGTGGTGATGATAGTGATGGTGATCGTGGTGGTGGTGATAGTGTTGGTGGTCGTGGTGATAGTGGTGATGATAGTGGTGGTTGTGATAGTGTTGGTGGTGATAGTGATAGTGGTGATCGTGGTGGTAATGATAGTGGTGGTAATAGTGATGGTGGTGATGATCGTGGTGGTAGTGATCGTGGTGGTGATAATCGTGGTGGTGATGATAGTGGTGGTGATAGTATTAGTGGTGGTGATGATAGTTGTGGTAATGATAGTGGTGAATGTGGTGGTGATAATGGTGGTGATATCTGTTGTGGTATTGGTGGTTGTGGTATTGGTGATAGTGGTGGTGATGATAATCGTGGTGGTGATAGTGGTAGTGGTGGTGATGATAATGGTGGTGATATCTGTGGTGGTAGTGGTGATAATAATGGTGGTGTTGATAGTGGTGGTGATGATAGTGTTTGTGATTATCGTGGTGGTGGTGGTGATGGCAGGGGTGGTGATGGTAGTTGTAATGATAGTGGTGATTGTGGTGGTGATAGTGGTGATGGTGCTGATAGTTGTGGTGATTATAGTGATGTTGGTGATAGTGGTGGTAATGATAGTGGTGGTGATAGTGGTGTTGATGATAGTGGTGATGACAGTGGTGGTGGTGATATTGGTCATGATAGTGGTGGTAATGATAGTGGTGGTGATAGTGGTGTTGATGATAGTGGTGATGATAGTGGTGGTGATAGTGATGATAGTGGTGGTGATGATAGTGATGATTGTGTTGGTGATAATTATCTAATATTGGTGGTGGTGATAATGTTGTTGATGATAGTGATATTCGTGGTGATAGTAATGGTGGTGAAGATCTTGGTGGTAGTGGTGATGATGGTGATGGTGGTGATAAGTGGTGGTGATGATAGGCCTGGGTTAAATGTGTAGTGACAGTGCTGACTATATATATTTTATTATTTTATTGTTTCCCTTCAACGTGACTTTACCGAAAGAACCAAGAATATGAATCACTGCAGTCACGAAAGCTTTAAATCAAAATAGTGCCGACTGCTGTACAGCAGCTGCAACTGCAGGTGGACACTTGGCGCACACGCCGCTGAGCATACACGCGGTGTGTGTGTGCCGGCAGGGTGGAGGAACTGGGGCAAGGGTCACGGTAGACCTCGTGGGCAAGCCCCTGGAACCCTCTGGAGGGTTCGAGAAGGGAGGAGGCGCGGCTAGGGCGGAGCCAAGCCGCGCCGAGGGGAACAAAAGCAGCGGAGAGCGAGAGCTCCGGGCTGCCGGTTCTGGGAGTGATCTCGTCTCGTCGTCGCTGTCATCGCCGCCTTCATCACCGCCGCCTTTGCCCGATCATTGCGGGGCCGGACAGCGGTTGGCTGTCTCGGTTCGACGCCGTCGGCGCAACGCGGACAGGGTCGTGTCTGGGCCGGGTCGTGCGGCAGCGTGGTCGTGCGTGAGAGAGGGGGCCGGAGTTGGTGGCGTGAACTCGGCAACAACAATAAAAGGTGGAGGACGATGCCTCCTGCGATGACCTCGTCTCCGACTGAGTGTGTGTGTGCGACGCACGCCACCCGCACTCACACACAAGCCTCGAGCGTTGAGCAGAAGAGGCGCACACACCGACGCTACAAATGTAGAGGCAGTCCTCGGCTTAGAAACACAATTCTTTCCTGAGACCCGTTCGTAATTCGAACGGTTTGTAAGAACACAACAATGTACTGTATTTAAATGCCCATTAAATTAGTTACGATTCAACATCAAAGGGAAGACTTGTTAAAACCATAAGAAATATTGTATATTTGCACCTGATACTGTACTAATTCTGTATCGTAAATAAAAGAAAGTAACGTGATTAGAAAAATTAAAGTTTTGTTTTTTCTTACCTCGAGTCTCGATGCTGGCTTGCTGCTATTAGTGAGCAGCGCCTAAGGCCGACATGGCACACGTGATTCGTGCCACCAACCGTCCAGACACCCACCCATCCGTGCCACCACCCGTCGGGACCCCCACCCATCCGCGCCACCACCCGTCCGGACCCCCACCCATCCGGACTTGAGTTAAATGTGCAGGGAGTCATCGACTTTTGAACATAATTTGTTCCCGAGACCCGTTCGTAAGTCGGAACACAACAATGTACGTAATTTGTTTTAGTATTTATCATATTGAATACGTTTCACTGGTCAGTGATTTTAGTAGAAAGGCGCCATATAAAATAAATGCATTATTATTAAATGCCCATATGGTCAGCGTGATGAAATGTGTCGTGGTTCAACAGAAAATGGAAGCCTTGTTAGACTTGTAAGAATACATATTGTACATTTGCATGTTTAACACTGTAATAAATACTGTATGGTGAATAAAACTTAAATAAAGTAATATGAATAGAAAACAAAAGTTGTGTTTTCACTTACCTTGAGGCCCGATGCTGGCTTGTTGGAAGGAGCGTAACGAGTTATCATCGGCCCCTTCAGAGGCACCGCTCGCTAACAGAGATACAATTTGTGAGCTCCTCACACAATCCAGCTTGGTTAAACACAGGATGGATCGTAGGCAGGCCAGCCTAAATATTTCTAACCAGCGAAGATGTTTCATTCGGGGCGTCCACGTTTCGCAAGCGTAGAGAAGGGAGGGAATGACGGTGGCCGAGAAGACCTGAAGCTTCGTGCAGAGCGACAGACAAAGTAGCTTCCACACAGCGTTACGCAACCGATGAAAAGATAATGCCGCTCGACTGATTCGGAGTGAGACCTCTGCTGTCAAACCGGAGCCGGTCATGAGCACACTGCCCAGGTATGGGAAACTCTCCACTCTCTCCACAAATGCCCCATCACCATTTGGGAGTTGTAGGGGTGGAGTGTCTAATGGTACAAAATACCCAGGCAGGTGCTCAGTTGTGGTGGGGCTGATGGTAAGGCCCCACTTCTTAGTGGCACGCTCCAGGTTCAGCAGCAGCGCCTCCAACTCCTCCTCCGAGTGAGCAGCAATCACCAGATCATCGGCATATATAACATGGTTGACCAATAGGGAGCTATCCCTTGACCGCACCCGGGCATCGATCAGCCTCCAATTGTATCTGTACCAGATGGAAATTCCTCTGGTGCAGCCATCGAAGGCTTTACGAATCCACAATCTTCATCATTCCCATCACCACCACCTTCACCACCATCTTTATCATTCCCATCATCACCACCTTCACCCCCATCACCACCAACTTCATCGGCATGCACCAGTTGCATAATACAGGCGGCCCCCGCTGTTACGTTACAATGCGTCCATGGAAAAGCCGTTGTCGTAAATCGGATCATCATAAAACTGGACAGACAGTAAAAACATCACTTGCTGATGTGTTTTTTTTCCACTTTTATTGGCCGTATTTAACGGAATTTATTAGGTAAACATCTACACAAGCACTTGAGAATAACAAGTGCTCCACACCAGGTCACATCGAAAACCAGATCGACTCTGTTTCAAATGAATCGACCAATCACAAACAATCGATTCCGACTTCCAAACGGAAACGTCACCGCGCGTGTAAAGAAACAACCTTAATAAAACGTCACATGATCGTCATGTGCCCGTTACGCGCAAGACACAGAGCGGTGGCGCGGTGGTTAGCGCCTCGCGCTCCGAACCCGGTGACTCGAGTTCAATCCCGGGCCCCGGCCAACATCAACGGTGAGCGAAGAAATCCGAACCGGTCCCGGGAACCCACCTCGCCATTCTCCTGCCAGCACTGACCAGAGCGGTGAAGTATGGCTAAAAAAAGCCGCTGCCTTCATCTAGCAGCAGATAGACCAAGGATCGTAAATAATCACTATTATTATGACTACACCACAAAGGATTGTTGCTTCTGGAAATAACTTTGTTTTGCGCCTAAAAAACGGTCCCTAACTCAGAGGTGTGCTTGCACAGGCGGCTCCGCAATCTGCGGTAACAGATTTTGGAATTCTTGAATCCATCCGTGTGGCGCTTTTCACTGTCACCCACTCGTATACAGCGCGGTGGGATCCCTCCGGGCCCCCGGGAGGCGTGCGTCATTTCCCGTGATCCTAAACCACTGCTCCTAAAACTCCACAATCGTTTAAAAAACATTCCCCACAATTTGCACTTTTTAACAAACAACCTCTCGTCGCCACACGCGTGAAAATGTCGCCCTCTGTTGTCCTTCCCCCGCACCTCCGATGAGCGCGGTTGGTCTACGTCCTGCGCGGAAGAGGCTCAACGTACACGCCAAATATTTGTCGTCATTGCCATTATCCTCAGCCGTGGTCAATTCACCGCTGGAGGAAGGCCTCGCCACCGGGCAACCAACCCGCGTGCCGCTTCCATCGCTCTGTCGCCCCCGTTCGACGTGCTCCGCACCCACTGTGCCCGTGATTTATCCTTGGAACATTTAACAACCACCCCCCCCCCCCCCCAACATTGAAACACAGACAGCTCCACCTGTGACGCAATTAATTGTTCAACAATGGCACCACGGTGGCAAGATTTTAATCCAGCCTCGCCTGGTATGCAGGAGGTTGCGGGTTCGATCCCATCCCTGACGACGTCTGCGCTGCTGCTGTATATTTGGAGTTTGCGTCTCTCTCGCTCTCCCCGTCATCACGAAGATTTTTCTACGCATCCTCCGCTTCTTTCCCTCCACATTTAGAATGAACGTTCCGCGTTTGGAGTATATGGCTGCTAGAAATGTCCACACGGTAAGCCACTTCGCTGAGCTATCACTTGCCGCTGGGTCGCTTCTGAGAAAGCGCTACACAGCTCAAGTGGGGCCTTTCCTGGTGAAATAAAAACGGTAAAACAGGTTTTTTTTTTAGCGAATGCGCCAACTCCATAGGATTCCCGCTAAAGCCACAGTCAATTGATCGCCGACTGGCCCACGGCCACTTCCCCGCACCTCCGTTGAGCACCGTTGGCCACGTACGGCGCTAAATAATGTCAACGTCCACACGCACGCACGCACACACGTGTACAGTTTCAACATACGCACGTACATACACGCGGCCGTGTGAAGCAGCAGTACCAACCTCATGGCGGGGGAGGCAGCAGCGCGCGTAGCTATGGACTGGGTGTGCAGGCGGTGCGTAATAGCATCGGCAGGTGGGTGGGGGTGTAAATCCACTGCTCTAGAGAGTTCAACCCTACTATCCAGACACCATCACTATCATCTCGACTCCCCTGCCACCACCGCCACCGCCGCCGCCGCCACAACCGCCGTGGCCCGGGGCTAAGCCGAGCCCGTCGTCCCAGGCTCCGGTTTAGGCACAGCGGAGCCCGTCCCACCGGGCGCCGTCCCCGAGCCCGTGCCGCCACCGCCGCCACCGGCAGCGGCCGTCGCCCCCGCCACCGTCACCGTCACCGCGCTGCTCGTGGCGCCGGCTCCGCCTCCTGCCCCCGGCGCGCCTGGCTTGCGCAGCACCACCATGGCCTGGCCGTCGGCGCCCTCCTGCTTGACGGCGATGAGCTGCGGCACGCTGCTGCTCCTTGCCGTGACGCCGCCCGGCAAGGACGACGCCCCCACGGGCGCCGGTGCCGGCGCTGCCGGCTTGCCGGTCACGTCGAGCGACGAGGAGGATGACGACGACGACGAGGAGGAGGAGGACGAGGAGGACGAGGAGGAGGGCAGCACCGAGACGGTGATGCCCGGCGCCAGCTTCTGACTCGGCGCGAGCAGCTTCACCACGGTGGGCGTGCCGGTCGTCGCCATCGTCGCCGACAACGATGAAGACAACGAGGCAGTGGCGGATGACGAGGTGGAGGGTGACGAGGTGGAGGAGGACATCGGTAGGATCTGCGTGGGAGAAGTCTGGAGGTTTTTTCGTGGTGGTGGTGGTGGAGGAGGGCGGTGCGTTTGTCTGTGTGGGTGCTCGCTAACAGCACTTGCCCCAACAGTCTATTAAGGCTACACGGGAGATCGCTGTCTTTGTGTTTTGTGCGCATAGCAACATCATCAACATCGTCATTATTCTGTCATCTTCAATACATTGCCATCATCCTAATTTATCCATTACCAATAGCAGCAGCAACATCAACATTATCGTGTGTGTTTGCGTGCACGTGTGCTAACAGCACTTGGCCCAATAGTCTCTTAAGGCTATTACGGGGGATCTTTGTCTTTGTGTGTACGAGCGAGAGTCCCGCTTACTGTCGAATATTTGAACTGGTCCTGGGCCCTCCCCTAGGTCGACTCAGCCTCAAATGAGTAGCTTGTGCGGTGGTGTAGTAAACATCGCCACTGGGGAGACAGAGGCGGCCGGGCGTGGTGCTGGCCACCCACCCCCTCGTGTGCCGTGCCAGCCTTCATAGGTGCTGCTCGCCAACAGCGTTTGCCTCAATAATCTGTTAAGGCTATAAAGGGGATTTTGCCTGTGTTGTCTGTGCGCGCACGTGTGTCTGTGTGTCTGTGTGTCTGTGCGCGCACGTGTGTCTGTGAGTGTGAGATCACCTGTGTGGGGCCGGTGGGGGCCGACACAACGATGAACTTGGGGGGCAGCCCAGACGCGTCGCTCCCCCCCGGCATGGACGTGGAATAGAGCCCCCCCCCCGAGCCTGGCACCTTGATGATGGTGGAGGAGCGGGTGGGCAGCGCCGTCTGGGGGCTCGCGAGAGAGTGAGGGGCACCGATGGCGCCACGCACCTGGGGGGGTGGGCACAGCAGCGACGTCGGCAAAGCCGTCGTCACTCATCCACCGTCGTCGATAACATCATCGCGATCAAACGAAATCCGTCAGCGTCATCGTCGATGCAGCGTCATGACTCGCAGGCGAGTGAAGGCGTGAAGAGGCGGTGGGCCTCAGGCGGGTACAAGCGCCGTGAACGCGATGGCGGTGAGCCGAAGCCACCCGCGGGCGAGTGAAGGTGAGAGCGCGCGGAGCGGTTGCTGGGTTTACGACGGGGCGACTGAGGTGACGGTGGCGAGTCTGAAGCCGCTCACCTGCGGGTGAGTGAAGGTGAGCGTGGAGCGGTTGAGCTGCAGGCCCTGAGCGGTGGGTGAAGAGGAGGAGGAGCTGACCTGCACGCGGGCCTTGGTGACGTGGGTGCACAGCAGGGGGCCCAGGTGCCCATAATCCGCCTTGTAGGCCTCCGCGCTGTCGGGGCCCGGACGAAGCTTCACCAGCACGGGCGCGCAGTGCTTCTGTTGATCACAAAGCGCAGACGTGTCACCGCCGCCGCAGCACCCCGCAGCCACGCCGCTATACCGCCAACACCACACCACCACTACCATCATCATCCACTACCACCAACCCACACCACCGCCGCCACGCGCACACGCGCGCAATCTTGCGGAGCGAGCGCTCGGCTGACCAGTAGCAGCGTCTGCACGTGCTGTGCCCCGATCTTGTCGATGTTGCTGATCACCGGGCCCTCCAGCACCTGCCGGATGCGGTCGCCCTCGGCGGGGAGGCGCGGGATGACGAGCGTCTTAATCACCTACGCGCGCAGACAGAGAGGCCGTTGGGGCAAGCGCTGTGAGCGAGCAGCGGGCGCCAGCGAAGGTCGGCACGGCGCACGATGGGGTGGGAGATCAGCACCGCGCCCGGCTGCCCTCGTATCCCCAGTGGCGATGTTGACCACACAGCGCACCAGGTACTCAATTGAGGCTGAGACAGTCTAGGCGAGGCCTAGGATCGGTTCAAATAATCGTCACCGGTGTTGGCTGTGAACGGGAATCGAAGTTGGGTCGCCGGGTTCGTAGAGTAGCGCGTGAACCGCAAAACCACCGCTCCACATTTACACAACACACACACAACACACAACACACATACACAACACACACATATACACACAACACACACACACACAACACACACACACACATACACAACACACACATACATACACAACACACACGATAAACACACAACACACACGATACACATACACACAAAACACACACACTATACACACACACACAACACACACGATACACACACACACAAAACACACACTATACACACACAACACACACGATACACATACACACACACGATACACACACAACACACACGATACACAACACACACACAAAACACACACACGATACACAACACACACACATACGCACACACACGATACACATGCACACATGCACACGATACACATGCACACACACGATACACATACACACACACACAACATGATACACATACGCAAACACACAGTGTATTGTATAGTAGTGTAGTGTATAGTAGTGGTGTAAAATAGTGTAGTGGATAGTGGTGTAGTGTATAGTAGTATAGTGTATAGTAGTGTAGTGTATAGGAGTGTAGTGTATAGTAGTGGTGTAAAATAGTGTAGTGGATAGTGGTGTAGTGTAAAGTAGTGTAGTGTATAGTAGTATAGTGTATAGTAGTGTAGTGTATAGTAGTGGTGTAAAATAGTGTAGTGGATAGTGGTGTAGTGTAAAGTAGTGTAGTGTATAGTAGTATAGTGTATAGTAATGTAGTGTATAGTAGTGTAGTGTATAGTAGTGTAGTGTATAGTAGTGTATAGTTGTATGTATGCATGTTGAACTTCTGTCACACCGCGCTAATCGGTGGTGCAGCATCAGAAACGGGGTCAGTGCGACGACGTTCCGCTGGCCTGTTACAGCCAGCCCGATTGCTTCTGGCCGTCGCGAAGGGGAGCGGAGGCGGCGGGTTGGGGGGGGGGTTGGGGGGGCAAGGGAGTTGAGCGGGGAGGGGCTCACGTCGAAGCCGAGCTCGGCGAGTCCCGCGATGCAGCCGTAGCGTGTCGTCCACGGCGTCTTGTCGTCGTGCAGACTCTGCGACACGCGTTCCACAAAGTCAAAAAGGTCCCCCGTGGAGCCACGACGGACTGCTGGGGCAAGTGCGGCTAGCGAGCAGCGAGCACCTACGAAGGCCGGCACGGCACACGAGGGGGTGGTGGGTGGCCAGCACGATGGCAGACCGCCGTTGCATCCCCACCGCTAGTCACAAGCAATGCACACACAGACAGTTTGCGCGCTTGGATATGAGAGTTGCGCTTTTATAAATTAACTTACTTACTTAACAAATAAGACGCGCACAAAGGTGAGTGGAGTTTGTATGATCTCTCCCTGTTATACAGAGTGTGAATGAGTGGAGTTTGTATGATCTCCCCCTGTCCTGCAGGGTGTGAGTGAGTGGAGTTTGTATGATCTTCCCCTGTTCTGCAGGGTGAGTGAGTGGAGTTTGTATGATCTCTCCCGGTACTGCAGGGTGTGAGTAAGTGGAGTTTGTATGATCTCCCCCTGTCCTGCAGGGTATGAGTGAGTGGAGTTTGTATGATCTTCCCCTGTTCTGCAGGGTGAGTGAGTGGAGTTTGTATGATCTCTTCCGGTACTGCAGGGTGTGAGTGAGTGGAGTTTGTATGATCTCCCCCTGTCCTGCAGGGTGTGAGTGAGTGGAGTTTGTATGATCTCTCCCTGTCCTGCAGGGTGTGAGTGAGTGGAGTTTGTATGAACTCTCCCTGTCCTGCAGGGTATGAGTGAGTGGAGTTTGTATGATCTCCCCCTGTCCTACAAGGTGTGAGTGAGTGGAGTTTGTATGATCTCCCTCTGTCCTGCAGGGTATGAGTGAGTGGAGTTTGTATGATCTTCCCCTGTTCTGCAGGGTGAGTGAGTGGAGTTTGTATGATCTCTCCCGGTACTGCAGGGTGTGAGTGAGTGGAGTTTGTATGATCTCCCCCTGTCCTGCAGGGTGTGAGTCAGTGGAGTTTGTATGATCTCTCCCTGTCCTGCAGGGTATGAGTGAGTGGAGTTTGTATGATCTCCCCCTGTCCTACAAGGTGTGAGTGAGTGGAGTTTGTATGATCTCCCCCTGTCCTGCAGGGTGTGAGTGGAGTTTGTATGATCTCCCCCGGTCCTGCAGGGTGTGAGTGAGTGGAGTTTGTATGATCTCCCCCTGTCCTGCAGGGTGTGAGTGGAGTTTGTATGATCTCCCCCTGTCCTGCAGGGTGTGAGTCAGTGGAGTTTGTATGATCTCTCCCTGTCCTGCAGGGTATGAGTGAGTGGAGTTTGTATGATCTCCCCCTGTCCTACAAGGTGTGAGTGAGTGGAGTTTGTATGATCTCTCCCTGTCCTGCAGGGTATGAGTGGAGTTTGTGTAGAGGTGTTAACTACGCGCTGTTGCGTAACCTGCATTGCCACCAGGGCAGTGCAGCATTACCCCTGGGTACAACGGTTGGGATCAGTCGAGGTGAAACGGATCGTGGCCAGGGTTTGGTGCGAACCAATCAGACGGTTCCACGTGGGAATGTATGATTGGTTCTACCTGGCCACGAAGGGGTATAAGACGGGTGACCCAACGGACCTCGGGGAGTTCTCTCCCTGCACGAAGATAGAAGACTGGGCTGAAGCCTAGCTAGGACCCTGGACCAGCCTTTCAGCCCTTCTAAGGGCTAAGGCTCGGCATACCCAGTGGTCAGGACCCACCGGGCCAGCGGTGGGTCAGATAGCCTCCCCTAGGTCCTAGCCGGAGGACTAGGATAGCGGTAGACGTGTGAGTCCTGCCAGGTCCGGAGGCTGTACCTCCCTAGGGTATCGGGTGAGGGGACCGAATATCCCTCTGTGTGTGTTAAGCGTTGTAATCCAATAAACAGAGTGTGACTTCCTAAAGAAGTCTGCTCGTCCTTACAACACTACAACTGGAGTCAGAAGTGGTTGAAAATGGAAACAAGAAGTTCCGCCCACGCGCGGAGCCAGAACGAAGAAAATGGTGTCTCACCTGCGAGCACCGCCAGCTCCGCTGAAAATGCTGCCGCGTTGACCGCCGCCCAGCCACCGGTTGAGCAGCCGGTTGCTCCTCCTGCCATGGGGGACGGACTCAGGGCAGCACACGGCCGTCTCGCCCAACTCCTACACGCCGCGGCCTCCATTCTCGAAGAGATCAACTTGGAGGTTGCGGGCAGGCCGAGTCAACTGCCGGCAGACGTTCCCGCCATCGGCCAAGGCGGACATTTTGATTTTCCCGCCAGGGAACCATGTGATCCCGCTGGAAGCGGAAGCCAGGGGCATCCTGGGAACGCGGGGGGGCAATCACAACCCGCAACGTCATCAGCACGCAACGCTGAAAATTCAAGTTCCTCAGCGGACGCCGCGTTATCACTGTACCGACATGGTACAGTAGACCCTGTCGGCCGGGAAATCACCGATCTCCGGTTCAAGACGCTGCCAGCTGAGGAGGAGACGACGTCCGCCCTCCAACAACGCCTGCCCATCTTCCGGGAATTCGTATCTGAAGAGGGCGACTGGGCGGCGTTCCAGCGTCGCTTCCTGAGCCACCAAGAGATGGTGGGCTGGTCGGACGTACAAGCGCTCTGAGCGCTACCGGCCACTTTGGACGACGACGCTCTCGCCTCGCTCCTCACCATCCCCAGGCAACAAAGGGCGACTCTTCAATCGGCCCTCCGACGGATGTCCGACATCTACGGGCCTCCATCCGACGTCCGCAGCCGATTTTACGACAGGCGACGCCGCCCTAAAGAGTCTCCGTTGGCATTCCGGACCGCTTTACTGGTGATGGCAAGAGCGGGTTACCCTCGCATGGACGACGAGGCCATCGACGCCATCGTTCTCCAGAAGATGCTGGAGCGGGCGCACGAGCTGCGCATCGTCATCCAAGCAGTGGACGACAGTATGTGCTCGCTACGAGCCGCTCGGTGCATCCACGCACATCTGCTGCTCCACATGGAATCGACCATCGCCGCCTCGGCTTCGACGTTGGAGCCTGCCAGCAGGGACGCCGAGTTATCCCCCGACCGGGCCTTCATGGCGACCAGGTCAACGGGCCGGCGACCGTCCGACCACGCTGGTCGCCGCAACGACCAGCAGCGGGGACGGCCTTCTCCACGCGGCGACGTGACGTGCTTCAACTGTGGCCGACGAGGCCGCATCTTCGCTGACTGCCGTGCGCCTCGACGACGCCCCTCCGCATCCCGGGGCCAGGACTACAGGACGTCCACGGCATCGCGGCAAAACCAGGCAAGTCGCGACGCCTCTCACGCTCGGCCCTCATTCACACCATACACACTGCAACGCACCATAAGAAGGGCTCGCGATTCGGCGTGTGATGGGGGGTATTCTGGTGTTTGTTCGCGGCCACTCGGACCTGGGCAGTGGTCTGAGTTGGCCCATAGGGTAGTCGCGGCGACTGCAGGTTCGTCCGTGGTTGTCGGATCAATCGAGGGTGTGGAATTTCGCGTGTTGGTTGATACTGGTGCGTCGGCTACGATCATTTCGGATTTGATTTACAATATACTGCCCGTACGATGCCGCCCCTTGGAACGGGTTTCTATCCCGTGTTTCGCCGCTAATGGCAGTTCACTGGGCATTATTGGGCAAATTCGGGCGCAAATTTCGATTGGAGACATTAAATTGGCAGGGCCTATTTTGGTCTCTTCTTCCCTCGCCGTGCCGTGTTTGTTAGGCACTGATTTTCTCGCGAAAATGCCTATTAAGATCCTTGTAGATCAAGGCAGAATCGAACTCCCGTCGGGTCGACGGATGGCGTTCTTGCCCACACCCTCACATCCGCGCATGGCTAGTGCCTCGGTGCAGGCGTTTGTCGCGAGCACAGTCCGCATTCCGCCAGGGACACAAATGCTCGTGCCCTTGCAACTTAAAAAACCGCTAGCCCCGGATGCCTCGGCACATGGCATTTTGCTGGGGCCTTCAAACGCAGCTGCTAAGGGGTTAGATTTGGTGGCTGCACAGACCCTCGTAGCAGCCGACAGGGAGCCGTTCTTGCAGGTTTTGAATGTCGGATTGTCCACAACCGTCATTCCGCAAGGAACTGTGCTCGCTCACGCGACCCCGGTGCCGTTGGGGACCGGAGTCGCGGGACACGTGCATGACACACCGCAGGTCCCACCTCCTTCCGAATCGGATGAGAGATGGTTGGACGCGCTCTGCACAGACACGGGTGATCTGTCTCATTCGCAGCGAATTAAATTGCGCGCTCTTCTGTGAGAATTTTCCGATGTCTTCAGTAAATCTAAATTTGATATTGGCTGCACCAAGCTGCTGCGTCACCACATTGATACTGGTGACGCTGCCCCGATTCGACAAAACCCGTTTCGGCTTAGCCCGGCGGAGAAACAGCATGTTAAATCGGCTGTGGATGACATGCTGGAGGCCGATATAATTTCTCCCTCCACTAGTCCCTGGGGTGCTCCAATAGTGCTGGTCAAAAAGCACGATGGCAGTCTCCGTTTTTGCGTTGATTTTCGGCGCCTAAATAAAATCTCGGTAGCGGACGCCTACCCTCTCCCTCGTATGGACGAGTCATTGGATGCCCTGGCAGGGGCGCACTTTCTCCACCTTGGACCTTCTGTCGGGGTTTTGGCAACTCCCCCTCGACGAATCGTCAAAACCTAAGACTGCTTTTCGGACACCACAGGGCCTTTTCGAGTTTAATAGATTGCCCATGGGTCTCCACTCGGCCCCAGCGACGTTCCAGAGGCTCATGGAGCTGGTCCTCGCTGAGTTCCAGTGGGACTCATGTCTCATTTATCTTGACGACGTCATCGTCTTTAGCCGCACGTTCGGCGAACACATGGAACGGTTGCGTGCTGTCTTCTTGAAAATGCGGGCCGCTAACTTGAAATTCAAGCCGCAGAAGTGTCACCTTCTGCGTGAGTCTGTGCGCTATCTGGGCCACATAGTTAGCCGCTCGGGTATCTCTACCGACCCTGAAAAAAACAAATGTGTTCAACATTGGCCGACCCCTACATCTGCGGGTGATGTTCGCAGTTTTATTGGTTTTGCGTCGTACTACCGCCGGTTTGTTGCTGGCTTCGCGACGATTGCCAAGCCGCTCCATGCCCTTACGTCAAAAGGGGTGGTGTTTCATTGGGGGGACGCAGAACAGGCTGCGTTCGACTCCTTGCGGAACGCGCTCGTGACGGCACCGTCCCTTGCGTACCCCGATTTTTCCGTGCCATTCGTGTTGGACACCGACGCTAGCAATACGGGGATTGGGGGTGTTCTGTCCCAAAAAGTTGATGGCATTGAAAGGGTTGTTGCCTATGGTAGCAGAGTCTTGTCTCTTGCTGAACAAAGATACTGTGTGACCAGACGTGAGCTGCTGGCCATTGTTTTTTTGTTATTCAGCAATACAGGCCGTACCTGTATGGTCAGCATTTTACCGTGCGATCTGATCATTCGGCTTTACAGTACGCTCTGCGGGTTGACCAACCGTCCGGGCAGCTTTCTCGATGGCTCGAAGTCCTTCAGGACTACGATTTCAATGTCACTTACCGTAGGGGTGCACAACACACGAATGCCGATGCGTTGTCTCGCCTCCCGCCGGCTCAAAAATGTGCGTGTTTTTTGGGCTCGGGCCGTTGTAAGCCGCCACTGCCTGCGCAGGTCGCGCCTCTCACAACGGTGTCAGCCGCACTTCCCGCCGCCTCAGCGCCGATGTTGGATCATGCAGATCCAATGGCCAGTGACGATTTGCTGGGGCTAACTTTGGCCGAATGGGGTCGGCACCAGAGCGAGGACATGTCGTTATTGAGGTTGCGTCGCCACGCGAATAATGCGGTTCCAAGACAGGGCAAATTTAATTCATTTGTCATGAAGCACGGCTTGTTGATGCATTGGGATGCTGACTCGTGTCAACATAAAATCGTTGTGCCATCCGCCTTGCGATGCAAGGCCGTATGGGCGGCGCATGAGCGTTTATTGCACCTGGGTGTTCATAAGACCATTGGGTTGTTGCGGTTGCAATTTTTCTGGCCGGGCATGCTGCGCGACGTCACTGACATTTTGCTGGGATGCACCCATTGTGCGCAACGTAAACCGCCGGCTAAACTGGCATGTCCACCCCTGCAACCCATTTCGGTCTCTCGTATAAATGAGTTGGTGGCTCTCGATATTTTGGGCCCTTTTCCTACTACGCCACGGGGTAATAAGTACCTTCTGGTTGGGGTAGAGTATTTTACACGGTGGCCTATGGCCTGGGCCCTCCCCAACCAGTCGGCGGCGGCCGTTGTGGACGCCTTTGTTCAGGGCTACGTCCTGGACAAGGGCGCACCAGAACGGTTGCTGACCGATCAGGGAAGAAATTTTTCGGGAGCCTTGCTGAATGATGTGTGCCGCCTGTTGGGCACTAAGAAAGTGCGCACTTCGCCCTACCATCCCCAGACCGACGGCATGGTAGAGCGCCTTCATAGAACTCTCACCGCTATGTTATGCCATCAGGTCGATGAATCCCACCTCAATTGGGACTTGCAGGTTCCGGGGGTCCTCGCCGCATACCGTATGGCACCTCACGCGGCGACGGGATTTTCCCCGTTCTTTCTAATGTACGGCAGGGATGCCTTTCCTCCCGCCGACGTTTGGCTGGAAATCGAACAGCTACCGCAAAAGTCAAAGCTCGTTGACCACTTGCGATTCAACCTCCGTAAGTTGGCCGAGGCACGGGAGGCCGCCATTGAAAATTCGGCTTCCCGCCAACGGGCGAATTTGCGACTACGGGACCCTCGGACGTACACGCATCGGTGGGCACCGGGAGACAGGGCATGGCTCCACTGCCCCCAGGTGCCGGTGTCCACGTCGGCCAAACTCCTCAGACCATGGCGAGGCCCGGTTGAGGTAGTGGAAGTCCTGCGTCCCCAATGTGTTAAAATTAGCTGGGGACGGCGTCGCTGGTGCGTTCACCCCTCTCGGTTAAAACCCTTTGTCACGCCACGCGTCCCTTCACAACACACACGACACGGGGGCCGAGTGTGCGACGCGTCCGACGAGCCGGATGTTGCCCCGTTGGTGCCTAACCCACAGCGCAGGCGCGTCATTCCTCCTGCAGATGACGCGGGAGTGACGGCTCCATGCAGGCCACGTTCGGCCTCAATGGACCGTGGAGCAGCAGGTGTCCCCGTGGAGATGCCTAAAGGCCCACCGGATGCTCTGGCTCATCCTCCTCGTTCCCTTGTGCCGCCGACAAAGCCTGCCATCCCCTACGATGGTCCCGCGAAACACACGCGCGCGAAATTTCGCCGGTTGTTATAATGTTTTTTTGGCATGTCTAGTGCCTTGTACATACGTTATGTTGTTAAGGGGGGTATTTATAGGGGTTTTATTGTTCTTGTTCTTGTTGTTCGTGAGGCACACTCACAATTCTTCTACCGTTGGTAATTTCGGAGTTTCCCATTGTTGCAGCCGGGACGGCTGGAGCTTCCGAAGGAGGGGGTGATGTAGAGGTGTTAACTACGCGCTGTTGTGTAACCCGCATTGCCACCAGGGCAGTGCAGCATTACCCCTGGGTACAACGGTTGGGGTCAGTCGAGGTGAAACGGATTGTGGCCAGGGTTTGGTGCGAACCAATCAGACGGTTCCACGTGGGAATGTATGATTGGTTCTACCTGGCCACGAAGGGGTCTAAGATGGGTGACCCAACGGACCTCGGGGAGTTCTCTCCCTGCACGAAGACAGAAGACTGGGCTGAAGCCTAGCTAGGACCCTGGACCAGCCTTTCAGCCCTTCTAAGGGCTAAGGCTCGGCATACCCAGTGGTCAGGACCCACCGGGCCAGCGGTGGGTCAGATAGCCTCCCCTAGGTCCTAGCCGGAGGACTAGGAGAGTGGTAGACGTGTGAGTCCCGCCAAGTCCGGAGGTTGTACCTCCTTAGGTATCAAGGAGGTTAGCGGTAGACGTGTGAGTCCCGCCAGGTCCGGAGGCTGTACCTCCCTAGGGTATCGGGTGAGGGGACCGAATATCCCTCTGTGTGTTAAGCGTTGTAATACAATAAACAGAGTGTGCCTCCTAAAGAAGTCTGCTCGTCCTTACAACACTACATTTGTATGATCTCCCCCTGTCCTACAAGGTGTGAGTGAGTGGAGTTTGTATGATCTCTCCCGGTACTGCAAGAGTGTGAGTGTGGGGCCCTCCTGAAACCCTCGAGACTTTGCGAGGCCTCTGCCGGGTCAACGGAGCGCAACTGCGACAGCAAACGAGGCAAGCAGCACCTTCACGAAGGTCTTGGTCGAGCGGGACTGGATGTTGTTCGTCGTGGAGCTGAAGTTCTTGCAGATCTGGGCCATGAGGCGGGCGGCAAAGTCGCGCAGGGCCCAGTGGTTGTCCACGTCGGGGCGCAGGCAGAGCTGCCGGCTCACGATGCACGTCACCACCGCGGGGATCAGCTCGTGCAGCTGCACACGGGGGCACATCAAGACAAAAGATTGGGCGCCGCGGTGGCGGGATGTTAACTGGATCACCTGGTATGCAGGAGGTCGTGGGTTCGATGCCGACATGCTGTATAAATTGGGTCCTCCGGATTTTCCCTCCACATTGAGAATCAACACCGTGCGTTTAGAGCATTTGGCTGCGGTATATTTCCATAAGATAAGCCACTTCATTGGGCTATTGTTCTGAAAAAGAGCGAAAAAGCTCAGTGGGCCTTACCTGGTAAAATATAGTTTGAAGATTCAGATGCGCTTTTGCGGCCGTCTGGAATGCTCTTCCTTCCAAACTCGGGCCGCTGGGTTCATAGTGCAATGCGCTAACCGCTGCGACCACCACTCCCCACATACGTTGTCAGGTCCCGCTCGTTGCACACTAAGTGCACGCCACAAATGAACCACAGTACCTCGCTGATCTCATCAAGGAGCATAAACCAGATTTTAAATTTTAATTCTACTCTCCCCCCTGGCTCCTCCCCCCCCCCCCTCTTGCCTTATACAATATCCTTGTTACGAGCAACGCTTGTCTGCTCCAGCAAATTACTTCTTGCTGTGGACTATCCCACCTGATGACGGAGGCTTGTGTTGCTTCCGAAACGTCATGATTTGATTAACTTCATTTTATTTTTTACCTACGTGACTTTACCGAAAGAACCAAAGAGTATGGTGCATAAACCATCACGTGAACTTCGCTCATCCTCGCAGTGGCCTTTGGCTAATCATCGGACAAAGACGGTCACCGGCAACGCGCACTCAGAGGTGCGTTTCTGTTGCTGTCTGGAAAACTGTTCCATCCGATATTAGGAACATCACTGGGAGCAATGCACTTTGAAATCATCATCTAGATTGAAAACTTCCATTTCTTTCTTAACGGCTTTTCGCATTCCGTTTGTCGCCCTTCCCATACGCCTCTGATTAGCGCTGTTGGCTACGTACGGTGCGAAATAAGTTTAACATGCATACATACAGTCATCCCCCCCCCTATATAGCCTTAACAGACTATTGAGGCAAGTGCTGTAAGCAACAATGGAGGCCGGCAAGGCACACGAGGGGGTGGGTGGCCAGAACCACGCCCAGCTGCCTTTGTCTCCCTAGTGGCGATGTTCACTACACACCGCACCGGGGGGGAGCCCCAGGATCGGGGGGAGACCCAGGATCGGGGGGAGACCCAGGATCGGTTCAGATAATCGTGACCGGTATTGGTGGCCATGAGCAGGAACCGAACTTGGGTTGCCGGGTTCGTAGTGGAGCGCACTAAACACTTTGCTACACACGCACAGATATGCGCAAACGTACAAACACAAAGATCCCCGGTGTTGCCGTTCAAAGGCTGTTGAAGTATGCAAACACACACACACACACCCACAAAACGCAGCAAAACACACATGCGTACAAAGACAAAGATCCCCCTTTATAGCCTCAACAGACTTTTGGGGCAAGTGCTGTTGGCGAGTAGCACCAATGAAGACCGGCACTGTGGCAGAGGAGGGGGGTGGGTGGCCAGCACCATGCCTGACGCACGGAGCCACAGACACACAAAGCAACATCATCCTGCGCCCATCCCCATTCAGCGCCCGCCATAGCCAGCACCGGTCTCTCCTATCTCCTACTGAGGAAGCAGAGGAAGCAGTGGCAGCGTGGGGGGGGAGGGGGGGTGTTCACAGGAGCTCACGTATTTCTCCAGGTAGAGGGTCTGGTTGTCCAGCAGGGCCTTGGTCATCCTCATGAGGTAGATGAGCAGAGCCAGGTTATTCTGAGCGACGTTCACGCGCACCTGCAGGAGCCGGAGGGTAGTGCACAAATAGCAGTGTCAGAGACAATGGGATCCTGGGTTCCGGCCTGGAGCAGCTGAGGCTGCCGCATGACGAAGCCGAGTGTTACGAGTGCCCGGAGGAGCGAGTTGAACTCACTCCCTCAGAGATGAAGGTGCTGAATCGTGGCAGCATCTGGTACAGCCCCGGGTCGCTAGCGATGCTCTGCAGTGCTTCCTGTAACACAGACAAAGATCCACCGTATAGCCTTAACAGTATGTTGGGACAAGTGTTGTTACAGAGCGCCGCAGAAGGCTGACATGGCACACGAGGGGGTGGGTGGCCAGCACCACGCCGGGTCGCCTTTGTATCCCCATTTGCGATGTTTACACACCGCACCAGGTACTCATGTGAGGCACGCACACATGACAAGAACAACAACTGCCATTTGCCACTAAGTGGCGGTGACATCACCACGGCGCCTGTGCCAGGCTATGTGCACGTTGAGGCCACGTGAAGTGTCGAACGCCCGCTGGCAGGGCATCACGGGGCAGACCCAGGTGCCACGGGTCAACTGACTGAGACGACGGAGATGACTGGCTGATGCACCACCTGTAACCCCTACTGTGCCAACCTGCTGCACTTCAGACGCCCAGCGCTCCGCCCATTGTTGTGAGCGTCGCTCCTCCACCCTCCGTTGTTGTTGGAGGGCGACTGCCTCCAACTGCCCAGTAGCATCCTTCACGAGCTTCCTCCACAGAGGCCAATCTTGACACCGCTGGTACCAGTCATCGGCAAGTCCACTCAGCTCCACATCCTCCTGTACCACATCACTCCATCTCTTCTCTAGCCCGTGCAGCGCCAGTTTAGCCCCTTCTATCTGGCCGAATAAAAGCTGTTTAGGCATGCGGTGGCTGGGCATGCGAGCTACATGACCCAGTCAAAGCAACTTTGCCTGCCGGAGGAGGTCACCGATGGGACTTTGTCCAGATCTTTCAAGGATTTGTGAGCTCCTCAAGAAGGGAGAGAATTACTGTGGCTGAGAAGACCTGGAGCCTCGTGTGGATTGACAGACCAGGTAGCTTCCACACAGCGATGAAAAAATAATGCCGCTCGACTGTTTGAGAGTGAGACCTCTGCTGTCAAACTGGAGCCAGTCATGAGCACACTGCCCAGGTGTGGGAATCTCTCCACTCTCTCCACAACTGCCCCATTACAAATTGGGAGTTGTGGGGGTGGAGTGTCTGATAGTACAAAATACCCAGGCAGGTGCTTCGTTTTGGTGGGCCTGATGGTAAGGCCCCACCTCTTAGTGGCAAGCTCCAGGTTCAGCAGTAGCGCCTCCAACTCCTCCTCTGAGTGAGCAGCAATCACCAGATCATCCGCATACGTAACATGGTTGACCAATAGGGAGCCGTCCGTTGACTGCACCCGGGTATCGATCAGCCTCCCATTGTATCTGTACTAGATGGAAATTCCTCCGGTACAGCCATGGAAGGCTTCACTAACAACGTGGTCAAAACAGATGTTAAGTAATGTGGGAGCCAGAGGACATTCCTGTCGCACCCCAAGGTGTACAGGGAATGGCTCTGACTCCCAGACACGTAGTTTTACCCGGGCCCGCTCACCATCATGTAGGTCCTTAATGATTGTGAGCAGAGTCAGGGACTCTGAAAGCACGAAGAACAACCCAGAGCCTAGGCCTACTGATGGTATCATAGGCCTTGATGAGGTCAATAAAGCAGAGATGTAGGTCTTGTTGGAATTCCCAACACCTCTGCTGTAGCAGACAGGCAGACAATATGGCATCTGTGCAGGACCGCCCTTTCCTGAAAATGGCTCCGCAAGCCTCTCCTCAGCGTGCCTGGCAAGGCGATGTTGAATAAAAACCTTGTCAGGACCTTTCCCGGCACACTGAGGAGTGAGATGCCCCTGTAGTTGTTACAGTCTGTGCGGTCCCCCTTCTTAAAAAGGGGGACCACCAGGGCATCCTTCCAATCCTGCGGAACCCGTCCAGTGGTCCAGACTGTTGTTATGATGTCATGTAGGGCAGTCTGTGCATAAACGCTACCCTCCTTTAGCATTTCACTTGGGAGATCATCCCTGCCTGGTGCCTTTCCTGATCTCAACTTGGGATCGCCTTCAGTACTTCCTCAACAGATGGCACCTCAGCCAGCCACTCGCAGGCGGTAACTCCTTCTTCCAATCTTGACTTAAAGCTTTCGTGACTGTAGGAATTCATATTCTTTGGGCCTTCCGGTAAAGTCACGTAGATAGATTCAAAGATGATGACTGCTCGTGTTGCGATCGAAACTTCGTAGTTTTAGTCATTTTCTTTGAACCTATCTATGTGACTTTACCAAAAGACCCAAATAATATACTTCTTCCAAAATTTGAGGCACCCCAGCCTCAGCAGGGTCTTCCCCACTTTACCCCATGATGTTTTCCAGGCTGAGGGATTTTACCCCCCCAGAAGACCTCACAGAATTGCTCAGCAAATCTTAAAATCTGTTCCTGGGTATCGGAGATTGGATTCACCCTTCTTTCCCCTAATGATGGAGATAGGTGTGGCGTTGCAAGTAACTTTTTTGATGGCACTGATGCAGAGTCCATCTCCTCAGCAACTGACGCTGTGGATTTTTTTGTGTGGGTTTTTTGTTTTCATTTTTATTTTCTATCGACGCGACTTTACCGAATGAACCAAAGAATATCTACATGGAGTCGTTTTTTGTTCACAGCACAATGTCACGGTTCATGATCGATCTCCTGGGGTTAGGCCACACGTGACAATGCGACGTCAACAGAAACCACCAAACACATCCAATCCAATTAAACTGCCACGTGTACAAGCTAACCGGCTGTGTGGCTAACCGGCTGTATGGCTAACCGGCTGTATGGCTAACCGGCTGTGTGGCTATCCAGCTGTGTGAATATCCGGCGGTGTGGATATCCGGCGGTTTGGCTATCTGGTGGTGTGGCTATCCAGCTGTGTGGATATCTGGCGGTGTAGATATCCAGTTGTGTGGCTATCTGGCGGTGTGGATATCCAGCTGTGTGGATATCCGGCTGTGTGGCTATCTGGTGGTGTGGCTATCCAGCTGTATGGATATCTGGCGGTGTGGATATTCGGCGGTGTGGATATCCAGCTGTGTGGCTATCTGGCGGTGTAGATATCCGGCTGTGTGGCTATCTGGCGGTGTGGATATCTGGTGGTGGGTATCCAGCTGTGTGGATTTCTGGCGGTGTAGATATCCAGCTGTGTGGATATCCGGCGGTGTAGATATCCGGCTGTGTGGGTATCCAGCTGTGTGGATATCCGGCGGTGTAGATATCCGGCGGTGTGGCTATCTGGCGGTGTGGATATCGGGCTGCGCGCGTCACCGCTCGCTTGGACTCGCAGGAGCCGACGCAGGCCTCCGTGATCTCCTTGTAGTAGAGCTGCTGCTCCACGGAGAGCTCGTGAGTGGCGCGCGCTTTCACGCGCACCGCGGCGCCCTCCGCTGGCACCTTCCTCTTGTCCTTGCCTGCGCGAGACGCGGCGGGAGACGGGGCAGAGGGGTAGTGCGTGGGAGACGGAGGGAGAGAGGGCATGTACGCATGGACGCATGTTTGTTTGTACTCTGAAGTTCTTTCGCGCCGTACGCAGCCAAGCCATGCGATTCGGAAGTGCGGGCTCACTGAAGTTGCGGACAGACGGGGCAAGGGAGTGGGTGAGAGAGGCCTGGTGTTCGTGGGACAGAGGGTGTGAGTGGGAATCGAATTCGGGTCGCCGGATTTGTAGAGCGGCGTGCAGACCGTAACCAAAATTATCCCACCAAGACAAAGAATCCCTAGTGCCTATTTTTTTTAAACCACACCAGGTACTCATTCGAGGCTGAATCGACCTAGAAGAGGCCCAAAACCGGCAGGAGGTCACGGGGCAGACCCAGGTGCCACGGGTCGACTGACTGAGATGACTGAGATGACTCCCCCCACACCCGCCCGCACACACACGCGTGCTCACACACACGCCTGCTCACACACACACGCCTGCTCACACACACACACGCGCGTGCTCACACACACACACGCGCTTGCTCACACACACACACGCGCGTGCTCACACACACACACGCGCTTGCTCACACACACACACACGCCTGCTCACACACACACACGCGCGTGCTCACACACACACACGCGCGTGCTCACACACACACACGCGCTTGCTCACACACACACACGCGCGTGCTCACACACACACACGCGCTTGCTCACACACACACACACGCCTGCTCACACACACACACGCGCGTGCTCACACACACACACGCGCGTGCTCACACACACACACGCGCTTGCACACACACACACACGCGCGTGCTCACACACACACGCGCGTGCTCACACACACGCCTGCTCACACACACACGCGTGCTCACACACACGCCTGCTCACACACACACACACACGCATGCTCACACACACACGCATGCTCACACACACACGCGTGCGCACACACACGCGTGCTCACACACACACGTGCTCACACACACACACGCGTGCTCACACACACACGTGCTCACACACACACACGCGTGCTCACACACACACACACATCCACACACACCCTTGCCGTCGGAGGGCCCGCTCGTGGAGGCCTTGTGCCCAGGCTTGAGGTTCCCGTCGCTCTGTCCGGGCTTCATGATCCTCATGGGCTCCGTCGCCTCCTTCTTCTGCTGCTCCTTAGGCGCTGGGGTTCGGGGGTGGTGGGAGGGGGGTGGGGTGGGTGTGATGAGGGATGCAAAATTAGTTGGGATTATGGTATTTGTGCAGGACCGCCCCAGCCTGAAGCCACATTGATCCTCCAAATTCAATCCCAATAGGTTCCAGTGATTACAATGGACAGAATGAGTGACCCCCGGACTGTGCACACTAAAAATTACTCAAGTAAACACCCTGACTGTGAGAACACGGGCCGAATGGCATATGAATCTGCTTAAATAATACAAACATACAGCCAATGCCCTATTAACCGGCGTCTGTCATAGTCTGCAAGACGAATCTTCCTTCACGTATCCGGAAACATTCCGGCAGCCATCCGGCATCTTGCCCGTGCACTTATCGTAGGTCCGTTTCTTTTTATTTCCACGGGAGCTTCGGGATACTGCCGTGTGGTGGTGCCAGCGGCAGTCTGTGCATACAGTTTGTCCGTCCATCAAAGGGCGATGATGACCACGGCACACTTCATTGGGATGAGTCTGGGGCACGGTGAGAAGGCAGGTGACTGAAAAGGCCAACCTGAGCCCAGAACACTCCTATGGCACACTGGACATGATATGTTGGTCGCAGCCTCCTGGGGGACGGGTCTCTTGATACGGGCCTTGCGCCGTTGACTCTTCGGCATGGCAGTAGTACAGTACATACTGTAATGTACTACTGTACACTGTACCCTAAACAGCCCCACCGCTGCTCTATATTGAACTTAAAGAATACTCTACAACCGACTGGTGAGTGCCTTTTGTAAAAAGGGCATCTTGTTATTATTTCTTCTGTCATCGTAAAAAAAAAATTGTCACATTCGTTTCTTTACTGAAAAGTGTTTCAATGCACTTGTAAAATTTGGTGAAGCATAAGTCGAACATACTTCATTAACAGGCACCCTTCATTGCTCCCCGTGGACGCAGGATCACGCAGCTTTAGTTGTACTGCGCTTGGGTAACCAGGAAGGTCTCACCGAGTGTCCCACGACTCATTTTCAGGAGGGTCCTGGCCAAGTTTTCGCAGTGGGTGGGTAGGGGGGGCAACGTTCGCAACGTGCAATCACAACTTGAGTATACTTTTACATTCTTTTGAATGAATTTAGACCGTGAAGCCGGCACACAGCGGCCTGCTCTTGCGAATGACGTCACGGGATCTTCACCGTCCGCTGTAGGGCAGGCGGTGCGTCGTTTTATTGTAACGGTTAATGCTCACGCAGAATGAACCCCCTCCCATTTAGAGGACGTGCGTGTATGCCATCGGTTCTTCTTCCGATTCCATTCCGGTGAGGTACGTGTTAAACGAAGATGAAATAACTTCAACGGTACGCCTTCCGGTCTTCAGGTCGGGAGACATTCCGAGGCTCCCACAAGGCCATGCGGGGGAGGTGCGTGTGGCACGGTTTGGCGCCGGCAATTGCAGAGAGCGGTCGTGTCGCTACCATTCTCTGCGGTGAGTATGATGTCTTTAAAAACAAACGGCCGCGATGCTCTCTCCAAATAAAACGAACGCCGAGTTGCTCGCACGTTCAGAGATTCGGCGGTGCGCGGGACACCTACCCTGTAACGTGCAGACGTCTCGGAACGGGTTGATCACAGCGACCGCTGGATTCAAACCGCGAACCTCTGAAGCAAGCGGCGAACGCGATACCACAAGGCCACGTCATGGCCTCTATACGCGTGGGGAGTGGTCGTGCAGCGGATAGCGCACCGCACTACGAACCCAGTGATCCGAGTTCGAGTCATAGCCAATAACAGTGACGGTAATTTGAATCGATCCTGGGTCTCCCCCGAGGTCTGGCACGGTGTGTAATGGAACATCGCCACTAGGGATACAAAGGTGATCCGGCATGATACTGGCCACCCGCCCCTTCGTGTGGCATGCCGGCTTTTATAGGTGCTCGCTAACAGCACTTGCCCCAAGTCAGTTAATGACTATACGGGGGATCTTGGTCTGTGTGTGTGTATTCTTTGTGGTGTAAATACTCACTGGGAGGAGGGTTCTCAGGAATGGACGGCTGAACACCCTCAATGCTCAGCCAGTGAGCTGCAACACATCACAACGCACCATCAGAGTCAAGTTCAAACGATTTCTTATTTTTAACTATTTTACCAGGTAAGGCCCACCGAGCTGAATAGCTTTTTTTCAGAAGCGACCTGGTCACAAATGATGTCTCAACGAAGTGATTTATCACGTGGAAATGTATCGTAGCCCAATACTTAAAAATAGATGTTGATTCTAAATGTGGAACTGGAGAACAATCCACGTGGCCGCGGGGAGAAAATGCAAACTCAAAATATACAGCAGGCGTCAGGGTCGGGATTGAACACATGACCTCCTGCCTATCAGGCGAGGTAGTTCACATCTCATTTCCATGTGATAAGCCACTTCATTGAGCTATCGTTTGTGGCCAGGTGTCTTCAAAAATAGCTCTATAGCTCAGTGGGGCTTAGCAGGTAGAATACAAAGTTAGTTTGCGAGTACTTGGTCATAAACAGGATGCTGACATTGAACATGATGGTGATCTTTTGACACGCTTTTATTTAACTCACTCTGTCTGTTGTTGTACCCTCAAATCTTGTAACTCAATTTTAACCCACTTTCCAATGTGGTATCGACTGCAAACTTGGTATACTTATGGCATACCGATGGCAATACTATATTCTATCATAAAAAATAAAAGCACATATTTTAAAACATTACTTTTTAGATGTTATGTTTCTGCTTGGGTCTAATTGTCCACGGTAAACTGACGTTGGCTGTAAAATCACCACGTTCCCCTTACGCCATGGTAAGCTTCGGAGCCACTTCCTGGAGTCGTGGAGTTCTGCCATTACTACTAGTACATTTCATTAAAGCGTGTTTTCGAAAAAAGCATTTATAAATATTACTTGTTTAGAGAATGTAAAGTGGTTTTTTTTTACGTTGTTGTCCTTGCCCCGTACCTCCAATTCACACGGTTGGCTACATAAGGTGTCAAAGTTCCACGTACATACATTCAGCGTCGACATGATGCAATCGACTGCTGATCGCGATGTAGATGACGCATTGTGCTCGCCGCGAGTGATAAACACTTCGTAGCGATGACGGCAGCGGCGGCGATGACAATACTTCGTACAGCGTGTACACAGAGCCGTAACACCGCTCCCACCACTCGTCATAAACGTAACGATGACGTTCACGACCAAGCACTTTGTGAAGTGCGCATGCAAGCATGCGTGTGTGTGGGGATTGGGGTGCAGGGGAGCTTAGGGCCAACACCAGTGACAATTATCTAAATCCGTCCTGGGCCTTCTGTAGGTCGACTCAAATGAGTACCTGGTGCAACGTGCTAACATAGCCACTGGGGAGACACAGGTGTCCGGGCGTGGTGTTGGCCACCCACCCCCTCGCATGCCGTGCCGGCCTTTATAGGTGCTCGTCGCTAACAGCACTTGCCCCAAGTCAGTTAAAGGCTATACGGGGGGGGGGGGGTCTTCATCTTCTGGAGGGGAGTGGCAATGAACCCGGCGACCCGAGTTAGAGTCACGCTCACGGCCACCAACACCAGTGGCCATTACGTGAATAGTCCCCCTTAGCACCCCACGCACGGGCTGATTTCATTGCTCCATCTCCTCGGTGCGTCGTGCTATCCCCCGAAGGGTTCCATCAACCTTAGCTGCCGCCGAGTCGTTCGTCCCAGCCGCCTGGCATCGCCGCTTCTGGCCCTGACGTCTCCCTACCAAAGCCCACTCACATCCCTTGAACACTCTCAACGATGCCGTTAACCCGCGTGCTTCCTTGTAAACCACGTGCTCCTCTCTCATGTGACAATTATCACTGACACCAGCGACGTCCTGGGCCTCCGCTAGGTCGATTCAGCCTCAAATGAGTACCTGGTGCGGTGTAAACATCGCCAATATGGAGACAAAGGCGGCCGGACGTGGTGTTGGCCACCCACCCCCTCGCGTGCCGTGCCGGCCTTCATAGGTGCTAGTCGCTAACAGCACTTGCCTCAACAGTCTGTTACAGGCTACACGGGTGATCTTTGTCTTTTGTTTTTGGGGGGGGGGTGTACATGTGTGGGGGGGCTCCCCTGCCCACCCTTGAGGCTGATGTCGAGAGGCACGCGGGGGAGAGGCGTGTTGATCATGTCGCTCAGGTTCACTTCCTGCTCCTCGTAGAAGAACAGCTCCCGCCCTCCTCCGCTCGCGTAGCGGAACGGGATGAACTCGGCCGACTGGAACCCGTACAGTGGCTGAACACGCACGCGCGCGCACACACACACACACGACGATAAATAAAGACAAAGATCCCCCGTATAGCCTTAACAAACTGTTGGGGCTAGAATCGTTAGCGAGTAGCACCTATGAAGGCCAGCACGAACACACACACACACACGCAAGCACAAGCTCGCACACGCAAGCACACGCATGTGCGCAGGCAGGCGAGCACACAAACACCAATCTATATTGTTTCACCAGTTGCTAAAATAGATTGCAAACCAAGAGGTCACAATCTTCCTGCACAGTAAACAGCCTGGTTTTTCGAGAGAATTACTGTACCACCACATCAATGATGGATTTATTACATTTTAGCTTGGGTAACATGGATAAAAGCCACTCTACTGCTGTGAACTATTCCTCGGCCTGTCGAGAGCATTCCACATTGTGGACCATGATATTTCTACTGACAAGACTTGCTCGACTAACATTTTCAGACGATACAATGAGATCGCCACCTCTCAGACCGTTTTCAAACGGTACATCGTGATAACGTCTAGTCCACAATTTTGTTTTAATGACAATGGTTGTTCCAGAAGGTTCCATGTTGGGTCCAATTCTGTTCTTGTATTTAAGCAACATTGGAATAATCTTAAATCACTCATAATTCAATCTCTTTGCTGACGACAACACCATGCTAGTATTGGATACATCCCGTGAGAGGGAAACGTGGGTCGCCGGGTTCATAGCGCAGTGTGCTAACCGCTACTCTAAACTACTGCCCCCCACTACACTACCGCTCCCACGGGTGTGTGTGTGTGTGTGCGCGTGCTCTCACCGGGCAGATGAGCGCACACACACAAGCGTGTGACAAAGATCCTCCGTACAGCCTTAACAGACTATTGGGGCAAGAGCTGTTAGCGAGCACCTTTGAAGGTCGGCACGGCACGCAAAGGGGGTGGGTGGCCAGCACCACGCCCCGTTGCTATTGTCCCCCTAGTTACGATGTTAACACACCGCACCAGGTACTCATTTGAGTCGACCAAAGGGAGGCCCAAGACCAGTTCAGATATAATCGTCACTGGTGTTGTCCGTGAGCGGAAATCGAAACCAAGTCGCCAGGTTCGTAGTGCTGGCTTATACAACAACGGCCATGCTCCATTAAGTTGCAGCGACGTCACCATGGCGCTTGTGCCAGGATAAGTGCACTTTTAAGGCCAAGTGAAGTGTCGAACGCCCGCTGGCAGAAGGTCATGGGACAGAGCCAGATGCCATGGGTTGACCGAGATTGACTTGCAGATGCACCACCTCACACGTGCATAAACACACGGAAGGGCAGGCTCACATAAACTAACGTCCATAAGCACCTACACACAAGCAGGTGCACAAAGACACGAGACAAAAATCACCCGTATAGCATTACCAAACTCTCAGGGAAAGTGCTGTTAGCGAGTAGCACCTATGAAGGCCAGCAAGGCGCACGAGGGGGTGAGAGTGCCCAGCACCACGTCCAGCTGCCTTTGTCTCCCTAGTGGCGATGTTTACACATCGCACCAGGTACTTGATTTGAGGCGGAGTTGTTCGAGGGGAGGCCTAGGACCGTTTCAGATAATCGTCACTGGTGTTGGCCGTGAGCGGGAAACGAACCCGGGTCACCGGATTTATTTGGCAGCGCGCTAACCGCTGCACTACCGCTCACACATGCACAAAAACAAAGATCCCCCGTATCACCTTAACAAATTGTCGGGGCAAGTGCTGTTAGGGACCACCTATGAAGGCCAGAACAGCACGCGAGGGGGGTGGGTGGCCGGCACCACGCCCAGCCGTCTTTGTCTCCTCAGTGGCGATACGCACTGCACCAGGTAGTAACTTGAGGCCGAGTCGACCTGGGGGAGGCCCAGGACCGCTTCAGATAATCGTCACACGGTGGTGTTGGCCGTGAGCTGGAATCTAAGTCAGATCGCCATGTTCGTAGCGCAGCGCCGCCAACCGCTACACGGACACGTCCAGGTGGACACAGACGCACACCTACCTCAATGTTGCGTATCTTCAGGGCGTGGTCTAGGTCGGATGTGCTCAGTTTTCTCCGCTTGCCGTGGCGCATGAATTTGGCCGCTTCCTGCATTCGCACGTCACCAACATCAAGAACAGCAAATACCGAAAGGAAATAATCGGCCATCAGCATTATCAACACCAAAATCAATGTCAATTATCTCACCACCATCAATGGCAACATAACCATCAACAGTCCTGCTGCAGTGGTGAGATGATAACTACCTCGCCTGGTATGCAGGAGGTCGTGGGTTCAGTGCTGACCCTGACGCCTGCTGCTGTATATCTGGGGTTTGGATGTCTCTCTCCGCATGGTCGTGTGGATTTTTCTCCGGGACCTCCGGTTTTTCCCCTTCACATTTAGAATCAATGTGCTGTTTAAAGTATCCGGTGACTATTAGCTTCCACACGTATGTTGCATTTATTTCGCACGTAGCCAAGCGTGTTAATTGCAGGTGCAATGATGATAAGCCACTTAATTGGACTATCATTTGTGGCCAGGTCGCTTCTGAAAAAGAGCTACGTACCTGGTAAAATATTTTTTTTAAGTTTTAGTTTTATTCTCAACTAATTAACCCTTTTCCATTCTGATGATGTACGTGTACGTCATTCCGTTCCGGAATCGTGAGAACACTAAAGTAAAATAACTCTTCTTTGGTTCTTTCGGTAAAGTCACGTAGAATGAGAATAAAATAATAAATTAATAAAATAACACAATGAAATTCTCACGACGTTTCGGCCACAACACAAGTGGCCTTCTTCAGGTGAAAGGAACAGACCTGTCGGGAAAGGAACAGACCTGTCGGGACGACATTGAAGCTCCGTCGTCCCGACAGGTCTGTTCCTTTCACCTGAAGAATACCGCTTGTGTTGTGGCCGAAACGTCGTGAGAATTTTACTGTGTAATTTTTATTTATTAATTTATTATTTTATTCTCATTCTACGTGACTTTACCGAAAGAACCAAAGAAGATGAATCCTTGCAGTCACGAAAGCTTTAAATCGAAATAAAATAACTCCATCGGTACATCTTCACGTTAGGAGACGTACCGGGACTCCCACAAGGCCGTGCGGGGAGGGCGTGCGGCCAAGTGCGGTGCCAGCCGTCACAGAGTGCGGCGAGTAACAACGTCCTTGAAATCAACGGCGCTAAGCCTCCCCAAATCAAATCAACAGAGCCGCTTGCACGTTCCGAGCTTTGGCGGTGTGAACGGGACACCGACCCTGCAACTTGCGGACAGGCATCTCGGAAAGGGGATAAAAAGAGCGAACGTGTGGCCCCCTCACTTGCGACAGCTCCTTGAGTCGGAAGCCGACCTCCTCTGCGAGCAGCTGACACGCGTCCTCCGACATCTGCGCGAGTCCCACGGACTCGCCGATGAGCTTCACCGACTCGACGGGCAGCAGAGTGCCGCTCACGCGCGACTTCTTCTCCTCCGCCATCGCCCCTCGTGCCAGGCACAGCCGCGCTACGCGACGACGCACGGACAGACGGGGGTGGCGGGGGCAAGGGTTACAGGGAGATAGGGGGGGGGGGGGGCAGGGGGTACAGGGAAATGGGGAGGCAAGGATATATGTTGAACTTTTAACGCACCGTACGTTGCCAACCGGGGGTGCGGGGGAAGGACAATAACAAGCACAGAGACAATTTCAACCGTGAAGATGGATTCTGGCTTAGCAATCATTGGAAGGATTTGATAAACCATTTCGGGTCTTCATTGATTGTTCACGCTTACGGTGGCTTTCAGACAGCATACATTAGTTTTTCGTCTCCCCCCTCCTCTTTTCAGAACATAGATGGACTCGTCCTTCTAAATAAACTGCCAAATCGCTGCGCGTGGTGCTGATGTTCTTTTTATAAATAAATAAACACACCGTTAAAAAATAAATAAATGTGAACCGACACTTCTTTCAAATGTTTCTTGCCGTTGGTTTTTTCACACCTGATGACGACGCCGTTTGTGTTATGGTCGAAACGTCGTGAGAGTTTTTTTTTTGTTTTATATATATTGTATTATTTTATTCTTTCCCTTCAACGTGACTTTACCGAAAGAGCTGAGAATATGAAACCGAAGAAATTAGTTTTCAATTTTTATTTAAAAGTGCACAGCTCCAGTGGCTCTCTGACCCGCCCTGCTGGACATCTGTGAAAAAGAGCTTCATAGCTCATTGGAATCCCTCAGGTATAAATGAAGATTCTGATTCTGGCTTCCTAACGTCAGAAGGACGAGCGTTCCAGAAGGCGGCCGAAGCGCTGCTGTAAGCGCGCGATGCAGTGTCCCGCCTTTGTTCGATAGCCAGCCAAAAGCCGATGCTGTGAGGATGAGCACCTGAGTGTCACGTGATGGTTCGTGCTCCTTGACGAGATCAGCGAGCTATTGTGGTTCATTTGTCGCGAGCACCTTGCGCGCAACGAAGATGTGTCTGTCATACTGTGTAGGAACCTCCTGGTTACTACACCACCACCAGCACACAGGGATTATTGTGTCCGTCCGTCCGTCGTGCATCCAAACATGGGAGGGGTGGGCTGGGTGGGAGGGTGGGGTGGGCTGGGTGGGGGGAGGGTGGGTGGGAGGGGCTGGGTGGGGAGGTGGGGAGGGTGGGGAGGGGCCTGGGTGGGGAGGGGAGGGTGGGGAGGGGCTGGGTGGGGAGGGTGGGGAGGGGCTGGGTGGGGAGGGGAGGGATGGGGAGGGGCTGGGTGGGGAGGGGAGGGTGGGGAGGGGCTGGGTGGGGAGGGGCTGGGTGGGGAGGGGTGGGGAGGGGCTGGGGGTGGGGAGTGGCTGGGTGGGGAGGGGCTGGGTGGGGAGGGGAGGGTGGGGAGGGGCTGGGTGGGGAGGGGAGGGGCTGGGTGGGGAGGGGCTGGGTGGGGAGGGTGGGGAGGGGCTGGGGTGGGGAGGAAGTGGCTGGGTGGGGAGGGGAGGGTGGGGAGGGGCTGGGTGGGGGTGGGAGGGGTGGGGGCTGGGAGGGTGGGGGCTGGGGAGGGGTGGGGCTGGGTGGGGAGGGGCTGGTCACCCGTGGTGCCCTTATAAAACTCAACGTTTAACCTACTCACGCCGGCTTGTGCCCGCCCTCACAGTCGGGCATATTGTGCGGGACACACCACGTGGTGGTGCTGCCGTTGACCCTGGCCATTGACCGAGCAACCCAACGTTCCTACTACCAGCTCCCTCCGCAAGAGAATGTGTTACACAAGTGGAACAGACAGTGTTGTGTATCTAAAACAACGAGTTGGCAACCTGCAGCTCTGGATCTGCATGCGGCTCTTAAAGGACTGCTTCGTGATGCTATATATTAAGGACACACATTTGCGGCTCTTGAAATATTGCGTTTTCTTTTACAGAATTACAAAAGTGCCCCCGTCTGGAATAATCACGGCGGACCCGACCGAGATCTAGGTGATGGCAGTGGGCTCGAGTGATTGTCCTTGATCCAGCAGTGGACCGAAGTTCGCTGCGCTGCTCTGGTTTAGCAACACTGCGTTTGCGGCACTCGGGAGGCCCGGTTTCAGAGTATTTACTTATACTGGATGAATCACGATGAGCTATTAAGCTCTTTTCCACCGATGTTCCAGTCGGGGGAGGTCAGAACATTTCAACAACAAACAATACAAACAACACGACAGCATTATGAGACCTCCTTTGCCAGTACAAGATATAGTAATAGGTTTTACCCTTTTAACTGGCCCCTCCCCACCCTCCCCTCCCCCACCCAGCCCCACCCCTCCCATTTTTGGATGCACGACGGACGGACACAATAATCCCCTGTGGGCTGGTGGTGTAGAAACCAGTAGGTTCCTCCACAGTAAAATGTAAAGTGTGTGGTTCGGAAACAATTGAAGGAACCGGGAAAGAGAGGAAGAGCTTGATTTGAAGCTTTCGTGACCGCAGGAATCCAAACTCTTTGGCTCTTTCGGTAAAGTCATCACGTGGTAGGTATATATTTTTATTTTATACCTACGTGACTTTACCGATAATAACCAAGAGTATAGAGGAAGACCTGCTAACAGAGAATGGGTTGACAACGACATCATAAGGAGGGATCGGTGCCAGAAAGATGTGGCCACTACATGAGCCATAATGGCACTACGAGCGAGAGGAAAGTGGAAGCAATGAAACTGGCAGCGAACACCTATGGGGCTATCTGCCCATGGATCGTGCTGATACACTACACTATTATACACTACGTTATACACTACACTATTATACACTACGTAATACACTACACTCTACACTATAATGTGGCACACTTGAGCATATTGGCATTACAAGACAGAGGACAGTGGAAGGCAGGAAATTACAAAATGTGCAACAGACACCTATGGGACTATCTGCTGCCCATGGATCGTGGTGATGATAGCACTACACTACACACAAACTATACACTACTATATACTACACTATACACTACACTAATAAACACTACTAGATACTACAACACTATGCACTACACTACTATACACTATACTATACACTACACCCCTAAACACTACTATATTACTACAACACTACACACTACACTATTATACACAACTACACACTACA